>NW_025814459.1:1901250-2610000 GCF_018902025.1 Drosophila willistoni | reverse complement strand
AGATTAAATTAAACTGTAAACGGAATTAAACTGTTCTTAACCTACCTCAACACTAAAAAACTTTATTATAAAAAAGTTTTCAAAACAAGAAATCTGTGGGTTTAGTTACATTATTACATTACAGTGTAGAAAATTCGAACAGACTTATTTATCGGCGGACAGCTTCTTATGATTATATGATATGATAAAATTTGATAAGTGACAAATAAAACCGATGTTTTTTGGTAAAACATCAATACATAGCTAAACATAAACATCAACACAAACATCGGTAAACATCCAGAAACATCGCCAAGACAACACCGATGTTCGGTGCATCGATGTCTTTTTACATCAATAATCGGTGGTCGTTACATTTTAAACTAGTCGTCCTACATTACCAATTTTAATCCCCATCCCTATTTCGAAGCAAAATTATAAGTGTTCACAATATTTACGGACTTTTTAAAACGCTTTACGCTTTAGCTATCTGCAGAATAACAAAGAAGTTTACTTACAGTTAAAATTTAGTACGCTTCGCATTAATGCTTTGTTGAGAACTTTGTGGTTGCCTTTTCCTGATTGAAAGCTGCATTCGTTCACTGTAGAAAAAAGAAATTAAAGAGTCGTCAGAAATAAAAATTTAAATAAATTATACATAAATATACTGTTAACATCGTGTTCATCTGAAATGGCATCACCAAATCAAATGCTGTAAAGAAAAATACAAAACGAAACAAAAATATGAAATAAAATTTAGTGAAGCACACTATTTCAACTATTGCTTAAAACTCTTATCTAACCATTATTGACTACTTGTCTAACAAAATGACATCTAATGTGCATATGCTTTGTCCTTGAATGGTGTACCGGGTTCTTAGCCAATTGCTGTGCGCTGAGGTTATTGCCATACAAAACGGTAGATGTATCTTCTTCTCCGAAACCAATCTCGATAATTAATCGACTAAATACATCGTGCTTCTTTGCACGATTTAGATAAAGCCATGTACTCTGCCTTGGTACTGTTAAGATCAACACTCCGCTGATTCTCTGATTTCCATGACATCAGTCCGTCAGCCAGAAAATATACATATCCTGTATAAGACTTGCGATCAATCTTATCGACTTCCCAATCTGCGTCTACGAAACCAGTGAATTCCGCTTCCAACTGCTAGTAATGAATCCTTAAGCCAACAGTCGAAGCCAGATATCGTAAAAGTTGCTTTATGGCTGCAAGGTATTTATTATGGAGGTCCTTGTTACGTTGAGCCAATTTCGATACTGAGTGGAGTATATCTGGTCTAGTAGTCGACGCAAGCCACATTAGCTCGCCTATTATTGACTGATAAAGAGTTGCATTAGCCCTTTTACACTCCATCTTTCGACAAGTTCGCCATCACGGTGAACCTCCATGAATGAAACCGTTAGCTTGCAAAACAATATCGAGTTTGGAGTTACACTCCCGTCTAGTCTGTTTGAGTCCATATAACGTCTTTTTCAACAGAAGTACCTTGCTTTTGTCCACGGTTGCGTATCCTTCGGCCTGCTTCATGTATATGGTATCTTCCAATGTGCATACATCTATCTGGTGTAGATACAATATTAACTGCGGTACTAGGGCCAAGATGAAACGAACACTCTCCAAACGACATGCAGGTGAGTATGTTTTATTGTAGATCACTCCATATCGCCCCGAACATCTTTTTGCTATCAGTCTCGTCTTATGTAATGACCGGGTTCCACTTTGGTTTAATTAATAGAGAACTAACACGTCAGTGTTGGTTGGTGGTAATATTCAGATTGATTTTTATTCCAATGATATTCTTTTGCTTAACCTATTGTTGCATAGATATTCTTATGCTGCGACTTAGGCGACAGCTACAAAAGAGAGGGAGAGTGTCAGTACATACATACATATTATTTAGGGCGCTTGCGTCAAAGTGCTTGGTCAGCGTTCACACGCTGGCTTGGCTCTAGCTCATGTTACGCCTGTGCATTGCTGCTCATATGAATATATTATGTATGTGCATATATAAATGTACATACATATATGAACATGTTTAGCTGTATATTTATGTGAGTATGTTTATGTGAATATATATTAATGTATACACATAAACATATTCAAGTGCACACTTATGTTTTATTGGGTACATATTTGATTGTTTATATTTCAACAAAGTGTTACAAGTTGAGCTCTTTGTGTTAAATGATTTTTGGTATGGATATACTACACCTCCCCTTTTTAGAAAATAACGTAACGTTATGGAGTTATTTATTAATTACTACTAATGATAATTAATGATTGATTAATAGTAATGTATGTATGTTTGTTAGAAAAATTGTTTTATTTGTGTCCGGCCAGACAAATTTTCTTTCCCAAAAAAATTTCGTTTTTTTTTTTTTTTTTTTTTTTAATATTCGTAATAGAATGAAGTAGTTTTAGTAGTTGAATCCATAAAAAATTTTATATATTTCTTTTGGTTTTTTTTTTTTTTTTTTTTTTTAATTTTTAACCTATCCTTATGTACTGTTTGTATCTTATTTTTATTGTTCCTATTGTTCCTTGTTTTTATGTTGTTGTTTTTAGATATTTCTACCACTTCGAAGGGTCCTATATAGGCTGAGTCAAGTTTATGACCAGCTTCGTTTTTTAAGAAAACCTTATCTCCTATTTCTATTTTAAAATCTTCTGACTTATTGTCATAAAAATGTTTCTGGTTTTCCTTACGTTCCTCTAACATTATTCTAGCTCTACTGTATGCTAGTTCTAATCTAAACTTAACTTCTTTAGTATAATCATCTACGTTATATAATGGTTCTATTCTATTTATGCTATTAAAATGCGTTGGTAAATTATTTTGTTTACCAAATACAAGTTCATATGGACAGTATTTATGTGTTACTGACGGGGTTGTGTTAAAACAGTACTCAAAATATTGTAACCATATGTCCCAATCAGTTTTATCTACTGATATATATGATCGAATGTACACATTGAATGTCCTATGACTTCTTTCAACGGTACCCAAGGTCTGGTGGTGGTGTGCAGTAGACGTAATGTTGTCTATTTTTAGATGTTTGCACAAGTCATTTATTATTGAATTTTTTTATTCTGTTCCCATGTTCGTAATGAACGTCTTCATTGGACCGTACTTTAGAATGAAGGATTCCAAAATAGCTTTCGCGATTGTTGTAGCGCTTTTATTGGGAACTGGTATTGCTACTAGGTTTTTCGTCAACTCACATTAGAGTGACTGCATATTCGTTAACATTTTCGGATTTTGGTAATGGACCAATGGTGTCTACTATTACCCTATCAAAAGCATGTATGGGGGTTTCTGTAGTAACTAATGGTGTTTTTATGTGCTTTGTCGTTTTTGACTTTAGGCATTTTTCACATATATTAATATAGTCTTTTACATGACGTGTCATGTTTTTCCAATAATAATGTCTTTTTACTTTGGCCAAAGTTTTTGTAATGCCTGTATGGCCACCCTGTATCGGATCATCAAGGTATGTAGACAATATTGCTTCTTTATCTTTATCTTTTTCTATAATGGTCACCGGTTGGAGTAGCGCTACTCTTAATGTTTTCAATGTTTTATTGCCCATTTCTTTAAAAGATCCTATTGAAAATGTTTCAAAGATCTTTTCACTCGGTGCCAATTTGAGTCGTTTGATGTCAAGTATACTGGCTTGTTTTTCAAGCCTTTGAAAAAACTGACCTAAGTCTAGATTTCCATTAGTGTATAGATCTTCAATCTCAATTCTTGCTATAACTTTCTTTCCATGTTTGAGGAAACATAAATCGTGTGTTATGCGCAAGGTCACTACTTTTTACATTCATATTCCTCTAGATCAAGTCTCAATCTTGTTAATTTTGAACTCGGATTTATCATAGAAAATAAATACGTTAGGGGTCTGTGGTCTGTTTTGACTCTGAAATGTCTGCCATATATATATGGGCGAAAGTGTGTAATGGCCCAGTGTATCGCAGCTAGTTCTTGCTCAGTAGTACTTTTATTACTTTCACCTTTAGTGAACGAACGGGATGCGTATGCTACTGGCAACTGCTTATCGCCATAAGTTTTAGTTAGTGCTGCTCCACATGCATATTTGCTAGCATCTGTTATTATGCAAAATTCTTTGCTAAAATCTGAATACTGCACCAGTGTGGGTTCAATTAGGGCTTTTTTCAGATATTCAAATCCTTCTTGGCATTCTTCAGACCAAACAAATTCTACGTTTTTTTACACAGTTGTGTTATCGGACGTGCATGTTCTGCGAAGTTTTTAATAAAACGTCTGTAATAGTTACAAAAGGCTACGAATCTTCTAGCACTATCAGCATCTGTTGGTACTGGGTATTTTTCAATGACGTCATATTTGGTGTCATCTGGCAATATTCCCTTGTCGGTACACTTGTGACCTAAAAATGTCACTTCGTGCATGAAGAATGAACATTTCTCTGGATGCAGGTTTAGGTTGTGTTTTCTGCATATGTCAAAAATATCCTTTAGGTTTTTGAGTATTAAGTCATCCATGTAAAGGAATGCTTGTGACGGATTTAATCCAGAGAAAGCAATTGTCATCATTCTTTGAAAAAAATTTGGTGCTATTTTTAGACCATACGGTAGTCTAGTAAACTGATAAGATCCATTGCTAGTGGAAAATGACTTAATGCTTCGCGATTTATCTGTTAGTTCTATTTGGTGAAAATCGGACATTAAATCTAGACATGAAAAATATTTGGCTCTGCCTAGTTGATCAAGAATATCGTCTATTCTTGGTAATGGGAATTTATCGGACAACAATTTTTTGTTTATTTGACGATAGTCTATTACCAATCGCCATCTTTTCTTTTCTGATCCTGGTAAAACTTTTTTCGGTACCAGTAGTAATGGACTATTATACTCGGACACTGATGGTTCAACTATTTTATCTTTAATGAGTTTATCGACTTGTCTAATTATTTCTTCTTTATGCATGTGTGGTATTCTGTAGTTTTTTGTGTATACTGGCTGATTGTCATTCAATCTTAATTCTTGTTTATAAAAGTTGTTTGTAGTAATTGGTTCGTTTTCTAAACCAAATACATCTGTATACTTGGTGCAAAGTTCTTCTAGTACATTTTTGAACATAGGTGGGAACTTTGGTTTTAGTTTTTGTATTACTGATTGACTTCTTGGGTCATCAGTTGTCTGTACAATTTCATAATTCTTTAATGATTCATATTTTATGGTTTTTAAATTTAAAATTTTTACTGTTTTTGTTGTGTTTAAAATTCGGACAAATGTTTTGTTCGGACTGCAGATTGAATTTCCAATAAATATTCCATTTTCGACCTCTTGATTTAAGATGACGATATTTGATTTTTCATTTGGAATATTTATTTGCCGGATTACTTCAGATCTCGCTGGGAGTATTGTGGTATTGCTGTCACAAGTGTGTAATATTGGGATATTTATTGCAAAATTTAAATTATTTGGTCTTAATAATAGTGAATCGTTTGGTTCACTGAAATCTAATTGACAATTGAATGTTTTGAAGAAATCTAGTCCTAAAATTCCATCAAATGGAATTGGAAAACTTTCGCCTATTATATGGAAGTTGTGTGGTATTATGAATTCATTTTGTCTTAGTTCTATAAGGGTTAGACCTTTGGAAGTAATTGAACCTTCACCAATTCCTGATATTTCAATTGTGTTTGAAGTATCTATATGTTCAAAAGGATCTGTTTTTTCTTTTATTATTGATACGTCTGCACCTGTATCTAACAAGAAGGTATATGTGTTGTTTGTATTTTCATTTTTAACTTTGATGAAAATACTTAGGCTAAGATTGAAAGTGTATACATTTACAGTTTCTTCTGAATATCTGCAGGGCTCTATTGGTTTTCCGAATTACTTTGAGTAAGTCGTACATTACCATTTGCGTTGTTAGAGCTACCTCGGTTGGAATTACCTCGGTTCGAGCTGTTACGGTTGGAATTATTTCTTCCTCGGTTGTTGTACCGTGAGTTACCACGATATCCGCCGGTATTATTATTATTCCTATAACCGTTATTTTGGTAATTACCTTTACCTCGGTAGTTATTTTGTCCATTTCTATTGTATTGACGGTAGTGCATGACAGGGTTCGTCTGTCCTGTTTCTGCTGTACTACTGTCTACGAACTTTGTTGTTAGCTCGTTCATGTCACGGAAAATACCTGCTTTTAGTACGTTACGTACTATGCGGTTGTTTATGCAGTTCTTTGTTATTGCCTCTGTAGCGACTGAAAGTATATATTTGGCCGTCTGCTCTTTTCTTGATTATTTTATTATGCATTGCATATAATTTCAATGCTAGATTTAAAGCTACTAATATTAGAATGGCTAACAACAATATCCCTATATACTCTAAATTTTCCCTGTGATCTACTATTTTAACGCTATTAACGACATTAGCCGTTGGGTGGTCTATTTTGGATTCTTGAGAACCCATCTTTCTAGCGAGAAAAAAAATTTTTCTTGGTCGTTTAGACGTGTTTTCGATTATTGAGAAAAATGTTTAAAAAAATCTTTATGGATTCATTTGTTTTTCTTTTATTTATATGTAACTTGAAAAAAACATTTTTTTTTTTTTTAAAAGAAAAATTATCTCAACTGTGTCTTGCACAGTGAGCCAGAGACGTGGAAAGATAGAAGAGTATACATGCGTAGGCTTACAGCTTGAACAATGTTTTGATTAAATCTATGCCTACGCCTGTTTTTAGTAATAGCCTATCAATGGTTGGTTAGTAAGTATACTGTGCAACAAGTGCAAACTCGTACGTGTTTGTTCTTAATATTTATATAAAATTTCAATTAAAATTAGGGGCAAGAGAATTATTTACTCATTGCGTGTCTTCGCTCTTTGGCGAAGTTGAACTGTATTGTTCATGAGGCACTCTGTGTAGTGCTGTCGGTCCTTGTCATCCTGTGTGGAGGAGGTCCTGGAGAAGCTTCCTTTCACGCCTTAGCCTGGCGTATTTTCCTCCTCTAGACTTCTTTTTGGGGGCTTCCTTCTGTTTCTCGTGGCGAGCCCGGTACTCAGCTATCGTGAGTGGACGTGGTCCCTCGTTTGGACACACAGCCGTCAGGAAATCCAAGTCCTCTGGATGTGACGGTTCGGTGCTAGTCATCAGCACTGGCTTTTTTCAATTGTTAATTTATATTTTTGTGTGTATGTGTGTGGGTTTTTTTTTTTTTTTATTCCATCAAGTAGAAATGGAAAGTACCGGCTGCATTTGTGTAGCAGTATATATTTGGTACACTCAGTAAGAAGCACATTTGTATTCTTGTGTCTCCTTTTACTGGGAATCTTTCTTCAGTTTGTTCTGAGTAGATAGTTCTTATTTGCACTAGAGTTAGCGAGCTTTGAGGGGAGTGGCTGTGTTCACTTCTAAACACCTCAATTATGTTTTCTCTTAAACTCGGGTTCCGTCTGGTAACTCTTTGAAAGTAGTTATCCATCGTTACCGTTTTTCATTTTCGTGCTTATATATTTTTTTTCTTCGTTTCTAACCCACACATATACGTACACAAAATTTTCTCCTTGGTCCTCGATGTCCTTTTTCCTTGGTCCTTCGATGTCCTTAGGCCTTGTCTTGGCCTATTGTCACGGTCGCCATGTAATGACCGGGTTCCACTTTGGTTTAATTAATAGAGAACTAACACGTCAGTGCTGGTTGGTGGTAATATTCAGATTGATTTTTATTCCAATGATATTCTTTTGCTTAACCTATTGTTGCATAGATATTCTTATGCTGCGACTTAGGCGACAGCTACAAAAGAGAGGGACTCTCCCTCTCAGTACATACATACATATTATTTAGGGCGCTTGCGTCAAAGGGCTTGGTCAGCGTTCACACGCTGGCTTGGCTCTAGCTCATGTTACGCCTGTGCATTGCTGCTCATATGAATATATTATGTATGTGCATATATAAATGTACATACATATATGAACATGTTTAGCTGTATATTTATGTGAGTATGTTTATGTGAATATATATTAATGTATACACATAAACATATTCAAGTGCACACTTATGTTTTATTGCGTACATATTTGATTGTTTATATTTCAACAAAGTGTTACAAGTTGAGCTCTTTGTGTTAAATGATTTTTGGTATGGATATACTACACCTCCCCTTTTTAGAAAATAACGTAATATTATGGAGTTATTTATTAATTACTACTAATGATAATTAATGATTGATTAATAGTAATGTATGTATGTTTGTTAGAAAAATTGTTTTATTTGTGTCCGGCCAGACAAATTTTCTTTCCCAAAAAAATTTCGTTTTTTTTTTTTTTTTTTTTTTTTAATATTCGTAATAGAATGAAGTAGTTTTAGTAGTTGAATCCATAAAAATTGTTATATATTTCTTTTGGGTTTTTTTTTAATTTTTAACCTATCCTTATGTACTGTTTGTATCTTATTTTTATTGTTCCTAATTTTTATGCTGTTGTTTTTAGATATTTCTACCACTTCGAAGGGTCCTATATAGGCTGAGTCAAGTTTATGACCAGCTTCGTTTTTTAAGAAAACCTTATCTCCTATTTCTATTTTAAAATCTGCTGACTTATTGTCATAAAAATGTTTCTGGTTTTCCTTACGTTCCTCTAACATTATTCTAGCTCTACTGTATGCTAGTTCTAATCTAAACTTAACTTCTTTAGTATAATCATCTACGTTATATAATGGTTCTATTCTATTTATGCTATTAAAATGCGTTGGTAAATTATTTTGTTTACCAAATACAAGTTCATATGGACAGTATTTATGTGTTACTGACGGGGTTGTGTTAAAACAGTACTCAAAATATTGTAACCATATGTCCCAATCAGTTTTATCTACTGATATATATGATCGAATGTACACATTGAATGTCCTATGACTTCTTTCAACGGTACCCAAGGTCTGGTGGTGGTGTGCAGTAGACGTAATGTTGTCTATTTTTAGATGTTTGCACAAGTCATTTATTATTGAATTTTTTTATTCTGTTCCCATGTTCGTAATGAACGTCTTCAATAGACCGTACTTTAGAATGAAGGATTCAAAAATAGCTTTCGCGATTGTTGTAGTGCTTTTATTGGGAACTGGTATTGCTACTAGGTATTTCGTCAAGTCACATATTAGAGTGACTGCATATTCGTTAACATTTTCGGATTTTGGTAATGGACCAATGGTGTCTACTATTACCCTATCAGATTAAATTAAACTGTAAACGGAATTAAACTGTTCTTAACCTACCTCAACACTAAAAAACTTTATTATAAAAAAGTTTTCAAAACAAGAAATCTGTGGGTTTAGTTACATTATTACATTACAGTGTAGAAAATTCGAACAGACTTATTTATCGGCGGACAGCTTCTTATGATTATATGATATGATAAAATTTGATAATTGACAAATAAAACCGATGTTTTTTGGTAAAACATCAATACATAGCTAAACATAAACATCAACACAAACATCGGTAAACATCCAGAAACATCGCCAAGACAACATCGATGTTCGATGCATCGATGTCTTTTTACATCAATAATCGGTGGTCGTTACATTTTAAACTAGTCGTCCTACTATATTACCAATTTTAATCCCCATGCCTATTTCGAAGCAAAATTATAAGTGTTCACAATATTCACGGACTTTTTAAAACGCTTTACGCTTTAGCTATCTGCAGAATAACAAAGAAGTTTACTTACAGTTAAAATTTAGTACGCTTCGCATTAATGCTTTGTTGAGAACTTTGTGGTTGCCTTTTCCTGATTGAAAGCTGCATTCGTTCACTGTAGAAAGAAGAAATTAAAGAGTCGTCAGAAATAAAAATTTAAATAAATTATACATAAATATACTGTTAACATCGTGTTCATCTGAAATGGCATCACCAAATCAAATGCTGTAAAGAAAAATACAAAACGAAACAAAAATATGAAATAAAATTGAGTGAAGCACACTATTTCAACTATTGCTTAAAACTCTTATCTAACCATCATTGACTACTTGTCTAACAAAATAACATCTAATGTGCATATGCTTTGTCCTTGAATGGTGTACCGGGTTCTTAGCCAATTGCTGTGCGCTGAGGTTATTGCCATACAAAACGGTAGATGTATCTTCTTCTCCGAAACCAATCTCGATAATTAATCGACTAAATACATCGTGCTTCTTTGCACGATTTAGATAAAGCCATGTACTCTGCCTTGGTACTGTTAAGATCAACACTCCGCTGATTCTCCGATTTCCATGACATCAGTCCGTCAGCCAGAAAATATACATATCCTGTATAAGACTTGCGATCAATCTTATCGCCTTCCCAATCTGCGTCTACGAAACCAGTGAATTCCGCTTCCAACTGCTAGTAATGAATCCTTAAGCCAACAGTCGAAGCCAGATATCGTAAAAGTTGCTTTATGGCTGCAAGGTATTTATTATGGGGGTCCTTGTTACGTTGAGCCAATTTCGATACTGAGTGGAGTATATCTGGTCTAGTAGTCGACGCAAGCCACATTAGCTCGCCTATTATTGACTGATAAAGAGTTGCATTAGCCCTTTTACACTCCATTTTATCACAGTCTACCTGATACCCTGCTTCTAACGGTGTTGCAGCTGTTCTGCACTGAACATAAGCATAGCGGTCCAGTAGATCCTTGATGTACTGTGAATGACCCAATCAAATTTCGACAAGTTCGCCATCACGGTGAACCTCCATGAATGAAACCGTTAGCTTGCAAAACAATATCGAGTTTGGAGTTACACTCCCGTCTAGTCTGTTTGAGTCCATATAACGTCTTTTTCAACAGAAGTACCTTGCTTTTGTCCACGGTTGCGTATCCTTCGGCCTGCTTCATGTATATGGTATCTTCCAATGTGCATACATCTATCTGGTGTAGATACAATTTTAACTGCGGTACTAGGGCCAAGATGAAACGAACACTCTCCAAACGACATGAAGGTGAGTATGTTTTATTGTAGATCACTTCATATCGCCCCGAACATCTTTTTGCTATCAGTCTCGTCTTATGTAATGACCGGGTTCCACTTTGGTTTAATTAATAGAGAACTAACACGTCGGTGTTGGTTGGTGGTAATATTCAGATTGATTTTTATTCCAATGATATTCTTTTGCTTAACCTATTGTTGCATAGATATTCTTATGCTGCGACTTAGGCGACAGCTACAAAAGAGAGGGAGAGTGTCAGTACATACATACATATTATTTAGGGCGCATATATAAATGTACATACATATATGAACATGTTTAGCTGTATATTTATGTGAGTATGTTTATGTGAATATATATTAATTTATACACATAAACATATTCAAGTGCACACTTATGTTTTATTGCGGACATATTTGATTGTTTATATTTCAACAAAGTGTTACAAGTTGAGCTCTTTGTGTTAAATGATTTTTGGTATGGATATACTACACTTATAACGCTCGACTTCTCCCTTTGCATCACGCTTTACACTGTTAACCCACTTTCAGCCAACAGGCTTATACCCTTCAGGTAAAGTACTAAGCTGCCAAGTGTGATTTGACATCACGGAGCCACACTCCTTTTGCATAGCCTCGCGCCAATGCAAAGCAAACGGACTGTTAAGCGGCTCTTCATAGGTCACTTGTTGAACTGCTTTTTTGGTCTGCCACGCCTTCCAGTTTGAATCAGCTTCGGCCTGCCAGGTCCAACACGTTGTTCAACCATAGGTTCTGCTATTTCTTGTTCAACTGCCATCTCAAAATTTTCGCTACTGCTTCCCTTCTCGCTGAACTCTCTATCAGTTTCGTCTGTACTGCTCAGGTGATCTGCTGGATCAACTGATCCTGAATCCTGATCTTCGATATACGGAAAATAAAATTTGACGATATTACCATTCGAATCGTCATTGCCAAATCAAACGTCGAACAAATGTCGTTTTGGATTTCGAGAATAACCAACCATTCGGTTTTCTTTACCCTTTGGATCAAACTTTCCTTTATGATTACCTTAAATGACTTACTGATGGTTTCATACCATCCCATGCTTCCATTGGAATCATGTTAACCTGGGCTCAAGTTGGTGGCCTCAGCCCAAAGAGATTGATGTAGACCAAACTGGATGAGCCAGCATCTTGACATCTCCACAAGAGTTCTATTAACTCTCTTTGCTACACTGTTCTGCTGCGGCGTGTATGGTACCCTAAGGTGCCTCAATATTCCATTGCCCTTGAGAAACTCGTCAAACGACTTATTGACTTAGTCGCGGCCATTGTCGCTCCGAATGCACTTTAGCTTTTTTCCAGTTTGCCGCTCTGCCATGTTTTTAAACTCGAGAAACTTTCCAAATACTTGTCTTTTCCCTTCAGAAAATATTTGAATATGCGACGTGACCTGTCATCGATAAATGTCAAAAAGTATCTGCTGCCTCAATGACTCTTTGTATCAAACGGACCGCAAACATCTGAATGCACCAGCTTCTGGATTCCTTAGCTCTGTTCTTGGACGAATCAGGAAATGCCTGTACTGTGATCTTACCATGTAGATCTTGCAGGGTTCCAACAATGTAAAGTCAAACTTTCCCCATGCCATGGTCCAGCCAAACTGCCTTTTATGCCACAAATCTTCGCAAGACTGTTCAATGGCATAGCATTTGCTCGGTGCTGTTCCAAAAATATCCAATGCATTCACCCTTTTGGATCACTCGCACACATTCGTCTAAATTCACCGAGGCTTCCATGTTCAACTGCTTTGCTCACCGACAACAAATTACCTCTCATTTGGGGTACATACAATACATTCTTCAATGTAAGTGTACGTTAATCGGTATTCAGCATAACCTCGTGCTTTCCTTCAGCCTGAAGAAAGTTATTATCAGCCAAACCAATTTTCTCCGAATGTTTCTCAAATTTTGAAAACAAGTCGCGTCCAACGAGTTCAACAAACTTAACGATGACTGTTTTGTCTTATTCGCTTACACTGGGACAATTTGCTTTAAAATGACCTTTGCCACCACATCCACAACAATTCCAAACATTTTGCTTTTTCTTCAAATTGTCTCTCTGCATCGATTGCCTTTTCACCCCTGGAAATGCTTTTGCACTCTAGATTGGTTTTTCGCTCTCTCTTTTGCCATCTCATTCTTCTCTTAGCTTTATGCATAACATGTCAAATTCGCGCGTCCCTATGGCGCCAACGAAATTTTCCAATTCGTCTGGAAGACTGGAAGGCAAAATAATCGTTGTGAGCTAGTCCAATATTTTAATTCCAACACCAGCAAGTTTGTTCAAAATTACTTACTATCCTCGAGTTTATCAATCTGATATAACGCTGACATTATACTCGTATTTATATACTTTGTGGAAACCATCTAGAACACAGCGCGAAAACTAATTTCTTCCACAACAACCACATAGGCACATTGCCTGGGCCCATAACCTATTGTTGTGCAGTTTATTCGCGACGAACTTCTTTTTTTCTTTCATCGAGTCATTGCTCTCTTATGTCAACGATTAGAATAGTACCTGTGTCGCCTCCTAGATTCTAAGATTTCACATATATACACATTGGTAAATAAAATCAGTTCATATTTTCAACAAATAAAGATCGGGTTTTTTAGTTTGCTGTAAATGAAATTCCCTGGTCAGTTTATATTGCTATTTTAGTTATACGGGTAAATCTGGTTGAAAAAAACTATTTTACATTGTATTGAAATATTTATTTATTAACGAAATAGAGGAAGAGAGTTGTGGTTTTTAAAGTTCTCCAATTATTCAACCGATACTTCTTTTGTAAGGGAACAACACAAGGTAGCAACGTAAGAAGGCAATATTCGTAATGCTCAGAAAAGATCGGAACCCAATAGAAAACTAATAGACAGCCAGGGAGTCGATACAGACACTGGACAAAGGAAGATGACCTACAGCATAGCACTACACATGCCAGAATGAAAGAAAGAGGGTAAGATTATAGTTTAAATGATTGTAGCGTAGCCGAACTTATAAGCAAAATAAACCAATATTTTATTTTACAAAAAAATCAAACAACTTATACTTATTTCACCAGGGCGCAAATAAAATTTGTTGTCTTTGTAATAGGGTCGTTACTGTGTTTATTTCTTTTTTAACAAAACTGTTTTAAATTAACTCAAACGGTATGAGTTTTTTTTTTGTGGCGGTTCTAACTTCTTTGAGTTTGAGCTGTTGTAATTTTTTACTCTTGCATTTCCCGCTTTAAAATCATATGCTTTTTTTGTTCGATGTTCTGTATCAACTTTTTGGTTGTGTTATTATAACCTTGCAGAGGGTATTATAAAATTGTTTAGATGTTTGTAACGCACAGAATGAGAGGTTTAGACCCCATAATGTCCGTCGGTGCGTATGTGTTAATTTAGCCATCTTAGGTGCTATCGGGATGAACATTTTTTATGCTTTTTTCGGGCTTCTGTTACCTATTTTTTGTAACTATATGAAATAGTGGTAAGATCTGGACGATTTTTATACCCTTGCAAAAGGGGTAAATTAATTTTGTTCAGAAGTGTCCAACGCATAGAAGGAAGCATCTCGAATCATATAAAGTATATATATACTTGTTCAGCACGACGAGACGAGTTCAAATAGGCATGTCCGTCCGTCCATCTGTCCGTCCGTCTGTCCATCCGTCTTAATGAGCGCAAACTACTCCTAGACTGTAACAGCTACAGAGCTGAAATTTTGCATGTAGGCTTGTATATAGTGCACAGGTTGTATATTTCGGATTCAACCACTATATCATGTAGCTCCCATACAAATGGCAAAGTCACGAACAGTGACTTTTCTTAATAACTTCGTTATGAACTATTGTCGTGAAATTTAATATTTGTGAGTTTCTTACACTTTTAAACGACTGTGCCAAATTTGATCAAGAATCATTTGATCAGTGACTTTGACAATAACTTCGTTACTTTTTACGCAATTGTCCTAAAAATTTATATAACTTTTAATGACTCCGCTGAATTTGATCAAGATCGTGTGACTATAAAATATAGCTTCCATAGGAACGAGCGGACAAAAACAGTGACTTTTATGAATAACTTTGTAACTTTTGACGCAATTACTCTGGCGGTCATAAAAACCGTACCACTGGCAAGACTGCCAAATAATATGATATTTATGGGGATCTCACGATGGGTTTCCAATTAAATACAGGAAGTTTCCCTCGTTGAAGTATTGTTGATGTGCTGGCATCGAAATTTCGTCATTTGCGAGTGATTACACGGAAAGACAGTTGTTTCTGACAGTCAATAGCGAAATGGTGTCAAAATGAAAAGAAAATCTTTATTAACACATTGGTGGAGGAAGGACTGACTTATAGGCAAATTGCTGGTAGAATGCGATGCTCTCATTCAACTGTGATACGTTTTGTGAAAAAAAATAAATCTTCCGGTGTCCTAGATCGTAAAAAAGGATGTTATATATGGATAATAAAGATCGTAAGCCTTAAAGATCGGTGTAAAAGTGGAGTTACTATTAGGGCAGAGCTAGAGACACATTATGGAGAAAAGTTAAGTGTCGAAACAGTGCCGACGCTCACTGCAAAAATGAAGAAAATGTGTCCGGAATGAACTAAACACCATAAAGATTGGACATTAGTGCAATGGTGAAATGTTTTGTGGTCGAAAGAAAGCCGAGCGGTATAAGGAAAATTGTATCGTGAAAACCGTCAAGTTTTCACAGAGCAAGATGTTCTGGGGATGTTTTTACTACTACACATGAGGTCACTTTTTAAACGGAATAATGAATGGAGAAAAATATGGGCAAACGCTAAAAGAGTTTTTGGTCCCGGTAATAGAGGAGCATTTGTAGTAGAATTCGTGTGCAAATGTGTAAGTAATGTTTTTATTTGGTGCTCTCACCTTTTCCAAACACAAAATTACAAAAAAAAAATTAAAAATGTTTTCCTTTTTTAGTTAACAAAAGAGTTTTAGGATATTGGAATTTTACGTCCGTCCGTCCGTCTGAGCAAATCAACTTGACGCAGCCATCTTAAGAGCTATCTGGATGAAATTTGATATTTCAGCTACTTATAGAAATGAAAATGATATTTGGAAGGTTTTAGTCTATGTGTTGATGAATTGATGATACAAAAAAAGAGTATGGAAATATAAAAATATATGGCTAAGGACTGCAAGGGTATATAAACTTCGGCACAGCCGAAGTTAGCTTCTTTGATATTTTTAGTTTTATTTAAAATTACTTTTCAAAAAATGAAATGAGTTATAACCAGAGGCCGGGGGCTAACTTCGACCGCGTCAAAGTTTGTATACCCTTGCAATTTTTTCGGTAACTCTTTTCTTACCTATAGCCATCAAAGTAAAAAAACGTTTTATCTAAAAAGGCTAATATTTGCGAAAGAACGGCCTACAATCTTAGCATAGAAAATAACGAAATTATTGATCAAATTCACTATTTACAACCGATTGTTCCTATGGGAGCTATATGATATAGTTGTCCGATTTTAATCAAATTTGGCACAGTTGTTTATATGTGTAATAAACTTAAATTTCACAACAATAGCTCAGAAAATGACGAAGTTATTGAGAAAAGTCATTATTCGTGACCTTGACGTTTGTATGGGAGCTAGTTGATATAGTAGTCCGATCCGGCTGAATCCGAGATATACAACCTGTGCACTATATAAAAGCCTACATGCAAAATTTCAGCTCTGTAGCTCTTACGGTCTAGGAGGAGTTTGCGCTGATCCAGACGGACGGACGGACAGACATGGCTATTTGAACTCGTCTCGTCGTGCTGATCAAAAATATATACTATATACTTTATATATATATTTTATATATATACTTTATACATATACTTTATATGAACAAAATTAATATACCGATTTTGCAAGGGTATAAGAATGTTAGCCCGCCGACTGATGTGCTTCATAACCAGTACCAATCTTAAGTCACACCACCAATCGGCTTTTAAGCGGAAACACGGGACCATGGACACTTTTTTGCAATTGTATCGTTTTGTGTTAGATGCTCTTTCCTTACGTTATCACGACACGATTCTAGCGACTGATTTCGAAAAACATTTGATCGCGTAGGGATACACACAATTCTACACCAACTACTTCTCTGAAGGGTTCGACCTAGGGTCCTTAGTGTAGTAAAGGTCTTCATGGCACTCGATCATTCCGAGTGCGAGTAAACAATACTTTATCAAAACCAAACCTAATATTTAATGGTACCAACAGGGTTCCCCACTTTAGCAAACATTTCTGCAATATCTGAATCATTATTAGCAGTCTGGTCATTAATTCTGAAGGTGGAATGTAGTAAAATAGAGCGTCGTTTAAAATTAACTATCTTAAAATCTTTTGCGGTTCTTAT
This sequence comes from Drosophila willistoni, assembly GCF_018902025.1. Taxonomy (NCBI): domain Eukaryota; kingdom Metazoa; phylum Arthropoda; class Insecta; order Diptera; family Drosophilidae; genus Drosophila; species Drosophila willistoni. The sequence continues at coordinate 2,592,633 of NW_025814459.1, read as the reverse complement.
GGAATTCAACCTTACAGCGCACGATATAATTATTGTAGCATTGAGTATTTAAGAGACAAAATTGAGACGGTAGAGACTTTCACATAAAGAACGCATTTATCAATTAGAGAATTAAGAGCAGAGTAGAAAAAACTGCACAATCTCTATTACAGCACTCAAAAAGAAATGACCAATCGAAAGAGGAAATAGGGTTAAAAAGATTGAAATTTGGTGTACTAAAACATCTACGACGAGAAACTGAGATGATAAATGAATTAGTAACGGAATTGTAAGAAATAATAACTTTAATGGTAGGGTGATAAGGATTTTCAGGCTTCACAAGGAGCTGTGTTTGAGAAACAGAAGTAACAGTGGGATCCGAGACATAAACAACCTTAGGGTTTTTTTTTAGAAGAGTTAAGTAAAGAATTCAACTGATATAGCGGACATTCAAGAAGGCTATCAAGGAAAACATGTAGAGATGAAGGAAATAAAGAAAGATAGATTATCATCTGCCAGCTAAGAAATATTAGGTTTGCAAAGCAAAACCAGAAAATTCTTCATAGGCGCACATTTTACGTGAATAAGATTATCGCAGAGCCAACAAGATATTGCTCTATACTGATCATCAAAACGATCAGAATGCTTGAAAGTAGGTAGACAACATGCCATTGAAAAGCCAAAAGAAACACAAGGCAAAAATATATAGTAAATTGAAAAACACAGTGCTAAGATAATTATCGATAACAAATCAATAAATATAAATCAGGGATTAATATTCCTACAAAATTTTTTTTGCTCTCGCTACCGCTCCCGTTTTTGACGAGAGCAGGAGCAGGTTAAAGGCAAACTACGAAAAATAAATGCTATGCTCTAATATAGTTTTTGACGTTTAAAAAAGCTAAAGCAATAGCAAGAGCAGTTTTTGCAAACCCTGATACAAATAATACTAAGAAACACCTAGAGTGCACAGCACAAGAAAGAGTGCAAGAGCAGTTATAAGCCAAGCTTTGAGAGGCGGCGTTACAAAAGTGATTACGCGAGAATGAAGCTGAGCACAAGCACAAAGAAGAGAACAAAAAATAAAAAAAATGAAGTAAGTAAGTCGTCTCGCCGACTTTGGTATACCATACACCAGTAAAGCAAATATTTCAAGCATTTTCACATGCTTCTTACAAGCATATCTTAGTATCTCGCTCACTCAATCATACGAGCACCCTAGCGCCCCCACCAGCCAACGGCCAACTCCGGCCTTATGGAAAAACGTTTATATGCATAACTCGACTGTTTTTTGTCCGATTTTCATCAAATTTGGTATTTTGCTAGATATTAGTATTAAATTTAAGTGTGCCAAATTTGATTGCATAAGGTAAAAAAAAACGGGAGATAATCAGGTTTTTCAAATTACGGGGGCGGAAAAGGGCGTGGCAAAATTTTTACACATACAAAATGTGTGCATTTACTAAGCGAATATACATACCAAATATGGTGTCTCTAGCTGGAATAGTTTTTGAGATAAACGCTTTTTTTAAATTGCGGGGGCGGAAAGGGGCGTGGCAAAAATTTGAAATAAACTTGATCACTCTACATACTACACGAGTCCACATACCAAATTTGGTGGCTCTAGCTCTTACAGTCTCCGAGATCTAGGTGTTCATACGGACAGACGGACAGACGGACGGACGGACAGACGGACAGACGGACGGACAGACGGACATGGCTAGATCGACTCGGTTGTTGATCCTGATCAAGAATATATATACTTTGTGGGGTCGGAGAAGCTTCCTTCTGCCTGTTACATACATTTTGGCGACTTTATATAATAAAAACACTTAATGATGGTATGATCGGGGCGATGAGGGGAGCAACCGCAGAAGTAATGACAAGAGAGAAAAAGAAAAAGAAAAAAACAGAAACAGAGAAAAACAAAATTTATATAAAATGCACCAAACACTAATCACAAAAACAAATAATTAATTTGCAAATTATGCAAATAAAACACAAGGCTGTCAAGCAAACTACACCAGCGAAAGCGTAAACAAACTAAACACAATTAAAAATTGAGAAAAACGATAAATATTGATAAAAACTCAGGAGCTATGAAAAAACACGATCGTCATGTCAGAGAGCAGAAAAGTTTGTTTTTAAATTGTATGTTTTTTCCTAGTTTTACTGAAAACTGTATTATCTCTAGCTTATCATCTATGACGTCTTCCTTCGTACCCGGGCCTGATAATATTCCTAGTTGCATCCTTAAAATGTTTTCGATTTCCCTATCTAAGCCTTTATCTCGGTCATTCTTTATATCGAGTGAGATTTGTAGCTTTCTTGATGTTTGAAAGAGTCTTTTATTATTCTGCTTTTTAAAAAGGGCAACAAATCGGATATTTCTAGCTACCGTGGTATTACCAAACTTTCCGCAATACCTAAGCTGTTTGGAAAAATTATCCAGTCCAGATCCACTATTTCTCCTTGTCAGCATGGCTTCATGAAAGGTCGTTCGTCGCTTACCAACCTTTTAGACTTCACTACCCTTGTACACCATGGCTTCCGTAAAAAGTGTCAAACTATTGGCTTGGTTAAAATCGTATCTTATTGACAGAACCCAAAAGGTCCCTTTTCGGTTATCAATATCTAAAACTGTTCGAGTTACCTCAGGTGTCCCCCACTGCTATCTACCCTGTTTATAAAAGATTTGCGCTTGGCCTTGGCTCATTCATCATTCAAAGACTTAGTCGTTAGTTTTGACCCAAAACTTTCATTTAATTTTCATATATCTTCAATTGTTAATAGAGCGTGCAGTCTTCTTAGCTTCCTAAAACGTTGGGCCAAAGAATTTGATGACCCCTACGCAACAATGGTTTTATACACTTTGTTAGTTCGCCCTACCCTAGAATATTGCTCGCCAGTGTGGAACCCTCAATATGAAGTTCACCAGACTAGTCAACGGTGAAGTCATTTCAACTAAATTACTAGATACTCTATATTTTTGTGTCGCCTCACGTCGGACCAGAAATTTTTTTCCTATTCACCTTAGTAGATGTCTGACTAACTACTCTCTTCACGAAACTTTTCGTGTTTCTTGTAACTTATCCCTGACCACATCGGCTGTGAATCGAGGCATAGCTGGAACCTTGTGCAAATAAAACATCTCCACCGGGTCGGGGATGTTTAATTGTGTATAAGGCTAAGCTTACTTTCTTCTTTTTTATTTAAGCTTTTTCGTCGACTGCTGTGTTGGTTGACGTAAATAAATAAATAAAAAAGGATCGAAAATCTCATCAAAAGAGCTGACCAAGTTTTGCTTAACGATGGCTCAGCTATGCACTTTTCAACACATAACTCATTTACCTGTGTTGATCTTACAACAGAGTCATCGTCAATCGTCCACAGCTACCATTGGAAAATTGACAATTTCATACACAGAAAAGATCACTTCTTGATAACCACTACCATAATTACACAATTTAAAACCTAAACATAAGACATACAGTGTTAACTGGAGGAAATTCCAAAAAGTGGTATCAAATAAAAAAGAAGACTTTATATACTGCAACAGACACCAAGGTGTTTGCAAATTATCCAATGCGACTCACGGAGCAAAAAATATAGTCATACCACAAACCAAAAGAATACCACAGAAAAGAAAAGTAGCTTGGTGGAGTACGGCACTAAACAAACTCCGCAAGAATAAACAATACCAATGGATAATATTTAGACGCAACATGAGTCTGCAAAACCTTGTTGCCTACAAAAAAAGAATTTGAACTGATATAAAAATATTAACCGGAATACCCAAAACGCCACTCAAAGGAGTATATACCCCGACAAGGCCGCACTTCTTGCAATTAACTACCACCTAGAAAATATTGCACCTTCAGCAAAACTTCAATATGTTGTTCAATATGCCTATATAACTTTTCTTGAATTCTAAGCAGTACTACTTTGATCGTATATCCAACCCTATGCTAAATGAAGTAAGTAAGTCGTCTTGCCGATGTAGGTATACCATACACCAGTAAAGCAAATATTTCAAATGTATTAAACAAATGCATTTTCACATGCTTTTTACAAGCATATCTCAGCCCCCACCAGCCAACGGCCAACTCCGGCCTTATTGAAAAACGTTTAGATGCAAAACTTGGCTATTTTTGTCCGATTTCAAATTTGGTATTTTGCTGGATATTAGTATCAAATTTAAGTGTGGCAAATTTGAGCGGAAATAGGCGTGGAACTTTACATACATGAGTCTACAAACCAAATTTGGTGGCTCTAGCATTTACAGTCTCCGAGATCTAGGTGTTCATACGGACGGACGGACGAACGGACAGACGGACCGGACAAACGGACATGGCTAGATCGACTCAGCTGTCGATGCTTTCACCCTATGGGTGTAGGGTATAAAAAAAACTGACATGTGATACAAAACGCAAACTAGTAGAACTCTTCAACCACCATGCGCAGACCACAGCGGTGGTGGTTCCCGTTCCCAAACTACACAAGCCCAACCAGGACATAAACAGCTTTAGACCAATATTTCTTTTACCATGTATGAGCAAATTATTCGATACCAGAGGGCTGGGGCTAATTTCGTCCGCGTCAAAGTTTATATACCCTTGCAAGTTTTTTGTTACTTTTTCCTTACTTATAGCCTTCAAACGGGAAAAACGTTGTAACGTTTTTCTTAAAAGTCTAATGTCCTTACTTATAGCCTTCAAAGTGGAAAAACGTTGTCACGATTTTCTTAAAAGTCTAATGTTTGCTAAAGAACGTCTTACAATCTTAGCATAGGAAATAACGAAATTATTTATTAATGTCACTGTTTTCCACCTATCGTTCCTATTGGAACTATATGATATAGTCCCCCGATCTTTCTCAAATTCGGCACAGTAATTAAAAAATATATTAAACTAACAAATGTTTAATTTGAAAGCAATCGCGTTAAAAGTAACGAAGTTATTCAGAAAAGTCACTGTTTTCGACCGATCGTTCCTATGGGAGCTATATCATATAGTCACTCGATCTTGATCAAATTTGGCACAGTCGTTTATTCGAGTAATAAACTCACCAATTTCACCTTCTCACCAATTTAAATTTCATGACAATAGCTCAGAAAAGGGCAAAGTTTTTGAGAATATTCACTGTTCGTGACTTTGTCGTTTGTATGGGAGCTATCCAATCATTTATGATCCGATCCGACCTGTGCAGTATATACCAGTCTACATGCTCTGTAGCTCTTACGGTCAAGGAGTTTGCGCTGCTCCAGACAGACGGACGAACATGGCTATTTGAACTCGATTCGTCGTGCTGATCAAATAATGGCATCCCACAAGGTTCACCACTTTCGTAAATTCTGTTCATAATCGCAGTTGATAAACTAAATTCCATACTTTTGTTTAAAATTCTCATATATACATACACTTAAACGACCTAATTAATATAACCAGAACAGTAATTCTCTCCAAGTTAGATTACGGCCTTCCAATCTATGTATGGAGTGAACTTGCTTGGATTCGGCGTTATCCAATCATTTATGCAAGTTAAGAAGTAACCTGGAGCAGAGATTCCACTAGGAGTCACATAGAGAGTGGCTGCCAGCTTGAGGAGTATCAGATCAAAAAGAGAAGACTCAATTCACAACTACATGCACAGTCAGAGGGCATCATTGTGTAGAGGGCTGCATAGAAAGCACATTTATTTTTTAAATACTAACAATATTTAAAGAATATAAAGTTAAAGAGTGATTCCAAAGAATAATATTTCAAGTTCAGTTGAGTAAAGATAAAATAACAGAGAATTAAAAATTTCGTTGAACTAATAACCTTTTTGGAAAATAAGAAAAGACGAAATTAATTTTATTTGGAAAAATAAGGAAAAAATAAAATTTTTTAAAAATAAGAAAAGACGACTTTAAACTTTTTGGAAAATAAAAAAAAGGAGATTTAAAATTTTGGAAAATAAGAATAAACGAAATACAAATTTTGAAATAAGAAAAGATGATTTAAAAGTTTTGAAATAAGGGAAAATTACAATTTTTGAAATAACAAAAAAGACGAACTAAAATTTTTGGAAAATAAGAAAGAAAATTTTAAAACTATGGTAAATAAGAGAATACGTATTACAATTTTTGAAAAATAAGAAAAGACGAATTTCAATTTTTTTGCAAAAATAAAAAAAGATTGAAAAATTTAGGAAAATACAAAAAATTGAATTACAACTTTGAAATAAGAAACGATGATTTAAATGTTTCGAAATTAGAGAATAATGAATTAGAATTTTTGAAACTAAGAGAAAATACGAAGTTAAATTTTTGAAAAATAAGTGAGAAAGAAAAAATTCAACAAAGAGGAACCAGAATATTTGTTCTCATATAAACCAACGTCTAATTTAAACATTATTTTAAATTATTTTGTAATAAATTTTTTTTCATATGTTATACAACGAGTTTACCCAACTGACAAACGCGGGGTTAAGAGAAAAGGTAAAAGAGTTGAATTTAAATGTAAAAGGGAACAACCCGGAAAATCCTGTTACTTAAAGAGTGATAGCAAGGAGCTAATTGGCGTAGGACGGAAAAAGATTTGTACACTTGGATATTTTAACGTAAATACAGCGTTAGATGCTAAAGTCGCGGAAATAACTTTTTATGTTGTTCGAGATAAAGATACTTTGTACAAAGAAGTAATCGGAAATGATGTTTTGTACCTTTCACTCGTTGCAGAGGATGGACGTGTTTTTTTTGCGCTTATCAAATTATATTTTTTTCTCGCGACCAAAAACTTTTCTATAACTTTTAAACTCATTAAAGGTTTAATTAAAATTTCAGCATCCGAATTTTATTTTCATTTCGCGAATTCTTGCAGTCGCTTTTGTGCTTTTGTTTAAATATACATAAATTAAAATTTGCAACAATACTTGCATTAGCGGTGTTGTTGTTGTGCTAATCTCTTTTGCTTTTGTGTCTTTATCGTTGTAACTAACTCTCGCGCTCTTGCGTACAAATTGTTGTTGCATGTGTTCAATTTGACTCGCTCTCCCGCTCTTTCCTATTCTTGTTTGATTTGCGCTCTCGTCTTTTGCCTACCCGCGACTCTGTGATACGTGTTTTTGTTTTTGTGTATTCTTGCTCTTTTAATTCTTTCGTTGTGAAGGCTTACTCTGCACATTAACCCTTGTGTCAGAACTGGTCAGTATATTCTTATACACAGACATTTTTACTTTTACAATTTTTATTTTTGATTTTTTTTATTCCCTTTTATACCCTTTGAAAAAGGGTATATTAATTTTGGTCAGAAGTGTGCAGCGCATGGAAGGAAGCATTTCCGAACATATAAAGTATAGAAAATCTTGATCAGCACGACGAGAAGTCTTCAAATAGCCAATAGACGGACGTACGTCCGTCTGTCCGTGTCACCGTCTGTCCGTATGTGCGTCTGACAGTCTGTCTGTCTGTACTAAAAGCCAGAAAGGCTGAAATTTTGAAGTTACTAAACGGCCCAAATAAAATTAACTGGAATACCTCGGTGAAATTACACGCCGAGGTAGAATTCATAAGAAAGACATCTACAATACACAACTTGGCAAAGATATATTAATGTATACATATAAATATATTCAAGTGCACACTTATGTGTTATTGGGTATATATCTTATTGTTTATACTTGCAACAAAGTGTTACAAGTTGAGCTCTTTGTGTTGAATGATTTTTGGTATAGATATACTACACCTCCCCTTTTTAGAAAATAACGTAATATTATGAAGTTATTAATTAATTACTAATAATCATAATAAATGATTGATTAATAGTAATGTATGTATGTTTGTTAGAAAAATTGTTTTATTTGTGTCTGGCCAGACAAATTTTCTTTCTCAACATTTTTTTTTTAATAAAATGAAGTAGTTATAGTAGTTGAATCAATAAAAAATAAATTTGATATATTTCTTTTCGGTTTTTTTTTTTTTTTTTTTATTTTTGCAAATTTTTAACCTATCCTTATGTACTGTTTGTATCTTATTTTTATTATTCCTAATTTTTATGTTGTTGTTTTTAGATATTTCAACAACTTCGAATGGTCCTATATAGGCTTAGTCAAGTTTATGAACAGCTTCGTTTTTTAAGAAAACCTTATCTCCTACTTCTATTTTAAAATCTGCCGACTCATTGTCATAAAAATTTTTCTGGTTTTCCTTACGTTTCTCTAACATTATTCTAACTGAATGCTAGTTCTAATCTAAACTTAACTTCTTTAGCATAATCATCTACGTTAAGCTATTAAAATGCGTTGGTAAATTATTTTATTTACCAAATACAAGTTCATAGGGACAGTTTTTGTGTGTTACTGACGGGGTTGTGTTAAAACAGTACTCAAAATATTGTAACCATATGTCCCAATCAGTTTTATCTACTGATATATATGAATGTACTCATTGAATGTCCTATGACTTCTTTCAACGGTACCCAAGGTCTGGTGGTGGTGTGCAGTAGACGTAATGTTGTCTATTTTTAAATATTTGCACAAGTCATTTATTATTGAATTTTTGTATTCTGTTCCCATGTCCGTAATGAACGTCTTCATTGGACCGTACTTCAGAATGAAGGATTCAAAAATAGCTTTCGAGATTGTTGTAGCGCTTTTATTGGGAACCGGAATACCGGTAAAGTATTTCGTCAAGTCACATATTAGAGTGACTGCATATTCGTTACCATTTTCGGATTTTGGTAATGGACCAATGGTGTCTACTATAACCCTATCAAAAGCATGTATGGGGGTTTCTGTAATAACTAAGGGTGTTTTTATGTGCTTTGTCGTTTTTGACTTTAGGCATTTTTCACATTTATTAATGTAGTCTTTTACATGACGTGTCATGTTTTTCCAATAATAATGTCTTTTTACTTTGGCCAAAGTTTTTGTAATGCCTGTATGGCCACCCTGTATCGGATCATCATGGTATGTAGAAGAATGGTCACCGGTTGGAGTAGCGCTACTCTTAATGTTTTCAATGTTTTATTGCCCATTTCTTTAAAAGATCCTATTGAAAATGTTTCAAAGATCTTTTCACTCGGTGCCAATTTGAGTCGTTTGATGTCAAGTATACCGGCTTGTTTTTCAAGCCTTTGAAAAAACTGACCTAAGTCTAGATTTCCATTAGTGTATAGATCTTCAATCTCAATTCTTGCTATAACTTTGTTTCCATGTTTGAGGAAACATAAATCGTGTGTTATGCGCAAGGTCACTACTTTTCGTACTTCATCATTGTAGAGTACTTCATATATTTTGGGCTTAGAAGCATCATTAGGTACTTGCCTAATTGTATTTTCATTTTTATCATCTGGCCAGAGATTATTTTGTCTACTTTGCTGCCTGGTAGTGACTTTCAGGACATGTGCTTTTGTGTTTTTTAGTTCTTGTATTGTAATGCGGGATAATGCATCCGCAACAAAATTATCTTTTCCCTTCAGATATTCTACTGTAAATTCATATTCCTCTAGATCAAGTCTCATTCTTGTTAATTTTGTTTTGACTCTGAAATGTCTGCCATATATATATGGGCGAAAGTGTGTAATGGCCCAGTGTATCGCAGCTAGTTCTTGCTCAGTAGTACTTTTATTACTTTCACCTTTAGTGAACGAACGGGATGCGTATGCTACTGGCAACGGCTTATCGCCATAAGTTTTAGTTAGTGCTGCTCCACATGCATATTTGCTAGCATCTGTTATTATGCAAAATTCTTTGCTAAAATCTGAATACTGCAGCAGTGTGGGTTCTATTAGGGCTTTTTTCAGATATTCAAATCCTTTTTGGCATTCTTCAGACCAAACAAATTCTACGTTTTTTTACACAGTTGTGTTATCGGACGTGCATGTTCTGCGAAGTTTTTAATAAAACGTCTGTAATAGTTACAAAAGGCTACGAATCTTCTAGCACTATCAGCATCTGTTGGTACTGGGTATTTTTCAATGACGTCATATTTGGTGTCATCTGGCAATATTCCCTTGTCGGTACACTTGTGACCTAAAAATGTCACTTCGTGCATGAAGAATGAACATTTCTCTGGATGCAGGTTTAGGTTGTGTTTTCTGCATATGTCAAAAATATCCTTTAGGTTTTTGAGTATTAAGTCATCCATGTAAAGGAATGCTTGTGACGGATTTAATCCAGAGAAAGCAATTGTCATCATTCTTTGAAAGGAATTTGGTGCTATTTTTAAACCATACGGTAGTCTAGTAAACTGATAAATCCATTGCTAGTGGAAAATGACTTAATGCTTCGCGATTTATCTTTTAGTTCTATTTAGTGAAAATCGGACATTAAATCTAGACATGAAAAATATTTGGCTCTGCCTAGTTGATCAAGAATATCGTCTATTCTTGGTAATGGGAATTTATCGGACAACAATTTTTTGTTTATTTGACGATAGTCTATTACCATCTTTTCTGATCCTGGTAAAACTTTTTTCGGTACCAGTAGTAATGGACTATTATACTCGGACACTAACGGTTCAACTATTTTATCTTAAATGAGATTATCGACTTGTCTAGTTATTTCTTTGTAATTTTTTGTGTATACTGGCTGGTTGTCATTCAAACTTAGTTCTTGTTTATAAAAGTTGTTCGTAGTAATTGGTTCGTTTTCTAAACCAAATACATCCGTATACTTGGTGCAGAACTCTTCTAGTACGTTTTTGAACATAGGTGGGAAGTTTACTGATTGACTTCTTTGGTCATCAGTTGTCTGTACAATTTCATAATTCTTTAATGATTCATATTTTATGTTTTTTAAATTTAAAATTTTTACTCTTTTTGTTGTGTTTAAAATTCGGACAAATGTTTTGTTCGCGCTTGAGATCGAATTTCCAACAAATATTCCATTTTCGACCTCTTGATTTAAGATTATTTATTTATTTGTCGGATTACTTCAGATCTCGGTGGGAGGATTGTGGTATTGCTGTCACAAGTGTGTAATATTGGGATATTTATTGCAAAATTTAAATTATTTGGTCTTAATATTACTAAATCGTTTGGTTCACTGAAATCTAATTGGCAATTAAATGTTTTGAAGAAATCTAGTCCTAAAATTCCATCAAATGGAATTGGAAAACTTTCGTCTACTATGTGGAAATTGTGTGGAATTATGAATTTTGTCTTAGTTCTATAAGGGTTAGACCTTTGGAAGTAATTGAACTTTCACCAAGACTACTTAAGACTGTTTGAGTCATTTTTGCGTTTCTTGGCGAAATGGCTGGTTTATTAAGAGTTGTTTTTGTTTGATCTAAACTCACTGATGGTTCTTCTTGATCCATCGCTTCTTTAGCCGTTAACTGGTGTTCTATTAACACTGCTCTGATATTTTCTAGGCTCTCTATTATTATCGAGTGTTTTTCTATTGTACTTTGGGATGTTTCCCTATTCTGCGAGAGGCACTTACAAGATTTATTTAATTCTTGCTCATGTATTCTAGCTTATCTTATTATATCATCCCAATTAATCATATTTTGTTAAAAATTATTTACACTCTCTCTTTTTTTTTTTAATTCCGTGAGAGATCAATTGTCTCTATGGGTTGTTCAAATAGTTTATGTACCCAGGTGGGTAGAATTTTGTTTTTTCGCTTTAGGCGGTTGTACGCTTCTACTATGGATCTTTCTATCAAGTGAGCTATCCTTGAATTAAATTTTCTATTATTCACAATCCAGTATTTGATTTCTTTATATGTTGGATTGGTTTCGCCTCTGTTAAAGAGGAAGTCTAAAAATGGAACGTATTTGTTCAAATATTTAAGTTCTACTCGACCCATTTGTATAATGTATGTACTGGCCATCTGCTCTACTCTGATATTTTTTCTTAATTATTTTATTATGCATTGCATATAATTTCAAAGCCAGGTTTAAGGCTACTAATATTAGGATAGCTAACAACAATATGCCTTTTTCTTCTAAATTTTCCTTGTGATCTACTATTTTAACGCTGTTAACGACATTAGCCGTTGGGTGGTCTATTTTGGATTCTTGAGAACCCATCTTTCTAGCAAAAAATTTTGTTTTCTTGGTCGTTTAGACCTGTTTTCTATTTGTAGAAGAAAAAAAAAGTGCGTCTAACGGTTAAACACGATAGAAGTGAAACCTTTCGTAACACAAACTGAGAGAGAATGAGACGAAAGCAGCATTAGGAGCGGGATAATTATGGGTTCATTATAATATTGCTATAAAGGTCATATTTTATTTTCTTCATTTTATTATTATTCATCCTCAATGTTTTCAATTTCAACAAATGATACGAGTGGCTTATGATAGCTAAAATATGATACAAATGCTTTGGTTTCGATGTTGTCAACATATCTTTGAAATACCGCGTCAATTGTTGTTTTTGATCGTGTTGTTGATTCAGTGCGATTGTTACACATTTTTAAACTGAATGTTGTATTGAGAAAGTAAATTAAAGGAACCGCTGTGTCCAATGCAAAATTTACGATAAAATCGCCACTTAAAATCATTGGAACTTTATCGTAATCTTTTCTAAGTATCCGCGATACTTCTGGTGTATACTTTATTAAATTTTCATGAATGAATTCCATGATGCTATTTATTGATTGATTGGGTGAAATATAAATTGCCACAATTAAAACTGTTTTTCCATTGCTCAATCTGGTTTCGCATGCACATATTTCTCCCACTTTAGAGAGCTGAACAGACACTGATTCTAGTTGCTGTGCATTCATTCATTATATATTTTGTGATACATTTTTATTTACTTTTTATACCCTTGCAGAAGGTATTGTAAAATTGGTCAGAAGTTCGTAACGCACAGAAGGAGGCGTTTACGACCTGAGAAGCTGAGTTGATATAGCCATGTCCATCTGTCCGTCCGTCTGTGCGTATGCGTTTTACTCAGCCGTCTTAAGAGCTATCGGGATGAAATCTTTTTTTGGGGTTTTTTATTACCCGGGTAAGATAAAGTATGAAAATCTTTAGGATCGGACCACTATATCATATAGGTCTAGAAGAAAACATTTTGCGGACATGGCTATATCAACTCAGCTTCTCATGCTGATCAAGAATTTATATACTTTATGGGGTCGTAAACGCCTCCTTCTGTGCGTTACGAACATCTGACCAATTTTACAATACCCTCTGCAAGGGTATAAAAAGTAAATAAAAAGTAAATAAAAATGTATCACAAAAAAATATATAAATACATATATAAAAAGCATTATGAATAAAAAGCATTATAAAAAAAACTTCGACCAAGCTGGGAGTCGAACCCCAGCCGCCCAATCGCCAAGCGAGCACACTAATAACAGAGCCACGTCGACACTTTCTAAATTGCCGTCGAGTTCTGTAGTTAAGAACGCATCTCATATTCGCATTGTCGTTATGTCTCTTTTTAGAGACACGCGAGCACACTAACTACACAACTCGACGACAATTTACAAAGTGTCGACGAAGTTTTTCATAATGCTTTTTATTTATAATGCTTTTTATATATTTGCATCTCATTCTCTCGCAGGCTAAATACTATAAGATCTATATGTGTCTCTGTTTAGTGTCGCTTTTTCGTTTCATCGAGTCTGAAATCACTCCCAACGATTCTAAAGAAGTTTTCACTTCAAAAATTCTTTTATGGATTCGATTGTTACATAATTTTTTTTTGTTTTAATATTATTAGAAATTAGAAACAAGCGCTAAAGCAAATTACAGAAAACTAACGGCACATGTTCTGAGAACATGTTCAAGCTTCTGCTCTCTGACGTGACGGTCGTGTTATTGCATAGCTCCTGAGTTTTTATTAATATTTATTGTTTTCTCTCAGTTTTTAATTGTGCTTAGTTTTTTTACGCTTTCACTGGTGTTGTTCGCTTGACACCCTTGTGTTTTATTTCCATAATTCGCCAAATTAAATAGTTTAAACAGTTTTTCTGTTTCGTGATTAGTGTTTGGTGCATTGAATTTTTTTCCGTTTATTTTTTTCTCTATCGTCATTGCTTCTGCAGTTGCTCCACTCATCGCCCCCATCATACCATCAGTGCTAGTGGCTTTGTTGTTCTCTCTGCTTTGTGCTTGTGCTCAGCTTCTCTCCGCGTAATCACTTTTGTAAGGCCGCCTCTCAAAGGTCGGCTTATAACTGTTCTTGCACTCTCTGTTGTGCTGTGCACTCTAGCTGTCTCTTTGTTTTATTTGTAATTATTGATTTTTTATCGATAATTGTCTTTGTGCTGTGTATTTAAATTTTTATATATATTCTTATATATATAAATTTATTTTTTTTTTTTTTTTTGCCTTGTGTTTCTTTTGGCTTTTCAATCGCTTGTTATCTACCTACTTGCAAGCATTCTGATCGTTTTGATGATCAGTATAGATCAATATCTTGTTGGCTTTGCGATAATCTATTCACTTAAAATGTGCTGGCCTCAATGGCCGCGACTACGACAAATTTTCTGGTTTGTCTGTGTCTAAGCCCGAGCTTGGCTTAATACGCTGGACTTGCCCATCTTGTGCCAGCCAGCAGATTTATTTTAGCCGTATGTATAGGGATCTTCGTTTAAAGTTTCTTTCTTTAAACAAACTGGCCAAACGGCTGTCTAATGAGTGTGACTCTAGCGTACATTTATTGTCGAATTCAAGTTTGCTCCATCTTCTGCGAAGTTGCCCAAGAAATGTACCCTTGAGTTGCCTCGCAAGCAGTCGCCAGCACTATCTATTACATCGTCTCCCATTCACAACATTAACAGCCGCATCACGAAGGAGCCATTGCCAATGTTTTTCATAGACCTAGAGCCAAACAAGAACAACGCTGAAATCTACAATATTAAACATATTAACAACGCCATAGTTACAATAGAATCACCAAAGAAAATTAGCGACATGGCTCAATGCCACCGATGCCAAGAATTCGGGCACACAAAAACTTATTGCAATAAAAGATTTAAGTGCGTTAAATGTGCTGAGAATCATCCAAGCATCAACTGTCTCAAAGAAAGAAATCAACCAGCTACTTGTGCAAATTGTAATAAGAACCACGCTGCTATCTATTAAGGCTGCAGAGTCTACCAAGCAATTACAAAAAACAAGTCCATCGTACCCAAAAGTAGACCAGAAACATATGTTGCTCCAGATCGACCGAGAACAAAATCATTCTCCTACGATATACCAACAAACCGCGAAAATATACACTCGACTCATCCAACTTATGCGCAAGCGCTAAGAGGTGATACTGCAGTACAAGAAAAGTCAGCATTAGACAGGATTCAACAACTATTAGTGAAACAGTCGGAACTAACCACCAATCTACTAAACATGATAATGCTGCTTGTAAACAAATTTTGCAAATAGACCTGCGAATAGCAATATGGAATGCCAATGGGCTCTCCAACCACCGCAATGAAATAACTTTATTTATTAAAACCAACAACATTGACATATTAGTGATTTCTGAAACGCATTTTACCAAAAAAAACCATATAACCATTAATGGGTATGACATTATCCAAGCTAATCACCCATCTGGAAGAGCACACGGTGGAAGTGCGGTTATTGTAAAAAACACATTTAAATACCAACCACTAGATAATATCAACACAAATAACATGCAAGTTGCAGCGATTCAAATACAATGCCTTCATGCAACAATCTCCATAGCTGCAGTGTACCTACCACTAAGATATTCCTGCAAGCTTGATGACTTTAACACTCTATTTCAAGGACTTGGTAGACAATTTATTGCGGGAGGTGACTATAATGCCAAGCATCCATGGTGGGGGTCTAGGCTTGTTGGTGCTGATCTGTACAAATGCATAACCACCAACAATTACACAACCTTGTCTACCGGAAAGCCTACGTACTGGCCAACTGATACTAGAAAAATTCCAGATCTACTAGATTTCATTGTTTACTCTGGACTACAACAAAATCACTTTCAAATAGAGAAGAATTTCGATCTTAGTTCCGATCACTCACCAATTATTGTTACATATGGTTCTACAGTTTGTTTTAAGGAAAAGCCCTACAAAATCATTAACTCAAAAACAAACATAAGTGCATTTAAAAAATTGCTTGAAGACAGAACAATTCTAGACATTTCGCTGAAGACTGGGAACGAAGTAGATTTAGCTATTGAGACACTTACTAACTCAATTCATGCTGCTGGTTACATGTTCACAACATCACCTAACGAAAACCAAAGAAGAAAAACATTTATACCACTAGAACTGAGATCTCAAATAGCTGAAAAAAGAAAACTTCGGAAAATATGGCAAACAACAAGAAGCCCAGTAGACAAGAGAAAATTCAACAAAGCTGCTAAGGATTTAAACAACAAAATATGGGAAATTAAAAACGACTCGACAGCAGACTTTCTAAGAAGTCTCGACACACATACAATTGACCTACAATATAGTCTCTGGAAAGCAAGTAGATATTTTAAAGGCCCACCAGAAGAGCTACCACAATTGTCGACAACACCGGACAACGCTGCAGAGGAAATGTAGAGAAAGCTGAGGCCTTTGCTAACCACCTAAGTTCAGTTTTTAAGCCAAATCCAGAAAATGATCCTGAAACAGTAAATGAGGTACACTGATTTCTAGATTCTCCATGTCAGATGAGCCTGCCGATAAGGCAAACGACATTTACAGAAGTCGTAGAGGAAATAAAAAGGACAAATAAGAAAAAATCCCCCGGATATGACAAAATATGTGGAGATACAATAAAAAATCTTCCGCCGAAATGCATCCGATTGCTGACGTACATTTATAATGCTATGCTTATACTAGAATACTTTCCAACTCAGTGGAAATGTGCTGAAGTCATTATGATCCCTAAGCCCAATAAGCCGGCAGAATGCACATCGTTATACCGTCCCATAAGCTTGCTGGTGACATTCTCTAAAGTATTTGAACGTATACTTTTAGGAAGAATGTTACCTGTACTGGACGAACTAAACATCATACCAGAACATCAGTTCGGGTTTAGAAGGGGGCACGGCACCGCATTACGAACGCAATTACAAACGCACAAGAATGCAAAATGTACTGCACAGGAGTATTCTTAGATATTAAGCAAGCATTTGACAAAGTCTGGCATGAATGTCTACTCTACAAAATTAAAAAGTGGCTACCTGCACCATACTTTCCAATTCTTAAATCATATTTGAAAAACAGAGCATTTTATATCCATGAACGTGGGGAGTCGTCTAGCATAAAATCTCATACAAGTATCAATAGGCTACATGACCATGAAAACGCTTTAGCATTAAGTCTATTAGATAACTCTGTCACCACAAGACGTCTAAAAAGAACCCATGTCTTGGACCTGCCATTTAGAGAAACAAATACAGAGGTAGTAGTTAGTGTGCACTTGCTTTTTTTTCAATTGTTAATTTATATTTTTGTGTGTATGTGTGTGTGTGATCTTGATTATTTTGTATTTATTTGATTTTTTTTTTATTCCATCAAGTAGAAATGGAAAGCACCTGCTGCATTTGTGTAGCAGCATATAATTGGTACACTCAATAAGAGGCACATTTGTATTCTTGTGTCTCCTTTTACTGGGAATCTTTCTTCAGTTTGTTCTGAGTATATAGTTCTTATTTGCACTAGAGTTAGCGAGCTTTGAGGGGAGTGGCTGTGTTTACTTCTAAACACCTCAATTATGTTTTCTCTTAACCTGGGGTTTCGTCTGGTAACTCTTTAAAAGTAGTTATGCATCGTTACCGTTTCTCATTTTCGTGCTTATATATATATTTTGTTTTTTTACTTTGTTTCTAACACAGACACATACATACGTACACAAAATTTTCTCCTTGGTCCTCGATGTCCTTAGTCCTGGGTCCCTCGATGTCCTTAGGCCTTGTCTTGGCCTATTGTCACTAGAGGCAAGAGAATTATTTACTCATTGCGTGTCTTCGCTCTTTGGCGAAGTTGGGCCGTGTTGTTCATTAAGCACTCTGTGTAGTGCAGTCGGTCCTTGTCGTCAAGTCCTGTGTGGAGGAGGTCCTGGAGGAGCTTCCTCTCACGCCTTAGCCTGGCGTATTTCCCTCTTCTCGACTTCCTTTTGGGGTCTTCTTTTTTCTTTTCCTCTAATACCTCTTCGAGGAGGGGTGCGTCCCTTTGTACGGTAGGTACACCCGTCAGGAAATCCAAGTCTTCTGGATGTGCTGTGCACTTGCTTTTTTTTTCAATTGTTAATTTATATTTTTGTGTGTATGTGTGTGTGTGATCTTGATTATTTTGTATTTATTTGATTTTTTTTTTTATTCCATCAAGTAGAAATGGAAAGTACCTGCTGCATTTGTGTAGCAGGATATAATTGGTACACTCAATAAGAGGCACATTTGTATTCTTGTGTCTCCTTTTACTGGGAATCTTTCTTCAGTTTGTTCTGAGTATATAGTTCTTATTTGCACTAGAGTTAGCGAGCTTTGAGGGGAGTGGCTGTGTTTACTTCTAAACACCTCAATTATGTTTTCTCTTAAGCTCGGGTTCCGTCTGGTAACTCTTTAAAAGTAGTTATCCATCGTTACCGTTTCTCATTTTCGTGCTATATATATATTTTGTTTTTTTACTTTGTTTCTAACACAGACACATACATACGTACACAAAATTTTCTCCTTGGTCCTCGATGTCCTTAGTCCTGGGTCCCTCGATGTCCTTAGGCCTTGTCTTGGCCTATTGTCACGGTCGCCATGTAATGACCGGGTTCCACGTAGATTGAATTATTTAAAAACGAACAAGTCAGTGTTGGTTGGTGGTAATATTCAGCTTGATTTTTATTCTAATAATATTCTTTGGCTTAACCTATTTTTACATATATATTCTTATGCTGCGACTTAGGCGACAGCTACAAAAGAGAGGGAGAGTGTCAGTACATATGTACATACATATTATTTGGGGCGCTTGCATCAAAGTGCATGGACAGCGTTTACACGCTGGCTTGGCCATAGCTCATGTTACGCCTGTGCATTGCTGCTCATATGAATATATGTATGTGCATATATAAATGTACATACATATATGAACATGTTCAGCTGTATATTTATGTTTTTTTTTATTCCTTTATTGATTAAATAGTTATAGATAGAAAAGTATATACAAAGGAAAAAGATGTCATAGAGGGAGCTTGATCCTAGGCGACGTCCTCGTGGGAATTGCTTTCTAGGGTCGGTGGCTCTCTCTACGACGCTCCCGCTCTCATACCTTCGGATTGTCGCAGATCCCGCATTACGTATGCTGCAAAGCTGTTGACCGCTTCCCAGGTTTGTGGGCTGCCAACCATTGAATCTACCAAGTTGTTTATTGATAATCCAGCCCCTGCAATTCTCGGAAGCTTAGTCGAGTGTCTATCCACACGCCAAGATAGCGGATAGCTCTTTTGGACTGGACCGTAGTCCCCTCAACGGTAATTTGTGCTGTCTCAACAAGTTTTCTGCTTGAGATTAGTACGGCCTCTTTTTTTGCGCCGCTAATCTGAGTCCCACGGAGCCCAGCCATTCTACTATCTTTGAGATGGCCATGTTTGCTGCAGCCTCTGCTTGCTGAATCTCTTTTTTAACCACAACTAGTGCCACATCATCTGCATAGCCTATTAGTTGACAGCTATCACCGAGTGTCAGCCTCAGGACGCCATCATACATTATATTCCATAGCATGGGGCCCAGACCGGATCCTTGGGTAACCCCGCCAGATATAGAATGCAGCACGCTTCCAGCATCGGATATATACTCCAGTTGCCTCCTTCCGAAGTAGCTCCAGGTGATGGCATGAAAGTGGGCAGGGACTCCAAAGTTTTGCAGTGCGTCAAGAATCGTTCCCCAATCGGCAGTGTTAAACGCGTTCTTTAAGTCGAGGGTGACCAACAGGCAATATTTTTTTGCACCTCCTTTCCATCTCTCACCTTTAATTGCTTCGGAAGCAAAATCGACCACTCTTGAAATGGCATCAGTTGTAGACTTACTTTTTCTAAAGCCATATTGATT
Organism: Drosophila willistoni; assembly: GCF_018902025.1. NCBI lineage: Eukaryota > Metazoa > Arthropoda > Insecta > Diptera > Drosophilidae > Drosophila > Drosophila willistoni. Next base: position 2,572,690 of record NW_025814459.1, on the reverse strand, counting down.
GGGTGATAACCCGCCGCCTAACCTGATGACTGACTCTAGCCTCGCACATATAATTGATTCCAGGACCTTGCCTATGGTGTCTATTAGGCAAATTGGCCTGTATCCTGATGGCTCATCTAGGCTTTTGCCTGGTTTTGGCAGCAGGACCAACTTTTGCAGCTTCCATATGTCCGGAAAGCAGCCCTCCCGGAGGCATTGGGAATACACCTGTGCAAATATCTCTGGATTCAACGTCATTGCCAGCTTTACGGCGCGATTTGGTATGCCGTATGGCCCTGGAGCTTTGCTAGGGTTGAGGCGTCCAGCCGCGGCCTTTATCTCCTCATTTGAGACTTCATCAACAGCAAAATGTGTCTGCATCGGTCTTCTGGCCGTTAGTGCGTCGCTTCTAGCTGGAAACAGTGATTCTACAATATCCCGCAGCTGCTCCGGATTTGTTGGTGCAGTTTTTTTATTTGCACACGTTTGACTACAATCTTATAGGCCTTGCCCCAGGGGTCCTTATCTGCTGAGTCGCACAGCTCAAGAAAGCATTCCCGTTTGCTGGAATGTATGGCCCGTTTTAATGCCTTGCGAGTTCTTGCAAAAACTACATGAAGAGAGGGCCAGCTGCCATCATTCCTTTTTCGCGCCCGTTGGTAACACCTTCTTGCCGTAAAGCAAGCCCGCCGTGCTTCTGAAATGTTGTCATTCCACCAGAATACCGATCTATGGTGGCCTCGGTAAGCTTTACGTTGCTGCATGCTTTTGCCACAAGCCTCGTCTATCTTAAGAGCCAATTGGTTTGCCATACTCTGGGCCGACTCCGTTGCCAACTCTATACCAGTTATAGCGGCAGTAAATTGGGGAACATTCAGTGTATCCGCTTTGTAGGTTGTACATGCCACTGGATACGCATCTCGCTGACGGATTGATCCTCCGATCTCGAAAAGGACCGCTTCATGGTCGCTAGCCGTGTAGAATTCGCCGATTTTCCAAGAGAGGCGCCGAAAAATGCTGCTGCTGACAAAAGTGATGTCAATAACCGATCCTACACCCGCTCGGCTGAATGTATTTTGATTGCCACTGTTTAGCAGGGCAATATCAAGTAGGGCAAAAGCCTCCCATAAGGCACAGCCTCTAGCATTGTTGGAAACGCTGCCCCACTCTAAGAACCAAGCGTTGAAATCACCTGCTATAATAAATGGGCTTTGGCTTCTTGCATCGGTAGCCAGTTCATCCAGCGCTGCTCAAAATTCTTGGTGATTGATGCTAGGTTGCATGTAGCAACTGTACACCCAGATCCGGTCTATCTTAGCCCTTACAAAATGCGCAAAAGACCAGGTTTGAGACATTTACAGCGGTCGCACGCTAGTTAGCAAAATCGCCGCTTTTCGTTGCGTACTACAGGTCGAGTTGTTGCCGCTATGTAGTCTGTATGGCTCGCTTACGATGACTACATCAATGTTTTCTTCCCTCGTCGTTTGCTTCAGCATATCATGTGCTGCTTCACAGTGGTTTAAGTTAATTTGCATGAACTTAAGGTGATAACATTATGTACGAAAGCGTTCTGGCCACACCGGGGCCCATCGCTGGCTCCCGGCAACATGACCCGCTTCTTTTATCCCATTTGCAGTACATAGGAAACACTTCGCTGCGTTTTTACAAACTCTGGCTTTATGCCGCTTTTCTCCGCACCGTAGGCACCAGTCGCTTCTGTCTTCTTGGCAGTTGCATTTTGCTGAAACATGCCCAAATTCGTGGCATCTGAAGCATCTAACAGGTGTATTGTCTATTCTAATGCGGCTTTCGTTCAGCCTAATCTTGATTCTGCCCACATTAAGGATATCTTTGGCTAGACGCTTATGGTCGCCCGCTGTGTACCAGCATATGCTGGTCGTAGACTCTTTATTGCCAAAGTAATTTGGACGCCAAACTGGCTCGAAATTTCAGCCGCTAGCTCGTCCTTAGACACCATCTCATCCAAGTCTCTGACATCAAGCTTGATGAAATCTGAAAGGGCTTTGGCCTCAATCTGAGCACCAAGAGCTACTTCAATATCTTTCGTAAGCTTCTGGAGGTTTTCAGCCATCGGCTTGTTCATCTCCAATAAAAGGTCGCCTTTCGCTGTGCGTCTTGCCTTGCGTACATTAGCGCCAATCGAGCGCACTTTGTCATCTTCACTCGACGTTATCATTTTTAGCATATCGCTACACGACAAGTTGGCTTTATTTGCTAACAAAATAGCGTCTGGCCGGTGCCTAGGGAAATCCTTTTTCACTGGTGGTTTTTTGTTCGCACCTCTGTACGTAACTTGTTGCCATTCATGGGCAATTTGGTCTGGATCGCGCTCATTGCCTACCTGCCGTGGGGTTAATGTTTGTTCCCGCATTATTTTTTCTCTGGGAACTGTCGCTCCTCGGTGTTATTTTGGGGGAGTATTTCGACTTGGTATTATATCTTCTCTGCGGCGCTTGGCGGAGTCATGATCACTCCCCATTATAGGCCTAGTTGGCTTAGAGCCCGATTTGGCTGGCGTAATTTGTGTGCTTTTATCGCTGTTATGCGGGGTTTTGCGAAACTCACCCGCAAGCACTCTGAGGCAGAGCAGTTCCTGCAGCTCCTTCATTCGCACAATGGCTTGTTTAGTGCCCATGTTCACGTGTTGGACTGGCTTTCGTGGCTTATCGTCCGCCGAGATGCCTTGGTTAAAGGTGTTGTCCAGCTGCCATATCAGTGATCCCAGCTCATCCAGCTCTGGAATGTGCGAGACCACTTGAACAGTTGGGCCATTCGGTGCCAAACATGGACTGTCTGGCATTAACCCAGCCTCTGCAGCCGCTTAAGGTACGCTGCATGCCGATGTTTTCGCTGACGGTGGCGATCGCATGAGCAGCGGCCGTTTACCGAAAATCGTCTCTTCTGGTGCAGCAGTGCCTAGAAGCTCTTTACCAATACGGGATTGATGCTCCAAGGATGCAGCGAGCTTATCCATGGGGACAGGCTTGGAAACAAACCAGATTTGAATTCAGAATTTAAATTTTTAAATTTTTAAATCCACATTTAAATCTGCCGCCAAGTATGCCCGGAGGCGCCGCCTGCCGAATTCTAGGTAGGGGCTCCCCTTTGCTCTTCTCGTTTACCAACACTGGCACGATCAGCTGTGTTGATGCAGTTATGGCTGAGAAAAAGTTGGTGCAACAACAAGACGCACAATTCTGGAAGTAATTCGGATAAATAACTCTCACCCACACCAGGAAATATTTGGTGATGAGAGGCGGGAAAAGAGGAAAGAGAGGCAAGCAGACGACACTACGGCCTGCCGTAGAAGCAAAGATTGCTACTAGGCCAAATATTGAGGGCTGCAGCGGGGCTCCAACGACGTGGTATGTACTCAGGCTCCCTTGAAATCAATCTGACTCCTTTTTTGACTTTTACAGGTGTTCCGGACACCGGTTTATGTAAGTTCAGACGGAGCAAAAATATATACAGTATGAGTGTCGCTGTATATTTATGTGAGTATGTTTATGTGAATATATTAATGTATACACATAAGCATATTCAAGTGCACACTTATGTTTTATTGCGTACATATTTGAATGTTTATACTTGCAACAAAGTGTTACAAGTTGAGCTCTTTGTGTTGAATGATTTTTGGTATGGATATACTACACCTCTTCCATCCCTGAATTTGATGGCAACAATTTGTCATTAAATAGGTTTTTGACAGCTTTTATTTATTTATTTACGTCAAATAACACAGCAGTCGACGAAAAGCTTAAGCTAAAGACAGATAGTAATTAATTGAAGAAGATAGCTTAGCTATATACACAACTAAACATCCCCGACCCGGTGAAGGTGTTTTATTTGCATAAGGTGCCAGCTATGCCCCGATTCACAGCCTATGTGGTCAGGGATGAGTTGCAGCCAATCCAAGTCCAGAATATTTTCATTGGTTTCGCTGTAGATGTTAAAAACGTATAGCGCGAAGAGAAGTGACAGAAAGATGAGATATTAGGTGAGAAAGGTTGTTAAAAGATTGGCAAAGAACACAAAAAGGTTCGTGAAGAGAGTAGTTAGTCAGACATCTACTAAGGTGAATAGGAAAAAAGTTTCTGGTCCGACGTGAGGGAACACAAAAATATAGCGTATCTAGTAAATTAGTAGAAATGACTTCGCCGTTGACTAGTTTATGGAGAAAGAGAATGCCAAAAACGAGCCTACGGTTGTAAAGTGAAGGAAGATTAATAAGAAGAAGTCTGTCAGAATAAGAAGGTAGGCGAAGACTCGGGTCCCAATTAAGACCGCGTAACGCAAACTTAAGGAATTGCTTTTGTACCGATTCAATACTACGCTGGTGAACATCATATTGCGGGTTCCACACTGGCGAGCAATATTCGACAGTAGGGCGAACTAACGAAGTGTATAAAACCTTTGTTACATAGGGATCATCAAATTCTTTGGCCCCCTTTGGCAAATCATTTTTAAACAGTGTAAATAACAGTGGGCCCAGATGACTGCCTTGGGGTACACCTGACGTAACTCGAACAGTTTTAGATATCGAGGAACGAAAAGACACCTTTTGGGTTCTGCCAATAAGATACGACTTTAACCAAGCCAATAGTTTTGGGGAAAAACCCATTATGTTAAGTTTCGCGAGAAGCATAGAATGATCAACCGTATCGAAAGCCTTACTAAAGTCAGTATAAATAACATCAGTTTAACACTTTTTACGGAAGCCATGGTGTACAAGGGTAGTCAATTCTAAAAGGTTAGTAAGCGACGAACGACCTTTCATGAAGCCATGCTGACAAGGAGAAATAGTGGATCTGGATAGGTGTAGAAGGGAAGACGTAATAATTTTCCCAAACAGCTTTGGTATTGCATAATAATGAATGCAAAGACTAGACATTATTAGTTTTTTGAAGCAGAAGATGACTTAGGAAGGTGGACAGTCAACGGACGGGAGCGCTTATTGGGCGCAAACTCGTGTACAACTAGGCCCTCTGGCCAGAAATTAGTGTCAACCATAGCTGAGAAATACTCATTAGATACTGTAATTTTAAAAGAGGAGATTTCGCGAGGCCTAGAAAACTTCAACTTTTGAATTAAAACTTTAGCAGGGCATATATTACTAATGTAAGCTGCCACAGACGACTCAGAAGTATCAGGAGCAAGCCTAGCGATAAATAATTGTTTACGATGAGGCACTACAGTTAGTGGAGGCGGAGGAGCATTGAGATCAGCAAGTGATTGAGCGCCAGCATGAACCTGTGATTGATCAGAGTTCCCGTGAGGGATAGATTGAGGTACACCAGGGCTTGTAATGGGTACTTCAATCTGAAAAGAAGAACATAAAGAGGGACAAGAAGATGAAGTAGGCGAAAGTAAAATGGAAGACGATGTAATAGAGAGTGCTGGCGACTGCTTATGAGGCAACTCAAGGGTACATTTCTTGGGCAACTTCCCAGAAGGTGGAACAAACTTGAATTGCGACAATAAATGTACGCTAGATTCACACTTGTTAGACAGCTGTTTGGCCAGTTTGTTTAAAGAAAGAAACTTTAAACGAAGATCCCTATACATACGGCTAAAATCAAGCTGCTGGCTGGCACAAGATGGGCAAGTCCAGCGCATTAAGCCAAGCTCAGGCTTAGACACAGACAAACCAGAAAAGTTGTCGTAGTCGCGGCCATTGAGGCCAGCACATTTTAAGTGAATAGATTATCGCAAAGCCAACAAGATATTGCTCTATACTGATCATCAAAACGATCAGAATGCTTGCAAGTAGGTAGACAACAAGCCATTGAAAAGCCAAAAGAAACACAAGGCAAAAAAAAAAATAAATTTATATATATAAGAATATATAGAAAAATTTAAATACACAAATACACATAAAACAAAGAGACAGCTAGAGTGCACAGCACAAGAGAGAGTGCAAGAACAGTTATAAGCCGAGCTTTGAGAGGCGGCCTTACAAAAGTGATTACGCGGGAGAGAAGCTGAGCACAAGCACAAAGCACAGAGAAAAAAAAACCACTAGATGGGGGCGATGAGGGGAGCAACTGCAGAAGCAATGACGAGAGAGAAAAATAAAAAGAACAAAAAAATTAAATGCATCAAACACTAATCACGAAACAGAAAAAACTTTTTAAACCCTTAATTTGGCGAATTATGGAAATAAATCACAAGGGTGTCAAGCAAACAACACCAGCGAAAGCGTAAACAAACTAAGCACAATTAAAAATTTAGAGAAAACAATAAATTCTTTTATGGTATACAGAATGAAAACACAATATAGGCATAAACAACAAACTAAAGGGTAACGTCAAAGGTAAATCCACCGACGTATTAAAAGCCAAACTGTTAAACTTAAAACAAAAAGGCAAAACGGCATCGCAATATGCAACCGATATAGACAACTTGCGAAAGCAACTTGAGGCTGCCTATATTGACGATGGCCTAGACCCTGATAATGCCGAAAGATTCTCAACAAAAGAGTCCATAGCTGCCATGGTTAAGAACTGAGAGCATGAAAAGCTTAAAATCGTGCTAGAAGCTGGTAACTTTAATGATGCAATATCCATTGCAGCACTGAAATGACTCAAAATGTTAGCACAGTACTACAAAAAAAAAAAAAAAAAAAAAAAAAAGTACAGTACAGAGCGGACGAACTAATAGAGGATGTAGTTACTACACTCAAAGAGGTAGAGGCAATGGCCGAGGTAACTACTACTTTTATAGTAATAACAATTACTACAATGACAATAACAGAAGAAACAATAGAGGTAGTAATAACTCAAACCGAGACAACAACCAGAACAGGAACGGCTATAATAATAATAATAGCAATAATATCCGAATTACCCAAAGCGAACAGGGAAACGGACAAGTTCCTCCAAATGCTCAAAATTATAAAAGAAAGTCTATTCTATTAACCTAAGTCTTAATAATTTCGTATCATTTAAGAATGTTACAACAAATAACAAAATAACATTCTTAATTGATACCGGAGCAGACATTTCTATAAAAAAAGAAAATTCTAATGTATTTCATAACATCCAAGTAAATAAAACTAAAATTGAATTGCAGACAGATAAATATATTATTCCATACGAATTTCATCTGCTTCATTCAGATTTCACAATCCCATGCGTTGGAATAGTAGGATTAGATTTCATAAAAACTTTTAATTGCAAATTAGATTACAGTAATTCAGAAGATTGGTTTATACTTAGACCACGAAATTTAACGTACCCAAAATACTTTTGTCCGATTCTTAAATACCACAAATGAATGCCAAATAGTTGGCTTTAACAATATAAAATTTAAATCACTTTCGAACTACGATATTGAACTATACCAATACCAAATATATAAGAAAAGAATCTGTAATTCATAAATTGAAGAAAACTATTCAAAGACAAACTCGAAAAGTTATGCACTGAGTATAGTGATGTGTTCGGACTTGACACCGAACCGATCACAACAAATAATTTTTATAAACAAAAATTAAGACTTAAGAATGATGAACCGGTATATGTGAAAAATTACCGGAATCCGCATAGCCAAATAGAAGAAATCGAGCGACAAGTTGAAAAGATAAATGAACAGGATATTGTTGCCCGTCTGTTTCGCCTTATAATAGCCCACTCTTACTAGTCCCAAAGAAAACAATTTCGGGATCTAAAGAAAAAAACTGGCGATTAGTAATTGACTATCGTCAAATAAACAAAAAATTGCTGTCAGATAAGTTTCCGCTCCCCAGAATTGATGATATTCTTGATCAATTGAGAAGATGTAAATATTTTTCTTGCCTTGACTTAGTATCAGGTTTTCATCAAATTGAACTAGAAGAAAAATCAAGAGATATAACGTCTTTTTCAACGAGCAATGGCTGATATCGTTTCACGCGATTACCTTTCGGTCTAAAAATAGCACCTAATTCATTTCAGAGAATGATGACAATAGCATTCTCGGGGCTTGAGCCCAGCCAAGCTTTCCTCTATATGGATGATTTAATCGTTATTGGTTGTTCTGAACAACATATGATTAAAAATTTAATTGATGTTTTTGAACTTTGCAGAAAAAACAATTTAAAACTGCATCCTGAAAAATGCTCATTTTTTATGCATGAGGTGACATTCATAGGTCACAAATGCACAGACAAAGGAATCTTGCCAGATGACAAAAAATTTGACGTCATCAAGAATTATCCAGTCCCACATGATGCAGATAGTGCTAGACGTTTCGTTGCATTTTGCAATTACTATATTTCATACAAAATTTCGCCGAATATTCCCGGCACATATCAAGATTATGTAAAAAGAATGTTCCATTCGAATGGACAGCAGAATGCGAAAATGCATTCCAATACTTAAAAGACAAGCTCGTTCAACCCAATCTATTGCAGTACCCAGATTTTAGCAAAGAATTTTGCATAATCACAGATGCAAGCAAACAAGCATGTGGAGCAGTTTAACTCAAAACTATAATGGACTCCAACTTCCAGTTTCATCATTCACATCAAGAGCATTCACTAAAGGTGAAAGCAATAAGAGTACTGTAGAACCAGAGCTAGCAGCAATACATTGGGCAATAACATATTTTCGACCATATATATATGGCAAACATTTTACAGTGCGAACAGACCATAGACCATTAACATATTTAATCTCCATGGTCAAACCAAGTTCAAAATTAACACGCATGCGGCTAGAATTAGAAGAGTACGACTTTACAGTAGAGTATTTGAGAGGAAAAGATAATTTTGTGGCAGAAGCCCTATCGCGGATAACTATATCCGAATTAAAAGATATGAATACAAAAGTCCTGAAAGTCACTACCAGGCAACAAGGTAGACAGAAAAACTGCGCAGTTAATAAAGAAGAACTTTTGCCAAGGCAAAAACTTCAAAATGGTTCTAGGCCCAACGTATACGAAGTCATCAATAATGACGAGGTACGGAAAGTAGTGACCTTGCGAATAACAGAATCTAAATGTTCATTGAAGCATGGAATGAAAGTTATAGCAAGAATTGATGTTAGCGATTTGTACACCAATGGAATTCTCGACTTAGGTCAGTTCTTCCAAAGGCTTGAAATGCAAGCCGGTATACTTGAACTCAGCACCGAGCGAAATGATTTTTGAAATTATTTAAATAGATTCTTTTAACAATATGGGCAACATTATATTGAAAATATTAAGAGTAGCGCTACTCCAGCCGGTGACCCTAATAGAAAATGAAAAAGAAAAAGAAGCAATACTGTCTACATACCATGATTGTCCAATTCAAGGAGGTCATACTGGCATTACCAGAACGCTGGCAAAAATCAAAAGACACTATTGGAAAAAAGATGTCATAGATGCCAGGTGTAAAAAACCACGACACATACGAAAACCCCCATGATAATAACAGAAACACCAGCGAAGGCTTTTAATAGAGTGATAGTGGACACAATAGGTCCGCTAACAAAATCAGATAATGAAAATGAGTATATTGTCACATTGATATGCAATCTGATGAAATACTTAGTAGCCCTTCCAGTTGCATCCAAGAGTGCAAGTGATGCAGTTAAAGCTATATTCAAAATTTTATACTACAGTATAGATATATGCAAGTACAAGAAGATTAAAAATCTTCTATCTACAGCATACCACCACCAGACTTTAGGGACAATAGAACAAAGTCATAGAACATTCAATAAATATATTCGTTCATACATATTAGCAAATAAGTCCGATTGGGATGTTTGGATACAATATTTTACTTATTGTTACAACACAACACCCTCGACAGTGCATGAATATTGTCCATACAAACTAGTATTTGGAAGACTACCAAATCAGTTCATAGATTTTAACAAAATAGATAGAATAGATCCAATATAAAATTTAGACGACTACTCTAAGGAAATAAAATTTAGAATAGAAATAGCATACAAAAGAGCTAGGGTAATGTTAGAAAACCATAAGTTGAAGAATAAGAAATATTGTAGTATATCCATACCAAAAATCATTCAACACAAAGTTGCAACACTTTGTTGCAAGTATAAGCAATCAAATATGTACGCAATAAAACATAAGTGTGCACTTCAATATGTTTATGTACATTTATATATGCACTTACATATATTCTAATGAGCATAAATGCACAGGCGTAACATGAGCTAGGGCCAAGCCAGCGTGTGAACGCTGACCATGCACTTTGATGCAAGTGCCCCAATTAATATGTATGTATGTACTGACACTTTCCCTCTCTTTTGTAGCTGTCGCATAAGTCGCAGCATAAGAATATATATGTAACAATAGGTTAAGCAAAAGAATATTATTGGAATAAAATAAAAAAATAAAAATCAATCTGAATAAGACCAAGAAAGAGAACTGACGTGTTCACTTATTGAATAATAATAACAGTGGAACCCGGTCATTACATGGCGACCGTGACAATAGGCCAAGACAAGGCCTAAGGACATCGAGGGACCCAGGACATCGAATACCAACAAAATTTGGTGTATGTATATGTGTGTGTTAAAAAAAAAAAAAAAAAAAAAATTTAAAGCACGAAAATGAGAAACGGTAACGATGGATAACCACTTTCAAAGAGTTACCAGACGAAACCCGGGCTTAAGAGAAAATATAATTGAGGTATTTAGGAGCCAATACAGCCACTCTCCTCAAAGCTCGTTTAACTGTAGTGCAAATAAGAACCATATACTCGGAACAAACCGAAGATAAATTCCCAGTAAAAGGGGATACAAGAATGCAAATGTGCTTCTTGTTGAGTGCACCAATTATATGCTGCTACACAAATGCAGCAGGTACTTTCCATTTCTACTTGATGGAATAAAAAAAAATCAAATAAATACAAAATAATCAAGATCACACACACACATACACACAAAAATATAAATTAACAATTGAAAAAAAAAGCAAGTGCACACTAACTACTACCTCTGTATTTGTTTCTCTAAATGGCAGGTCCAAGACATGGGTTCTTTTTAGACGTCTTGTGGTGACAGAGTTATCTAATAGACTTAATGCTAAAGCGTTTTCATGGTCATGTAGCCTATTGATACTTGTATGAGATTTTATGCTAGACGACTCCCCACGTTCATGGATATAAAATGCTCTGTTTTTCAAATATGATTTAAGAACTAGAAAGTATGGTGCAGGTAGCCACTTTTTAATTTTGTAGAGTAGACATTTATGCCAGACTTTGTCAAATGCTTGCTTAATATCTAAGAATACTCCTGTGCAGTACATTTTGCATTCTTGTGCGTTTGTAATTGCGTTCGTAATGCGGTTCCGTGCCCCCTTCTAAACCCGAACTGATGTTCTGGTATGATGTTTAGTTCGTCCAGTACAGGTAACATTCTTCCTAAAAGTATACGTTCAAATACTTTAGAGAATGTCACCAGCAAGCTTATGGGACGGTATGACGATGTGCATTCTGCCGGCTTATTGGGCTTAGGGATCATAATGACTTCAGCACATTTCCACTGAGTTGGAAAGTATTCTAGTATAAGCATAGCATTATAAATGTACGTCAGCAATCGGATGCATTTCGGCGGAAGATTTTTTATTGTACCTCCACATATTTTGTCATATCCGGGGGATTTTTTCTTACTTGTCCTTTTTATTTCCTCTACGACTTCTGTAAATGTCGTTTGCCTTATCGGCAGGCTCATCTGACATGGAGAATCTAGAAATCAGTGTACCTCATTTACTGTTTCAGGATCATTTTCTGGATTTGGCTTAAAAACTGAACTTAGGTGGTTAGCAAAGGCCTCAGCTTTCTCTACATTTCCTCTGCAGCGTTGTCCGGTGTTGTCGACAATTGTGGTAGCTCTTCTGGTGGGCCTTTAAAATATCTACTTGCTTTCCAGAGACTATATTGTAGGTCAATTGTATGTGTGTCGAGACTTCTTAGAAAGTCTGCTGTCGAGTCGTTTTTAATTTCCCATATTTTGTTGTTTAAATCCTTAGCAGCTTTGTTGAATTTTCTCTTGTCTACTGGGCTTCTTGTTGTTTGCCATATTTTCCGAAGTTTTCTTTTTTCAGCTATTTGAGATCTCAGTTCTAGTGGTATAAATGTTTTTCTTCTTTGGTTTTCGTTAGGTGATGTTGTGAACATGTAACCAGCAGCATGAATTGAGTTAGTAAGTGTCTCAATAGCTAAATCTACTTCGTTCCCAGTCTTCAGCGAAATGTCTAGAATTGTTCTGTCTTCAAGCAATTTTTTAAATGCACTTATGTTTGTTTTTGAGTTAATGATTTTGTAGGGCTTTTCCTTAAAACAAACTGTAGAACCATATGTAACAATAATTGGTGAGTGATCGGAACTAAGATCGAAATTCTTCTCTATTTGAAAGTGATTTTGTTGTAGTCCAGAGTAAACAATGAAATCTAGTAGATCTGGAATTTTTCTAGTATCAGTTGGCCAGTACGTAGGCTTTCCGGTAGACAAGGTTGTGTAATTGTTGGTGGTTATGCATTTGTACAGATCAGCACCAACAAGCCTAGACCCCCACCATGGATGCTTGGCATTATAGTCACCTCCCGCAATAAATTGTCTACCAAGTCCTTGAAATAGAGTGTTAAAGTCATCAAGCTTGCAGGAATATCTTAGTGGTAGGTACACTGCAGCTATGGAGATTGTTGCATGAAGGCATTGTATTTGAATCGCTGCAACTTGCATGTTATTTGTGTTGATATTATCTAGTGGTTGGTATTTAAATGTGTTTTTTACAATAACTGCACTTCCACCGTGTGCTCTTCCAGATGGGTGATTAGCTTGGATAATGTCATACCCATTAATGGTTATATGGTTTTTTTTGGTAAAATGCGTTTCAGAAATCACTAATATGTCAATGTTGTTGGTTTTAATAAATAAAGTTATTTCATTGCGGTGGTTGGAGAGCCCATTGGCATTCCATATTGCTATTCGCAGGTCTATTTGCAAAATTTGTTTACAAGCAGCATTATCATGTTTAGTAGATTGGTGGTTAGTTCCGACTGTTTCACTAATAGTTGTTGAATCCTGTCTAATGCTGACTTTTCTTGTACTGCAGTATCACCTCTTAGCGCTTGCGCATAAGTTGGATGAGTCGAGTGTATATTTTCGCGGTTTGTTGGTATATCGTAGGAGAATGATTTTGTTCTCGGTCGATCTGGAGTAACATATGTTTCTGGTCTACTTTTGGGTACGATGGACTTGTTTTTTGTAATTGCTTGGTAGACTCTGCAGCCTTAATAGATAGCAGCGTGGTTCTTATTACAATTTGCACAAGTAGCTGGTTGATTTCTTTCTTTGGGACAGTTGATGCTTGGATGATTCTCAGCACATTTAACGCACCTAAATCTTTTATTGCAATAAGTTTTTGTGTGCCCGAATTCTTGGCATCGGTGGCATTGAGCCATGTCGCTAATTTTCTTTGGTGATTCTATTGTAACTATGGCGTTGTTAATATGTTTAATATTGTAGATTTCAGCGTTGTTCTTGTTTGGCTCTAGGTCTATGAAAAACATTGGCAATGGCTCCTTCGTGATGCGGCTGTGAATGTTGTGAATGGGAGACGATGTAATAAATAGTGCTGGCGACTGCTTGCGAGGCAACTCAAGGGTACATTTCTTGGGCAACTTCGCAGAAGATGGAACAAACTTGAATTCGACAATAAATGTACGCTAGAGTCACACTCATTAGACAGCCGTTTGGCCAGTTTGTTTAATGAAAGAAACTTTAAACGAAGATCCCTATACATACGGCTAAAATAAATCTGCTGGCTGGCACAAGATGGGCAAGTCCAGCGCATTAAGCCAAGCTCGGGCTTAGTCACAGACAAACCAGAAAATTTGTCGTAGTCGCGGCCATTGAGGCCAGCACATTTTAAGTGAATAGATTATCGCAAAGCCAACAAGATATTGATCTATACTGATCATCAAAACGATCAGAATGCTTGCAAGTAGGTAGATAACAAGCGATTGAAAAGCCAAAAGAAACACAAGGCAAAAAAAAAAAAAAATAAATTTATATATATAAGAATATATATAAAAATTTAAATACACAGCACAAAGATAATTATCGATAAAAAATCAATAATTACAAATAAAACAAAGAGACAGCTAGAGTGCACAGCACAAGAGAGAGTGCAAGAACAGTTATAAGCCGACCTTTGAGAGGCGGCCTTACAAAAGTGATTACGCGGAGAGAAGCTGAGCACAAGCACAAAGCAGAGAGAACAACAAAGCCACTAGCACTGATGGTATGATGGGGGCGATGAGTGGAGCAACTGCAGAAGCAATGACGATAGAGAAAAAAATAAACGGAAAAAAATTCAATGCACCAAACACTAATCACGAAACAGAAAAACTGTTTAAACTATTTAATTTGGCGAATTATGGAAATAAATTCGCCATTGCAAAACAAGTCAAAGTGAAATAAGTCAATTAAAAAAAAAAATATAATAAAATTTAATTTTGTGGAAAATTAAAAAAAAAAAAATGGGTAAAATTACCCGTAAAATCACTGGCTCTAAGGCCAGGGGTGGTAGCCCCTTCTCAGAGCTAAACGGATCCAAAAAGCCAAGAATATCGCGGACATCAAAGGAAAGAAAAATTACCACTAATGAAAGCCAATCAGAATCTGAATATAACGAAGTAGAAATGACAGAAATGCCAAAATCCAATGACTCGGCACCAAAGGAGAATAAAGATCCAACAGAAATGTCAAATGGCAAATCGCAAAATAACGTTCTATATTATAACAATACACACAAGGGACCATTTGTGGTGTATGTAGACAGAGTAGATGGAAATAACAAAGAGAGCAATAAAAGCAGATTACCAATTAATCCATTAGAGCTAAATGCAGTTTTGTTTAAACTAAAAGTCAAAGACATAATAACTGTCAACAAAATAGGATATGGACGTTGCAAGGTAGAATTTAAATCGGCAGCTGCAGCCAACATATTTATCGCATCGGACCTTAAAAAATATGACTATGAACCCAAGTTACTAAAGCATTTCCTATACAAAACTGGAATCATATTCCAGATCCCCACAAGATTCTCAGATGAAGAACTTAAGGAGTATATCTCAACACCAATGGACATACACGAGATTATTCGTGTGCGTAGAAAGGAGAAGGACAATCTAATTGCAACATCTAGAGTTAAAATAGTTTTCAAAGGATCTCAAATACCAACAGAAATAACTTTTCTATACTCAAAAGTTCCAGTAAGTCCTTTTGTACCTTTTAATCAATGCTACAGATGCTTCAGATTTAATCACTTTGCGCAACACTGCAAACAGTTAAACCAAAAGTGCAACAAATGCTCCCTGTCACATGATAAAGAAAAAACCTGCACACAAACTATTTGTATCAATTGCAAAGAAAATCACCCAGCTACCTCAATCGACTGCCCCGCTCGCAAGAGAGCCTTTGCCATACAGAAATGTATGACAATGGAGAATCTATCCAGAAATGAGGTAAAAATTAGATATCCAGCTCTTTTCCAAAGACAAAATACGATAGACACTAATGATACAACACAATTTCCCATTCCAACATGGCAAAAGACATCTACAACCCCAACTCTGCAGAACAACACAAAATTATCAACAGAACAACTACACGCTCACATCCCATATAATAAAACATTAAGAAACATGCAAAACAGACGAAATGAAGAGAGAAACTCTTCTGAAACAATGAGTACCTGGAAAGCGACTCTAAATGAACACAAAATTACTTTAAATGAGAAATACGTTAACACACATACAAACAACACATTTAAACCAACACCCCCAACCATTACATCCCAATCTAATCAGTCTACTGACAGCCCCTCTGCTCTTGAAATGGCAAAAGAAGGCTTATCACAGCTGGCTATAGACATATCCTCATTTATAACTAATCCAAACATTCAACTAAATTCAGTCCACTATAAATTTTTAGAGACACTAAGAGATAGAATCGCACAAACTAACACAAAAATAGATATTATAAAAATAAACCAACTTAATTAAATTCAAATCTTAATCCTTACTTAGTACCTTACACTCAACATCTTATTATAATAGACATATGAAGATTCTACAGTACAATATACAGAGCCTAACGCATAACAATAATAAACATCTATTAGAAATATTTTTAATAAACAACGACATTGATATAGCAATTATATCTGAAATCTGGGTCACAAATAATGCTAATTGTAGTTTAGCGAATTACAACTTTATTTGCCACCCCAGAGCAGATGGATATGGCGGAGTAGGCATATTGTAGTATGTTCATACAACTAATAACTCAACACAATGAGCTCAACTTGTAACACTTTGTTGCAAGTATAAACAATTAAACATATACGCATTAAAATATAATTGTGCACTTGAATATGTTCATATGTATACATTGAAGTATTCACATAAACATATTCAAGTAAACATACAATTAAGCATGAACATATATGTATGTACATTTGTATATGCACATACATATATTCACATAAGCACTGTATGCACAAGCGTAACATGAGCTAGAGCCAGGCCAGCGTGTGACCGCTGACCAAGCACTTTGATGCATGCGCTCCAACAGTATGTATGTATGTATGTACTGACACTCTCCCTCTCTTTTGTAGCTGTCGCATAAATCGCAGCATAAGAATATATATGTAAAATTAGCCTAAGCAAAAGAATAATTTGGAATAAAGAAATCAATCAAAAACTCCAGTCAACCGACACAGACGTGTCTCTGATTATTATTTTTCAACCCAACGGAACCCGGTCGAAGGAGTTTTTACATGGCGACCGTGACAGGACCTGAGCTGCACACAACATATATATAAATTATAATAACATAATTTTATATTGAAAAGCGATGACATCTAAATGATGCTGCGACAACTAATATATGGAAAAGCGACAACAACTAAATGATGCTGCAACTTATTGGCAAGAAAAGAAACAACTGACAGAGATTGTAGCAACAACAACAGCATAAACAACAGAGATGAATATATTTGAGTCTCGTTCGTTATCCCAACGATGAACATCAGCATCAACACATAAGTTTGACTAAAAAAAAAAAAAAAAAAAATACATGAACAACAGTGAAGATATTCCCTTTGCGGAATCTGCTCCTGTCGAGCAAAGGGATGCACTGACGCTAAAAGAAGCGCTAGAGCTGTATCCCAACGATGGACCGCGGCCACTAACAATAGAGGAGTACAGAGCCCGGCAGCAGACGAGAATCCCCAAAAAGACGAAACGGGGCGGTGAGGTGAGACGCCTGCTCACCCAGAAAAGACTGCAGCAGGATTTACTAAAGGCCAGCACCAACGAAGAAGACCGACAACGCTGCATAGAGCGTATCGAGAACCTAAAAACTGAACTTCGCCAAAGAGCGAAGAAACGCAAGGGGGCCGCAGAAATGCGCAAGCCTTAACTTGCCTTTAATTTAATAATAATAATTATAAGCCTAATAGCAAGTTGAAGCACGAAAGTGCAACTTGCGAACTTACTAACTTTCTGTAGGCTATTACTAACAATGTGGTTGGAGAATTTTTTTTTTCATATAAATTTTTTTTTATTTCTAAATAACAATAACGAATGAAATGTAAATCTGAATTGTGAGCCAACCACATGCTCTATAATTTTTTCCACGTCTCTGGCTCGCTGTGCAAGACACAGTTGAGATAAAATTTTTTTTTTTCTCTTTTGTCGTATAAAAAAAAAAAAATTTTAATAATTTTTTTTTTTTAAATAAAATTTCATAAAAATTCATGAATCCATAACAATTTTTCAAATAATTCAAATATAAATTTTTATAATTATAATTCGTATTCAAGCAAATAAGAACGAAGCTTGAAATACTTAAAAAAAAAAATTTTTTTTAGTAACTTTTAAACAAAAGGTTTTGAGATGTTTTTATGGGCTTTTGTTCCCTATTTTTTTCCCGTATTTGTCATATTCATTTTCATCCTGCTAAATTAAAATAGTCTCATATAGGATCGTTAGTCAGTGAGATTATTATTAGAATTATACACAAAAAAAAAAATTTTTTTATATAAACTCCATATGTTCGATAATTCCATAAGTAAATTTGATGATATATCTCTTATACCCACAATGGGGTTAATAGAAACAAAATCAGTGGACTCCACTGCTAATGTAATAAATAAAATCGAATCATCAAATACTGACTTGAGATTAACGAACATATTGTTATTAATAATCGTCGTAATAATGTGCGCATATATTTTATATAAAGCTTATCTATTACACAATAAATGTGTAACCAAAAGAGCCATAAGCCAAGCTAATGACCTAGATAAGGTCTAAGAATACATATGCACACACGCGAATAACAATAAAAAAAAAAATAATAATAATTCTGGAAAACAATGGCCACTCTTGATAATTATTTTGGAAAAATAAACGCTAGGCATCCCAGTATTGTCCAAGATTTAATTGAGGTTTTTAGAAATGAGCATATCAATTCACCACAGAACTCAATAAACTTGGTACAAATTAAGTCAGCTTACCTAAATATAACGGGAGAAGAATTCCCAGTTCAAGGAAGCACTAGGGTACAGATGAGTTTCATCCTCACAGTACCATATGTATGTTGCTTTTCCAACGCAGCAGGCACATATCGTTTCTACCGAATGGAGGAACCGAGGCAGTAAGCCTCCATGATTTTTTTATATACGTACATCCATATTAATAGGCCTAACAAGTTAGTGTAGAATATGGATAAGATAGAAACAAAAAGGCTACAAAAATACTTACCTTTCCTCGATTTCCTGATACAATCAGGCGAAACAAATCACAAATACAAGGAAATAAGGTATTGGATAGCCCACAACTACAAATTTACAAAAAAAATTGTAGATCTTATGGAAAAATCCATAAAAGTAGCTTATAGTAGATTGTTAGCTAAGACTCCTTTACATAAAGACGTGCCCGGATGGGTCCACGAACTTTTTAAGGACTCGATCGCGCTGATAGACATATCAGAATCGAGTACAGACTCAGATGTAGAAATAATAGATACAGAATAATAAAAAAAAAAAAATAAATAAACATAAACATTTTCGAAAATTTTGTTATTTTTAACAAACTGTGGTTACTTGGGATGATATAATTGGAAAAGCTAGAATACACGCACAAGAATTAACTAAATCTTGTAAGTGCCTCTCGCAAAACAGAGAAACATCCCAAGACACAGTAACCAAACACACGAAAATAATAACCGAGAAGCTCCAAGCTATTAGGGCAGTATTAACTGAGCACTATAGCAAACTAAAGGAAGGGCAAAAAACAGCCGCAAATGCGTTCTACAGTGATTGCAAACAAAAAGCAATAGCTGTGCTAAACAGACACAATATTGAATTTAAACAAACAACTGATTTGGAAACTTCAATAGTGCTGGAAGAAGAAACGCAACTAATGGCCGATGATGAAAGAGGTCAAGAAAAACCACCAGTGAGCTCTGATCAGTCAATTATAAGTCATAATAAACCAGCAATTCCAAAAGGAAGCAACAAAATGACTCAAACAGTGGTAGAATTCATAAACACAGCCACAAGGCTGCTACCATTCTTCGATGGTGACATTAAAAACCTACAAGGTTTCATTGGGGCACTTCGCGTACTTGATACCATAAAAGAAACGCATGAAGCAGTAGCCATCGAAATAATAAAATCAAAATTGAAAGGTCAAGCGGGTAATACGCTAAGCTCGGAAACAACGATTGACGAAGTTATACAAAAACTGTCAACAATCTTTAAGGGTGAATCAGTGGATCTTTTAACAGCAAAGATTAAAAATCTGCAGAGAAACCCTAATAACTGTGTTTCATACACAAAAGAGATTACTGAGTTGACCGACGCCCTAAAAGGCGCGTATATTTCGGATGGTCTTCCAAATGAACAGGCTATAAAATACACTACCAAAGTGGCAGTAAATGCTATGGTAAGTCATACCAAAAGTCAAAGAGTCCAGCTACTAATGGAATCGGGAAACTTTGATTCAGCCAAAGAAGCCATCACTAGATTTACCACTCTTTCAGTAGAGTCGGGCTCCACGGGAAGTTCCCAAAATAATACCATTTTTTATGCCCAGCATAATGACCGCGGTAGACGCCGCTACAATAATAATGGTAACTGGAGAAACAACTCGAATTGGAACAACAACAATTCGAGCTGGAGCAATAACGATGCCCACAGAGCCCAACGAGGCCGAAATAATTCACGCTACCGAAGAGGCGGCCGTGGAGGTGGACAACAAAATAATAATAGACAAAACACAAATAACCAACAAAATGGTTATAACAATACAAATGTCCGAATTACCCAAAGCGACCAGGGAAACGGACAAGCTCCTCCAAATGCTCAGAGTTAAAAAATAAAGTATACTCTATCAACCTAAGTCTTAATAATTTCGTATCATTTAAGAATGTTGAAACCAATAAGAAAATAACATTCTTAATTGACACCGGTGCAGATATTTCAATAATAAAGGAAAATTCTGATGTATTTCATGACATCAAAGTAAACAAAACTGTAGACATTCGAGGCATAGGAGAAGGAGTAATAAATTCCAAAGGCCTAGTCTCAATAGAATTGCAGACAAGTAAATATATTATTCCATACGAATTTCATCTGCTTCATGCAGATTTCGCAATCCCATGCGACGGAATAATAGGATTAGATTTCATAAAAACTTTTAATTGCAAAATAGATTACAGCAATTCAGAAGATTGGTTTATACTTAGACCACAAACATTAAAGTACCCAATTTACGTTCCAATAACATTCAATTCTGGTAATAACTCAACACTTCTACCAGCAAGATCCCAAGTGGTACGCAAAATAGAACTATCTTCAGCAGAAGGTAACATTTTAATTCCGAATCAGGAAATTAAACCGGGCGTTTATGTTGCAAACACTATTGCAACAGCCCAAAGTACTTATGTCCGATTCTTAAATACCACAGATAACTCCCAACTAGTAGGCTTTAACAATTTAAAATTTGAATCACTTTCGAACTACGATATAGTTCAAAATACCAAAGATTTAAGAAAAGAATCTGTAATTCATAAATTGAAGAAAAATTTCCCAACACTATTCAAAGACAAACTCGAAAAATTATGCACTGAGTATAGTGATGTGTTCGGACTTGACACCGAACCGATCACAACAAATAATTTTTATAAACAAAAATTAAGACTTAAGGATGATGAACCGGTATATGTGAAAAATTACCGGAGCCCGCATAGCCAAATAGACGAGATCCAGCGACAAGTTGGAAAGTTAATTGAACAGGGTATTGTTGAACCGTCTGTTTCGCCTTATAATAGCCCACTCTTACTAGTCCCAAAGAAAACACTTTCGGGATCTAAAGAAAAAAACTGGCGATTAGTAATTGACTATCGTCAAATAAACAAAAAATTGCTGTCAGACAAGTTTCCGCTCCCCAGAATTGATGATATTCTTGATCAATTGGGAAGAGCAAAATATTTTTCTTGCCTTGATTTAATGTCAGGTTTTCATCAAATAGAACTAGAAGAAAAATCAAGAGATATAACGTCTTTTTTCAACGAGCAATGGCTCATATCGCTTCACGCGATTACCTTTCGGTCTAAAAATAGCACCTAATTCATTTCAAAGAATGATGACAATAGCATTCTCAGGGCTTGAGCCCAGCCAAGCTTTTCTCTATATGGATGATTTAATCGTTATTGGTTGTTCTGAACAACATATGATTAAAAATTTAGTAGATGTTTTTAAACTTTGCAGAAAAAACAATCTAAAACTGCATCCAGAAAAATGCTCATTTTTTATGCATGAGGTGACATTCCTAGGTCACAAATGCACAGACAAAGGAATCTTGCCAGACGACACAAAATTTGACGTCATCAAGAATTATCCAGTCCCACATGATGCAGATAGTGCTAGACGTTTCGTTGCATTTTGCAATTATTATAGACGTTTCATAAAAAATTTCGCCGAATACTCCCGGCACATAACAAGATTATGTAAAAAGAATGTTCCCTTCGAATGGACAGCAGAATGCGAAAATGCATTCCAATACTTAAAAGAAAAGCTCGTTCAACCTAATCTATTGCAGTACCCAGATTTCAGCAAAGAATTTTGCATAATCACGGATGCAAGCAAACAAGCATGTGGAGCAGTTTTAACACAAAACTATAATGGACTCCAGCTTCCAGTTTCATATGCATCAAGAGCGTTCACTAAAGGTGAAAGCAACAAGAGTACTACAGAACAAGAGCTAGCAGCAATACATTGGGCAATAACACATTTTCGACCATATATATATGGAAAACACTTCACAGTGCGAACAGACCATAGACCATTAACATATTTATTCTCCATGGTCAACCCGAGTTCAAAACTAACACGCATGCGGCTAGAATTGGAAGAGTACGACTTTACAGTAGAGTATTTGCGAGGTAAAGACAATTTTGTGGCAGACGCCTTATCGCGGATAACTATATCCGAATTAAAAGATATGAGTATAAAAGTCCTGAAAGTCACTACCAGGCAACAAAGTAGACAGAAAAACTGCGCAGTTAATAAAGAAGACCTTTTGCCAAGGCAAAAACTTCAAAATGCTTCTAGGCCCAACGTATACGAAGTCATCAATAATGACGAGGTACGAAAAGTAGTGACCTTGCGAATAACAGAATCTAAATGTTCACTGAAACATGGAAAGAAAGTTATGGCAAGAATTGAAGTTAGCGATTTGTATACCAATGGAATTCTCGACTTAGGTCAGTTCTTCCAAAGGCTTGAAATGCAAGCCGGTATACTTGAAATCAGCCAACTAAAACTGGCACCGAGCGAAAAGATCTTTGAAATTATTTCAATAGATTCTTTTAAAAATATGGGCAATACTATATTGAAAACATTAAGAGTAGCGCTACTCCAGCCGGTGACCCTAATAGAAAATGAAAAAGAAAAAGAAGCAATACTGTCTACATATCATGATGATCCAATTCAAGGAGGTCATACTGGCATTACCAGAACGCTGGCAAAAATCAAAAGACACTACTATTGGAAAAATATGGGACGCCATATCAAAGAGTACATAAGGAGATGTCATAAATGCCAGGTGTCAAAAACGACGACACATACGAAGACTCCCATGATAATAACAGAAACACCAGCGAAGGCTTTTGATAAGGTTATAGTGGACACAATAGGTCCACTACCAAAATCAGATAATGAAAATGAGTATATTGTCACATTGATATGCGATCTGACAAAATACCTAATAGCCATTCCAGTTGCATCTAAGAGTGCAAGTAATGTAGCTAAAGCTATATTCGAAAATTGTATACTACAGTACGGTCCAATGAAAACACTCATTACGGACATGGGAACTGAGTATAAAAACCAAATTATAACAGATATATGCAAGTACATGAAGATTAAAAATCTGACATCTACAGCATACCACCACCAGACCTTAGGGACAATAGAACGAAGTCATAGAACATTCAATGAATATATTCGTTCATACATATCAGCAGATAAGTCCGATTGGGATGCTTGGATACAATATTTCACTTATTGTTACAACACAACACCCTCGGCAGTGCATGAATATTGTCCATACGAACTAGTATTTGGAAGACTACCAAATCAGTTCATAGATTTTAACAAAATCGATAGAATAGATCCAATATACAATTTAGACGACTACTCTAAGGAAATAAAGTTTAGAATAGAAATAGCATATAAAAGAGCTAGGATAATGTTAGAAAACCATAAGTTAAGTAATAAAAAATACTACGACAAACATATTGCCGATTTCAATTTAAACATAGGAGATAAAGTTTTATTAAGAAAAGAAATAGGTCATAAACTAGATGCTAAATATATAGGGCCTTATAAGGTAGTGAGTATAGAAGAAAATGACAATATATTAATAGCAGATAATAAGAATAAATACCAAAAGGTTCATAAAAACAGACTAAAACCATTTTCGGAATGATCAACCGAAAAAAAAAAATAATAATTATCATGATACTTAAGTAATTTTTACAAAAAAAAAAAAAACAAAAATCTTTATGGATTCATCTATTATTGAAAACAAATTCACGCAATTTCGAAAAACAAGAGAAAGAAAATTTGCCTAAAGAGACACAAACAAAAAAAAAAAAACTTTCCTAAGATACACCTTTACTTTACCTTTTATTTTACCTTTCTATATAAATAATCATTACAATAACTACATAATATTACGTTATTCTCTAAAAAGGGGAGGTGTAGTATGTTCATACAACTAATAACTCAACACAATGAGCTCAACTTGTAACACTTTGTTGCAAGTATAAACAATTAAACATATACGCATTAAAATATAATTGTGCACTTGAATATGTTCATATGTATACATTGAAGTATTCACATAAACATATTCAAGTAAACATACAATTAAGCATGAACATATATGTATGTACATTTGTATATGCACATACATATATTCACATAAGCACTGTATGCACAAGCGTAACATGAGCTAGAGCCAGGCCAGCGTGTGACCGCTGACCAAGCACTTTGATGCATGCGCTCCAACAGTATGTATGTATGTATGTACTGACACTCTCCCTCTCTTTTGTAGCTGTCGCATAAATCGCAGCATAAGAATATATATGTAAAATTAGCCTAAGCAAAAGAATAATTTGGAATAAAGAAATCAATCAAAAACTCCAGTCAACCGACACAGACGTGTCTCTGATTATTATTTTTCAACCCAACGGAACCCGGTCGAAGGAGTTTTTACAATATACCTAAAAAAATATATAAAATTCACACAATTAAATTGCATTAGTGAAGTAGAAGTGATTTCAGTGTCCACTATGAACCTGAAACATAACATCAATTTATTTAGCGTCTATGCAGCGCAAAGTTTAAGTGATGATCTTTTTGAGAAAGGATGCAAAGAAATTCTAACGAGGGCAAACCAGACTAATGGTTTAACAATCATAGGAGGAGATCTTAACGCCAAATCACAAATATGGGGAAACACGATTCAAAACAACAGAGGAAACATCCTAGAACAATTACTAATAAACAACAACTTTTATTGTCTTAACAATGGCAACCCCACATATTCACACAACGCATCGTACTTTTCTACCTTAGACATCACATTAATTAACAACTACAACCTCAACCCAAAGTGGACAGTGACAAACGCAAAAATATCAAACAGCAACCATTTACCAGTTATACTAGAACTAGACGAAACATACGAAGTACAGAATCAAAAAAGAATAAATCACAAGAAAATACTTCAAGCCTTCTCAAAAATTCACATTTCTTCACTGGACAACCTGACATCAACTTCACAAAATATAACTAGACAGAATACAATTTCAATAGACTCAAAAAATAGATACAAACCAAAAAAATATTGGGATGAACATTGTGACAGACTTTTTAGACTTAGAAACGCGTGCAGACAGAAATATTATAAAACAAAACTTCACACGGACGCTTTAATTTATTTAAAAAGCAATAGAACATTGAACAACTACTTACATAAAGTTAGAAAAAACAATATAGACACGCTAATGGACGAAATTTCAAAAACTAATTCAGCAAAAGAAATGTGGCAAAAAATTACAGCCCTTAAACAATATAAAAAACTTAAACCGACAAAAAACGAAAAAACTGATGAGGATCATGAAAAATTTCTTAAACAAATGGCGACGGTACCTGACACTTCAGACTGCATTAGAATGAAACCACCTAACACCTGGCTACTACCCGCTAGCAACTCAAACTTTACTGACAACGATTTACTTGACTTTTAAATTCCCCCAACCCGGACTCAGCAAAAGGTCCAGACAATATCTCATATAGAATGCTTCTAGCCTTACCACCCTCAGAAATTCAAATTTTGGTATCCCTGCTAAATGAGACTCTAGACAACGGTGACATACCAGCTAGTTGGAGAAAAATAAAAGTAGTACCTGTCCCTAAAAAGAATCTAGACTCAGCTATAATAACAAACAATAGACCTATTTGCCTACTAAGCGTAGTTTTCAAATGCTTAGAAGGTTTGGTAAAAACAAGGATGGAAAACCATATAAACAACAACAATATATTGCCCCCGAGATCTTACGGCTTCCGTAAACACCACTCCACATCGAACTGCATCAATGACGTTTTAAACAATATAGCAAATCTGAAAGCTAGGGGCATGCACGTTTGTGCATCTGTATTAGATCTAAGCAAAGCCTTCGACTCTGTTAATATTCCCATTCTAGGCAACAAGCTAATAGATTTAGGTTTCGATCACAGACACATACAATTCATTTACAACTACCTTAAAGAAAGAGTTTTGACTATGGGAAGAACAGAAATAAAAATAAGAAAAGGAGTAAGTCAGGGTAGCTGCCTTAGTCCAATACTTTTCAATTTATACACAGCTGAGCTGCACAAGATAAGCAACCAATATTTCAATATGCTGATGACTTTTTCCTGGTATGTTACCATAAAAACTTTTCAGACGCTAAAAACATATTAGAAAGACAAGTTACAGAATTTAGTAAAATGTGTAATAAAATCAACCTGTCATTCAACCCCAACAAATCTGCTGCTTTACATTTTAATTTAAGACGTAAACCCCTACAAATAATATGCAATAACGTAGCTATAAGGGACGTAGATAAAATTAACTACTTAGGAAGACTGATTAGCACCAATAATTCCATGACCCAACACATAAAGGAAACAATTGCTAAGTCAAACAAAACAAATATGTTTCTTCATATGATTAATGGCTGTCGTTTTGGCACCCATCCCAAAAATGCAATTCTTTTCTATAAGGCCTTTACAAGGAACAGGTATGAATATGCAAGCTCTTCATTTGCACATACAACTAAGACAGTAATGGGCATCATAAATACTCATGCTAACTTACATTTAAGGAAGGCATTGGGGCTTATTAGATCAACTCCAACTTATATAATATACCACCTAGCGGCCGAACTTCCACCAGAGTATAGAATTAAATTTACCACAGCAAAAGAACTGATCAGGGTCTTCGCTTATGGCCTGCCAGCAGCGTCGCTTCTGTCCAGTGACTTTCATGCTAATAAAACAAGTTATGCCAAAGTGTATGCTGAATTTAAAGATGTCCTGGACAACATTACACCCATAGAGCCAACTCCTATACGCACACGAAAAATCTTCATAGATGCCAATTTTTCCAAAGGTGCCTTTAAAAACATAAGACATGCAAATGAAACAATGATACTCTCCCTGTATAAAGAAAAAATTAAGAACTTAAATTCAAAAAATTTTGACCTGATTTATACAGATGGTTTAGTTTCTGAAGATTTTACTGGAAGTGCTTTTTTTCACTTGGGCTCCAACATCACAAAAAGCTATTACAGCAATAGAAAACTGTCATCATTGACTGCGGAACTCACAGCTTTGGAAAAAGCAGTGGAGTTTGCTGATTCGAATCACCTCTTCAAAGTAGCGTTCCTAACAGACAGTCTTGGAGCAATCCAAACAATTAGAAACCCAAAGAACAATAATTGCATTGCTCAAAGAATCCTTAAAAATATAGAAAATAGTTATAATATCATCTCAGTCGAATTACACCACATACCTAGTCACTCAAACATAAAAGAAAACGATTTAGCTGATACCGCAGCCAAAAATGCCAGACACGATGGAGTGTTCACGCACATAAGCTGGACAATCAACGATGCTATCATTCATGTATACAACAAAATAAAACTAGAATGGGAAAGAGCGTACAATGAATTTTGTATAGATCGAAACAAAGGATACTGCCTTCTATATCCTTATGTGTCATCACAACCATGGTTCCAGGGAAAAAACCAATTCCATAGACTGGAGATAAAACAACTAAACAGAATACTAAGCGGTCACGCATTTGACAAAAACACTCTATTTAAAATGAAAGTCGTTGACAACAACTTATGCGACACCTGTAACATTACAGAAGATATCTCACATATTATTTTAAATTGTTCAAAATACACAAACACCCGAATGAACTTCCCAACACTAACAAAGTATAACGATATATATCAATTACTCGCGCAAGAGCCTACCGCCAACTACAAATCGATAACACAATTTACTAAGGCTGCCAACATAGAACTCTAACAATCTAATCCACACATAGATAAATTAAATTAAATAGCTAATTTATTTATAACAAAAACCAAAATACGAAACTCATCATCACGAATACGCTGTGGCGTTAACCTGTTATACACAGGGAGGCCAAAGAAATCTTCTGTTCAGAAGTAACTTAATATCAAAAAAAAAAAAAAAAAAAAAAACACAAGGGTGTCAAGCGAACAACACCAGTGAAAGCGTAAAAAAACTAAGCACAATTAAAAACTGAGAGAAAACAATAAATATTAATAAAAACTCAGGAGCTATGCAATAACACGACCGTCACGTCAGAGAGCAGAAGCTTGAACATGTTCTCAGAACATGTGCCGTTAGTTTTCTGTAATTTGCTTTAGCGCTTGTTTCTAATTTCTAATAATATTAAAACAAAAAAAAATTATGTAACAATCGAATCCATAAAAGAATTTTTGAAGTGAAAACTTCTTTAGAATCGTTGGGAGTGATTTCAGACTCGATGAAACGAAAAAGCGACACTAAACAGAGACACATATAGATCTTATAGTATTTAGCCTGCGAGAGAATGAGATGCAAATATATAAAAAGCATTATAAATAAAAAGCATTATGAAAAACTTCGACCAAGCTGGAAGTCGAACCCCGGCCGCCCGATCGCCAAGCGAACACACTAACAACAGAGCCACGTCGACACTTTGTAAATTGTCGTCGAGTTGTGTAGTTAGTGTGCTCGAGTGTCTCTAAAAAGAGACATAACGACAATGCGAATATGAGATGCGTTCTTAACTACAGAACTCGACGGCAATTTAGAAAGTGTCGACGTGGCTCTGTTATTAGTGTGCTCGCTTGGCGATCGGGCGGCTGGGGTTCGACTCCCAGCTTGGTCGAAGTTTTTTTTATAATGCTTTTTATTCATAATGCTTTTTATATATTTATATATTTTTTTGTGATACATTTTTATTTACTTTTTATTTACTTTTTATTTACTTTTTATACCCTTGCAGAGGGTATTGTAAAATTGGTCAGATGTTCGTAACGCACAGAAGGAGGCGTTTACGACCCCATAAAGTATATAAATTCCTGATCAGCATGAGAAGCTGAGTTGATATAGCCATGTCCGCAAAATGTTTTCTTCTAGACCTATATGATATAGTGGTCCCATCCTAAAGATTTTCATACTTTATCTTACCCGGGTAATAAAAAACCCCAAAAAAAGATTTCATCCCGATAGCTCTTAAGACGGCTGAGTAAAACGCATACGCACAGACGGACGGACAGATGGACATGGCTATATCAACTCAGCTTCTCAGGTCGTAAACGCCTCCTTCTGTGCGTTACGAACATCTGACCAATTTTACAATACCCTCTGCAAGGGTATAAAAAGTAAATAAAAAGTAAATAAAAATGTATCACAAAAAAATATATAAATATATAAAAAGCATTATGAATAAAAAGCATTATAAAAAAAACTTCGACCAAGCTGGGAGTCGAACCCCGGCCGCCCGATCGCCAAGCGAGCACACTAATAACAGAGCCACGTCGACACTTTCTAAATTGCCGTCGAGTTCTGTAGTTAAGCACGCATCTCATTTTCGCATTGTCGTTATGTCTCTTTTTAGAGACACGCGAGCACACTAACTACACAACTCGACGACAATTTACAAAGTGTCGACGTGGCTCTGTTGTTAGTGTGCTCGCTTGGCGATCGGGCGGCCGGGGTTCGACTCCCAGCTTGGTAGAAGTTTTTCGTAATGCTTTTTATTCATAATGCTTTTTATATATTTGCATCTCATTCTCTCGCAGGCTAAATACTATAAGATCTATATGTGTCTCTGTTTAGTGTCGCTTTTTCGTTTCATCGAGTCTGAAATCACTCCCAACGATTCTAAAGAAGTTTTCACTTGAAAAATTTGTTTGAGCGGGGCTTCAGGTCAATCTTACTGATTTATTTGTAAGACTTTAAATCATAGGCAGCACAAAAGGTGAGCAGGTTGTCTGTATAGCTATTTCAAGAACCACCAAGTTCTATCATCAGCAGACTTCGCTAAAGAATCCACAATTGTAATGGCCATACCATATCTTCAACGCTAAAACTAGTTGGGAATTATTAATTATAAGGTCGAAATCTAGACAAATACCAAAAACGAAAGGCCCGCCGTTTTACACTTGCTGTAAAAAACCCTCTTTTTTGCATATAGTACAATATACTATTACAAAATATTTGGGCGCGACGATTAGTTGGTTAAGGCGAAGCCCTTAGATTGCTCTAAGTTGCATCAACAAAGTGCGTAATTTTTACAAAAGCCATGTCCACCAATTCGGGCCCAAGCTCTCTCGATCCCCACCAGCAACAGCTACAAGAACTAATTGTACAAAAACAACGTGAGCGTCGACTCTCGGTCCAACGCAACAACGCGTACTTTTCGGTGGTGTTGCCGACCCCACTGAATGCTAACGTAAGCAATAACACCGAAAGTGCCAGCCACTCAGCAATTAACAGCAACTTACCGTGGAGAGAGCAGTGTGCTTCTCCATCAATATCGATAACTGGGTCACCGATTGCACCAACCAGCACCGTCAGCTCGTTGACATCAACCAGCACCGTCAGCTCGTTGACAGCAACTACTGCAACGTCTGCCGAAGTATTGACCTGCCTCAAGCCGTCAACGACAAGTCGCCCAGAGTCAGCCCCTATAGTAAACCCCACGAATTCTGTCCAAACTGGAATGGATAGATATATTAAAATAACTAAGCGGAAGCTAAGCCCGCAAAAGAAAAAAAGTGGCAATACGCCGAAAATAACCAAACCAAATGAACGAGTAGCACCCCTTAGCGGGAATCGTTTTAAAATTCTTGCCGATCAGCAAGACGATCAAGCCGGCGCTGTAGATAAAGTTAAATCGGCTAGACCACCCCCTTTATACATCCGTGGAGCCAACTGCAGCGCCCTGATTTCGAAGCTAGTAGAAACAGTAGGGGCAAATAACTTTGTTGTAACCCCTCTCAATAGGGGTAACATTAAAGAAATTAAATGTCAAACCCAAACTGAGGACAATTTCCGCATCATCGAAAAGTACCTCCGTAATGCTAACATCAACTTCTATACCTACCAACTAAAAAGCAGAAAAGGGCTCCAGGTTGTATTAAAGGGGATTGAGCCATCGGTCCCTACTCAAGAAATAGCAGACGCGTTGGTCGAAAAAGGGTTTGCGGTCAA
This sequence comes from Drosophila willistoni, assembly GCF_018902025.1. Lineage (NCBI taxonomy): Eukaryota > Metazoa > Arthropoda > Insecta > Diptera > Drosophilidae > Drosophila > Drosophila willistoni. The sequence goes on along the minus strand of NW_025814459.1, from coordinate 2,541,317 downwards.
GTCCGTTGTCAACATCATCAACAGGAACAAAGTCGCACAGCCGCTCTTTAAAATCGAGATCCAACCAGATGCAAAGCGGTCGAAGCCAAATGAAGTGCACCCGATCTACAACCTACAGCTTCTATTGCACAGAAGAATCACCGTAGAGGAGCCCCATAAGAGACACCAACCATCGCAGTGTAAAAGCTGCCAGGAATACAACCACACCTCTAACAATTGCAATCTTAGGTCAGTGTGTGTTGGCTGCGGCGAACATCATGAAGATGGCATTTGCACCAAGGACAGAAACAACGTTGCACTAAGACTATGCAGCAACTGTGGAGGGAAACGCCAAACATACGCACTGGAGATCTCGCCTGGTAAATCCTAAGGGCAAACAGTTGTGCAACACAATAGTCAACCCTTTCAATAAGATGGATTGCGTCTCACCGGGTAGGCCTACTTATTGGCCCACAGATCCACAGAAAGTGCCTGACTTGATTGATTTCGCAGTAACCAAGAGGATTCCACGTAATCGGATCACAGCGGATACACTGCTAGATTTAACTTCCGATCACTCTCCAGTGCTATTCACACTATTAACAAGACCTCAAGTACTTGATCGCCCATATAGGCTTACGAACAACAAAACAAATTGGCATAAATTTAAAATGTACATGAGTGCCCACATTGACTGTTCGCCGAAACTGGATGCTGCAGAGGACATTGATTTGTGCGTCTCTGCACTTGAGTCGATGATGGGAGCTGCAGCAAGAATATCTACTCCACATGCCTCTTCTTCCCAAAACCTGTTGACAGGCCTACGAACCGGCGGATAGAACAATTAGTAACGGAAAAACGACGTCTAAGAAGAGAATGGCAGATTACTCGCTCACCAGCAGCAAAACTTCGCCTAAGGCATGCTAATCGCAACCTCTCCAAGAGGAAAGCTGGGCTCAAAGGAAATACATAGAAAAGCTCAGTCCAACCAGCACTAAACATCCTCTGTGGAAAGCCCACCCAACTTTAAGCGCTCCTACAGAGACAATTTCACCGATAAGGAGTCCAACCGGTGGATGGGCCCGCAGTGACGAAGAGAGGGCATCCGTATTTGCCAAACATCTTAAAATGGTTTTCCAGCCAAATCCAACATCAAACTCATCTGTATTTCCCCCTTCGAGCATATTAACGGATAGTGAGTACTCGGAACTCCAATCGGACGAGATCACTGCAGTTATTAAAAACCACATAAAGCCGAAAAAAGCCCCTGGCCTTGACCTAATCACACCGAAAATAATCCTAGAACTCCTTATCATCGCCATACAATATATCTGCAAACTGCTCAACGCTATAATAAAAATTGGCTACTTCCCAAGAACATGAAAAAGGTCCACTAGAATCATGATTCCTAAAGTGGGAAAGGACAAAACCCAGACATCATTCTATAGGCCAATTAGTTTGCTGCCATGTCTTTCGAAGCTTTTTGAAAAGGTCCTGCAGATCCGACTAAACTCATTTCTGGCATCGGAGAACTCAATCCCTTCACAGCAGTTCGGCTTCCGCTAAAACCATGGTACAATTGAACAAGTCAATCGCATAACATCCGAAATACGAACAGCATTCGAACTAAAAGAATACTATGCGGCTGTCTTTTTCGACGTTGCCCAGGCTTTCGATAGAGTTTGGCTGGAGGGTCTGATGTTCAAAATCCGGCAAAAACTGCCACAGTACCCACACAAACTCATGGAATCTTACCTTTACAATAGTAAATTCGCTGTAAGATGTAATGGCTCCGTCTCGGCTGAATTTGAAATTAAAGCTGGTGTACCGCAAGGCAGTGTACTCGGCCCATTGCTCTACCTGCTGTACACTGCAGACTTACCAACGAGTTTAGGACTTACAACGTCCACCTTTGCCGATGACACGGCAATCCTCAGCAGATCCAAATGCCCAATACAAGCCTCTGCAAAATTAGAGGAACACCTCAAGGTGGTAGAGGAATTGCTAGCAACCTGTTACATTTACGCTTAACAGAAGAAACTGTCCAGCTCTAAAGCTAAACAACGTACCAGTTCCTCAAGCCGTGGATGTCACTTACCTTGGCATTCACCTAGACAGAAGACTAACTTGGCGCAAGCACATCGAAGCAAAAAGGTCACAGCTTAAACTGAAAGCGAGTAGCCTACATTGGATCATCAATGCTCGGTCGCCTCTACGTCCTCCTATACAACTCCGTACTAAAACCCATCTGGACCTACGGAGCCGTACTATGGGGAAATGCAAGTACCAGCAATGTCGATATTATACAAAGAGCGCAGTCGAAGATTTTAAGATCAATCACGGGGGCCCCGTGGTATATACGAAATATATAAATCCGAGTTCAAAATTAACAAGAATGAGACTTGATCTAGAGGAATATGAATTTACAGTACAATATCTGAAGGGAAAAGATAATTTTGTTGCGGATGCACTATCCCGCATTACAACACAGGATCTAAAAAACACAAAAGCAAATGTCCTGAAAGTGACTAGGTTTCCTGAAACATGGAAAGAAAGTTATAGCAAGAATTGAGATTGGAGATCTGTATACCAATGGAAATCTAGGCTTAGGTCAGTTTTTTCAAAGGCTTGAAAAACAAGCCGGTATACTCGAAATCAAACAACTCAAACTGGCACCGAGTGAAAAGATCTTTGAAACATTTTCAATAGAATCTTTTAAAGAAATGGGCAAAAAAATATTGAAAGCGTCTTAAGTCAAAACCGACAAAGCACATTAAAACAACCTTAGTTATTACAGAAACCCCCATACATGCTTTTGATAGGGTAATAGTAGACACCATTGGTCCATTACCAAAATCCGAAAATGGTAACGAATATGCAGTCACTCTAATATATGACTTGACGAAATACTTAATAGCAATACCAGTTCCCCATAAATGCGCTACAACAATTGCGAATTTTTAAATCCTTCATTCTGAAGTACGGTCCAATGAAGACGTTCATTACGGACATGGGAACAGAATACGAAAATTCAATAATAAATGACTTGTGCAAATATTTAAAAATAGATAATAAGTTTATTACACATAATAAGTCGTTTATATGTGTAATAAACTAACCAACACTAAATTTCACGACAATAGCTCAGAAAATAACGAAGTTATTGAGAAAAGTCACTGTTCGTGACTTTGGCGTTTGTATTGGAGCTATATATATATTGGTCCGATCTGTGCGGTTCACGTTAAGTGTGCAGGTTGCACAGGCAGAATCGACGGTGTCTATTGCTAAAGGTGGTGGCTTAAAATATGGATTTGATGCTTGCCGGGAGGTCGAGAATAAGATGCGCTCATTCATGAGGCGGACTAGAAATAGTTTTGACACTTTAAGGGCAGGTTTTAAGAAACTCCAAGCGGAGTTTACTGCGATGAGTAAGGAATTACCGGTATCACCTGGGAATGATCTCCTAAAAACGATGCCAATTGTAGTGTCCGTTGTGTCCTGGCAATAACCCATTCCTATGGAAATTGACGAAAGTTCTAAAAGTATCGAGGGCCCCGTGAATAAGTTGACTGCTTCAGTCCGTGACTTGTCCAACGTTGCTGCTGCGGATGACGCTTCGGGGCCACGTGCTCTCGTTGGCATACCACCAAAGAAACATATATTTGTTTCTAGGCTAGACCCATTTATCACATCTGATGATGTAATAATATAGTCGGAAGAAAGTTAACGTCTCGAATATTGCGGTGAAAAAGTTTAAATTTTCTTATTCTCGGGACATTTCGTTCTTTCAAATTAGTTTTACTGCCAATATCTACGACACTACATATCGGTAAGATTTTTGGCCGAAACATATAATAGTTAAGGAATATAATGTAAGAAGCTTCTGCTCTCGGACGTGACGGTCGTGTTATTGCATAGCTCCTAAGTTTTTATTAATATTTATTGTTTTCTCTCAATTTTAAATTATGCTTAGTTTGTTTACGCTTTCGCCAAATTAAACAGTTTAAACAGTTTTTTCTTTTTCGTGATTAGTGTTTGGTGCATTGAATTTTTTTCCGTTTATTTTTTTCTCTATCGTCATTGCTTCTGCAGTTGCTCCACTCATCGCCCCCATCATACCATCAGTGCTAGTGGCTTTGTTGTTCTCTCTGCTTTGTGCTTGTGCTCAGCTTCTCTCCGCGTAATCACTTTTGTAAGGCCGCCTCTCAAAGGTCGGCTTATAACTGTTCTTGCACTCTCTCTTGTGCTGTGCACTCTAGCTGTCTTTTTGTTTTATTTGTATTTATTGATTTTTTTATCGATAATTATCTTAGTGCTGTGTTTTTAAATTTTTTATATTTTTATATATTTTTGCCTTGTGTTTATTTTGGGTTTTCAATGGCTTCTTGTCTACCCACTTGCAGGCATTCTGATCGTTTTGATGATCAGTATAGAGCAATATCTTGTTTGGCTCTGCGATAATCTTATTCACTTAAAATGTGCTGGCCTCAATGGCTGCGAATACGACAAATTTTCTGGTTTGTCTGTGTCTAAGCCTGAGCTTAGCTTAATGAGCTGGACTTGCCAATCTTGTGCCAGCCAGCAGCTTGATTTTAGCCGTATGTATAGGGATCTTCGTTTAAAGTTTCTTTTTTTAAACAAACTGGCCTAACAGCTGTCTAACGAGTGTGAATCTAGCGTACATTTATTGTCGCAATTCAAGTTTGTTCCACCTTCTGAGAAGTTGCCCAAGAAATGTACCCTTGAGTTGCCTCGCAAGCAGTCGCCAGCACTATCTATTACATCGTCTCCCATTTTACTTTCGCCTACACCATCTTCTTGTCCCTCTTTATGCTCTTCTTTTCAGATTGAAGTACCCATTACAAGCCCTGGTGTACCTCAATCTATCCCTCACGGGAACTCTGATCAATCACAGGATCATGCTAGCTCTCAATCACTTGCTGATCCCAATGCTCCTCCGCCTCCACTAACTGTAGTGCCTCATCGCAAACAAATTTTTATCTCTAGGCTTGCTCGAGATACTTCTGAGTCGTCTGTGGCAGCTTACAATGGTAATATATGCCCTGCTAAGGTTTTAATTCAAAAGTTTAAGTTTTCTAGGCCTCGCGAAATCTTCTCTTTTAAACTTACAGTACCAAATGAGTATTTTTCAGCCATGGTTGACACTAATTTCTGGCCAGAGGGCCAGTTGTACACGAGTTTGCGGCCAAAAAGCGCTCCCGTCCGTTGCCTGTCCACCTTCCTAATTTATTTTTTGCTCCAGAAAACTAATAACGTCTAGTCTTTGCATTCATTATCAAAATGTAAGAGGACTTCTTACCAAGCTCTCGTACCTGTTCTGTGATAGCCAAACCTTTTCGGCTGACATATTAGCTTTCTCTGAAACTTGGCTTAACTCCTCTGTTTTGGATAATGAAATTCTTTCTAATAACTTTATTTCTTATAGGCTTGATCGTGTTGGTCGTCGTGGCGGTTAACTCATTGCTGTTACTCATTGCTGTTAACTCGAATCTGTGTTCAAGTGTTGTGCCGATTGATCTGCCCTTAGGTGTTGAGTTTATGTGCGTCGAAGTTACATGTTCCAACTTTAGCTTATATATTTCTTGTTCATATATTCCTTCAGCTTCTGATATAATGACCTATATGCACCATGCTGATGCTTTGCAAACTATTTTTAATCGTCTTAAAGATCGTGATTCCCTTATAGTTTTAGGTGATTTTAACTTGCCTAACATTCCTTGGCTTGTTGATGATAATCTATCTTTCTTAATTCCTTCATCGCAACATGTTTTTCTTCATAGCCTACTTGAATGTCCGCTATATCAGTTGAATTCTTTACTTAACTCTTCTAAAAGAATCTTGTTTTTGTGTCTGATCCCACTGTTAGTGCTGTATCACAAACACAGCCTCTAGTGAACTTTTAACTTGCCTAATATTCCTTGGCTTGTTGATGATAATCTATCTTTCTTAATTCCTTCATCTCAACAATTTTTTCTTCATAGCCTACTTGAATGTCCGCTATATCAGTTGAATTCTTTACTTAACTCTTCTAAAAGAATCTTGTTTTTGTCTCTGATCCCACTGTTAGTGCTGTATCACAAACACAGCCCCTAGTGAAACCTGAAGATCTTTATCACCCTACCATTGAAGTTACTATTTCTTACAATTCCATTACTAATTGATTTAATAACATCTCAGTTTCTCGTCGTAGATGTTTTCGTAAAACAAATTTCAATCTTTTTAACAACCTTATTTTCTCTTTTGATTGGTCATTTCTATTTGAGTGCTGCGATATAGATTGTGCAGTGAAGCTTTTCTACTCTGCTCTTAATTCTCTAATTGATAAATGCGTTCCTTATGTGAATGTCTCTACCGTCTGCAGCGCGCCATTCTGGTTCACATGTAGGCTCTCTAGTCTCCGTAACATTAAATCGAGATATTTTAAAAGATTTAAAAAAACTGGTTCGCGACTTGACTATGGAAATTATGTCTTTTAAATACTTAATGCTACACTAATTATATCGTTTGCTGTAAGGTTGAATTTTATAAAAATCCCAAAAGATTTTACAACTTTGTTAATGCCAGAAGACTCTCTAATGTACTACCTTCTACCTTCAGACTTGATGACCAGACTGCTAATAATGATTCAGATATTGCAGATCTGTTTGCTAAATTCTTTCAGTCGACTTATTCTACTACTGTTTCGGATCCCACACCCTATACCTTTTCAATCGCACATTTAAATTGTATGTTTTTTCCTAGTATTACTGAAGACTGTATTATCTCTAGCTTGTCATCTATGACGTCTTCCTTCGTTCCCGGGCCTAATATACCTAGTTGCATCCTTAAAATGTGTTCGATTTCGCGATCTAAGCCTTTATCTCGGTTATTCTTTATATCAAGTGAGACTTGTAGCTTTCATGCTATTTGGAATGAGTCTTTTATTATTCCGCTTTTTAAAAAGGGTAGCAAATCGGATGTTTCTAACTACCGTGGCGTTGCCAAACTTTCCGCAATACCTAAGCTGTTTGAGAAAATTATTACGTCTTCCCTACAACACCTATCTAGATCCACTATTTCTCCTTGTGTAGTGACCGGATTTTTCTTTAAAATATTTAACTTTCTAAAGAAAGAAAATTTATTTTTTTAAATTAACCGCGCTTTCATGAAGAGCAAATAACAGAACGGTTACACTGATACGATCATGGTCAACTTAATTGCAGGGTTGAGTTTTAGCTTTGAGTACAGTTAACTGATGCAGGCGCATCGCCCAATGAAAAGACGCCACGTCGCAACATTTGGGAAAAGACCCGTTAGAAAGCTCTGTCCGCAAATTCTTTGGCATAAGACGCGTGCTTAAGCTCAAATTTATTCTATTCTGTTCTGCCGAAGCGATAAGTTGCATAAATTATATAGTGATTTTTACTTAAAGAAATTTCAAGTCGTAATACCACGTGGTGGTGGACAATCCAAAAAAATAAAAAGTTAATTACCAGGCTATCTAGCCAGTATCGGTGCAAAAGTTGAAGACCAGTACAGTGTGAAACCTAACCGTTCGGTTAGTTTGTTAAAAGTGAAAGAGTCAAAAGGTGATATTTTTTTTTGTATAATTATGTGAGGTTATGATTCCCTGACCCGGTAAACTAAATTCATGTTTTCACAGTCCCAGCCGTAACAAGGTGCCGAATATCCGTACTAGCGCTAAGAGTAAGCCTAGGCCTCGGAATTTCGTGGATGAAGCTTCCAAATTTGAGGGCGACGAACGCACCATGGTTCACATACGGTGACGTAAGGCGCTGAAGGAAGGCCGTAAATTAGGCAAAAACATAAAATCCTCATACACCGTCTTGAGAGGGATCTGTCTAGGCTGCTAAAAATTATTCGTTGTCATATAATCACGTAAATACACTACCTCGCACATGTCGCTCGTAGGCCGAACAAAGATATAATAATCGCCTAAGTAAATAAACCCCAAGGTGGTTAAGGAGAGTGTTAAATTGAGTCAGTATCTCCCATAATCTATAAAGATTCGCACTTTGTCATTCGATTGGAATCAATCATAACCTAACGTTCCTTAAGCAACGGACTTAAACCGAACAATTTAAATTTAGTTCATTTTTTTTTTTGCTCATTACGAGCTTTAACCTTTTTTTTTATAGTATTTAAGTAATCTCTAGTTAAGAATCCTACTTTGTTCTAATGGAGCGATATGCGTATGGTAACCTATGGAGTATATTTCATTGTCATTTAAATAATTAATCTAAAACTTTTTTTTAAAAAAACCACACCACAGCCAATTCAACGTCATCTTGGGCCCAACGATTGCAACGAAAAACTGTGAAGTAAGCCAAAGTCGTGAGTAAAGTGTTAATCCTTTAAAATTTATATATATATATATTATATTTGGAATATCTCCATATGGTTGGATCTAGCACATCCTTTTCTTTCTTTTATATTTAAGATGTTAGTAATTTAAGTCACTTTTGGATTTGAAAGAATGAAGTCAAAAAAAAAATATGAAATTTTGCCAAACTTGTTAGAAAATAAGTCAAGAAAACCCCAAATTATGTTCGAAACCGAAATAATGGATTGAGTTACTCTAATGTGGTCTGTCAAGTATCCTTGCTGAACTTTCATAAGATGTCATAAAAGAAATAAAACTACATTGTTTTGGGACAACCTTTGAATTAGAACAGTTGTCATGGTCGGGTGGGTAAAGAAGAGAGACTCATCGCATCTAAGTTCTCTCTCATTCTTTATTTAGATTCATGTTTGTCTTCTTTCTTTAGGTCATGGTGAATTGGCACCTTAGCAATAGTAATAATAATAACATCACCTTTAACTTTTAGTAGTTAGTTTAGTTTTCTTAACGCGCATTAAATTTATTAATGATAGTGAGTGTGAAAAGGGGAGAAAGAACCCCGACCAATCCGACGAGCTAGACCCGAGCATAGCAAGAATGCGCATCCTCGAACCTGATCACACTGATGGTTTAATCATTTTGTCAATTCAACAACTAATGAGCGCAACGAAGCATAACGCTTTCGGAGGATCCGGCTCATGATAAAGAAGTCTTTATCCCCAACCTTAGTGCCTCTACTTCTAAAAATGAAGTTCTTGTAAAAGAACCAAGTCCACCAACACTCGGGACTTTTAGATGTTAACTAGGTTGAGCGACAACTATGAACCATAACCCATTCTGGTCACTACACTTGTCAGCATTGCTTCATGAAAGGTCGTTCGTCGCTTACTAACCTTTTAGAATTGACTACCCTTGTACACCATGGCTTCCGTAAAAAGTGTCAAACTGATGTTATTTACACTGACTTTATATACGGTTGATCATTCTATGCTTCTTATGAAACTTAACAGCATGGGTTTTTCCCCGAAACTATTGGCTTTGTTAAAGTCGTATCTTATTGGCAGAACCCAAAAGGTGTCTTTTCGTTCCTCGTTATCTAAAACTGTTCAAGTTACGTCAGGTGTTTCCCAAAGCAGTTATCTGGGCCAACTGTTAATGACCCTGTTTATTAATGATTTGGCTTTGGCCTTGGCTCATTCAAGCGTGCTCATGTTCGCGGATGACTTCAAGATTTGTTACTCCTATAATGATCCTCCATTCCAACAGTACGTGCAATCAGATCTCGATGCGTTCTGTGATTGGTGCCACGTTAATAAATTACACCTTAATGCCTCTAAGTGTTCTTTTATGATTTTCAGTCGTTTGTCTCCGTTCCTAGCTCATTACTCTATTAAGTCTGTTCTGTTAGATTGTGTACCATCATTCAAAGACTTAGGAATTAAGTGAAAGTTTTTGGTCAAACATTGACGCTCTATGCTCTTTAACCATTAAAGAAAACGCAGTACGCGCTGCCTCTTGCTTCTCTTTTTCCTTAATCGTCTGAACTATTTCCTCTCCATCGGCAATGTATTTAATGAGAGGGAGCTTCTCGGGAAGAGCAAACTTTGGACCCTTTGATAGTAATGATTTTATATCCGGCGGAAATTCCACTTCTGTCTCATTTACAAACCAATCGTCAGTTCTGTTGTTATTAAAGAGATCAAAGTTCCGTTTGTTGTTTAGTTTCTCATGTTCATTTCATGATGTCCCGCAATGTTTTTGTTAGTCTTTTTACTGCGTTTTGTTCTCTCTCCAAAAATGCGCTCATGCTCTGTTCGTCCAGCTGTTTTCCAAGAGTTTTTGTTGTCTCAGCTAATTTGTTGTTGATTCTTATGAGAGTGTTATGTTTATGTTTTGTAAGAAGGTTTAATATTTTTGTGTGAAAGAAATATGTATATCTGTCCAATGTTTTGTTAATGTGTGGAAATGTGTTATTGTCAAACTTAAAAATATTACTATTTTAAATTTAAAAAAAAAGTTTTTTGTAAGTTTAAATATGTAATAAAATGATGTAAAAATTTCATTAGATTTGCTTGTTTTTTTCTATCCTAAAAAAAACACGAAAAACTGCCTTATTAAGGCCTCCTAAAGCAGGCTCCCCCCTTAATTGCCGGCCCGCGCCAGTAGAAAGGCTTACTCAACGCGCCCCTGGTTTTTATTCTCTCTCATTCGAAGAAGAACAGTTAGAATTTACTTTGTCTTTGCTTGCACTGGTGACAGAGCGGCAACCCGCTATGACGGCACGCTAGTCACAGAAAATTTGGCAAGCAAAAAAGACGTGAAAAGGAGAGAAAAACACAAATGTCAGATAAAATGAAAACATGTGATAAATTTCAATTAACATTGAACTAAAGATTTCAGCCAACCGATCTAACCGATTGATTTGCCCCACAAATTGTGCTCCTGAATATAGCGCAGTACAAACACAAGACCGGCGTTTAATTGTTTGGTTAGAGGGCTCGGGATCTATGTTCGAATCTCGCGAACTTTTTGGAGCTGGCTCACGTCACAACCTGAACATTTTCTACAACCTGAAATATTTATTTCTTTGGCTCCAGAGATATTAGCAGAGTCTGAATATTTCTGAACCACGTGGATTGGAGTGGAATCTTTCAGAAGCTTCCTTCGTGAGATCGACCGCGGCGGACGATTACATGCCGGATCGCTGAGAGAGGAAAATAGAGGAAGATAGTGAACCACGTGCAAACAGGTAAACATAACCTCATTGTTACGCAACATCGCAATGAGCAATAATGATATAGTACCAGTTCAACCTAGTGCTCTGGTAAGCCAGAGGAGGGGTTCTTGTTTATAAGCCACTACGAACAATCTACTGAAAGATGTGGAATTAGTAAAGAAGAGAATCTTATTCGACTCCAAAAGTGCTTAAATGGAGCGGCTTGGGATACCGTTCGAGGAAAGCTAATGGGTCTAGAGACGATGCCGTATGCAATCGGTACGTTACGGATGCTATACGGAAGACCGGAGATTATTCACTCGAGCCTACAAAGGAAACTAAGAGAAGAACCAGCGGCACGCTCAAATAATTTGGATTCGGCTATTCAGCTAGCCTTGGCATTGCAGAACTATTGCGCGACACTGGTCGTAATTGGGCATAAAGAGTATCTGCACGATCCAGCTTTACTAGGCGAGTTGCCGGAAGACTTGAAACTCGATTGGGGAAGACACCGAATGACTCTAATTGGATGTGTCGCTAACTTGTCTATCTTTGGCAATTGGTTGTTTGGCATTGCAATGTGTGCCTCAATGGTTACGCCGTATACAGTTTATTTATTTATTTACGTCAACTAACACAGCAGTCGACAAAAAAGCTTAAGCTAAAGACAGATAGTGATTAATTGAAGAAGATAGCTTAACTTTATACACAATTAAACATCCCCGACCCGGTGGAGGTGTTTTATTTGCATAAGGTGCCAGCTATGCCCCGATTTACAACCAATGTGGTCAGGGATGAGTTGCAGCCAATCCAAGTCCAGAATATTTTCAGTGGTTTCGCTGTAGATGATTAAAAAGTATAGCGCGAAGAGAAGTGACAGAAAGGTGAGGAGAATTAGGTGAGAAAGGTTGTTAAAAGATTGGCAAAGAACACGAAAAGGTTCATGAAGAGAGTAGTTAGTCAGACATCTACTAAGGTGAATAGGAAAAAAACTTCTGGTCCGACGTCAGGGAACACAAAAATATAGCGTATCTAGTAAATTAGTAGAAGTGACTTTGCCGTTGACTAGTTTATGGAGAAAGAGAATGCCAAAAACGAGCCTACGGTTGTAAAGTGAAGGAAGATTAATAAGAAGAAGTCTGTCAGAATAAGAAGGTAGGCGAAGACTCGGGTCCCAATTAAGACCGCGTAACGCAAACTTAAGGAATTGCTTTTGTACCGATTCAATACTACGCTGGTGAACATCATATTGCGGGTTCCACACTGGCGAGCAATATTCGAGAGTAGGGCGAACTAAGGAAGTGTATAAAACCTTTATTACATAGGGATCATCAAATTCTTTGGCCCAACGTTTAATGAAGCCAAGAAGGCTGCATGCTCTATTGACAATTGAAGATATGAACATTAAATGAAAGTTTTTGGTCAATGTTTGACCTTCCTTAAGTTTGCGTTACGCGGTCTTAATTGGGACCCGAGTCTTCGCCTACCTTCTTATTCTGACAGACTTCTTCTTATTAATCTTCCTTCACTTTACAACCGTAGGCTCGTTTTTGGCATTCTCTTTCTCCATAAACTAGTCAACGGCAAAGTCACTTCTACTAATTTACTAGATACGCTATATTTTTGTGTTCCCTGACGTCGGACCAGAAGTTTTTTTCCTATTCACCTTAGTAGATGTCTGACTAACTACTCTCTTCATGAACCTTTTCGTGTTCTTTGCCAATCTTTTAACAACCTTTCTCACCTAATTCTCCTCACCTTTCTGTCACTTCTCTTCGCGCTATACTTTTTAATCATCTACAGCGAAACCACTGAAAATATTCTGGACTTGGATTGGCTGCAACTCATCCCTGACCACATTGGTTGTAAATCGGGGCATAGCTGGCACCTTATGCAAATAAAACACCTCCACCGGGTCGGGGATGTTTAATTGTGTATAAAGTTAAGCTATCTTCTTCAATTAATCACTATCTGTCTTTAGCTTAAGCTTTTTTGTCGACTGCTGTGTTAGTTGACGTAAATAAATAAATAAACTGTATACGGCGTAACCATTGAGGCACACATTGCAATGCCAAACAACCAATTGCCAAAGATAGACAAGTTAGCGACACATCCAATTAGAGTCATTCGGTGTCTTCCCCAATCGAGTTTCAAGTCTTCCGGCAACTCGCCTAGTAAAGCTGGATCGTGCAGATACTCTTTATGCCCAATTACGACCAGTGTCGCGCAATAGTTCTGCAATGCCAAGGCTAGCTGAATAGCCGAATCCAAATTATTTGAGCGTGCCGCTGGTTCTTCTCTTAGTTTCCTTTGTAGGCTCGAGTGAATAATCTCCGGTCTTCCGTATAGCATCCGTAACGTACCGATTGCATACGGCATCGTCTCTAGACCCATTAGCTTTCCTCGAACGGTATCCCAAGCCGCTCCATTTAAGCACTTTTGGAGTCGAATAAGATTCTCTTCTTTACTAATTCCACATCTTTCAGTAGATTGTTCGTAGTGGCTTATAAACAAGAACCCCTCCTCTGGCTTACCAGAGCACTAGGTTGAACTGGTACTATATCATTATTGCTCATTGCGATGTTGCGTAACAATGAGGTTATGTTTACCTGTTTGCACGTGGTTCACTATCTTCCTCTATTTTCCTCTCTCAGCGATCCGGCATGTAATCGTCCGCCGCGGTCGATCTCACGAAGGAAGCTTCTGAAAGATTCCACTCCAATCCACGTGGTTCAGAAATATTCAGACTCTGCTAATATCTCTGGAGCCAAAGAAATAAATATTTCAGGTTGTAGAAAATGTTCAGGTTGTGACGTGAGCCAGCTCCAAAAAGTTCGCGAGATTCGAACATAGATCCCGAGCCCTCTAACCAAACAATTAAACGCCGGTCTTGTGTTTGTACTGCGCTATATTCAGGAGCACAATTTGTGGGGCAAATCAATCGGTTAGATCGGTTGGCTGAAATCTTTAGTTCAATGTTAATTGAAATTTATCACATGTTTTCATTTTATCTGACATTTGTGTTTTTCTCTCCTTTTCACGTCTTTTTTGCTTGCCAAATTTTCTGTGACTAGCGTGCCGTCATAGCGGGTTGCCGCTCTGTCACCAGTGCAAGCAAAGACAAAGTAAATTCTAACTGTTCTTCTTCGAATGAGAGAGAATAAAAACCAGGGGCGCGTTGAGTAAGCCTTTCTACTGGCGCGGGCCGGCAATTAAGGGGGGAGCCTGCTTTAGGAGGCCTTAATAAGGCAGTTTTTCGTGTTTTTTTTAGGATAGAAAAAAACAAGCAAATCTAATGAAATTTTTACATCATTTTATTACATATTTAAACTTACAAAAAACTTTTTTTTTAAATTTAAAATAGTAATATTTTTAAGTTTGACAATAACACATTTCCACACATTAACAAAACATTGGACAGATATACATATTTCTTTCACACAAAAATATTAAACCTTCTTACAAAACATAAACATAACACTCTCATAAGAATCAACAACAAATTAGCTGAGACAACAAAAACTCTTGGAAAACAGCTGGACGAACAGAGCATGAGCGCATTTTTGGAGAGAGAACAAAACGCAGTAAAAAGACTAACAAAAACATTGCGGGACATCATGAAATGAACATGAGAAACTAAACAACAAACGGAACTTTGATCTCTTTAATAACAACAGAACTGACGATTGGTTTGTAAATGAGACAGAAGTGGAATTTCCGCCGGATATAAAATCATTACTATCAAAGGGTCCAAAGTTTGCTCTTCCCGAGAAGCTCCCTCTCATTAAATACATTGCCGATGGAGAGGAAATAGTTCAGACGATTAAGGAAAAAGAGAAGCAAGAGGCAGCGCGTACTGCGTTTTCTTTAATGGTTAAAGAGCATAGAGCAATGAAATACATAAATGCAACAGAAGGTGCAATATTAAATATAACTCAACGGACATACAAATTTCTTAAACAACATGACGATATTTTGATATTAACATCTGACAAAGGAAATAAAACGGTAGCAATGAAAAATATTGATTATGGTCGGATCTAAACACCTATAGAAACCTCAGGAAAGACCCAACATCACGATTACAGACAAAGAACAACAATCTGGTGGACAAACTACATAAGATGGGGGTTATTTCAAAGATTGAAAAAAACTGAATGACGACAACTACGGCGATCTCTCCAAGAATATATGGACTACCAAAAATACACAAAGAAGGGACACCATTGAGACCAATTTGTTCGTCAATTGGCTCACCATTCTATGAACTTTGTAAATACATTGTACAATTTTAAGGAATATAACATTGGACTCGAAATAAAACATAAAAAACGCAACTGGATTCAAACAACGCATAAATAACACATACATTTGTGACGATGAAGAATTAATTTCGTTTGACGTGGTTTCATTATTTCCAAGCATACCAACGGATTTAGCATTGAACACAATCAGGAACAAATGGACTAAAATGCAGGAACACACAAAGATACCAAAAGCTTTATTTATGGAAATAGTATTCAAGAGAATAGATATTTAGGTCCTATAAGGACCAAACATTTATACAATTAAAAGGAATGCCGATGGGATCTCCGCCCTCACCTGTGATTGCGGACATCGTTATGGAAAATCTTCTGGACACTACAATGGATAAACTAACCAGACCACCAAGATTATTGACGAAATATGTAGATGATATTTTTTCAATTATACACCAAAATGACATCGACAAAACACTGGACACCCTAAATTCGTTTGACAGGAATATAATATTCGCTATGGAGCTGGAAGACAATGGAAAACTGGCGTATTTGGACTCTATGGTCATCAGACGAGCAAACGAATTAAAACTAAAATGGTACAGGAAGCCAACAGCATCAGGACGAATCATCAATTTCAACTCAAAACACCCCAAGACGATGATAATAAATACAGCAAGGAGCTGTATCCAACGGATGCTGAACATTTCGGATAAAATATACCATGAAGAAACGAAGATGGAAATAATAAATATTTTAAAGGACATCGATTTTCCGGATAACGTAATCAGGACATTATTTAAAAAACATAAATCCACCATTGACAAAACTAAGAATGAAAAAACATATATATCGGTCACTTACATATGTACCCAAATTATCGGAAAGACTATCACATTCGGATTGTTATGACAAAGAGGGAATAAAAATAGCACATAAACCGGACAATACTCTCAAACATGCATTCACCAAAACAAAATCCAAGATAGAGATGACTAATAGAAGCAATGTGATATACAAAATCCCATGCAATGGACAAGGAAACATACCGTGCAATAAGATATACATAGGGACGACAAAATCGAAATTAAAAACTAGGATTTCCCAACACAAATCTGACTATAAAATGAGGCATTACACAGACACACTAAAAACAGCACTAATGACACACTGTGCAACTAGTGGCCATGCACCGAATTTCGAAGAGACGACTATATTAGATGAAGAACGGCACTACAACAAAAGGTTCACCATGGAGATGCTATATATCATCAATACACCGAGCGCCACACGACTTAACTTTAAGACTGATACTGACAACTGCGCTCACATATACAGACATTTACTTGACAAGAATTAGTTCGTAACTCCACGTCAAACGGTGCTGACGTGTTAAATAATGTATGTTACAAAAAAAAAAAAAAAAAAATGTGGTTAAATGTCACATAATTGTTAAATGTTCTTGTATTTTATTGTAGTTGCACTGAAGACGGTTGCCGCTGCGCAACCGAAATATATCGGAAAATAAATAAACTTAAAAACGATGTTTTATTTTTATTTGAAAAAATGACCTAAAGCCTGATCGAATTTTTATATAAAAATTTAAAATATCGAAATACAGCCCACTTTCATCTACTTTTGTGCACCACCGCGCAATTGAAGCGGGCAAAATGTAGGTCGCAATTTTCGTTTTTTTTTCGTTTTTTTTAGATTTGAGGAAAAAGTTGAATTTTTCACCAAAAAACCTAACTTCAATTTACTAAAAAAAAAGTTGAGAATTTTATTTAAAGAACTTTTCAGGTTCACAGAGGAGGTAATAAGATACTGAATCTAATAAGCTTTGGTTTTTTACGATTGGTGGTATACTTTTTTTGTAATTTTGCCTGCCAATTTTGGAAAATCCCAAAAATGAAAACTCAAGAGAACGCGCTTTAAAGTTTACCGAACGCTCGTATACCTGCTCGGCGCCCGACTGCTTTTAGTGCTGTATCTTCGAAAACAATTCGAATTGTCTTTCCAAAATTGACAGACATATTTTTAGATATATTAGAAACAGATTTAAGCAATAAAAAAAATTCGATTTTTTGAGCCTCCTAAAGCAGGCTCCCCCCTTAAGCCTGCACCCCAACAATATCCATTGATTGTCTATGTTTTACAAACCAATGTAGTGATGGGTTGTTAATAGAACTGCAAAAATTTTGCAATTGCGAAGTTAAAATCTTCTCAAAACTTGAGGAATAGCGGACAATTTTGAAATAGCCCTATAGGTAGAGGCTTTGGACTTTTTGCAATTTTTATGCAGATGAATGATATACGACTCCTTCCAAATAGATGGAAGAGGAAGATTATGGGTTTACACAATGCATTTCTTCGAATTTGATGTACAATCGATGGCCTTGCTGGCAACATCGCAATAGTGGTGGTAGTCAAGCAACTATACAAAGTATTTTTCTTTCGATGCTAACTATATACAAATAAACATGTTTCTTGTAATGTAGTAATATGGCACGAATCGAGTTGATAAATACACATAAAAAAAAACAGTCAAACAAATCATAATACTACAGCTACAAATGTTTTAAGTAAAGTAATAGAAGACTCTGAGCAAATAACAGGGAACAGTAGGTTTTAATCAGAGCAGAGGTAATCAAATGGAAGTTCCGTACTCTAAAATAGAACGGACAAGCGAACTAAAAAGAGCTTTATTTGAATACAGATCGTCAATTTCTTTGGACCATCTTTTAATAAAACCGAGAACAGCCATGGCCTTTGTTGTAAATATATGCGTACGCCCAAATCACTCATACGTATAGTACACGTACTAAAGGACTATTGTATAAAAAATAAATAAACTGTTGAGGAAAGCTCCGATGAAAAGTCATTACCTTAGTGTTAAAATTTAATAGATTAATAGATTTAATAGATTGTAAACATTTTAAATTGGACCGCTCATCTCCTCAGTGAACAATTCCCCCGATAACCGAATTTGGTCACACTAAAAGGGTATAATATACTGACGCGGAGTACGTGCACACTCTCTCGAAAAAAAAGCAATAATACCACATGCGGAAAAAATTTAATAAATATTAAAATCGGAAAATATAATAACAATCCTAAGGAATTAATGACTGAAATAAAAGAGAGTTTACAAATCAGGTGTGGAGTTCGCCCTAAAGAAAGTCTTTTTATGAAACACACCGCGATTATTAAATTAAACAGAACCGCATTGTTTGAGCTGTTAGCTGCCAAGGAAGCATTTTTTGGTAGTGATTGGTGCATTTACAAAGTTTGTTAAATTGTATACGTAAATTCCACTAGTACCAATGAAGTTACCGCCGCGTTAGAAAAGTATTTTGATTTTTATAGCCGACCAAGAAGAATTATATCCGACAGAGGTACGCGTGTTCTACGTCGGTTGAGTTTGCTGAATTTATAAAGAACCGAAATATTGACCACATTAAAGTAGCGACTGCTGCCCCTCAAGCCAATCGATCGAGCAGATCCGTGTGTTGACCCCAATTTTGGGAAAGCTGTCAGAACCTTTAGCCGAAGCCGATTAGTATAAATTAGTTAATCGTGTGGAGTTTGCTATCAATAACTCAGTGCAGTGTAGTACCGGTAAGACTCCGTCAATGTTTTTGTTTGGTTGCGATCAGCGAGGCCCCCTAGTAGATGAATTAGCCGAGTATCTTGACGAGAAATTTAGTTCAGAAAAACCCTGTAACCTTGTGGCCGCTAGGCAAGAGGCAAGTACGAAAATACAAGTACCGCAGGCGCGCAATGAAAAATAGTACACCTTAAGACATAAGGCACCATTATCCTATAGTCAGTGATTTTGTTGCCAATCGCAATGTTGATGCCACTCCCGAATCGTGAGAAAAGTTCGCTCATAAGTACAGTGGTCTTTATATGATGAATCGAGTCTTACCAAATGACCGTTACGAAGTCACTGATATTGACGATTATCAACTTACTCAAGTACACGCCATGGATGCATGCGTGTGATAAAACTGTGAGTTTCTGTTTGTAATATGTATTTGATAAGCAGTATTTGTTGGTAAATTGTTATTGATTTTGTTTAGCAGTGGACTGTACCTTGAAATTAAATTGGATAATTTCCCTTTGTGATTCTTTGCTAGTGAACCAGTTAATTAATTACTAAACAAAAGAGCACAAAAGCAGCAGAGCACAAATATATGTGTGTACAATGCTTATATACAGCTGTGTTCACGAAAATAGCAGTGCCCCTAAGCTTTGACTTTAAAGTTGATAAATCATATTAAAAAGACCATAAATGCACCAATCTTTTATAAATTCATAATCTACATTTATATAAAATAATATTAGTACTATTTTGGACTAAACAAAGAGTCAACTACTTTAAGGACGCCTGGCCCGAAAATATTGCGCTACTTTGCAATATGAAGATTCATATGGAGTTTTGTCAAAATACAAACGTGATTTACAGGCTTCAAAGTCAAGAGTGGGACATTCCTACGACTTGGCGATATTAGCTCCTGTACGAGGATTCTACACCGACAAGTGACACTCCTTACCGACACGTTTAGATCATGTTTGACGAAATTAGAAGATGCAAACTGATTGAATCTGCTGTATATAACAAAGTGCCAGTCATCTAAAGACGTTTTTGCACGTATTACACTACGTTTTTGGTTATTTTTGGTAGTCTAGGGCAGCAGAGACCATCTTTGCAAAACATCCAACTAAAATTTGGATTTTTTTAAAAAGTTTTGCTTGGTTTTTTAATGTTTTGGAGCCACTCTTTTCAGCATAGCAATGCGTTCCTTTTCAGCCTACCGTGAAATTTTTAGCGTTAGTTGACGCAAATAATAGTACACCATAATTATCTAATTAATTACACTTACTACTGACAGATTTGTTTTTTTCGCAACTAAACGAGACACTGCTATTTTTGTGAACAGTTAAATTTGTGGGGTTAAGCACATAAATTTGAAAAACAACCCAAAAACTAGTAAAATTAACGAAATTTTTTCTGATTTCCTATGCCTATATACCATTTTACAAAACCAAAGTCAAAAAACTGAATGTATAAAAAGGAATATGTGAAAAATGTTTGAATCTTTGTTAGCATCTACTGCACTGCTATTTTCGTGAACACAGCTGTATGCGTCGATTTTTATAACTACATGTGACTTATCAATAAACGCAATCCGTTCATAAATATCCCGGCCCGCCCTGAAACACAGTTTCTAAACGGGGCAATACCGAGTCTGACCGCTCGAACCAATCGATCCTTGCCTGGGTAGGCATCGAGAACCAGCGCCAGATGCCAGATGATTAGAAGCGTTTGGACTACGCTGATTCTCCCTTTTACCTTGTTGCAAGTTCCTTAAAGCCATTGAGTTACCTGGATCATGGACCAGAGAATGGTGTTTACCTTTACAATATTTGCACAAAAATGATGACGGACAGGTTTTGACCATATGCCCTGATTTCAGGCAATTATAACAGAAACCCTTTTCCCTGATGAACATACGACGTTCTCCAACTGTTAAATTCATGAATTGTTGACAGCCATACAACTTATGGTCTGTCGCCTGACATTTGGTGCAGCTGCCAGTTTGAACTGCAACCAGCGAGTGTGTGACCCTTTTTGTATGTGTGATTTGCGCCGGCGTTTTGCCTCCAGACGCAATCTCCCGCTTGCTTGAAAAAAACTTGAAGAATTCCTCCAGTGCAGGAATGTATCGCCGTGTATCAGCGTCAAGTTTTTCCAAAATCAGATATTGTATCCAACAGTACGGTCCTTGCGTAGACCCATAAATTGTTCCAAAAACGAGTTTACAATATCGCGTGGCCTATTGTACCTTTCCTTTAAGCGTTCCCAAGCAGTGTTGTAAGCCGTGTCAGTTAGTCAAGTTGGCAGCATCATCGACGAGCAGTGTTCAAGTGTTGAAACTTCTGAGTGTTGGTTAACTCCCTTTTGGTGTGTATCGTGCTCTCGTAGATATCCTGACAAGCTGGCCTCTCAGTGTAGAGTCCAGCGAACCGTTTTATTTAAATCTTCGGCAATTCGCCGCCTTGTACGAATGCCGTCGTGTTGTTTCCCAAAGTCGAACCCGAAGCAGCCACTTCTGTGCGAGCGGGCATCGACAAGTTTGAACTGGTTTGCAGCTAACTGTTCGAAGAGTTGTTGTTGTTGTTGTTGCAGCAAATGAACGATGTCGTCGTTATATGCGTACAGACCATGACGCCATTGCCGTCGCCAGACAATGATGCTTGTTGCTCTTGTGATGCTGGCCTTGAGTCGGCTCCGACGACCCACCAATGCCTTTAGTTCTTCCATTGCAAAGAACTAATCTAGAGTAATAATCCATTAAACTTTCCAATAGATCCAACGAAATTCGAACGAAAACCGATTCCCTTATTCGGTTGGAACGACCAAATTATGATTTGGTCTAGCAGTGGACTGTACCTAAATTAAATTGGATAATTTCCCTTTGTGATTCTTTGCTATTGAATCAGTTGAGTGCCAATTTATTACCGAACAAAAGAGAAAAAGCGCCGACGCAGCAGCGCACAAATATGTGTGTGTACAATGCTTATGTATGTGTCGATTCTTATAACTACATGTGACTTATCGATAAACACAATCCGTTCATAAACAGTTATGTATGATTGAGGTCGATCAAATGTCAGGATTGGCCGAATGTAAACATTAAGAATATTTTAAATTGGCCGGCTCATCTCCTCAGTGAATTATTCTCCCGATAACCGATTTTGGTCATACTATAATATACTGAGGCGCGGCACACTCTCTCGAAAAATAGGCAATAAGACCACATGTGCAAATAATTTAATAAATATTAAAATCTGATATAATAACAATCTTAAGGGATTAATAACTGAAATAAAAGAGAGTTTACAATATCAAATGAGATTTTAGCAGACTAAATGAATCCTTTTCTCTATAAGTGCGACAAACTTTGACTTCGTCAGCATACACATGCACACGCGAATCTATATTGATTGATGTAAGATCGATTTATTATCGAGAAATCGATTCATTAACATTCACTGACTAGCAGTGCGAAAAGCATAGAGCCAAGATGACTACCTTGAGGTAAACCTGATGTCACAAGAATGGAATTGGAATTAGAAGACTTTAAAACGGTAACATAAGAAAGCAGGAGAGATGGAAACCATATGTCATTCAGTTTAAAAGACTTGCTAAAGTCAATGTATTTGACATTAGATTGTTTGGCATTTTTATATCCATTGATTGTCTATGTTTTACAAACCAATGTAGTGATAGCTTATCACAAGAACTGCAAAAATGTTGCAATTCCGAAGTTATAATCTTCTTAAACTCTAGGAATAGCGGACAATTGGGACTTTGGACTTTTTGCAATTTTTATGCAGAGGAATGATATACGACTCCTTCCAAACAGATGGAAAAGATGAAGGTTATGGGTTTACACAATGCATTTGCACACATTCTAAGTAAATATTCAGGTAGACCATCTAGCCACGGCGAATACATAGGTTTTACTAGTGTTGATTTAAAATAAATATACTTTATATCGGAGATTTCTTGTATGCGCTAAACCCTTTTTTCAAAGGTAATACTTGCACGGTTATACAAACTTCGGCGCTGCCGATGTTAACCCCGACCCACTGGTTAAGTCTGATACGCCCCCGACAGGAATGCGTCAAGGCACAGGCTAAAGGTAGCCTGTTTCGCATGAATTTGTACAAAATTTGGTGAAGAGTATGCCTAAGCTCATTGGTAGAGTGATTTAAGCCAAGGAACTTTGTTAAAATTTTATTACATTTATTATAAAATTCTGAACGAGAAATTATAGATACATTGCCCTTAAAGCGCTTGGTTAAAAAACTATAATTAAATGAGGTAAATATTTTTAAAACTATATTGTGTAAATGTATCTTACCAATTCAATTACAACGGAAGCACTTGGCTATGTCGACTCGGCTGTGTGCTAAATAAATTTCTGGCAACTTTAATATTTTACACATTTTACACTATGGATGCATAATATAAAATTGGATTACCATGCTACTTGTTAGTAGAAAGTGCTTTTCAACGAGTTTGAGTTAAGACTATGCCAATCCATTGGTATGTACCAAAACAAGTTGCTATACTATACTACTAACTTTCCTATATATTGGAAAGAAATTTTATGCAATCTTATTGATAATGGCGAAAAAATAAATAAGAAAATCATAGATGTCTGAATCTTACCTATTAAAACTTGCTTTGAAGATTTCTTTTTCATCATTTTTTTTAATAATCGGTAATTGTGATGATACAGGCCGTATACTTATAGCATTATTTAATGACGATGCTTGTATTGCTTGGTTATTTATTGAATCATGAGTAATAATTGTTTTAACTGTTTGTGTTGTCAAGTTAGAAAAACTATAGGGTACATCTTTTTTGGTAGTATTGTCAGAAGTTGATTTATAACTTGACTCAACTCCTGCAGAAACATTTTTAACCAAATAACTTGTTTTTGCTGTTGATTCCGAACATATCGGAGAATTGAATATAGTCGCTTCGATTGGTATTTTTGAAATGGTGGCTATTAGATTATCTTTCAAAAAATTTTCTTGAGTATTACAATTAATTTTTTCTTTTATGGTATGAACGGCGGTGACAGATATGCTTGGAGACATTTCGTTCAACTGTTTGGTAATACTACTAGTTCCCGGAGGGCTTGTTGTTGGAATAATTTCCATTTCCGCGTTGTTTTGTATGTAGTCCTTGGTTAACGATAATACGTTAGAATTATCAATTTTGGATAACTTTTTTTTTTTATGAATTTTCTGGTCATAGCTGGTTGGAGCAACTACATGTTGATGAAGTCTATTGTTTTCTGAAGTAACGTTTAACGAAGACATATTAGTAGTAGGTATTTGTGCCGCCGTTACATTAATCGAGTTCGTAGTTTGATTAATAATGTTGTCGTGAGCAATGCATATTCTTTCGAAATCATCATTCAATATTTTGGTTTTCTTTGCAATTACGTTTTCAATATCTTTAGGCGTGTTTCCTGAACTTATTGGGTGAGACAAAATGTTTTGCAGAGGACTTATAGTTTTATGTAGACTATTATTCAGTACTCCAATTGTTGTAGGTGTATAACTTTGTGATGAATAATTCAAAAGACTTGACAAAGGATTTTCTAGTAAATGTTGGTAATCCGCCAAACTTAAGGATTTATGTTTATTTGTTGTTATCATATCTTTAGTCAATGTGTGTTGAATCTGTGAGTTAATATTTTGAAACTTTTCGTGTTCAAATAAACCAAAATCACTTAAAGTCCTTTTAGGAGATAAAATATTTGGCATAATTGATGTACTCGCTGTGAGGCGATTTGGTGTTGAAGTGCTGATAGCTTTAACACGCGATGATCCATAAGTACTATCATTAAGCGAGGAATTTATATCAGAATATTGCATTGAATACTTTTGATACAAATTTAATGTATCCAAATAAGTAGGATTCATACTGTAGCTATAATGTGGTATGAACGACGCAGATTGAAGACTATAATTTAGAAGGGTTTGCATCTGAAATAATAACAAATAATAATATTTTAAAATCATCATTAAGCTATTGGAGTAAAATTGTAAGTAAAACACTAACAAAATCAGAGTCTACTCTGATAAATAGCCCTACTTCATCAGTTTAAGCTGGAATGCAAAGACGTTTCAAAATCTGGAAACTTTCAAACTTTGGAATAAAGGAAACAAACGAGTTTTTCAATTCTCTTAAGTAAATAATTGAACTCGTTTAATCTATAAGACCATGGAGTTACAATTTTCACAGCTGTTTATATTATTATAATGTTCAACGTCATTACAGAGTTGTTTACGTTGGTATATTAAAGTGGCCAAAATGTATGTAACAGACAGAAAGAAGCATTTCCGTCCCCATAAAGTATATACATATATTCTCGATCAGGATCAATCTCGAAGACTATAAGGAGCTAGAGTCACCCAATTTGGAACTTAAACTCCTGTAATACCAACGGTGTTCAAGTTTATTTCAAATGTTTGAAATACGCACACTTACGCCCCCTCAAATTACATAAGCCTGATTTTCTCAAAATTATCCTAGCTACAGACACCAAACTTGAAATGTGTACTCGCTTAGTACACTCGCAGATTTAGTTTTTTTTCAAAATTTTGCCACGCCCACTTCCGCCCCCGAAAATTAAATAAAACTCATTTTCTCGAAAACCAACAAAGCTAGAACCACCAAATTTGGTAAGAAGATTTGTTTGCTATGCGTACAGATTAATCATATTTAAAATTTTTGCCACGCCCACTTTCGCTTTCATAATCTAGAAAAAACTGATTGCCTCTCTCAATTCTTAGACTGTCGAACACAATTTTAGCACTCTAATTACTCTATTAATATCTACCAACCCACCAAATTTATTAAAATCGGACTATAAACATAGAAGATATACGTATAAGCGAGTTTTACTACGATGTCTATAAGGGCGGAGTTGGCCGTAGGCTAGTGGCGGCGCTAGAGTGCTCGTTTGCTTTTGTGAGAGTGAGCGAGCGAGAGCGAGTGAGACATGTAAAACGAATTTAATAGACATACATTTGGTGTTCGAAATTTAAAAATATTTGTTCACCTGGTGGATGGTATACTGAAGTCGACGAAAAGACTTACTTACTTTATTTTTTTCAATAGAAAGAGTTTTTATCAAGTTGGTAGGGGGATTTCTGCAAAAACTCCTCTTGCTGGCTTTTTTGAAGGCATCTATTTTGAGCAAAGAGTGCTGGGGTATATAAACTAAGGCATGGTTAAAGTTTACTTCTTTGATACTTTAGTAATTTACTTATGCTTATGCTGTTGTTGATATTAATTACAACAACATATTACCGTATCAGTTTTGTGGTGATTGTTTTTTACACGTCGATTACTTATAACCCGGGTTACTTCTATCCAAATTTGCTAATGAGATATTTGTGCGCGTAAAACATCATGACTAGGTTTTGTCTTTCAAGTCTTTTTGAGTTACTAAAAAAGAGTTTGCCAAAAGTTGATATTTCTTTTTGCTTTTATATATTTTGGTGGCGGAAAAAGGTTAATACTTTCTGTAAAGAAATTGCTTGAAAAGACACAACGTTTTAGTAATAATCCCCTTATTAAATTAAGCATAGCCGATAGTGAACAATACTTAACTTTTAATTTTAGATTCAGAATATTGAGGAGTATTTTTCAAACTAAAACCTGTGTCACATCAAATTACCGTTGTAACTCTGCATTAATCCATGATTTCTTAACGAAGATTTACGAATTAAAGAATCGAATTGAGGTCTAATAAGTGCCTTTGCATGTTCATAATTTTTGCATAGTATTACTAAATCCAAAATTGTTTTTTGCAGGAATGATTTTTTTGTGAATAATACATTGACACGAAATTACATTTTGAACTAAGAAATCCCGCAACAGAGCTATGCAGCTTATAATTTTTAATCATTTCCGGTTGGTCTTAGTTCTAAAACATTCCTTAGCTATTAAAAATATATTCTTGGCTTCTTTTTTTCAACTGACGGAATTTTAGTAAAACTTGCAAAATTATCTAATGTATTCAATGTCACAACGGGCAACACAGGGACTATTCAAGAAGAACGGGAGCTTTCACCTCACACTGCTCTTCCTGCCGCGGGAAGTAAAATTTAGTTTGCCGCCATGCATCTATTTATTTATTTATTTACGTCAACCTACACAGCTGTCCACGAAAAAGATTACACAAAAAAACCGATAACAATTAAGTAAAGAAAATTAAGCCTCATAGGCAACCAAACATGCCCGACCCGGTGGAGGTGTTTTATTTGCATAAGGTGCCAGCTATGTTCCTATTCACAGCCTATGTGGTAAGGGAAGAGTTGCAGAGGTATCGTTGTAGATTACTGAAAAATAGAGAGAATAAAATAGTAGGCAAGTACTCAGGTCCCAACTTAAGGACACGAGTAAGTTGACGAAACTTTTTATGAAGCCAAGAAGACAGAATCCAAAATTGAGCCTAAATTTCTAAATTATGGCACGCGTTTCAACAGATCAGACGTGATAGAGTAATGAGCTAGGACAAACGACTGAATGTAATAAAAAGGCATTTTGAGGCATTAAAGTGTAGTTCATTAACGTGCCACCAATTGCAAGTACGCTTGAAGAGAAGGATCATTATAGGAATAACAAAACATGCGTGAATGAACGAAGGACAGGGGCAAATTAATTATAAGCAGGGTAAATAACAATGGGTCCAGATGACTGCCTTGGGAGACACCTAAGGTAACTCAAACAGTTTTAGATATTGAGGAACGTAAAGACACCTTTTGGGTTCTGCAAATAAGATACGATTTTAACCAAGTCAATAGTTTCACAATGTTATATTTCGTATGAATCATAGAATGATCAACCGTATCGAACACCGGTGTACAAGGGTAGTCAAATCTAAAAGGTTGGTAAGCGACGAACGAAGCGATGCTGACAACGAAAAATATTGGATCTAGATAGGTGTTAAAGGGAAGACGTAAAAATTTTCTCAAATTGCAGTCCTTAGTAACACTAAGAAAACACACACAATTTAAATGTGGGATTAAGAAGGCATGGGATATGAAGCAGTAGTAGAATATTTCGACTTAAAGAATTTAGCAAACAGATCTGCAATTTATATAGATAATTAAGAGCAGAGTAGAAAAAATTCACTGCACAATCTATATCACAGCACTAAAATAAAAATGACCAATCAAAAAAGGAAATAAGGTTGTAAGAAGATTGAAATTTGTTTTACGAAAACATCTACGACGAGTAAGATGTTATTAAACGAATTAGTAACGGAATTGTAAGAAATAACCACTTCAATGAGTGATAAGGATCTTCAGGCTTCGAGACAAAAACAAGATCAAGGATTCTTTTAGAAGAGTTATGTAAAGAATTCATCTGGTATACCATTGAAATAAGTCATCTCGACGAATTCGGTGTACCATGCACCTGTGAACCAAATATATTTAAAATTTATAATAACAATTGCATTTAAGTATCTATATTCTGTTCACATGCTTTTTACAAGCATATCTCAGTATCTCGCTCACCCAGGCAAATGAGCACACTAGCGCCGCCACCAGCCAACTACCATCTCCGGCCATTTGGAAAAACCTTTATCTGCATAGCTTGGCTATATTTAGTCCTATATGGATAATTTGCTATTTGTTGGAGGATATCAATATCAAATTTAAGTGTGCCAAATTTGATTGCACAACGTAAAAAATTACGGGAGATAATCGATTTTCGTTAAATTACGGGGACGAAAGGGGGCGTGGCCAAATCTCTACAAATACAAAATGTGCTCATTTACTAGGCAAATATACATACCAAATATGGTGTCTCTAGCTAGAATAGTTTTTGAGATAAACTTTTTTTTTTAAACTGCGGGGGCGGAAAGGGGCGTGGCAAAAATTTGAAATAAACTTGATCACTTTACATACTATACGAGTCTATATATCAAACTTGGTCGCTGTAGCTTTCATAGATCTACATACAGACGGACCGACAGACAGACGGACATGGCTAGATCGACTTGTCTGTTGATGCTGTTAAAGAATATATAAAAAACATATTGAGACCAAGGAATTAAGTAAGAGAGATTATGATCAACCAGCCAGGAAATATTAGGCAAGTTCAGTAGCCGGAGGAATATAAGAACAAGAAATATATAAGCTAATGTTGTAACTTTGAAGCAAAAAAACTCAACCCCTAAGAGCAAATCACAACAACTAACGCAATGAAGTCTATAAGAAATAAAGTTATTAAAAAGAATTTCGTTATCCAAAACAGCGGCGTTGTGCCAAGTTAAAAAAAAAACTAAAGGGCCGGGGCTAACTTTGACCAAACATTTATACAATTAAAAGGAATGCCGATGGGATTTCCGGCATCAACTGTCATTGCGGAACAACGGACAACGATTTTCCGGATAACGTAATCAGGACATTATTTAAAATAACATAAATCCCCCATTGACAAAACTAAGAATGAGAAAACTTACATATCGGTCACTTATGTACCCAAATTATCAGAAAGACTATCACATTCGGATTGTTATGACAAAGATGGAATAAAAATAGCACATAAACATGACAATACCCTCAAACATATATTCAACGAAACAAAATCCAAGATAGAGATGACAAATAGAAGCAATGTAATATTCAAAATTCTATGCAACGGACAAGAAAACATACCGTGCAATAAGATATACATAGGGACGACCAAATCGATATTAAAAACTAGGATTTCCCAACACAAATCTGACTATAAAATGAGACATTATTCAGACACACCAAAAACAGCACTAATGACACACTGTGCAACTAGTAGCCATGCACCGAATTTCGAAAAGATAACGATATTAGATGAAGAGCGGCACTACAACTAAAGGTTTACCATGGAGATGCTATATATCATCAATACTCCGAGTGCCACACGAGTTAACTTTAAGACTGATACCGACAACTGCGCTCACATATACAGACATTTACTGGACATGAATTAGTTCTTAACTCCACGTCGAACAGTGCAGACGTGTTAAATAATGTATGTTACAAGATTGTTAAATGTCACATAATTGTTAAATGTTCTTGTATTTTATTGTAGTTGCCCTGAAGACGGTTGCCGCTGCGCAACCGAAATATATCGGAAAAGAAATAAATTAAAAACTACGTTTTATTTTTATTTTTATTTGGAACAAATGACCTGAAGCCTGATAGGATCTTAAAATAACAACACAAAGGTCGCAAAACATTTAAAAAAAAGAATAACCGATATAAAGGCTTAGATAGGGAAATCAAACACATTTTAAGGATGCAACTATGTATATTATCAGGCTCGGGTACGAAGGAAGACTTCATAGATGATAAGCAAGAGATAATAAAGTCTTTAGTAATACTAGGAAAAAACACACAATTTAAATATGGAATTGAGAAGGGATAGGATGTGGGATCCGAAGCAGTAGTAATAATAATAATAATAATAATAATTCGACTGAAAGAATTTAGCAAACAGATCTGCAATATCTGAATCATTAAGTCGTTAAGTCTGAAGATGGAAGGAATGGAATGGAATGGAATGGAATGTAGTATAAGAATAGCGTTGCAAAAATCAGTTTTTTGATGAACGCGTTTGGCAAAAATGATATATACAATCGAACTGAATATTGGGCGACTTTAAATATATTTTGGATTCGGTTTTATCTGAAAAGTATGTTCATTATTAATAGCATGTTTCGTAAATTTTAATAATTACTTAAATCGTTATTGAACTAAAAGCGTTTAACTTTGGTGGAATAGAACTAACAAGGATCAACTAGGATCAAATCCGGACTACATACACTAGGTAGGTGAAATATTTACCGATCAGATGTATATGGTCCCAATATGCGGTGCTCTGCGGCACTGATGCGTTAGCCATAAAACTAAGGCAACTTCGCCTAAAAAATACGCTGCAGGAAGAAGAAGTGATAACATTGCGTAATGCTGTTTTGCAAATACTATCTGTTTATATATATGCCTTTCTACAATGTTAGATTGCTAATTACCTGCTTTGGAAAAACTGACAAGGCAGGCAAATGTTATTTAAGTTGATGAAAATTTTGTCCTAGTTGTAGGTTGGAACTTTTTATTTCCTTTTACCTAATTGGATGTAAATATTAAGTTTTTTTACCTAATTAATACAAAAAAGGTAATACCGATTTTGCGTTCTACCTATTTAATACAAAAATCAGAGGGCCGGGGCTAACTTCGACCGCGTCAAAGTTTGTATACCCTTGCAACTTTTTTGGTAACTTTTTCCTTACCTATAGCCATCAAAGTGGAAAAACGTTTAAGCTAAAAGTGCTAATGTTTCCGAAAGAACGGCCTACAATCTTAGCATAGGAAATAACGAAGATATTGATCAAAGTCACTGTTTTCCACCGATCGTTCCTATGGGAGCTATATGATATAGTTACCCGATCCTTATCAAATTTTGCACAGTCATTGACAGACATATTAAACTAACAAATGTTTAATTTGAAAGCAATCGCGTCAAAAGTAACGAAGTTATTGACAAAAGTCACTGTTTTCGAAAGATCGTTCCTATGGGAGCTATATGATATAGTCACCCGATTGATCAAATTTGGCATAGTTGTTTATATGTGTAATTAACTCACCAATATTAAATTTCATGATCATAGCTCAGAAAATAACGAAGTTATTAAGAAAAGTCACTGTTCGTGACTTTGCCATTTGTATGGGAGCTATATGATATAGGTTTCGGTCCATTTTTAAAGGAAAAACATGCTTGGAAATATTTTCTATTTTGACCTTCAATATTACAGCACCACCAACACCAAGCACCCTTGACAAACACTCATTTTGAAGCTCAAGGTATTCTTTATCATAAGCTTTTAAATTTGTAAAATTGCTTTATCGGTTTAAAAGCTATGAAATTTGCAATGTAAAACACCAAAAGGCCCCACTGTGCTTTGTTTAGAATTAAGGGGGGTTTCTACCTTGTGTTATAAAAAATTTCGATTTTTTTATTGCCTTTTTGGATAGGTAAATGTTTCAAAAATATTGTGTAAAAATTTCAAGTTGAAATCTGTAAAATTACGAAAGTTGTCGGCCGTAAAGTTGAGTGGTGTCAAGCGCTCTGTGCCGGAGCGCAAATTTTCAAACGTATTTTTCTTAAAACTACATTTTTGGATCTCATGGAAGTCCTACAGGGCACAAAAATTAACCAATCGCTATGAAATTTTTTACACATGTTCTTTAGAATATTGTTCAGCGCTGGTAGTAGAATTGGCCAAAAATATTGGAAATTGTTAAATTAAAAAATTAATTAGTAACGAAAAATAGGCAAAAAAAAATTTTTTTTCTAAAAAAGCTCATAACTTTTTAATTTTTGATCCTTTTTCCCCAATTCTACTACCAGCGCTGCGGAAAAATGTCTAGATTAAGAAAAAATTTTTATTTTCGGGTTCAGACTTCATTTGCGAACGGTAGGACTTCCATAAGGACGAAATGGGGATGCCTTTGGAAAATTCCCCCCACCTCCACCTTTTCACGGATCGCCGAAACAAAAATTTAATACATAGAATAAAGTTTTCTCAACAACTGTGGAAAATTTCATTCCTTGATCTATTATACTTATCTCAAAAAAAAATTCTTACTTAAAAGCGCCTTTTCGGCCCAACAAGGTAAAAACCCCCCTTAACAAAGTTGTGAAATCTTTTGGGGTTCTTATAGAATAGAATACACACAATTCATCCTTACAGCGCACGATATAATTATTGTAGCATTGAGTATTTAAGAGACAAAATTTAGATTTCGCATCACGATCCGAAACAGTGGTAGAATAAGTCGACTGAAAGAATTTAGCAAACAGATCTGCAATATCTGAATCATTATTAGCAGTCTGGTCATTAAGTCTGAAGGTGGAAGGTAGTACATTAGAGCGTCTTTTGGAATTAACAAAATTGTAAAATCTTTTGGGGTTCTTATAAAATTCAACCTTACAGCGAACGATATAATTATTGAGTGTTTAAAAGACAAAATTGAGATTTGGCTATACAGTAATTTGCATAGTCGAATCGCAAACCAGTTTTTTACACCTTTTAAAATATCTCGATTTAATTGTTGCTTTTCGCGACCTTTTGAATGTTAGGCTGCAAACACAGTGCACGCTGAGACGAAGACGAAGATGAAGCTGAAGATGAAAAACAGTGCAGAACAAATCGTACTAATTCGCTCGCTCGTACGCATAGTGCGCGCTGTGACGAAGATGAAGACGTCACAATTAGCTTTCTAGCACATATAATTGGCGTTTTATTAAAAGTAGTCCAATTTTTAATAATAAGTGGTTGATTATAATTGTCTTCATGGTATATTCCACAAATTGATGAAATTCACCAAATGTTTCTTTTCCAAAATTTATAGGGTGTACTTTTTTAATTTACTTTTATACGTTTTAATTTAAAATATAAGCTTTGCTCAATCAGCAGGTCATCATCTCATCCAGAATCCATTGCAACTAACATAACAAAAGCGCAACCAATTCGTCTTGCACTGTGCAACCTACTCGCTTACTCGCAACGCAAGCAATTTCTCTTCAGCTTCGTCTTCGTCTCAGCGTGCACTGTGTTTGCAGCCTTAGTTATATGATTTGCAGCCTCGAGGTTAAATTGTTGGGTGAAAAAAAACAAAATAAAATATCAAAGAAGCTAACTTCGGCTATGCCGAAGTTTATATACCCTTGCAGTCCTTGGCAATAATATTTTTACATTTTGAAATTTCTTTCCCTGCAACTCAATTAAAAACATTTAAAATTTTACTCCTTTTACTATATTTTTTTCTTCTTCTTCCATCATTCCCTAAGCAAAGCCCGTCACGCATACACATACAGTTTATGTAGCGTTGCGTCTGTGTGTATGCATGTACTCTGTTGATGACGAAAGACGTAGTAGATAGCAAGCAGCGCTGCCGGCAGAGCTGGGAGCAGAGCCGATTATTATATTGACTGTAACTTGTGTTATATTTATCCGATCACATTCAAATTTTGGGATCTGGGGTTTTATATTATATATTATCTCATATGTCAATTTCATATTTCCAATACATTCCAATTTTTATGAAAATGTTTCTTCTAGTGCTATATGATGTAGTGGTCCGATCCTGATAATTTCCATACTTGATCTGCTTCAGATAATAAAAAGCACAGGAAAAAAATTCAGCCTGATAGCTCTTAAGATGGCTGAGTAAAACGCATACGCAGACGGACATGGCTATATCGACTCAGCTTCTCATGCTGATCAAGAATATATATACTTTATGGGGTCGGAAACGTCTCCTTCTCTGCGTTACAAACATCTGACCAATTTTATAATACCCTCTGCAAGGGTATAAAAACAGTTTGTTCTTATTTTCTTCTCTGAATATTTTTTATTAACAACTGATCGTGCAATACTTGACACAGTGGAACAAATAAGGAAATTTCTTAGACAGAATGATTACATAATAATTTTAACTTCAGATAAAGGGAACATGACAGTTGCAATAAATAAGAGTATGACAAAAACTGGATAGTATACTTAACGATTTAAACGATTTAGACTACAGACCAAAAACAACGAATTGGTGGAAATATACGAACGTGAACTTATTTCAAGGAACGAACGAAATAAGCTAATAACAAACACAACAATTCCAACAAGAATATAAGGATTACCTAAAATTCATAAAGTAGGTACGCCATTGAGATCAATCTGCTCATCAATTGGTTCTCCATCCTACGGACTATGCAAATACATAGTCAAGATATTAAAAAATATAACGGCAGACTCAACATACAACGTAAAGAACGCCTCAGAATTTAAGACAAGGATAAACATTTGCGACGATGAAAGATTGATATCATTTGACGTAGTCTGACTTTTTCCAAGTATTCCAATAGAATTGGCACTTGACACCATTAGGGAAAAGTGGATAAAAATAAAAGCGCACACTAACATTCCAAAATTAACATTCATGGAAATAGTACTTTTTTGTATACAAGAGAACAAATATTTTAATTACAAGGACAACATATACACACAACTAAAAGGAATGCCTATGGGCTCACCAGCATCATCAATAACACCCGACATAATTATGTAAGAGCTCCTAGACAAAATGATGAAAACACTACAGCGACCACCTTGAGTTATGACGAAATATGTAGA
This sequence comes from Drosophila willistoni, assembly GCF_018902025.1. Classification (NCBI taxonomy): domain Eukaryota; kingdom Metazoa; phylum Arthropoda; class Insecta; order Diptera; family Drosophilidae; genus Drosophila; species Drosophila willistoni. The sequence goes on along the minus strand of NW_025814459.1, from coordinate 2,506,220 downwards.
TGACCTTTTTGCCATAATTAAAGAAGACGAGATCCAAAACTAAATCCTAAATTCATTTGACAGAAACATAAAGTTTACAATAGAGTTAGAAAATGACAACAAATTGACACATCTAGACGCATCAATATACAGACGAGGATACGAGCTAAAATTAAAATGGTACAAAAAAACAACAGCATCAGGACGAATCATCAACTTCAACTTCAAACATCCGAAGTCGATGATAATGAATACAGCAAGAGGTTGTATACAACGGATGCTTAACATATCGGACCCAATTTTTCATGAAGAAACGAAGGAAGAAATAACACAAATTTAAAGGATAATGACTTTCCAAACCACACCATAAGGACATTACTAAAATCTCACAATAAGAAATCCAATAAAGAAACCTCGACAAAACGCTTTATGTCCATCACATATGTCCCACAACTGTCGGAAAGATTAGCAAACTCGGATTGCTATGACACAGAACAAATACACATAGCACATAAACCCAACAACACGTTACGGAGTATTTTCAATAGGACAAAAAGTAAGATTGATACAATGGGCAAGAGCAACGTAGTTTATAAAATACCATGCAAAGGGACCAATGAAGAAAACTGTGATAAAATATATATAGGGACAACCAAATCGAGGCTAAAAACTAGACTATCACAACATAGATCTTACTTCAAACTTCGTCAACACTACAATGTACAAAAAACGGCACTTATGGCCCACTGTGCCGCCAGTGGACATTCCCCAAATTTTGACGAAGTAAACATAATAGACCAAGAACAACATTACAACAAACGTTATACTTTGGAGATGCTGCATATAATAAATATCCCGGCAAATAAGACCTAATTATAAGGTAGATTAAGACAACTGCGCGCATTCATACACGCATTTATTAGGGACAAGTCAGTGTGCAGCTCCACGTCACAGTGTGCGGACGTGTAAAAATAAGTAGATGTTTCTTGTTATTAAATTAATGTTAAAGATAAACATAATTAAATGTTTTTATAGTTGCCCTGAAGACGACTACCGATGAGTGGTCGAAATATATCGGAGAAGAAAATAAGAACAAACTGTTTTTTATTTTGTTTTTATTCACCCAACATTTTGACTTCGAGCAGGCAAATCATATAAATCTCGATTTAATGTTATGGAGATTAGACAGCCTACGTGCCGGAATTGTAAGAAATAATATCTTCAATGGTAGGTGATAACGATCTTCAGGCTTCACAAGGGGCTGTGTTTGAGATACAGAACTAACAGTGGGATCCGAGGCAAAAACAAGATCGAGGGTTCTTTTAGAAGAGTTAGGGAAAGAATTTAACTGATATAGCGGACATTCAAGGAGGCTATGAAGAAAAACATGTTGAGATGAAGGAATAAAGAAAGGTAGATTATCATCAACCAGCCAAGAAATATTAGACAAGTTAAAATCACCTAAAACTATAAGGAAATCACGATCATTAGGACGACTAAAAATAGTTTGCAAAGCATCAGCATGGTGCATGTAGGTCATGATATTAGAAGTTGGAGAAATATATGAACAAGAAATATATAAGCTAAAGTTGGAAGATGTAACTTCGACGCAAATAAACTCAACACCTAAGGGAAGATCAATAGGCACAACACTTGAACACAGATTCGAGTTGACAGCAATGAGTACTCCACAGCCACGACGACCAACACGATCAAGCCTATAAGAAATAAAGTTATTAGAAAGAATTTCGTTATCCAAAACAGAGGAGTTGAGCCAAGTTACAGAAAAAGCTAAAATGTCAGCCGAAAAGAAGAAGATAATGAATGCAAAGACTAGACGTTATTAGTTTTTTGAACAAAAAGATAAATTATTGCGCTTATTGGGCGCACACTCGTGTACAACTAGGCCCTCTGGAGGATATTTTGCGAGTCCTAGAAAACTAAAACTTTTCAATGAAAACTTACCAATTTTATTACCAATGTAAGCTTCCACAGACGACTCAGAAGTATCTGGAGCAAGCCTATGACAATTATTGCTTAATTTCAAACAAAACATGCATCCAAACTTTGTGGAAAACACTTAAGATTATAACAGCGGCGCGGTATCAAGTAGCCAACGTTGAGAAATATAAACAATTTTCAACCCCCGAAAAACGTGGGTCATTAGAATAAGTATTTTTGAGAACAATTGCCGCCTTCTAGAGTCTAAGAGTTCATTTATATACACAACACTTTTGTAAATAAAATCAGTTCACATTTTAAATTCAACGAAATTTTGGTCTTTCGAGAAAAAGGAAATCTGTAGCTTTCCCCCACCAGTGGTAAGTGATAGAGTATAATATAAAAGCAAAATATTGCTTAATAAATAAAAAGTGCGTGCGACCGAGTTAGAAAAAGGCAGTTTGGCTAGTCGAGCTACTGCAATAATTTTGGCGGCGGTAAAAAAAATTAATTACGGAGTTGGTGTAGATGGTGCAGATATCGAAATTGAAAAAAAAAAACAATATAAAATCCAAATTAGTGTATATGTATACACAAATATAGTTGCAAGTAGGCAACAAGAAACATCAGCAAGCAACGACACAGTTGCAAAGAAGCAGCAAGGCAACTCGATAGGCGACCTTAGGCGAGGCGGAAAGCTATCGGCGAACTCTACCCATTGGTTCGCAGCGAACTGGATCATCAGATAAGAGATAAATTTTAATTAATATAAGTACAGACATCAACCTACATATTTTAATATTAAGCGAATATGTCAGAAATGTGTGATGATAGCATGGGAGAGTCGCGCGGGAATGCGACCTCCGGTAATAAGAACGCTAACGTTAGCCAGGAAAAATTTCAAGAAAATGTCCGTCAGCTTTAGCAATATTTGGACATGGTAAGCAAAGATTTACTTAAGATAGACAATAGAACAGGCGAAATGTATATTAAATTAAGAAAGTAAGTCGTCTCGCCGACTTAGGTATACCATACACCAGTAAAGCAAATATGTCAAATTTATTAAACAAATGCATTTTCACATGCTTTTTACAAGCATATCTTAGTATCTCGCTCACTCAAGCATACGAGCACCCTAGCAACCCCACCAACCAACGGCCAACTCCGGCCTTATGGAAAAACGTTTATATGCATAGCTCAACTGTTTTTTGTACGATTTTGATAAAATTTGGGGTTTTGTATTGTATTTGTATTCGTATAAAATTTAAGTGTGCCAAATTTGATTGCATAAGGTAGAAAAATACGGGAGATAATCAAGTTTTTCAAATTAGGGGGGTGGAAATGGGCGTGGCAAAATCTTTGAACATACAAAATGTGTGCATTTACTAAGCAAATATACATACCAAATATGGTGTCTCCAGCTGGAATAGTTTTTGAGATAAACGCTTTTTTTAAATTGCGGAGGCGGAAAGGGGCGTGGCAAAAATTTGAAATAAACTTGATCAGTCTACTACACGAGTCTACATACTTTTACAGTCTCCGAGATCGAGGCGCTCATACGGACAGACGGACATGGCTAGATCGACTCGGCTGTTGATGCTGATCAAGAATATATATTCTTTATAGGGTCGGAAAAGCTTCCTTCTTCCTGTTACATACCATTTCACCCTATGGGTGTATGGTATAAAAATAAAAATAGTATATTAGTAAACTGTTCTTGTTCAGAAAGGTACAGATGTGCCAAGCTTGTACAGATGAACTTATATGTAATGAAACGTTTAAAGAGGTCATAGAAGAATTAAAGTTCGACCTTCAGAACACCATGGTGGCATTAGAAGAGAAAATAAACGATCAGAAAAATTTGAAAGTTGAAAACGTTACCGTGAGAGGCGAACTACCGGTGTTGCCAAAAATACAGGTACCCACATTTTCTGAAGAACCTAGAGAATGGAAACTATTTGCGGAATTAGTTGAAAAAAGAGAGGATTTAAGGCTGGCTCTTAAGTTCAATTATTTAAAATCCGCGTTAAAGGGCGAAGCAAGCATCATGGTATCTTATTTACTGTCAGGTTTAGCTGACAATTATAGTGCCGCTTGGGAGTTGTTAACCAAGCGATATGAAAATAATCGGAGGGTATTTTCCGAACAATTAAGTCGGATCGTTGATTTACCGATGATCAACAATGAATACGCAAAGAGTGTAAAAGGAGTGATTGACATAGTTAATAAGTCAATACACTTAATTAAAATAAAAGCAAATTTGTCCGATGAAGTTGACATAATATTTGCACAACCGACAACCAACTTATACTTCGGAAATTTGACAGAAAGGCTATGCAATTATTCGAGAGTCAGATTAACGCGTACAATGCGAAGTACGTTCAAGTGGCCCATACGACATCAGAGGTAAAGTGAAAACTGGGGAAGAAAATCTATATATATAAGTGCTAGTACAAAATAAGAAAATTCAGAAGGCAACGGTTCAATTAAATAAAGATAATTTAAAAAATAATGTCAAAATAGATTCCGTTAAAAAATTGTCCGAGTCTGTATTAGAAAAACGGCAGGTATTGTAAAATAAAAGGACAACATTTAAACAGAATAACCGCTCAAATTTCAGCTGTCAGCGAAATGTCAAAACAGTGGAGCAAAAGCCACATTGGCTTCAACCCAAAGGTAGAAGTAATTGGTCTTTAAAGTTCCCACCATATAAAAGGCTACAAGTCAACACAGTAATACACATCAGGAGTGGGTAGATATCCCGAAACAGAAATTTTTAAGCATTGGGTGATATTAGTAGTATGTCAAATATAATATAAAATCCAGTAGAAGCCAATTTAGTAAATCATACTGCAGAATAGGAAAGAGTAGGAAGTAAATTAAAATTGTTAAAACAACATAATATTGATTTGCTAGAGTTAAACTTCCATGATGTAGCTGGTCATGCTTATTTAACAATAGTTATCTTACTAATGATGATATTAATAATAATAATTTGTATAAGACAACCAAAGATTAAACACAGATTCCAAACCGTTGCATTTGGCGGCGCCTCGCAGAATGTTTAAGATTAAACATCGTGGTCAGCTTAAATGGCATCAAGAAATCAGATTGACCAAAGAAATATACAAAACAAAAATATGTAATAAAGATTCATATGACAATTATTGCTTAATACCAAAAAAACATGCATCCACACTCTGTGCAAAATACTTAAGATTATAACAACGGCGCGGTATCAAGTAACCAACGCTGAGCATGAAATATAAACAATTTTGAATTTGAAAGATGGTGTAGGCGAAAGTTAAATGGGAGAAGATGTAATGGAGAGGGCTGGCGACTACTGATGAGGTAACTTAAGCGTACATATCATGGGCAACTTCTCAGAAGGTGGAACGAACTTGAATTGCGACAATAAATGTACGCTAGAGTCACACTTATTAGAAAGCTGTTTGGCCAGTTTGTTTAAAGAAAGAAACTTTAAACGAAGATCCCTGTTCATACGGTTAAAATCTAGCTGCTGGCTGGACGAGATGGGCAAGTCCAGTGCTAAGATAATTATCGATAAAAAGTTAATAATTACAAATAAAACAAAGCGACAGCTAGAGTGCACAGCACAAGAAAGAGTGCAAGAACTGTTTTAAGCCAAGCTTTGAGAGGCGGCGTTACAAAAGTTATCACGCGGGAGAGAAGCTGAGCACAAGCACAAAGAAGAGAGAACAACAAAAACAAAAACACTAGCACTGATGGTATGATCAGGGCGATGAGGAGAGCAACTGCATAAGCAATGACGAGGAAAAAAACAGAAACAAAAAAAATAAAGAAAAAATATCTAAATTGCACGAAAACACGAAAAAAACTAATTAATTTGGAAAATTATACAAACAAATTACAATGGTGGCAAGCAAACCACACCAGCGAAAGCGTAAACAAACTAAGCACAATTAAAAATTGAGAGAAACAATGAATATTGATAAAAACTCAGCAGCTATGAAAAAACACGTCACGTCAGAGAGCAGGAAAGCTTTATTTAACATAATTTATTATACATTTGTCACTAAACTATTAGTATATTCATTTTTCGAGCAGCTACGAGGAGCACGTTCATCACGACGCCAAAAAACTCTCACTTATAACTCGATTGTTTGTCATCGATATCATTGATAACTCTTGATTTATACACCTCTGAACTAGTTCAAGACAATCGACTGCTTCTCGTCTTTCCATTTCCACATTCGGCCGGACGAATGGTGAATCGTCTGATGAATTCACTTGGCCATTCCACAGCTTCATATACTCTGCGACAGTTGAGGTTTTACCATGACCTTCGTAATCTCCTACCTTTGCCACCATATAAGGCCCAAGATGTTTAGCTTTAAGTTTTAATCCTGAACCTGTCAAATCATCGACTTTCCACTTGAATTCTCTTAATATTATGCTGATCCTGGCCAACGTTAGTGCTTTTAATTTCTAGCTCCTTTGCTGCTTCCTCCTGAGCTCTTTTAGTTTTAAAAAGAGCCTACCTGCCTCATTTTCTCGCCACTTCTGTGCTTATTATAGCTAATTTTATAAAATAAAATATAAATCAAAAAAAAAAGTGCGTCTAACGGTTAGACACGATAGAAGTGAAACCTTCCGTAACACAAACTGAGAGAGAATGAGACGAAAGCAGCATTAGGAGCGGGATAATTATGGGTTCATTATAATATTGCTATAAAGGTCATGTTTTATTTTCTTCATTTTATTATTATTCATCCTCAATGTTTTCAATTTCAACAAATGATACGAGTGGCTTATGATAGCTAAAATATGATACAAATGCTTTGGTTTCGATGTTGTCAACATATCTTTGAAATACCGCGTCAATTGTTGTTTTTGATCGTGTTGTTGATTCAGTGCGATTGTTACACATTTTTAAACTGAATGTTGTATTGAGAAAGTAAATTAAAGGAACCGCTGTGTCCAATGCAAAATTTACGTTAAAATCGCCACTTAAAATCATTGGAACTTTATCGTAATCTTTTCTAAGTATCCGCGATACTTCTGGTGTATACTTTATTAAATTTTCATGAATGAATTCCATGATGCTATTTATTGATTGATTGGGTGAAATATAAATTGCCACAATTAAAACTGTTTTTCCATTGCTCAATCTGGTTTCGCATGCACATATTTCTCCCACTTTAGAGAGCTGAACAGACAGTGATTCTAGTTGCTGTGCATTCATTCATTATATATTTTGTGATACATTTTTATTTACTTTTTATACCCTTGCAGAGGGTATTGTAAAATTGGTCAGAAGTTCGTAACGCACAGAAGGAGGCGTTTACGACCTGAGAAGCTGAGTTGATATAGCCATGTCCATCTGTCCGTCCGTCTGTGCGTATGCGTTTTACTCAGCCGTCTTAAGAGCTATCGGGATGAAATCTTTTTTTGGGGTTTTTTATTACCCGGGTAAGATAAAGTATGAAAATCTTTAGGATCGGACCACTATATCATATAGGTCTAGAAGAAAACATTTTGCGGACATGGCTATATCAACTCAGCTTCTCATGCTGATCAGGAATTTATATACTTTATGGGGTCGTAAACGCCTCCTTCTGTGCGTTACGAACATCTGACCAATTTTACAATACCCTCTGCAAGGGTATAAAAAGTAAATAAAAAGTAAATAAAAATGTATCACAAAAAAATATATAAATATATAAAAAGCATTATGAATAAAAAGCATTATAAAAAAAACTTCGACCAAGCTGGGAGTCGAACCCCGGCCGCCCGATCGCCAAGCGAGCACACTAATAACAGAGCCACGTCGACACTTTCTAAATTGCCGTCGAGTTCTGTAGTTAAGCACGCATCTCATTTTCGCATTGTCGTTATGTCTCTTTTTAGAGACACGCGAGCACACTAACTACACAACTCGACGACAATTTACAAAGTGTCGACGTGGCTCTGTTGTTAGTGTGCTCGCTTGGCGATCGGGCGGCCGGGGTTCGACTCCCAGCTTGGTAGAAGTTTTTCGTAATGCTTTTTATTCATAATGCTTTTTATATATTTGCATCTCATTCTCTCGCAGGCTAAATACTATAAGATCTATATGTGTCTCTGTTTAGTGTCGCTTTTTCGTTTCATCGAGTCTGAAATCACTCCCAACGATTCTAAAGAAGTTTTCACTTGAAAAATTTGTTTGAGCGGGGCTTCAGGTCAATCTTACTGATTTATTTGTAAGACTTTAAATCATAGGCAGCACAAAAGGTGAGCAGGTTGTTGTCTGTATAGCTATTTCAAGAACCACCAAGTTCTATCATCAGCAGACTTCGCTAAAGAATCCACAATTGTAATGGCCATACCATATCTTCAACGCTAAAACTAGTTGGGAATTATTAATTATAAGGTCGAAATCTAGACAAATACCAAAAACGGAAGGCCCGCCGTTTTACACTTGCTGTAAAAAACCCTCTTTTTTGCATATAGTACAATATACTATTACAAAATATTTGGGCGCGACGATTAGTTGGTTAAGGCGAAGCCCTTTACACTAATTCAGCTGGCTCCCATGGGTATGCACACAAAAAAGGTGGAATCTGCAGTTGCAAGCTTTGCCGTTCTTTTCTCGCTTCATTTAGTTGGCAATGTAATTCGCAACTAGCTTTAGCGTTGAAGATATGGTATGGCCATTACAATTGTGGATTCTTTAGCGAAGTCTGCTGATGATAGAACTTGGTGGTTCTTGAAATAGCTATACAGACAACCTGCTCACCTTTTGTGCTGCCTATGATTTAAAATCTTACAAATAAATCAGTAAGATTGACCAGAAGCCCCGCTCAAACAAATTTTTTGATTAACTTCAATAAGGTCGAAATCTAGACAAATAAAATATAAATAAAATAGTTTAACAGAGCTATTAATAACTTTGCAAAATTTGATTGAGACCGGGAGCCTAAATCGTATTGCTCCTATATGAATGTTCGGACAAAAACAGTGCCTGTGAAAAATAACTTTGTTTTTTTCACATAAATAAAAATAAACTTCGTTATTTTTCACACGATAACTAATATAACTAAATTATCTAGCTGTCATAAGAACAAATGATTGAATAGCATGCTACATGCGACAGATGGCATTAGCCTAAGCTTGAAGTCGGTTTTTCGTGTTGTTTTTTCTTGTTTCGTGAACACTAGACTTTTTATATAAAACCTCTTTTCGTTTCGTGAACTCTAGACTTTTTATATAAAACCTTTTTTTCGGCGCGGCCGAAGTTAACCCTGGTCGTATGGTTTTTATATGATTCAACTGAGTTACAATGTATTAATAGTACAAATAGTACCTTTCCATACACAAGTGTTCGAAGTCAAATATGGATATCAAATATGCCAAATATAGAATCAGTAATTGAATTTGAGAGTTATCGTAATTTTTCTTTTTATGATTGTAAGTTGCAAATCTCTTTCGTTTTTACTTATCAACCAAGAATACATTTTTGTTTTCAATGATTTTATTTTATAATTAAATTTTAAATCATTTGCACCGCTTATATATGTATATATTTCTTAGTTCTTTTATGCATTAAAATTGAATAGATTTTTAGAAGCAATTTTATTGACGCACTGGCTAACTAAAGTGAAAGGATTAATATTTGTGACTCTAAATGTGTGGTAGGATCTACTAATTCAATAACATTAAGCACATTGGCTGTGCTATACTTTATTATTGATTGTTTTCTAAATTATATTTCAAAATGAAAGGGAAAGCTCATTTTGAAATATAATTTAGAAAACAATTTTAATAATTTTAGAAAATCTTCGCTTACGAAATTAATTTTGGTCAAATTTAATTTTTGAAACGTACATTTAATCAAAGCAAAATATTTATTTTTGTTTTTCTTTTATAATTTTTTTTTTAGTGTTTGTTTTAATTGTTTTGTTCCATATCGTTTTCGCGCGAGCCCAAGCAGAGAGCCGTCCACCTCCCGCCCTACCAACAGTGGGGCCCAGCCGTATATCGGACGGCACGATTGCGTGGTGATTAACTACAGCTAATTACGAGCTAAGTGTGCTACAATAGAGGTTTTTACAATAGAAAGAGAGGCTTCTGATCTGATAACAGGATACAGAAGATTGTAATCAGAACATATGACTCGCAAAGGTTCATGCAAAGAATTGTTAGAAATACTCTGTTTTAAGGATAGAGGAATAAAATTTCTAGTAGGTCTACGGGATACAGATAGGTTTTTTCTGGTTCAATAGCTCAGGAGAGTCTATTTCACCTATTAAAAGTTTGTGAATAAAGATAGCAATATGCATTACTCTACGATTAATTAAAGAAGGAAGATTGACTTAAAGAATCCTACTGGAGTATGATAACAAATTGACATTTCGATCCCAATTTAGACCGCGGAGAGTAAAAAGCAAAAATTGCTTTTGAACTGATTAAATTTTACTTTGGTGCGTCTCATATTGAGGTGATCAAATGCAAGATCCGTACTCTAAGATAGGTCGGATTAATGAAGTATACAGAATTTTGGTTATGTACGGATGGTCTTTCGACCGTCTTTTTACAAAGCCAAGAACATTCATAGCTTTATAGCACACGAGAATGTGTCACTGCCAATGGAAGATCATTTATAAAAATAGTGAATAGCAATCGACCCAAATTACTACCCCGAGGTACTCTAGAGGTCACTTGGATGGTCTTAGAAAATGAAGACTTAAAAAGGACCTTTTGTGTACGCTTAGAAAGATATTGAAGAATCCAATCAAGCAAAACGCTGGGAATGCCAAGTGTGTTCAACTTATATAAAAGCAGAGTATGATTAACAGAGTCAAAGGCCTTGATGAGTGTCGATAGTTGTCGATCTACGTTTCTTAAACCCATGTTGGGATGACGAAATAATAGAGCTATAAAAATTCTGCAATTGAGATTTTATTATTTGCTCAAATGCTTTGGGTATGGCAGACAATTTACTAATACCCCTATAATTAATTGGAGGCTTCGGACTTTTTCCCCTTTTTATGAAGAGAAATAATATATGTGTAGCATGTTCTAGAATAACAACATTACAACGTATACAAATACAGGGTGCGTACGGTATTTGAGGACAAAGTGATAGTAAAAATAGAAAGCTTATATTTCGAACAAAATTTAATGAATATTCACGAAATTTTTACACAATATTTATTGGTTATATATCTATAAATTTATTCAATAAAATTTCCATTGGCTGCTATAACCTTCTCGATCCGGGACCTAAAACGATTGCAAGCCCGAATTAAATGATCCTTATTCATATTGACCATAACGGTATTAATTGCAGTCTTCAGAGAAGAAATAGTGTTATGAGGATGTTTATTGGTTTCACATTCAACTACGCCCCATACGTAATAATCCAGGGGATTAAGGTCTGGGGAGCTAGGCGACCATAAGTTCGGGGTTATGTGGTCATGGAAATTCTCAGCTATCCAATCTTGTGTTGCCATTGCCTTGTGTGATGGAGCAGAGTCTTGCTGAAAGATGTATGGACTATCCCCACAGACACTTTCAATCCAGGGTTTCACAACTGTCTCCAGGACCTCGATATAAGCAGCAGAATTCACTCGAAGTCCTTGAGAGAAAAAGTGTGGTGGCATCACATGTCCTTTGTTGCTCACAACACCTAAAACCATAACAGTGGCTGGAAACTTGGTGTGCATAACCACTGGTACCTCTGTAGGATTGGAACATAGCCACCTGTCATTTCTCCGGTTAATCTTCTGGTCTTGGTCAAAATTTTTTTCGTCAGAAAAAAACCATAACATCTCCGCCGCTTCAGGGTGTTTAATTTTGTTAAGAAGACGTTTTGAACGTATAACTCGCTGTTCTCGTGTTTTATCTGACATAAGCTGTCCTCTTCGCATAACATAGGACTTATACCGGAGATCTTCATGGGCATCTCGACGGATAAGACCGTCAGAAACATTAAGATCCTTTGCCAGGGCCCTTATTGAATTTGAAGGGTCCTCATCAATAATCGCTTCTACTTTTTGAACAAATTCTGCCGATCGGATGGTGTCAGAACGTTCCTCGTGTTTTTTGCGTTTTGAAACAGGCTCTGCGTTGCCCCCTGATGCTTCCAACTCACAGCGCACCTTAGAAACGAACGAACGGGCGCACTTCAGAAAATTCGATATTTCTAAATCGGTGTGATTTGCACATAAATGCGACAATAACTGCATGTATCTTCATTTGTTGAGTTAAGTTGTAGTCCTCCATGTCTTGTTTAAGAAAAATTTATTGTAAAGAAAGTGATTTCTGAAAGATATAGTAACATATGTACATGTCCTCAAATACCGTACGCACCCTGTATATTGTATCAATTAGTAACAATATTTATGTGCGCAACATTCAAGTACATTTGCCTCTTAAGCAACAAAACCACCCATGAGTGCATGGTGCTGGACATTTGCTGCGTCGGCAAATATAACATGCGCGGCCACTCTGGCCCAATATGCAATATGATACATCCTAACTCTCTCGCTGCGGCGACATATATACATACATACTCTTATGTACACATTATACATTTATACATTTATACATTCATACATTTATACATTTATACATAAATATGTTTATACATAAGCATACCGCTCCTCTGCCTGCATTGCCAGCAGCGCAGCTACGCGGTTTTAGCTATAGATAACAATTGTAATTAATTAAAAATTATTCAATAAACTATACTCAAAGCGACAAGACTTGCTTGTGTCTTATTTTTTTAGACCCAAAATACTACATCTCAAAGGATTCTACATCGAACCTATTACATGGCGACCGTGACAGTGGTCACTAACTTATAAAAAGTGACCGGAAGGCAAAGCGGTAGAAAATACATATAAACAAAAGTAAGTAGAGTGATGGGGAAAAAATCCGGTATGGCAAAGAAGTTAAAAGCCAGAAAGGCTGAAATTTTGAGGCTATTAAACAGCCCAAATATAATAAGTTGGAATACCTCGGTGAGATTACACGCCGAGGTAGAATTCATAAAAAGCCAATTGGGCGAAAAGAAAAATAAAACCACAACCGAAATCCAATACTCTACGATACACAACGTGGCAAAGACGACATCAAAAATAACGCCACAACCGGAGAAATAATTACCAAAAGTGAAAATAGTCTGCCCAAACGACTGCGAGGGACCACTATATTCGCCGTATTGCGAATATATGTATGTACCTGTAGCCACTGCTACGCGACCCCAAAATCTGGTGCGAAGACCGGCACCGGTACCGCCTGAGCCCATAGGCCCCGGACATCAGCAGTTGAGATTGAACGCGCCCTAAAAGTGAACCGATAGCGCTACAAAGAGCGCCCAACAAAACTTAATGATAAAACTATGCGCTGCGTCGCACAATATGCACTGCGATGCATATTTTTTTAAAACAAACTATGTACAATTGTGCGGCATTAAAGCTGTCCAATTAGAGTGTGGCCTGAAAACCACACGCAAAACTAGGCAGGGATATATGTAAAAAGAAAAATTAAACAAAAATAATTTAAAAAAAAGAGATGAACAAAATATAAAAAAAAACTATCTCTAAATAAGACAAGAACAAGACAAGCAACAACAAAAGAAAATTCAAAATTATTAAGCAAAGAAATAAATAAAAAAAAAAAAAAAGAGGGCGTCTAACGGCTAGACACGATAGAAGTGAAACCTTCCGTAAAACAAACTGAGAGAGAATGAGACGAAAGCAGCATTAGGAGCGGGATAATTATGGGTTCAGTATAATATTGCTATAAAGGTCATGTCTTATTTTCTTCATTTTATTAGCTAAAATGAAAATTATGATAGCTAAAATATGATACAAATTCTTTGGTTTCGATGTTGTCAACATATCTTTGAAATACCGCGTCAATTGTTGTTTTTGATCGTGTTGTTGATTCAGTGCGATTGTTACACATTTTTAAACTGAATGTTGTATTGAGAAAGTAAATTAAAGGAACCGCTGTGTCCAATGCAAAATTTACGTTAAAATCGCCACTTAAAATCATTGGAACTTTATCGTAATCTTTTCTAAGTATCCGCGATACTTCTGGTGTATACTTTATTAAATTTTCATGAATGAATTCCATGATGCTATTTATTGATTGATTGGGTGAAATATAAATTGCCACAATTAAAACTGTTTTTCCATTGCTCAATCTGGTTTCGCATGCACATATTTCTCCCACTTTAGAGAGCTGAACAGACAGTGATTCTAGTTGCTGTGCATTCATTCATTATATATTTTGTGATACATTTTTATTTACTTTTTATACCCTTGCAGAGGGTATTGTAAAATTGGTCAGAAGTTCGTAACGCACAGAAGAAGGCGTTTACGACCTGAGAAGCTGAGTTGATATAGCCATGTCCATCTGTCCGTCCGTCTGTGCGTATGCGTTTTACTCAGCCGTCTTAAGAGCTATCGGGATGAAATCTTTTTTTGGGGTTTTTTATTACCCGCGTAAGATAAAGTATGAAAATCTTTAGGATCGGACCACTATATCATATAGTTCTAGAAGAAAACATTTTGCGGACATGGCTATATCAACTCAGCTTCTCATGCTGATCAAGAATTTATATACTTTATGGGGTCGTAAACGCCTCCTTCTGTGCGTTACGAACATCTGACCAATTTTACAATACCCTCTGCAAGGGTATAAAAAGTAAATAAAAAGTAAATAAAAATGTATCACAAAAAAATATATAAATATATAAAAAGCATTATGAATAAAAAGCATTATAAAAAACACTTCGACCAAGCTGGGAGTCGAACCCCGGCCGCCCGATCGCCAAGCGAGCACACTAATAACAGAGCCACGTCGACACTTTTGCGAATCGTGGACTCCACGATTCGATAAACCTAGTACAGATAAGATTAGCATACTTTGATTTAACGGGAGAAGAATTCCCAGTTAAAGGAAGTGCAATGGTACAGATGAGTTTTATTGTCACTGTACCAAATATATGCTGCTTTTCCAACTCAACAGTCACATTTCGATTCTACCTGATGGATGAAGCTCAACAATAATAAGTTGTTGCGAAAATAAAGCCAAAATCAAGAAAAATATCAGAGTAGAGCAGACGGCCTAAATATAATATACAAATGGATCGAGTAGAACTTAAATATTTGAACAAATATGTTCCATTCTTAGATTTCCTCTTCAACAGAGGTGAAACCAATCCAAAATATAAGGAAATGAAATACTGGATTGTGAATAACAGAAAATTCAAATCAAGGATATCCCACTTGATAGAAAGATCCATAGTAGAAGCATATAATCGCCTAAAGCGAAAAAAAAGAATAGTTTGAAGAACCCATAGAGACAATCGATCTCTCAGGGAATTGAAAAAAAAAGAGAGTGTAAATTTTTTCTTTTAACAAAATATGATTACTTGGGATGATATAATAAGAGAAGCTAGAATACATGCACAAGAATTAAATAAATCTTGTAAATGCCTCTCGCAGAATAGGGAAACATCCCAAAGTATAGGTCAAGAGGAACTATCAGTGAGCTCTGATCAATCAATAATAAGTCATAACAAACCAGCCATTCCAAAAGAAAGCACAATGACACAAACGAGGGTAGAATTCATAAATACAGCCACCAAGCTGATACCATACTTCGATGGTGATATTAAAAGTCTACCAGGTTTCATTGGAGCGCTTCGCGTTCTTGACACCATAAAAGAACCGCACGAAGCGGTAGCCATCCAACTCATAAAATCAAAATTAAAAGGTCAAGCGGCTAGCAGCCTAAGCTCAGAAAAAACGATTGATGAAGTAATACAAAGACTATCAACAATCTTCAAGGGTGACTCAGTAGATCTTTTAACAGCAAAAATTAAAAATCTGCAGAGAAACCCCAATAACTGTGTTTCATACACAAACGAAATTACTGAGTTGACTGACGCCCTTAAAGGCGCATATATGTCCGATGGTCTTCAAAGTGAGGAAGCAATAAAATATACTACCAAAGTGGCAGTAAATGCCATGGTACGTTATACCAAAAGTCCAAGAGTCCAATTATTAATGGAATCAGGACACTTTCAATCAGCTAAAGAAGCAATCACTAGATTTACCACTCTTTCAGTAGAGTCGGGATCCACAAATAGCTTCCAAAATAATGCCATCTATTATGCCCAAAGAAACCGTGGTAATTATAATAACAAATATAATTATCGCGGTAGAGGCAATGGTCGTGGTTATTATAATAACTATAATAATAACAATAACGGCCAAAATTCCCAGCAAAACAGGAATAATAATAACAGAGGAAACAACAGAGGTTACAACAGGAATAATAGAGGTAACCGAGGAAATAACCGACAAAACGGTTATACCAACAATAATGTTATGGTAGCACAGAATGCTTCGGAAAACTCCCAAGCACCTTTAGATACTCAGCAGTAAAGCGTAATAAGATTCACGCCATCAGTTTAAATCAAAATACGTTTGTTACCTTCACGAATGTGGCAACGGGAAAAAAGTTGGTATTCTTAATAGACACAGGAGCGGAAATATCTATTGTAAAAGAAAATTCCGATAATTTTCAAAGTATTCAAACCAATAAAATCATAAATATACAGGGAATCAGTCAAGAAGTAACTAAATCCATAGGGTTTACTTCTGTTAAAATCCAATTTTCAAAATATATAATCCCTCACGACTTTCACGTCGTAAATACCCAATTCGCTATTCCATGTGATGGAATACTAGGAATCGATTTCATAAGGAAATACAACTGTCAATTAGATTTCAATCCGTCCGAAGACTGGTTAATAATTAGACCAAACAACCTAAAATATCCAATATATGTACCAATATCGTACAGTTCTGGTAACAATTCAATAGTTTTGCCAGCAAGATCCTAAGTTGTCCGAAAAATCGAAATAAGTTCACAAGAAGACAGTGTATTGATCCCAAATCAGGAAATTCAGCATGATATTTATTTAGCAAATACCATAACTAACCCCCAAAACGCAGTCATACGATTGCTAAACACTACAAACATAGACCAAATAGTAAACATATCAAGTTTGAAATATGAACCACTTTCCGGCTACGAAATAATAGAAGCAAATAAAGAACAGCGTGAAAACGCAGTACTAACTACGTTATCAAAAAATTTTCCCCCACAGTTTCACAGCCAACTTACGAAGTTGTGCAAGAAATATAGTGATGTATTCGGACTAGAAACCGAATCAATAACAACAAATAATTTTTATAAACAAAAAATGAAGACTGATGGATGATGAACCATTTTTCATGCCTCGACCTAATGTCAGGTTTTCATCAAATTGAACTCGAAGAAGAGTCACGAGACATAACATCCTTTTCCACATGTAATGGCTCATATCGCTTCACGCGATTACCATTCGGGTTAAAAATAGCGCCAAATTCGTTCCAGAGAATGATGACTATAGCATTCACTGACTTGAACCTTCGCAAGCATTCCTTTACATGGATGACTTAATAGTCATAGGTTGTTCCGAAAAACATATGCTCAATAATCTAACAGATGTTTTTGAGAAGTGTAGGCAACACAACCTAAAGTTACATCCTGAAAAATGTCACCTTTTTGGGAAATAAATGCACAGATAAAGGAATCTTGCCTGATGACACAAAGTATGATGTCATTCAAAATTATCCAGTCCCACATGATGCGGACAGCGCTAGAAAATTCATTGCATTTTGCAATTATTATCGAAGATTTATACAAAACTTCGCTGAATATTCTCGTCACATAACAAGATTATGTAAGAAAAATGTTAAATTCGAATGGACAAGTGATTGTCAAAATGCGTTCGAGCATTTACAATCAGCATTAATGAACCCAACTCTGTTACAGTACCCAGATTTTAGCAAAGAATTTTGCATAATCACAGACGCAAGTAAATATGCATGTGGAGCAGTCCTCACGCAAAACAAAAAGGGCCTACAACTTCCAGTAGCATACGCGTCTAGATCTTTCACCAAAGGTGAGAGTAATAAGAGTACAACTGAACAAGAGTTAGCTGCAATTCACTGGGCAATCACGCATTTCAGACCATACATTTATGGTAGACATTTTACTGTCAAAACAGATCACAGAGCATTAACTTATTTGTTTTCAATGGCTAACCCAAGTTCCAAGCTAACCAGAATGCGACTTGAATTAGAGGAATATAATTTTACGGTAGAATATCTAACTTGAAAAGATAATTTCGTAGCCGACGCGCTATCGAGAATAACTATACAGGACTTTCAAAATATACCAACCAGTCACAAAATTCTGAGAGTCACTACCAGAAATCAAAGTAAACAGTCAAATTCCTGCGCAGGAAAAGAAAAAGAAAATAATATAAAAGATTTGCAAAAGCAATCTCTTATTGCTTCTAAGCCCAATGTGTATGACGTCATTGTAAACGACGAAGTACAAAAAGTAGTGACCTTGCGCATTCAAACATGGCAACAAAGTTATAGCAAGAATTGACATTTGCGATATGTATACCAATGGAATTCTCGACTTAGGTCAATTTTTTCAACGGCTCGAAAAAGAAGCCGGTATACTCAACATAAGTCAAGTCAAAGTGGCACCGAGCGAAAAGATCTTTGAAACTATCTCAATAGAATCTTTTAAAAATATGGGCAATAAGATTTTACAATTATTAAGAGTAGCGCTACTCAAGCCGGTGACCCTATTATCAAATAAAGATAAAGAAAAAGAAGCAATACTGTTTACGTTCCACGATGACCCCATACAAGGAGGTCATACTGGAATATTAAGAACTATGGCCAAAATAAAAAGGCATTACTATTGGAGGAATATGACACGAGATATATCTCAATATATAAAAAAATGTAATAAGTGTCACCAAGCAAAAATAACAAAGCACACAAAAACTCCATTAATCATAACTGAAACGCCGCAACTGGCTTTCGACAGGGTAATTGTGGATACATATAATTCCGTTATTTTTCTAAAGAGGGGGGATGTAGCATGTTCTAGAATAACAACATTACAATGTATACAAATATATTGTATCAATTAGTAACAATATTTATGTGCGCAACATTCAAGTACATTTGCCTCTTAAGCAACATAACCACCCATGAGTGCATGGTGCTGGACAATTGCTGTGTCGGCAAATATAACACGCGCGGCCACTCTGGCCCAATATGCAATATGATACATCCTCACTCTCTCGCTGCGGCGACATATATACATACATACTCTTATGTAAACATTATACATTTATACATTTATACATTCATACATTTATACATAAATATGTTTATACATAAGCATACCGCTCCTGTGCCTGCATTGCCAGCAGCGCAGCTACGCGGTTTTAGCTATAGAGAACAATTGTAATAGAATTAAGAATTATTCAATAAACCATACTCAAAGCGACAAGACTTGCTTGTGTCTTATTTTTTTAAACCCAAAATACTACATCTCAAAGGATACTACATCGAACCTATTACATATGATTCCTTCCGTATAGACGGGAAAACGGAAGATGTGACGGACAGTATAAACAACTTAAGTATTGGCTTACATAGAACCTCTGCACAAAACCGTAATACGCAGCATGATATTCCGTCAGGGTTAGGTGCATATACTGGTTTGACGGAACTGAGCACGCTAAGAGCCGAACTTTTTTCAAACACAAAATCTAAAATGCAATTAGACGATTGCAAGTATTGAAGATAAGGAGGATTCGCTTGATAAATCGAAAATTAAAATGTGGCGCACGGGGTTTAGTATATTCATTCAAATAATCATTTAATACAATGAGCTCAACCTGTAACACTTTGTTGCAAGTATAAACAATTAAACATATACGCATTAAAATATAATTGTGCACTTGAATATGTTTATATGTATACATTGATGTATGCACATAAACATATTCACATAAATATACAGCTAAGCATGATCATATATGTATGTACATATGTACATTTGTATATGCACTTACATACATATATTCACATAAGCAATGTATGCACAAGCGTAACATGAGCTAGAGTCAGGCCAGCGTGTGAACGCTGACCAAGCACTTTGATGAAAGCTCTCCGTGACAGACATACACAAAAAAAAATATAATAAATAAATAATAATATAAAAGGACGCAACTAAGCTACTAAAATAAAACAAAATACAAAAGCATCTGTGGATGAAACAAAAAGTTCCGCCCCCCGTCAAGTATCCATCTTTCGGCAGTGGCGTTCAAAACAACCATAAAGACAACATGGGCTTCAATTGCATCCCACCCAGCTAAGTTAGCCTAGAGGACAAGATCAACAGCAGCTAGCGAACTACTAACCTTTTTTTGGATAGGCTTTTAGTAACAATGTGGTTGGAGAGAGAATAAAAAAAAAAAAAAACAATAAAACAATTGAAAGGTATACCTGAATTGTGAGCAGACCACATTCTCTATAATTTTTCCACGTCTCCTGCTCGATGTGCAAGACAAAGTTGAGATAATTTTTTTCTTTCTCTTACTTTTTTTATCTTGCCGAACAATTTAAATAAAAAAAAAAATTTTTTTTCTAATTACGTAATTAGAATTACATAAATAAAATAAAACTTTTAATAAACAAAAAAAAATCCCATACGTATGTTTATTAATAAGTAAATTTGATGATATATCCGTTATACCCACAATGGAGTTAATTGAAACAAAATGGACTCCACTGCAAATGTTATAAATAAAATTGAATTATCAAATGCTGATATGAGGTTAACGAACATACTAATATTGATAATTGTCATAATATTGTGCGCATATGTATTATATAAAGCTTACCTATTACACAACAAATGTGTAACTAGATAAGGTCTAAGAATACATATGCACACAAGCAATTATAAATCAAGAAAATTTTGAATAAAAGATTAAAAAAAAATATATATATCACAGAAGCTAACATCGGCTATGCCAAAGTTCTTATACCCTTGCAGTCCTTGCCAATAATAATTTTACATGTTAAAAATTTGTTTTCTGCAACTCAATTCATCAATATACAAACAAAACAATTTTACTCTTTATACTACAATTTGTTCTTCTCCCAAAGAAACGCACGCATACACATACAGTTTATGTAGCGTTGCGTCTGTGTGTATGCATGTACTCTGTTGATGAGGAAAAACGTAGTAGATAGCAAGCAGCGCTGCCGGCAGGGCTGGGAGCAGAGCCGATTATTATATTGACTGTAACTAGTGTTATATTTATCCGATCACATTCAAATTTTGGGATCTGGAGTTTTATATTATATATTATCTCATATGTCAATTTCATATCGTTACTCCAATTTTTATGAAAATGTTTCTTCTAGAGCTATATGATATAGTGGTCCGATCCTGATAAGTTTCATTGATCTGCTCCAGATAATAAAAAGCACAGCAAATTTCAGCCCGATAGCTCTTAACACGTCTGAGTAAAACGCATACGCACAGACGGACGGACAGACGGACAACTCAGCTTATATATATACTTTAAGGGGTCGGAAACGTCTCCTTCTGTGCGTTACAAACATCTGACCAATTTTATAATACCCTCTGCAAGGGTATAAAAAATGACCACTCATGACAGGTACTTTAGAAATTTAAACAACAGGCATAGTCCAAGATTTAATTGATGTCTTTAGAAGCGAGGAAAGTAACTCACCCCAACGCTCTGTAAACTTGGTACAAATTAGGTAAGCTTAACTTGACATAACGGGAGAAGATTTCCCAGTTCAAGGAGGCTCTACCTAATGGAGGAACCAAGGCAGTAAGCAAAACGAAAAAAAAATTAAGTTTTTTTTTTTTGGCTTTTAAAAAAAAATATAAATACTATTTCAAATTTCGATAACCAAATGTATGTCTATTAAATTGTTTTAACATGCCCCATACCATATGCTATATCGCTCACTCTACAAACACACGAGCACTCTAGCGCCGCCACTAGCCAACGGCCAATTCAAATTTGGTAGTTTGGTAGAAATAGATAAGATTAATTAGTCTGCCAAATTTGATTGCGATGGTCAAAAAATTGCAAGAGCCAATCGGTTTTTTTTTTAAATTATAGAGGCGGAAGTGGGCGTGGCAACATATTAAAATATATATATTCTGCGCGCATACTAAGCCGGTATACATACTAAATGTGGTGACTTTAGCTTTGTTAGTTTTCGAGAAAATCAGTTTTGTTTAATTTGCGGGGGCGGAAATGGGCTTAGCAAAATGTTAAAATAGTCAATATCTGCGCGTGTATTAAGCTAGCTTACATACCAAATTTAATGTCGGTAGCTTTCATAGTTCTTAAGAAAATCTGTTTTATGTAAATTCCGGGGCGGAAGGGGGCGTGGCAAAAAGTTGGAACAATTATTTTCTGCGCGATAACTAAGGGAGTATATAAACCAAATTTGATGTCTCTATCTGTTATACTGTTATAAGAAAAAACAGTTTTATGTAAATTCTGGGGGCGTAGGGGGCATGGCTAAAATTCCAATTATCTCTATAAATTTACATACCACACGAGTCTACATACTGGCTCTAGCTCTTATAGTCTCCGAGATCCGCGTGTTCATATCATCGCATTGATAGACATAGAAACAATAGGTTTAACAGATTCAGATGTAGAAATAATAGATATAGAAAAGTAAAATATACATAAACATACTTTTGAATCTGCGTAATGATATAGATATATCATGAGAGCATGATCAAAAGTTAAATATTACTTAATAAATAATTTTTAAGCAAGGAATGGGAAGAAATTTTTCTCCATATCCATGTCATATTTCCCATTATGGCAGAGTGGGAACATATTCTAAATGAAGCTCGTGAAATTAAACAGGAAATCCACAAATCAATCAAGTGCCTCTCCCAGGATAGAAATACATCAGAGGGCACCATAGAAAATCACACAAAAATCATAAAAACCTTTTTAGAAAAAATCGGGCTTCTTTTAAAGACCCATTACAACGGCCTTTCCAAATACCATCAAACAGCAGCTCTAGCCTTCTACAATGATTGCAAGGAAAAAGCAACATTGGCATTGAAGCGACATCAGATAACATTCAAAGAAGTTTCTGATTTAAACTCCAGTATAAGTTTACTTAGTACAGAAGGTAAAATAACGCAAACAGTGGTAGAATTCATAAACACAGCCACCGTTCTACCAAGCAATAGCAATCGAAATTATAAAATCCAAATTAAAAGGTCAAGCGGGTAATTCTCTAAACTCTGAAACAACAATTGATGAAGTAATACAAAAACTGTCAACAATCTTCAAGGGTGAATCAGTAGATATTTTAACAGCAAAAATTAAAAATCTGCAGAGAAACCCCAATAACTGTGTTTCATACACAAAAGAGATTACTAAATTGACCGACGCCCTTAAAGGCGCATATATTTCGGATGATCTTCCAAACGAACAAGCCATAAAATACACTACCAAAGTGGCAGTAAATGCTATGGTAAGCCATACCAAAAGTCAAAGAGTCCAGATATTAGTGGAATCAGGAAACTTTGATTCAGCTAAAGAAGCCATCGCAAGATTCACCACTCTTTCAGTAGAGTCGGGCTCCACAGAAAATTTCCAAAATAATACCATTTTTTATGCCCAGCATAATGACCGCGGTAGACGCTGCTATAGCAACAATGGTAACTGGAGAAACAACTCGAACTGGAACAATAACGATACCCACAGAGCCCAACGAGGCACAAATTATTCACGCCACCGAAGAGGCGTTGTGGAAGTGGATATAACAATAACAGACATAACCAAAATAACCAACAGAATGGTTATAACAACACCAATGTCCGAGTAGCACAAGATACTACTACGGGAAACTTCCAGACACCTCCAGATACTCAGCGCTAAATAAAAAATATTTACGGTTAACTTGAGTCTCAATAATTTTGTATTATTCAAAAATGTTGCAACAAATAAAAATTGAACATTTCTGATTGATACACGTGCAGATATTTCAATTATAAAACAATATTCTGATGTCTTTCATGACATCCATACAAATAGAATTATAGATATTCGAGGCATAGAAGGAGTAATAAAATCCAAAGGATTAGCCTCAATTGAACTCCAAACAGACAAATACATTATTCCATATATATTTCATATACTTTATGCAGATTTCGCAATCCCCTGCGACGGAATAATAGGACTAGATTTTATGAATAGATTTAATTGCCTATTGCCGGGTGGGTTTCCCCCGGGCCCGCAGTTTTCAGAAAGGCCCGCGATACATCACAGTCGAAAATAGCGGATTTAATTAAAGGGAAGTAGGGGGCCCGAACATGGTCACCCCCGTGCCCTGATTTTCTCTCTGCGGCCCTGAGTATATGTAAAAAATTATCGATGTACGCATAGCCAAATAGAAGAAATCCAGCGTCAAGTTGGAAAGTTAATTGAACAAAATATTGTTGAACCGTCTGTATCACCATATAATACCCCACTTTTATTAGTCCCGAAGAAAGCTCTTCCGGGCTCTAAAGAGAAAAAATTCGATTCGTAATTGACTATCGTCAAATAAATAAGAAATTGCTGTCAGATAAATTCCCACTCCCCAGAATTGATAATATTTTTGATCAATTGGGTCGAGCTAAATATTTTTTATGCCTTGATTTAATGTTAGGTTTCCACCAAATTGAACTTGAGGAAAACGCAAGAAATATTACGTCTTTTTCAACAAGCAATGGTTCATATCGCTTCACGCGATTACCATTTGGGTTAAAAATAGCGCCTAATTTTGTTGTAGAGAATGATGACAATAGCATTCTCAGGCCTTGAGCCTTCGCAAGCTTTCCTTTATATGGATGATTTAATCGTTATTGGTTGTTCTGAACAACATATGATTTAAAATTTAACAGA
Organism: Drosophila willistoni; assembly: GCF_018902025.1. NCBI lineage: Eukaryota > Metazoa > Arthropoda > Insecta > Diptera > Drosophilidae > Drosophila > Drosophila willistoni. Next base: position 2,481,418 of record NW_025814459.1, on the reverse strand, counting down.
TGTTTTCAAACTCTGTAGAAAAAATAATCTCAAATTACATCCAGAAAAATGTTCATTTTTTATGCATGAAGTGACATTTTTAGGTCATAGGTGCACAGATAAAGGAATCTTACCAGATGACAAAAAATTTGACGTCATCAATAATTACCCAGTCCCTACGGACGCAGACAGCGCTAGAAGATTCATTGCAGTTTGCAATTACTATAGACGTTTTATAAAAAACTTCGCCGAATATTCACGGCACATAACGAGATTATGTAAAAAGAATGTCCCATTTGAATGGACAACAACAATGTGAAAAATCATTCCAATATCTAAAAAAGAAACTTGTTGAACCAAATTTATTACAGTACCCAGATTTCAGCAAAGAATTTTGCATAATCACGGATGCTAGCAAACACGCATGTGGAGCAGTTTTAACTCAAAACTATAATGGACTTTAACGCCCATTTGCATATGCATCACGAGAAATCTCTAAAGGTGAAAGCAACAAGAGTACTACAGAACAAGAATTAGCAGCAATACATTGGGCAATAACACATTTTCGACCATATATTTATGGCAAACACTTTACCGTTAAAACTGATCACAGACCTTTAACATATTTATTTTCTATGGTTAATCCTAGTTCTAAATTAACACGCATGCGACTCGAATTAGAAGAGTATGATTTTACGGTAGAGTATCTGAGAGGTAAAGATAATTTTGTGGCAGACGCCCTATCAAGGATAACAATATCCGATCTAATTGACATGAACAAAAAAGTCCTGAAAGTCACTACCAGGTACCTAAGTAGACAAAACAATTTCTGCGCAGAAAATAAACAAGAACTATTGCCAAGGCAAAATCTTTAAAAAGCTTCCAAGCCCAACGTATATGACGTTATTGTAAATGACGAAGTACGAAAAGTAGTGACCTTGCGAATAACTGATTCCTCGACCACATTCAAACATGGCAATAAAGTTATAGCAAGAATTGACATTTGCGATATGTATACCAATGGAATTCTCGACTTAGGTCAGTTTTTTCAAAGGCTCGAAAAAGAAGCCGGTATACTTAGTATCACCAAAGTCAAAGTGGCACCGAGCGAAAAGATCTTTGAAACTATTTCAATAGAATCTTTCAAAAATATGGGCAATCAAATTTTACAATTTTTAAGAGTAGCGTTACTCAAGCCGGTGCCCCTCATCCAAAACGATGAAGAAAAAGAAGCTATATTGTCTACATTCCATGAAGATCCAATTCAAGGAGGTCATACAGGCATAAATAAAACAATTGCAAAAATAAAGAGACGATATTATTGGAAAAACATGACTAAATATGTAAAAAAGTACATTAATAAATGTCCAAAATGCCTGACGTCGAACACGACGAAACATACAAGATCACCTATGATTATAACCGAAACTCCACAATATGCTTTTGACAGAGTGATAGTAGTCACAATTGGTTCACTACCACGTTCGGAAATGGGAATGAATACGCAATCACATTAATATGTGACCTGACAAAGTATTTAGTAACAATTCCTGTTGCAAACAAAAGTGCAACAACTGTGGCAAAAGCCATATCGAATCTTTTATTCTGAAGTACGGTCCAATGAAGACGTTCATTACGGACATGGAAACAGAATATAAAAATTCCATTATAAATGACTTGTGCAAGTATTTCAAAATAGACAACATAACGTCTACAGCACACCACCACCAGACATTAGGTACCGTTGAAAGAAGTCATAGGACGTTCAAAGAGTACATTCGTTCATATATTTTAGTAGATAAAACTGATAGGGACATATGGTTACAGTACCAACCCCATCAGTAACTTATAATTATTGTCCATATGAAGTAGTATTTGGTAGGCAAAATAACTTACGAAGACAATTTAATGGCGTAAATACTATGGAACCTATCTATAATATAGAAGACTATTCTAAAGAAGTTAAGTTTAGATGAGAAAACGCGTATAAGAGAGCTAGGATACTTTTAGAAAACAATAAAATTAAGCAAAAAGAAATAAATGATAAGAAAGTATCAGATTTTAAAATAGAAATAGGAGACAAGGTTTTCTAAAAAAACGAAAATGGTCATAAGCTTGATTCAGTCTAAACGGGACCATTCGATGTTCGATAAAAATTGGATACAAACAGTACATAAAGATAGATTTAAAAAAAAAATATAATATCAAAAGTAATGAAAAAATAAAAAACAAAAAAAAAATATATATATAAAAATTTTTATGCATTCATCTATTATTGAAAATATCATTCGCTTTCGAAAACAAAGAGAAAGAAAATTTATCTGGCCAGACACAAAGTAAAAAAAAAACAATTTTCCTAAGATACATCTTTACTTTACCTTTATTTTACCTTTACTCAATTATCAATAATCATTATAATAATTCCATAATATTACGTTATGGGGGGGAGGTGTAGTATATTCATAAAAAATAATCATTTAATACAATGAGCTCAACTTGTAACACTTTGTTGCACGTATAAACAATTAAACATATACGCATTAAAATATAATTGTGCACTTGAATATGTTTATATGTATACATTGATGTATGCACATAAACATATTCACATAAATATACAGCTAAGCATGATCATATATGTATGTACATTTGTATATGCACTTACATATATTCACATAAGCAATGTATGCACAAGCGTAACATGAGCTAGAGTCAGGCCAGCGTGTGAACGCTGATGAAAGCTGTATATTTATGTGCATATGTTTGTGGGCATACGTCATTGTATATATATAAACATATTCAGGTGCACACTTATATTTTATTGGGTACATATTTAATTGTTTATACTTGCAACAAAGTGTTACAAGTTAAGCTCTTTGTGTTGAATGATTTTTGGTATGAATATACTACAAAAGAGAGGCTTCTGATCTGATTACGGGAGACAGAAGATTGTAATCAGAACATAGGACTCGAAAAGGTTCATGCAAAGAATAGTTAGAAATACTCTGTTTAAATACAGTGTTTTAAGAAGAGAGGAATAAAATTTCGAGTAGGTCTACGGGGTACAGATAGGTTAAACTGGTTCAATAGCTCAGGAGAGTCTATTTCACCTATTAAAAGTTTGTGAATTAAGATTACACCAAGCATTACTCCACGATTAATCAAAGAAGGAAGATTTTACTTTGGTGCGTCTCATATTGAGGTGACCATATGCAAGATCCATTCTCTAAGATAGATCGGATTAATGAAGTATACAGAATTTTGGTTGTGTACGGATCGTCAAACTCCTTTGACCATCGTTTCACAAAGCGAAGAACATTCATAGCTTCACTAACTGAAGCAGAAATATGATGATTAGTAGTTAATTTATGGTCCATAAGAACACCTAAGTCCTTGATAATATGACTATAATATAATACCGCTCTAAGGCAGTGTCGTTAAGATTATAAGTTGCTAAGCATGGAGTGCATCTTTAAAAAGACATAACTTTACATTTAGAGCCGTTGAGGTTTAATAGGTTGGTTTCACACCGACTCTGAAGATCATTGAGATCGGATTGAAGCAGGCAAGAAGACGATATGGGATCGGAGGACTTTTTCCATTCTTAATGAAGAGGAATAATATATGATTCCTTCCGTATAGACTAGAAAACGGAAGATGTGACGGACAGTAATAGGTTGGTTTCACACCGACTCTGAAGATCATTGAGATCGGATTGAAGCAGGCAAGAAGACGATATGGGATCGGAGGACTTTTTCCATTCTTAATGAAGAGGAATAATATATGATTCCTTCCGTATAGACGGGAAAACGGAAGATGTGACGGACAGTATAAACAACTTAAGTATTGGCTTACATAGAACCTCTGCACAAAACCTTAATACGCAGCCTGATATTCCGTCAGGGTTAGGTGCATATACTGGTTTTACGGAACTAAGCACGCTAAGAACTGAACTTTTATCAAACACAGGGTATAAAATGCAGTTAGACGATTGCAAGTGATAAGGATAAGGAGGATTTGCTTGATTAATCGAAGAGCAATAAATTGTTTTGAACAAATCAGCAAACATATCAGCAATTGCCTGATCAGTGTCAGCTTTATTGTTTTCGAAAGACAAGTAAGACGGGTGCACTGATGTCCTACGTTTTACATTGACAAAGCTATACAATTGCTTAGGGTCGCGAGAAAACCTGTGCTTACATCGCTGAAGGTAATCCTTATAGCATTGTGAATTCAGCACCATAAAATTTGATCCAGCAACTACATAAAGGAAAAAATCCGATGCTCTACCGATTTTTTAAGTCTTTCATAGCATATTGATTCTATGTTCTTCAAGTTAAATAACTCACGGGAGAACCAATGGGGTCTATCAGACCATCCTTCGATCGCAGGACACAAACATCAAAGAACGACTCAAGAGTTTTTTAGAAGACAGAAATGGCAGAGTCCATATGCGTGCAGGTATAAAGATATAACCAATAATTAATTAACAAAAGTTTTTTAAGTTTAATATAGATTGTCTTGAGTAAACATCAGGTTAAGAACATCGAGTTAGACCTGAAAACATCGCAGTTGAAAGAATCCAACCCAAATACAAGATCAAGTGATTTATCACTAAATTTCCGGACAGGATTAACTTGAGTTAGGGACAACTCAATATAACGAAGGAGGCCAACAGTTGTAGTAGGTAAAAGATTGCGTCTTGTCTTTGATGTTGACGGATTCAGAATGAATCGTCTCTCTTTATTTAATAATGGACTTAGCCTAAATTACATAATGATGTTTGGAGTTCTGTCTCTCAAAGTAGCGGCAGAGCGGGAGTATATAGCATGCCATATGTATTTGTATATATGCATATATGTATATGTACGGATAGTACATATTCAAGTGCTTACGGTAGCGTTCTCACGCTGCGGCCAGTCCGCATAAGTGGTGGATCCTATTACTGCACTTACGTATATTTGTTATTGTATAAACATAGCAACAAAGTGTCGTTATGTTATGAGGTTAGAGAAGAAGAACAGTTAGAATTTACTTTGTCTTTGCTTGCACTGGTGACAGAGCGGCGACCTGCTTTGACGGCGCGCTAGTCTCAGAAAATTAGGCAAGCAGGAAAGACGTGAAAAGGAGAGAAAAACACAAATGTAAGATAAAATAGAAACATTTCAGAAATTTGAATTAACATTGAAATGAAGATTTCAGCCCACCGATCTAACCGATCGATTTGCCCCACAATATGTGCAACTGAATGTAGCGCAATACAACACAAAACCGGCGTTTAATTGTTTGGTTAGAGGGCTCGGGATATATGTTCGACTCCCGAACTTTTTTGGAGCTGTCCCACGCCACAACCTGAACATTTTCTACAGGCATATGACCACTTGTTATATTGTATACTCTACAATACAGTGGGCTCATTTGGCATACAACATACTACACCTCCCTTTTTAAAAAAAATAACGTAATGTATTGAAGTTGTATTGTATTGTATTTAAGTATAGGATATAGTTGTAAACTATCAACCTAACTATATTTTAGAAGCACTGGCTACTAAGGCCTTCGGCTTAGACGAAAACTACATCCATACACTAGCCTGGGATTCGAACCCGGATCCTCGTTGTTCAGTTGACTAAATGACTAGGTCACTTAGACAACTCATCTACCGAGGACTGCAATGTATTGAAGTTATTTTTATATATTATTTTGTGTAAGGGAAACGATTTTTTTTTTCAATTTTGAAAGATATCTATATATGTATATATATTCTTATTAATTTTTTTTTTATTACTTATTTTTTGTTTTATTTGTTAATCCTTTTTAGTCTATCCTTATGAACTTTTTGTTCACTATTTTTCCTATTCTTTATAATAACATTATTATTTTTCTATATACTAATGACCTCAAATGGTCCTATATGAGAAGATTCTAATTTATGACCTGTTTCATTCTTTAAATAAACTTGGTCTCCTATTTCTATTTTGAAATCTAATATTTTCTTATCATTTATTTCTTTTTGCTTAACTTTTTTCTAAAAGTATTCGATTATTTTTTTGAATAATCTTCTATATTATAGATAGGTTCCATAGTATTTACGCTATTAAATTGTCTTCGTAAGTTATTTTGCCTACCAAATACTACTTCATATGGACAATAATTATGAGTTACTGATGGGGTTGGTACTGTAACCATATGTCCCTATCAGTTTTATCTACTAAAATATATGAACGAATGTACTCATTGAACGTCCTATGACTTCTTTCAACGGTACCTAATGTCTGGTGGTGGTGTGCTGTAGACGTTATGTTGTCTATTTTGAAATATTTGCACAAGTCATTTATAATGGAATTTTTATATTCTGTTCCCATTCAGTCTTCATTGAACCGTACTTCAGAATAAAAGATTCGAATATGGCTTTTGCGACAGTTGTTGCACTCTTATTTGCAACGGGAATTTCTACTTAATACTTTGTCAAATCACATATTAATGTGATTGCATATTCATTCCCATTTTCCGAACGTGGTAGTGGACCAATAGTGTCTACTATCACTCTGTCAAAAACATATTGTGGAGTTTCAGTTATTGTCATAGGTGATCTTGTGTGTTTTGTCGTGTTCGACGTCAGGCATTTTGGACATTTATTAATGTACTTTTTTACATATTTAGTCATGTTTTTCCAATAATATTGTCTCCTTATTTTTGCAATTGTTTTTTTGATGCCTGTATGACCTCCTTGAATTGGATCTTCATGGAACGTAGACAATAAAGCTTCTTTTTCTTCATCGTTTTGGATAAGGGTCCACCGGCTTGAGTAGCGCTACTCTTAATGATTTTAAATTTTGATTGCCCATATTTTTTAAAGTATCCATAGAAATTAATTCAAAGATCTTTTCGCTCTGTGCAACTTTTAGTTGGCTGATTTTAGATACATCGGCTTGCCATTCAAGCTTTTGGAAAAACTGACCTAAGTCAAGTATAAATCGTTAACATTAATTCCTGCAACAACTGTTTTGCCGTGTTTCAATAAACATGTGGAATCTGTTATTCGCAGGGTCACAACTTTTCGTACCTCGTCATTTGTGATGACTTCGTATACGTTGGGCTTAGAAGCTTTTTCAAGACTTTGCCTGGGCAATAGTTCTTGTTTATTTTCTGCGCAGAAATTGTTTTGTCTACTTTGGTGCCTGGACTTTTTTGTTCATGTCAATTAGATCGGATATTGTTATCTTTGACAGGGCGTCTGCCACAAAATTATCTTTACCTCTCAGATACTCTACCGTAAAATCATATTCTTCTAATTCGAGTCGCATGCGTGTTAATTTAGAAGTAGGATTAACCATAGAAAATAAATATGTTAAAGGTCTGTGATCAGTTTTAACTGTAAAGTGTTTGCCATAAATATATGGTCGAAAATGTGTTATTGCCCAATGCATTGCTGCTAATTCTTGTTCTGTAGTCCTCTTATTGCTTTCACCTTTAGTGAATTCTCGTGATGCATATGCAACTGCGGGCCCGGGGGAAACCCACCCGGCAATAGGCAATTAAATCTATTCATAAAATCTAGTCCTATTATTCCGTCGCAGGGGATTGCGAAATCTGCATGAAGTATATGAAATATATATGGAATAATGTATTTGTCTGTTTGGAGTTCAATTGAGGCTAATCATTTGGATTTTATTACTCCTTCTATGCCTCGAATATCTATAATTCTATTTGTATGGATGTCATGAAAGACATCAGAATTTTCTTTTATAATTGAAATATCTGCACCTGTATCAATCAGAAATGTTAAATTTTTATGTTTGTTGCAACATTTTCGAATGATACGAAATTATTGAGATTCAAGTTAACCGTATATATTTTACTATTTAACCCTGTGTATCTGGAGGAGTTTGGGAATTTCCCGCAGTAATTGGGTCTAGGGCGTTATCAATAATGGCTGCCTCCAATTGCTTCCTCAAATTATCTATTTCGGTTGCATACTGGGAAGCAGTTTTGCCTTTTTGTTTTATGTTTAATTATTTAGCTTTTAGCACGTCGGGAGATTCTCCTTTTACGTTATCTCTGAGCTTGTTTATTATTCCTGATATAGTGGTTTCGTCTTGTACCTTGTACAAGATTGTGCCGGTTATTTTCGACTTTGTGACTTCAACTGCTATATTTTCCTGGTCGCCTTTGGTTCTTTCTACAAGCTTCAATGCTGTTATGAACCGATTTAATGTTAATTTTTTTTCCATTGAGCTCGGGGACTGAGGAGGAAACCTGCTTCACGTAGTCCCTGTCCAAGGCTACCTGGTTAGTCATTGTAACTTCTGTATTCTCGTCGAGTGTTTCGATGTCACTATCTATATCAGTTTCTGTATTGATCATTGGTTTAGACTCATCTAAATCTTCCAACTCGTTCTCGTCGAATTCAGCGAGCAGATTTGGATCTTCTGGTATTGCTATTACAATATTTCGTCTAACACCAATATTATGTAGTCTTGTTTTTAAACTTTTTACAATTTTCTGACATTTTTTTTTATGCTCTTGAGTCAATTTATCATTTACTTTCTTTATTATAGTAATAATGTTATTACATTCAATGTATCAATGTATCTGATTTTATTACTTTATCAGAATTTATACATTTATATGATCTTTCGAATTTGTCTTTAAAATCATTTATTTTTCTTGCTAATGTATTCCATTTCATTGTTTAATGGAAAATATGGAGTTTTTAGCGGTGTAAGCGTAGCATCAATATAGTTGTTGTCCCTAGTATTGCATGTGTTTCCTCGATACTTTTTACCATTGCATAAGGTAACACAACGCCCTTTTCAGTTTTTGAACAACCGATTAATGAGCTTGCAATACTATGGAAAGTTTATATGAATTCGTATTCGAATTCTATTATTTTAATGAATTCTCTGTGTTTTTGCGGTATTTGTAATGCATTAGTCCTAAAATTGGGTTCTTTAATATAAATGTCATTTACTATGCTCATTATTTTAAGTCATTTCTTAACCGCTCTACTTCCGTATCGTTTCTATATGCATTTATTGTGCAACTTATATATTTCGGTTAGCACATTAGTCAATAAAAGCAGAACAATTATTATTTTTATTATTTTTAAATCTACTGATACGGTTTCAACATTATTAATGACATTTGCGGTTGAGTCCGCTACTTTCGATTCATGATTTAATATGGTTTCTTTTTATAATATATTACTGTCTTTAGAAACTGAATTTGAAAGCATAAAATTTTAATTTTGGATTGTATTTATTTTAGTTTCATTATATTATATTATTATTATTTCATTATAAGAATATATATATACATATATATATATATATATATATATATATATATATATATTCCTGGCACAGGCCAGGAAGATCGTATGCTGACCTCTGTATTTTGCACTCCTTGTAGGGCTGTCGGTTTGGAAATCTTTCGTAGTGCGCTCTTTGCGCTGCTGGTCCACTGTTGAGAGGCGTTCAAGTTGCCGGTGCTGTTGCTGCTGCTGTTGTTGTTGTTGTTTGGCTGCCTGTTACTGGTGATGGAATTGATTGCCGGCACCGGAGAGACGAACACGTTTGGCATTTGGTTCGTTTGGATTCATTGTTCATTGTTGTTGTTGCTGCTGTTGCCGTTGCTGCGTCCTGTCACGGTCGCCATGTAGCAGGTAAAAGATTCCGACTTGTCTTTGCTGTTGACGGATTCAGAATGAATCGTCTTTATTTAATAATGGACTTAGCCTAAATTACATAATGATGTTTGGAGTTCTGTCGCTCAAAGTAGCGGCAGAGCGGGAGTATATAGCATGCCATATGTATTTGTATATATGCATATATGTATATGTATGCTGTGGCCAGTTCGCATAAGTGGCGGATCCTATTACTGCACTTATGTATATTTGTTATTGTATAAACATAGCAACAAAGTGTCGTTATGTTATAAGGTACTACTCTTACTTTAAAGTTGGGCATATGACCACTTGTTGTATTGTATACTCTACAATACAGTGGGCATATGCTCCTTTTGCATACAACATATTACACAGTCTTAGAATCTTATCAAAGTGTCAAGGCAATCTCAGGTAAATTAAAATCTCCCAGAACAACGAGCAAGCCTTTGTGAGAGAAATATGTATTGGGAAACAAGAAATGGCTTCCAAATGGTGAATGCATACTGCCACGTCGCACTGTGGTGGAATATACGAACAAGTACTATAGGCAGAACAAGAATATAAAGAAATTTTAAAACAAACAAATTCAATATCCTGATTGGAAGACTGGACAATTTCAGACGAGAGCGCTAAATCAACAGCGATCAAACATCGCCACCATTACGGGTAGTCCGACCATGTCTATATGTTAAATATTTTAGGGCAAAAATTTAAGCATCGGCAATATCAGGCTTCAGCCAAGTTTCATTAGAGGCAGTAGAAAGTCAAAAGCTAAACTATATACATACATAGAGTCTAGAGAGTTTAATAGGCTTTAATAGGCAACAGGTGCAGACGAGTCGGAAGGAAGGAGGCCGATTCTTCTTTTTATTGTTTACTCTTGTATAATAAAGTGTTCCGGCCAAAAAGCCCTACATATTTGGCGAAAAAAACTAGGAAGACACTTACTCTGAATGACGAAATGTCCCAAGTATTTTAAAAAGGGAACTTTTTCAACGCAATGTTTGGGATTGAACTTTGCTTTGGATGTAGGCTATGACTTCTTCAGAAGTAGTATTTGGATCAAGCCTCGAAACAAAAATTGGCTTTTTGGGGGGAACTACAACAAGGGAACTTAAAGTGCCAGGCACAGCAGTAGCAGCAGCAGATGAAGCATCAACTGAGGCAGCCAACACTTTACTAGCTCCTCTTGTATTTATTTATTTATTTATTTATTTATTTATTTATTTACGTCAACTAACACAGCAGTCGACGAAAAAGCTTAAGCTAAAGACAGATAAAAATTAATTGAAGAAGGTAGCTTAGCCTCATACACAACTAAACATTTCCGACCCGGTGGAGGTGTTTTATTTGCACAAGGTGCCAGCTATGCCCCGATTAACAGCCAATGTGGTCAGGGATGAGTTGCAGCCAATCCAAGTCCAGAATATTTTCATTGGTTTCGCTGTAGATGATTAAAAAGTATAGCGCGAAGAGAAGTGACAGAAAGATGAGGAGAAATTAGGTGAGAAAGGTTGTTAAAAAAAGGTTCGTGAAGAGAGTAGTTAGTCAGACATCTACAAAGATGAATAGGAAAAAAGTTTCTGGTCCGTCGTGAGGGAACACAAAAATATAGCGTATCTAGTAAGTTAGTAGAAATGACTTCGCCGTTGACAAGTTAATGGAGAAAGAGAATGCCAAAAACGAGCCTACGGTTGTAAAGTGAAGGAAGATTAATAAAAAGAAGTCTGTCAGAATAAGAAAGTAGGCGAAGACTCGGGTCCCAATTAAGACCACGTAACGCAAACTTAAGGAATTGCTTCTGTACCGATTCAATACTACGCTGGTGAACATCATATTGCGGGTTCCACACTGGCGAGCAATATTTGAGAGTAGGGCGAACTAACCTTTTGTTACATAGGGATCATCAAATTCATTGGCCCAACTATTAATGAAGCCAAGAAGACTGCATGCTCTATTGACAAATGAAGATATATGAACATTAAATGAAAGTTTTGGTCAAACATAACGCCTAAGTCTTTGAACAATGGTACACAATCTAACAGAACAGACTTAATAGAGTAATGAGCTAGGAACGGAGACAAACGACTGAAAGTCATAAAAGAACACTAAGAGGCATTAAGGTGTAATTTATTAACGTGCCACCAATCACAACACGCATGGAGATCTGATTGCAAGTACTGTTGGAAAGTAGGATCATTATAGGAAGAACAAATCTTGACGTCATCCGCAAACATGAGCACGCGTGAATGAGGCTAGGCCAAAGGCAAATCATTTTTGCCTTGGGATACACCTGACGTAACTCGAACAGTTTTAGACATCGAGGAACGAAAAGACACCTTTTGGGTTAGCCAATAGTTTCGGGGAAAAACCCATGATGTTAAGTTTCGTGAGAAGCATAGAATGATCAACCGTATCGAAAGCCTTACTAATGTCAGTATAAATAACATCAGTTTGACACTTTTAACGGAAGCCATGGTGTACAAGGGTAGTCAATTCTAAAAGGTTGGTAAGCGACGAACGACCTTCCATGAAGCCATGCTGACAAGGAGAAATAGTGGATATGGATAGGTGTTGCAGGAAAGACGTAATAATTTGCTCAAACAGCTTAGGTTTTGCCGAAAGTTTGGCAATGCCCCGGTAGTTAGAAACATCAGATTTGCCACCCTTTTTAAAAACCGGAATTATAGCTACAAGTCTCACTCAATATAAAGAATAACCGAGATAAAGGCTTAGATAGGGAAATCGAACACATTTTAAGGATGCAACTAGGTATATTATCAGGCCCGGGAACGAAGGAAAACGTCATAGATGAAAATTTAGTCTGAGATTGAGATAGAGATTGAGAAAGGATAGGATGTGGGATCCGAAGCAGCAGTAGAAATAAGTCGACTGAAAGAATTTAGCAAACAGATCTGCAATATCTGAATCATTATTAGCAGTCTGGTCATTAAGTCTGAAGGTGGAGGGTAGTACATTGGAGCGTCTTTTGGAATTAACAAAGTTGTAAAATCTTTTGGGGTTCTTATGCAACCTTACAGCGAACGATATAATTATTGTAGCATTGAGTGTTTAAAAGACAAAATTGAGATTTGGCTATACAATAATTTGCATAGTCAAGTCGCGAACCGTTTTACGAAAACATCTACGACGAGAATTTGCGATGTTATTAAATGAATTAGTAACGGAATTGTAAGAAATAGTAACTTCAATGGTAGGGTGATAGGGATCTTCAGGTTTCACTAGGGGCTGTGTTCGGGATACAGCACTAACAGTGGGATCAGAGACAAAAACAAGATCAAGGATTCTTTTAGAAGAGTTAAGGAAAGAATTCAACTGATATAGCGGACATTCAAGTAGGCTATCAAGAAAAACATGTTGAGATGAAGGAATTAAGAAAGATAGATTATCATCAACAAGCCAAGAAATATTAGGCAAGTTAAAATCACCTAAAACTATAAGGAAATAGCGATCTTTAAGACGATTAAAAATAGTTTGCAAAGCATCAGCATTGTGCATATAGGTCATTATATCAGAAGCTGGAGGAATATATGAACAAGAAATATATAAGCTAAAGTTGGAACATGTAACTTCGACGCAAATACACTCAACACCTAAGGGCAGATCAATCGGCACAACACTTGAACAGAGATTCGAGTTGACAGCAATAAGTACTCCACCGCCACGACGACCAACACGATCAAGCCTATAAGAAATAAAGTTATTAGAAAGAATTTCATTATCCAAAACAGAGGAGTTAAGCCAAGTTTCAGAGAAAGCTAATATGTCAGCCGAAAAGGTTTGGCTATCACAGAACAGGTTCGAAAGCTTGATAAGAAGTCCTCTTACATTTTGATAATGGATGCAAAGACTAGACGTTATTAGTTTTTTGAAGCAGAAGATAAATTAGGAAGGTGGACAGGCAACGGACGGGAGCGCTTATTAGGCGCAAACTCGTGTACAACTAGGCCCTCTGGCCAGAAATTAGTGTCAACCATAGCTGAGAAATACTCATTAGGTACTGTAATTTTAAAAGAGGAGATTTCGCGAGGCCTAGAAAACTTAAACTTTTGAATTAAAACTTTAGCAGGGCATATATTACTAATGTAAGCTGCCACAGACGACTCAGAAGTAGAAGGAGCAAGCCTAGAAATAAATAATTGTTTGCGATGAGGCACTACAGTTAGTGGAGGCGGAGGAGCATTGGGATCCGCAAGTGATTGAGAGCTAGCATAATCCTGTGATTGATCAGAGTTCCCGTGAGGGATAGAATGAGGTACACCAGGGCTTGTAATGGACTTGCAACTCAATGGTACATTTCTTGGGCGACTTCTCAGAAGGTGGAACAAACTTGAATTGCGACAATAAATGTACGCTAGAGTCACACTCGTTAGACAGCTGTTTGGCCAGGTTGTTTAAAGAAAGAAACTTTAAACGAATATCCCTATACATACGGCTAAAATCAAGCTGCTGGCTGGCACAAGATGGGCAAGTCCAGCGCATTAAGCCAAGCTCAGGCTTAGACACAGACAAACCAGAAAATTTGTCGTAGTCACGGCCATTGAGGCCAGCACATTTTAAGTGAATAAGATTATCGCAAAGCCAACAAGATATTGCTCTATACTGATCATCAAAACGATCAGAATGATTGCAAGTAGGTAGACAACAAGCCATTATAAAGCCAAAAAAAAACACAAGGCAAAAAAAAAAAAATATTTTGTATATATATAAGAATAAATAGAAAAATTTAAATACACAGCACAAAGATAATTATCGATAAGAAATCAATAATTACAAATAAAACAAAGAGAACAGCTAGAGTGCACAGCACAAGAGAGAGTGCAAGAACAGTTATAAGCCGACCTTTGAGAGGCGGCCTTACAAAAGTGATTACGCGGGAGAGAAGCTGAGCACAAGCACAAAGCAGATAGAACAACAAAGCCACTAGCACTGATGGTATGATGGGGGCGATGAGGGGAGCAACTGCAGAAGCAATGACAAGAGAGAAAAAAATAAAAAGAAAAAAAATTAAATGCACCAAACACTAATCACGAAATAGAAAAAACTGTTTAAACTGATTAATTTGCCGAATTATGGAAATAAAACATAAGGGTGTCAAGCAAACAACACCAGCGAAAGCGTAAACAAGCTAAGCACAATTAAAAACTGAGAGAAAACAATAAATATTAATAAAAACTCAAGAGCTATGCAAAAACACGACCGTCACGTCAGAGAGCAGAAGCTTTTTATACCCTTGCAAAAAGGGTATATTAATTTTGGTCAGAAGTGTGCAACGCATAGAAGGAAGCATTTCCGACCATATAAAGTATATATATTCTTGATCAGCACGACGAGACGAGTTCAAATAGCCATGTCCGTCCGTCCGTCTGGATCAACGCAAACTCCTCCTAGACCGTTAAAGCTACAGACCTGAAATTTTGCATGTAGGCTTGTATATACTGCAGGCGTTGTATATCTCGGATTCACCCGGATCGGTTCACTGTATCATATAGCTCCCATACAAATGGCAAAGTCACGCGTTGTACAGGCGTTGTATATCTCGGATTCACCCGGATCGGTTCACTATATCATATAGCTCCCATACAAATGGCAAAGTCACGAACAGTGACTTTTCTCAATAACTTTGTTATTTTCTGAGCTATTGTCATGAAATATTGGTGAGTTAATTACACATATAAACGACTGTGCCAAATTTGATCAAGATCGGGTGACTATATCATATAGCATAGGAACGATCTTTTGAAAACAGTGACTTTTGTCAATAACTTCGTTACTTTTGACGCGATTGCTTTCAAATTAAACATTTGTTAGTTTAATATATCTGTTAATGACTGTGCCGAATTTGATAAAGATCGGGTTACTATATCATATAGCTTCCATAGGAACGATCGGTGGAAAACAGTGACTTTGATCAATATCTAAGTTTTTATCTAAATCTATGCTAAGATTGTAGGCCGTTCTTTCGCAAACATTAGCCTTTTTAGCTTGAACGTTTTTTCACTTTGATGGCTATAGGTAAGGAGAAGAGTTAAGGAAAGAATTCAACTGATATAGCGGACATTCAAGTAGGCTATCAAGAAAAACATGTTGAGATGAAGGAATTAAGAAAGATAGATTATCATCAACAAGCCAAGAAATATTAGGCAAGTTGAAATCACCTAAAACTATAAGGAAATAGCGATCTTTAAGACGATTAAAAATAGTTTGCAAAGCATCAGCATTGTGCATATAGGTCATTATATCAGAAGCTGGAGGAATATATGAACAAGAAATATATAAGCTAAAGTTGGAACATGTAGCTTCGACGCAAATACACTCAACACCTAAGGGCAGATCAATCAAAAAAAACTTTCACTCGTTGCAGAGGACGGACGTGTTTTTTTTGCGCTTATCAACTTTTATTTTTTCTCGCGATTAAATACTTTTATATAACTCTTAAATTATCGGTTTAATTAATAACAATTACAACATCCGAATTTTATTTTCATTTCGCGAATTCTTGCTGTCGTTTTTGTTTAAATTTAAATAAAATCAAAACTTACAACAATACTTGCATTAGCGGTGTTGTTGTTTTGTTTAACTCTTTTGCTTTTGTGTCTTTACCGTTTTAACTAACTCTCGCGCTCTTGCGTACAAATTGTTGTTGCATGTGTTCAATTTGACGCGCTCTCCCGCTCTTTCCTATTCTTGATTGATTTGCGCTCTCGTCTTTTGCCTACCCGCGACTCTGTGATACGTGTTTTTGTTTTTGTGTTTTTCATTTCTTTTTATTCTTTAGTTGTGAAGGCTTACTCTGCACATTAACCCTTGTGTCAGAACTGGTCAGTATATTCTTATACACAGATTTTTAACCTTTACAATTTTTTTTTTTTTTTGTATTTCCTTTTTCAATTAAATTAAACTTTTTGATAAAATGGTTGTCTGCTCAAAAAATAATTGCATAGTTGCCACTAATGCGGTTGACTCCCATGATTATATTCTTTGTTGGTTGTGTGACAATGCTGTTCACGTCAAGTGTGCAGGTTACACAGGCAGAATCAAGGAGTCTATTGCTAAAGGTGGTGGCTTAAAATATGGATGTGATGCTTGCCGGGAGGTCGAGAATGAGATGCGCTCTTTCATGAGGCGGACTAGAGATAGTTTTGACACTTTAAGGGCAGGTTTTAATAAACTCCAAGCGGAGTTTACTGCGGTGGAGACTCAGTTCAGAAGTTTATCGCTTATGAATGAGTCTCCGAAACGTAAAGTCCTTGGGGTGTTTCTGTATCTGTAGATCCGCCAGCGTCTCTTATCGTCCCCGACCGGTCTCATGCACCGTCCACTCCTAATGTACAGCAATTGATATCGTTTAAGAGCCCTGTTGTGAATGCTATTAGTAATGAATTACCGGTATCACCTGGGAATGATCTCTTAAAAACGATGCCTATTGTAGTGTCCGATGTGTCTGGGCAATTACCCATTCCAATGGAAATTGCCGATAGTTCTAAAAGTATCGAGGGCCCCGTGAACAAGTTGACTGCTGCAGTGGGTGACTTGTCCAACGTTACTGCTGCGGCTGACGCTTCGGGACCGCGGCCTCTTGTTGGCATACCACCAAAGAAACATATATTTGTTTCTAGGCTAGACCCTGTTGTCACATCTGATGATGTAATAGCCTATATTCGGAAGAAAGTTAACGTCTCGAATATTGCGGTGGAGAAGTTTAAATTTTCTTATTCTCGGGACATTTCGTCCTTTAAAATTAGTGTTTCTGCCAATATCTTCGACACTATATGTCGAGAAGATTTTTGGCCTAAACATATAATAGTTAAGGAATATACTGTAAAAAAGAAAAATCGGCAACCGATTCGCTTGCCTACAACAACAACTAATACTATTCCTGCCACATCAGCATCTGCTGGTGTGTCAAAAAACTAGCTTCGTCCCTTAACCTGGGTTACCAGAACGTTAGAGGACTGAAATCTAAACTTCCTAATCTCTATGTAGATAGTCTTTCTTTTGAGCATAACATTCTAGCTTTCACAGAGACGTGGCTAAAACCTGATATTGCTGATGCATCGGTTTTTTCCACAAACTTTTCTATTTTCAGACGTGACCGGATTTCTCGCATAGGTGGTGGCGTTCTGATAGCTGTGGATGCTGCTTTATCATCTGAAATGATTCAATTTTCTAGTACCCAGGAGATTGAGTTTGTCGGTGTTAAAGTAAATTTTAAATCTTTCAATGCTTTCATTACTTGTTCCTATATTCCACCATTGTCAGACATGGTGGTATATTTAAATCATTTAGAGGCAATTCAGTTTGTCTCCTCTTTAGTTTCGAGCCAAGACATGCTCATAGTTGTAGGTGATTTTAATTTACCCGCTTTAGCATGGTCACTAACAGATGAATCTACCACGTTGCTGCCCTCTTTGTCACATGACTTTATTGATGGCCTTCTAGGCTTATCTTTATCCCAAGTCAATCCTGTCTTAAATTCTAATGGAGAATCGTTAGATCTTATTTTTGTATTGGATTCTTCTTATTGTGAGGTTTCTAGGATCGAACCATTTGTTCTTCCAGAAGACAAATTTCATCCTACATTAAATTTAAAAATTGATTTGCCCTTGCTTTCACCATTTCTTGGTTCAAATGAGTTACCACTAACTAGGTGCTTTCGTAAGACTGACTTTGCCAGCCTTAATGAAAACATTGCTACTACCGATTGGTCTTATCTGTACAATTGTAGTGATATGAACTCGGCTGTTCGTTTTTTCTATGATACTCTGAATTCACTCTTTGATATTTGTGTGCCTCTTGGTAGGCTGGAGCGGCTTAACAAACCTCCCTGGTTCTCTCGCGAGCTATCCAATTTGAAAAATGTGAAGACACGATATTATAAGAAGTTCCAAAAAACACGTCGTTCATCAGATTATGCTCTGTATACAGTCGCTCGTTCAAAATTCATGATGCTTAATACACAATGCTATAAGAATTATCTTCAGCGGTGTAAGCTTCAGTTTTCTTCTGACCCTAAACAATTTTATAATTTTGTTAATTCTAAATGTAAGACCTCTGTGCACCCATCTTTTTTGTCTTTTCAAAATAAAAAAGCGAGCACTGATCAGGCAATTGCCGATATGTTTGCGAGTTTTTTCAAAACAACTTATTCCTCAACGGAATATCGAGCAAGTCCGTATCCTTATCATTTAAAAAAGGCTAATTGCATTTTCAATCCAGTGATTGATGAAAGTTCTATTCTTACCGAACTTAAATTAGTTAAGCCTGTTTATTCTCCGGGGCCAGACGGTATTCCTGGATGTATACTCAGGTTCTGTGCAAACGCATTATGTAAACCCATTTTAAAATTGTTTCTATTGTCTGTAGAATCTTCCTCTTTTCCATCTATTTGGAAGGAGTCATATATTATTCCTCTGCATAAAAATGGCAAAAAGTCCGAAGCCTCTGACTATAGGGGTATCTCAAAATTGTCCGCTATTCCGAAAGCTTTTGAGAAAATTATAACTTCTCAATTGCAACATTTTTGCAGCTCTATTATTTCGCCATCCCAACATGGGTTTGTGAAACGTAGATCTACAACCACTAACCTTTTAGAATTTACATCAATAATTATCAAGGGGTTCAAAAATGGTAAACAAACTGATGTCATATACACTGACTTCAGCAAAGCCTTTGATTCCGTTAATCATACCCTATTACTTTCTAAGCTGAGCGACATTGGGTTTCCACCCCTTTTCCTTTCTTGGGTTCGAGAATATTTAACAAATAGAAAACAGAAGGTACTTTTTAAGTCTTCTTTTTCCGTTTTCATTTCTGTGACTTCTGGTGTACCTCAAGGTAGTCATCTTGGCCCTCTGCTCTTCACACTATTTATTAACGATCTTCCATCAGTCATTGTTCATTCGCGTGTGCTTATGTATGCTGACGATGTCAAGCTTTGCCTTACTTATAAAGATACAGATTCATTTAGTCGGCTACAAGCTGATCTTAATAACTTTCAATCCTGGTGCCAGTTTAATCTACTAAATCTTAACACTACCAAATGTAAGGTAATGACTTTTTTTCGTAACTCTCCTCAACTGGTCACTTATATTCTAAACAACAGCCATTTAGAACGTCTAAATAATATGAATGATTTGGGCGTACTTATGGACCATAAGTTAAATTTTAACACCCATATTTCCACCACGGTCGCAAAGGCCATGAGTGTCCTGGGTTTCATTAAAAGATGGTCAAAAGAATTTGATGACCCCTATACAACTAAAGTTCTTTTTACTTCGCTTGTCCGTCCTATTTTAGAGTATGGATCTTGCATTTGGTCACCTCAATATGAGTCGCACCAGATTAGACTAGAATCCGTTCAAAAGCAGTTCTTGCTATTTGCTCTTCGTGGCTTAAACTGGGATCGCAATGTCAATTTGCCTTCGTATTCTAGTAGACTTCTCTTGATTAACCTTCCGTCCCTAACTAACCGTAGAATTATGCTTGGTGTCATTTTTATGCACAAGCTCCTAATTGGTGATATCGACTCGCCTGAGTTATTAGCTCAGGTGAATCTGTCGGTACCATGTAGACGGAGTAGACATCCTTTAATACCTTTATCCCTTAGTCGTTGTTCTTCTAACTATGCTATGCATGAACCTTTTAGGGTCCTCTGCTCTGATTACAATCTTCTATCCCCTGTAATCGGCTCAGAGTTTTCTATTAATATGCTTAAAACATCTATCCTATCCCATTTAGTTAATAGATAGCTATAGTATTATGTGTTTGTCTGTCTTTTCTATTGTGTATTTTGTCCACGCGATTCGTGCCGTGCGTTATACGGCTGCACCCCTCGGTCGGTCGGGTGGGAGGTGGGCAGTTATCTGCTTGGGCTCGCGCGTAACAGGCTTTGTCCTGGTGTCGTAGGGGCCACTTGAACGTACTGCGCATAGTATCGTCAACGTCCGCTAATAAAAAAAAAATCGGCACAACACTTGAACACAGATTCGAGTTGACAGCAATAAGTACTCCACCGCCACGACGACCAACACGATCAAGCCTATAAGAAATAAAGTTATTAGAAAGAATTTCATTATCCAAAACAGAGGAGTTAAGCCAAGTTTCAGAGAAAGCTAATATGTCAGCCGAAAAGATTTGGCTATCACAGAACAGGTTCGAAAGCTTGGTTAGAAGTCCTCTTACATTTTGATAATGGATGCAAAGACTAGATGTTATTAGTTTTTAGAAGCAGAAGATAAATTAGGAAGGTGGACAGGCAACGGACGGGAGCGCTTATTGGGCGCAAACTCGTGTACAACTAGGCCCTCTGGCCAGAAATTAGTGTCAACCATAGCTGAGAAATACTCATTAGGTACTGTAATTTTAAAAGAGGAGATTTCGCGAGGCCTAGAAAACTTAAACTTTTGAATTAAAACTTTAGCAGCACATATATTACTAATGTAAGCTGCCACAGACGACTCAGAAGTAGAAGGAGCAAGCCTAGAGATAAATAATTGTTTGCGATGAGGCACTACAGTTAGTGGAGGCGAAGGAGCATTGGGATCCGCAAGTGATTGAGAGCTAGCATAATCCTGTGATTGATCAGAGTTCCCGTGAGGGATAGAATGAGGTACACTAGGGCTTGTAATGGACTTCCAACTCAATGGTACATTTCTTGGGCGACTTCTCAGAAGGTGGAACAAACTTGAACTGCGACAATAAATGTACGCTAGAGTCACACTCGTTAGACAGCTGTTTGGCCAGTTTGTTTAAAGAAAGAAACTTTAAACGAATATCCCTATACATACGGCTAAAATCAAGCTGCTGGCTGGCACAAGATGGGCAAGTCCAGCGCATTAAGCCAAGCTCAGGCTTAGACACAGACAAACCAGAAAATTTGTCGTAGTCACGGCCATTGAGGCCAGCACATTTTAAGTGAATAAGATTATCGCAAAGCCAACAAGATATTGCTCTATACTGATCATCAAAACGATCAGAATGCTTGCAAGTAGGTAGACAACAAGCCATTATAAAGCCAAAAGAAACACAAGGCAAAAAAAATAGGCAAATTAAATACACAGCACAAAGATAATTATCGATAAGAAATCAATAATTACAAATAAAACAAAGAGAACAGCTAGAGTGCACAGCACAAGAGAGAGTGCAAGAACAGTTATAAGCCGACCTTTAAGAGGCGGCCTTACAAAAGTGATTACGCGGGAGAGAAGCTGAGCACAAACACAAAGCAGATAGAACAACAAAGCCACTAGCACTGATGGTATGATGGGGGCGATGAGGGGAGCAACTGCAGAAGCAATGACGAGAGAGAAAAAAATAAAAAGAAAAAAAATTAAATGCACCAAACACTAATCACGAAATAGAAAAAACTGTTTAAACTGATTAATTTGGCGAATTATGGAAATAAAACACAAGGGTGTCAAGCAAACAACACCAGCGAAAGCGTAAACAAGCTATGCACAATTAAAAACTGAGAGAAAACAATAAATATTAATAAAAACTCAGGAGCTATGCAAAAAGACGACCGTCACGTCAGAGAGCAGAAGCTTTTTATACCCTTGCAAAAAGGGTATATTAATTTTGGTCAGAAGTGTGCAACGCATAGAAGGAAGCATTTCCGACCATATAAGTAAATATATTCTTGATCAGCACGACGAGACGAGTTCAAATAGCCATGTCCGTCCGTCCGTCCGTCCGTCCGTCCGTCCGTCCGTCCGTCTGTCCGTCCGTCTGGATCAACGCAAACTCCTCCTAGACCGTTAAAGCTACAGAGCTGAAATTTTGCATGTAGGCTTGTATATACTGCAGGCGTTGTATATCTCGGATTCACCCGGATCGGATCACTATATCATATAGCTCCCATACAAATGGCAAAGTCACGAACAGTGACTTTTCTCAATAACTTTGTTATTTTCTGAGCTATTGTCATGAAATATTGGTGAGTTAATTACACATATAAACGACTGTGCCAAATTTGATCAAGATCGGGTGACTATATCATATAGCATAGGAACGATCTTTTGAAACAGTGACTTTTGTCAATAACTTCGTTACTTTTGACGCGATTGCTTTCAAATTAAACATTTGTTAGTTTAATATATCTGTTAATGACTGTGCCGAATTTGATAAAGATCGGGTTACTATATCATATAGCTCCCATAGGAACGATCGGTGGAAAACAGTGACTTTGATCAATATCTTAGTTTTTATCTAAATCTATGCTAAGATTGTAGGCCGTTCTTTCGCAAACATTAGCCTTTTTAGCTTGAACGTTTTTCCACTTTGATGGCTATAGGTAAGGAAAGAGTTACCATAAAAGTTGCAAGGGTATACAAACTTTGACACGGTCGAAGTTAGCCCCGGCCCTCTGGTTTTTGACTACTTTGTTGGCAATATTCCTGGGAACGGATGTTTGCCCGGACGCTTCGAAATCTACAACAGATACCGTATTAGTAGTTGGGATACTGTCCCCAGGGGAATGGGAAGTGACTCCACACCTGCGAAAGCCGGGCTCCTAAACGATATCAGCTGCTGTGCATTTGGTGAATTTGGGTCATTGTTGGAAGCCGGAACTGGTAAAAATCGATGTGCCGACGGACTGAGAGACGCTTTGAACTTTTGGTCTGCTTCCCCTCCTTATTTCCGTCGGCCTGCATGGCTTTTGGTTGTTATCCGTTAGGCACTGATTCACTTAATTCAAAAAGGGTTGTACCTTTTTTACCTTCTACCTAGTTAATTGAAAAAATATAATATAAATATTCCAATCATTCCTCTTGTTGGCGACATATGTATAATTTAAGTCAATTTTATTCATTAGTGTAAAAAAGTATTTGAAGTAAGTACCTTACACCAGTAAAACAAATATTTCAAATTTATAATAACAAATTCATGTATGTATTTTCAAAAATTCAGTTTACATTTTTTTTAAAAGCATATCTTATTGTTAGTGTCTCGCTTACTCAAGCATACGAGTACTCTAGAGCCCCCCCCCGCCAACGGCCAAATCCAGGTTTATGGAAAAACGTTTATATGCATAACTTTGCTATTTTTAATCCGATTTTGGTCAAATTTGATATTTTGCTGGATATTAGTATCAAATTTAGGTGTGCCAAATTTGATTGCACAAGGTAGATACGGGAGATAATCGAGTTTTTTCAAATTACGGTGGCGGAAAGGGGCGTTGCAAAATCTTTATGCATACAAAATGTGCACATTTACTGAGCAAATATACATGCCGAATTTGGTGTATCTAGTTAGTATAGCGTTTGAGAAAATCGGTTTTATTTCCTTTGCGGGGTCGGTATGGGGCGTGGCAAAAATGTGAAACAAACTGGATAACTGTACATACTACACGAGACTACATACCAAATTTGGTGGCTCTAGCTCTTATAGTCTTCGAAATCTGCGTGTTCGTCGGAAAAACTTCCTTCTGCCTGTTACATACATTTTGGCGACTTTAATACAACCCTATGGGTGTATGGTATAAAAAGACACTTTTTGAAAAAATGTCAACTTTGACATTGAAATGTAATTACAACTTTCAGTGTAATTAACGAAAACTACATTTGCTGTGTAAGACTTACCTTTGCAAACCAAACGTGGCCTTACTATATTTACTACTATACATGCATTGGCAAATTCTGACAGCTAATTGTAGCATATTTCTTTCAAATATTATAGACAAAAACGATGGCATACATTCCATTTGTTTAATTTTATGCGATCACAACTAAAACTTAAAACATGAAAAATACGTTCACAAAACATACAAAAAATATTAGGTTGATCAAAACAAATTCTACCGTAGAATTTATTTGTTAGTATAATTATTAGCTTTAGCTTTACCTCAGTTATAAAGACGTCGTCTTCTTGCCTGCTTCAATCCGATATTAATAATCTTCAGAGTTGGTGTGAAACCAACCTATTAAACCTCAACGGCTCTAAATGTAAAGTTATGACTTTTTATAGATGCACTCCATGCTTAGCAACTTATTATCTTAATGACACTGCCTTAGAACGGTTAGATATTATCAATGACTTAGGTGTTCTTATGGACCATAAATTAGATTTCAATCCTCATATTTCTGCTACAGTTAGTAAAGCTATGAATGTTCTTGGGTCTGTGAAACGATGGTCAAAAGAGTTTGGCGGTCCGTACTTCATCAATCCGTCCTATCTTAGAGTACGGATCTTGCATATGGTCACCGCAAAACGCACCAAAGTAAAATTGAATCTGTTCAAAAACCAATTCTTGTTTTTGCTCTTCGCGGTCTAAATTGGGATCGCAATGTCAATTAGCCTTCATACTCCAGTAGGCTTCTTTTAATCAATCTTCATTCTTTAATTAATCGTAGAGTAATGCTTGGTTCAATCTTTATTCAAACTTTTAATAGGTGAAATAGACTCTCCTGAGCATTGAACCAGTTAAACCTATCTGTACCCCTTAGATCTACTAGAAATTTTATTCCTCTAACTATTCTCTCTCTAACTATTTCATAAACCTTTTCGAGTCCTATGTTCTGATTACAATCTTCTGTATCCCGTAATCAGATCAGAAGCCTCTCTTTCTCTTGTGAAAACCTTTTTTTTAGCACACTTATCTCGTAATTAGCTGCAGTTAATCATATTTTAATTGTTTGTCCGTTTTATTTGTATATACATATATACGGCTGCGCCCCACGGAAGGGTCGGGCGGGAGGTGGACAGCTCTCTGCTTGGGCTCGCGCGAAACAGGCTACGTCCTGTGTCGCATGGCCAAGTGTACGTATTGTATGCGTCAACGTCCAGACAATATTATTTTATAAATTCATAATAAATACCTTCAACTTCAGCTGAAGAAAGTTTGCAGACAATTGTGGCAGTTTTGATGCAGTTCGATTCGCAGAACCCGAAATAGGGTGAAACAATCTAGTTTTTTCATCTATTTTTTTTCGACTATCACAGGGTAATTGAAATTGGAATACTCAAACGTTTGACCACTTTAAACCACTTTGTTGTGACAAAAAATTCTCTTCGCTGCGGAAAACTTCAACAATGAACACGTGTTCATCCTTTCAATGCTATTTTTGAAAAGTCCCGTTAGATTTCCGGATAAAAACGGTTTGCCATCAAAAAGTTTGAGCTTTTTTGGAGACAGTTTAAGTGCATTTGGTCATTTTATTTTATTATTAGACTCAGAACTCTCTGTGTTCCAAGGACTGGATTATCTTCACAAATATGTAAGGTTGCTCGTAAATCTGTAACAAAATCTCCTTATGACTTCACTTGCCACTTGATGACTAGTTGATTACTCGATGATTATTTCATTGAATTGGAATTGCGTCACTCAAATATAGCTGCATGCATGACCTCATTCCCCTTCTCCATCGCTGCCCGATTTTATTTTTGTTCAGGGTCGAAGTATACTTACATGTATATGTCGGAGCGCTAACAATGTTATTTACTTCACTCATGTTTATTATACATAGTTTTTACTTTTGACTTTTCACTTTCACTGTATCACTTTTTATTTAAAACTGTTTGGTTAGTTCCCAGTTATTAACCGAGCTCTCTAGCCCGAGGCCCCTCTTTATATAGGACCTGACCTGAAGACAGATCTCAACATTTGTTTCTAAATATGTTGTTAAAGCAAAGATTCTTGTCATCCTGCAAACTCAACATTCCAGGCAAAATTCCAAGTGTCAATCTGTAGCCGCTGCAAATGTAATGCCAGGCTTCGACTTATTAGTCACTTTATCAACACTGAAAATGTGTTTAGTTTTTGCTTTATTGGGGTGGCTTAAGCTATAACCATTAACGCATTTATGTGTTTTTATGTCTAAACCCACTTTAACAGAAATATTGCTATAATGAAGTATGATCATTTTTAACAGATTTGGACACATCCCAAAGTCTTGGAGGATGCTTGGAAGAATGCAAATATTGTAAGTTAAACATTAAAACATTCGCTTTCTTTCATTTTAAAAATTTATTATTTTTATAACAGCAAAAAATTAAAAAAGATGCAAGGAAAGTATCATGTCCACACTCAGATGACGACCAACCAGATGATATTTATGACCGACAAACTGGTGTCATATCGGTAACTAATGATTGGTGGAGGCAATATCTTTCAAAAATGGATTTGGAAACAATTATGCCAAGCAATAAACTTAGGACAATGTTTGCCATTCTTCGCTTATGCGAGGAGAAGGGCGAAAAGTGGTGAAAAAAAATTTATGAAAATTGTTTTTTCTTTGGGCAGGAGGGGAAAAAAAAGAAACCACAATCGGGGAAATCCATGAGGGGAAAGCCACCTACGTCGGGGTTTGAACTCGAGAACAATTGTAGATTTAATAGCTCTGCGCTCAACCACCGCCAAGGGGAGTGCGCGTGCATGTATAAGATGGGCTTACTTTGCTCTGCTCATTTGGTATTTTAGTTGAAGCAGTTTCGCTTATATTAGCTATTATTGATTGCACTTTAACTCCTTTACCTGTTCTTTAAATAGCACTGACGCGGGAAATCAGTATCATGCATCATGCTGATGAAAGTCGGAATCGTCTCTTTCATTCGTTACAAACATTTAGCTAGTTTTATAATGATGACTATTTAGTCAGTCCCATGGAAATAGGTTTTTAATAATGATTTATTTGAAACAATTAAAAAGAATTCTTAGCGTAAGTCATAAAGCTTCTGCTCTGTGACGTCAATGTAGTGTTTTTGATAGCTGCTGATTTTTTTTTATCGAAATTTATTGTTTCTCTTAACTTTTAATTGTGGTTAGTTCGTTTACGCTTTCGCCAGTGTGTTGCATAATTTTCCAAATTAGTTCGTTTTTTATACCATACACCCATAGGGTGAAATGGTATATTAAAGTCGCCAAAATGTATGTAACAGGCAGAAGGAAGCATCTCCGACCCCACAAAGTATATATATTCTTGATCAGGATCAAAAACCGAGTCGATCTAGCCATGCCCGTCTGTCCGTCCGTCCGTCCGTATAAACACCTAGATCTCGGAGACTATAAGAGCTAGAGCCACCAAATTTGGTATGCAGTCTCGTGTAGTATGTACGCTTATCGAGTTTGTTTCAAATTTTTGCCACGCCCCTTCCGCCCCGGAATTTACATAAAACTGTTTTTCTTAAAAAGTATGGCAGATAGAGACATCAAATTTGGGTTATATACTTGTTTAGTTAGCGCGCAGAAAATAATTGTTCCAACTTTTTGCCACGCCCCCTTCCGCCCCCGGAATTTACATAACTCTGATTTTCTTAAAAACTATGAAAGCTACCGACATTAAATTTGGTATGTAAGCTAGCTTAATAGACGCGCAGATATTGACTATTTAAAAATTTTGCCACGCCCATTTCCGCCCCCGAAAATTAAACAAAACTGATTTTCTCGAAAACTAACAAAGCTAAAGTCACCAAATTTAGTATGTATACCGGCTTAGTATGAGCACAGAATATATATATTTTAATATGTTGCCACGCCCACTTCCGCCTCCATAATTTAGAAAAAACTGATTGCAATTTCTTGACCATCGCAATCAAATTTAGCAGACTAAACTAAACTACTTTGACGCGGTCGAAGTTAGCCCCGGCCCTCTGGTTTTTTAATAATATCTAGCAACATATCAGTTGTTTAAATTGGTGCATGATATAGGAAAGTCGTTGAAATGATTGACTGAACTGTATGAAAGGTTCTTCCGGTGTGACTTCTTTAGGTAAGCAAGTCACGTTTACAAATGGGTTTCTCTAATAAGACGAATATTTCAATTTTGCATTTTTTGACTATTAACATGGTAAAAATATTAATTAAATTTAAATATTAATCTAGGAGAGAGGGCGAATCAAACTTATTTCAAATTTATTTTAATCAAATCCGTTTATTTCAATCGTCTCTCACAGAATGATTCTTTGTTTGATTTTTATTTAAAGTGTATATATTGGAAGTTATTCAAGTTTACAAGGAATTGACATATACATGACTTTAAATTGTTTTTAATCAACACTATTATCATAACACAGTACAAATATGTTTTTTTTTATTTCAGTTTAATATTTTCGGCTTTCGTGGCGGTACTCAATGTGGTTGAATACTTTTTGAAAAAGATAAATGAGTCGGATACAGAGATATTGCAAAACATTCGTAAGTTTTAATAATTTTATGTTTGTATTTTAAATGTGCAAAAATGTGCAACTATTTACAGTTATATTGTTCCAAAGTTTTTTTAAGGACTGCAATTTTGTGTATGTATTTTTGATCAGTATTAGCAACCGAGTCAATCTAGCCATGTCCGTACATCCGTCCGTCTGTGTGTCTATCTGCCCGCCTGTCCGTAAAATCACGTAGATCTCGTAGCCTATAAAAGCTAAAACCACTAAATTTGGAATGTAGATTCTTGAATTATCTTAAGTGATTAAACTTATCTTAAATTATAGCCACGTCCTTTCCACCTCCTCAATTAAAACAAAAAAATGTTCTATAAAACTATAAATGCTAACACACAAAAAATTTGGTATGTGTCCTCGTTTAATAGACACGCAGATATTGTTTGTATAAAATTTTAGCAATGCCTCCCCCGCCCCCGTAATTTAAAAACAAAAAAACAAGTGCGGAGTTAAGCGTTAGCCGGTCCCTAGACAAAGTGAGATATGCTTGCTATTTTTAAAAACACTCATAAACACATTTGTTGCTATTAATATAGCATATAGTAAAGTTTTATATTCAAGTCGCCATAATGTATATCGCAGGGTGAAGAAAGCTTTTCCAATCCGAGACTCCTATAATACCTACGGTGTTCAAGTTTATTTCACATTTTTTCCACCCGCAAATTACATAAAACCAAATTTCTCAGACTATATTAGCTATATACACCAAATTTGAAATGTGTACTGGCTTAGTACTCGAGCAGATTTAGCTTATCTCAAAATTTTGCCACGTCCACGTTTGCCCTCGAAAAATAAAAACCTTAATTTCTTAATTGCCCGAAAACTAACAAAGCTAGTATGCTGGTATACGTGCAGATTATTTATATTTAACATTTTTTGCAACATTTTAACAACTTTTGCCTCTAGAATATAGAAAACACAAATTGAGCCTTATTAATATCTACCGACCTACCAAATTTGATTAAAGTCGGACTACATACATGAAAATACGTATAAACGAGTTTTACTAGGCGGTCCATAAAAGCGCAGTTGGCTGTAGGATAGTGGCTGCGCTAGATAGCTCGTGTTTTTTTGTGAGGTGAGCGAGATAGCATATGCTGTGGAGGCAAATTTAATAGACATACATTTGATGTTCAAAATTTAAAATATTTTTTCATCTGGTGCATGGTGTACCGAAGTCGGAAAGGCAACTTACTTCATTTGGTTTTCAAATCACTGAAACCCTTATTTTGTTTTATTATTTGATTAATATTCAGTGTATATACCATAATCTGATTATAACTTTTCCTATCCGGTATAGCATACTCTTAATCAAAGCTTGTCAGGTCTCTATCGAACTATTCTTCGACGCAGTCCCACAATTGTCGATTGTTAGCACATTTTTCTTTGGCAACCTTCTTATACAGCTCATCCCCAAGTCTTTTTCTCTTTGTCTTAAGTTTTTGCGGTTCTTTTTTTCGCGTATTCATATTTTCAAATCTCGCAAAACCAAACTGACTGAAACCTTGCTTTTACCCACATTACGCAATTTAAAGAATCCATTAGTCGTATTGATTATCAGTTGATACGAATAGCGATTGATCTAAGAAATCGGGCTCAGTTCGGACGAGTTCAGTAGATGGGCTCCCAGGTAATCTTGGCTATACGGCAGGTAGTAAGGTTCTTCCACCGCTAGTTCGCCGTATTGCTAACTGCAATCTACGGTACTACTGCTCTACAGTATAGCATCCTTGTCTGGGGATAGAGTCATTACCAACTCTAACGCCAAAACTATAACTAGGCCAAACAGGGCAGTTTTTGATATGTAGACTTTACCACGGCCGCCCACCACGACAAACAGACGCCCACATTCAGCTGAGGTTGGCGTTTCAGGGAGCAGCCAGACTACTAGACTACTTACCAAATTTGGTGGCTCTAGCTCTTATAGTCTCCGAGATCTTGGTGTTCATATGAACGGACATGGCTAGACACGGCTAGATTGTCTCGGCTGTTGATGCTGATAAAGAATATATATACACTTTATCGGGTCGGAAAAGCTTCCTTCTCCCTGTTACATACATTTTGGCGACTTTAATATACCATTTCACCCTATGGGTGTATGGTACAAAAATGAAAGGATTTTTCGAGTTTTCCAAATCTCCGAATGAAACGTGAGAATATACAAAATACAAAGAAAATTATACAAGCTGAATTCCCAAAGTACTGATTCAAAAATACAAATAATGGAAATACTACAAGATTTTTTTCAAAAATATTTATTTATTTATTAACGTCAACCAACACAGCTGTCGACAAAAAAGCTTAAGCTAAAAAACAGATCACAATTAATTGAAGAAAATAAGCTTAGCCTTATACACAACTAATCATCCCCGACCCGGTGGAGGTGTTTTATTTGCACAAGGTGCCAGCTATGCCCCGATTCACAGCCAATGTGGTCAGGGATGAGTTCCAAGCAATACGATGTCCAAAATATATTCAGCGGTTTCGTTATAGATTATTAAGAAGAGATAAGTAGTTAGTCAGACAAGGTGAATTGGAAAATACTTACTGTGGTCCGACATGAGGGGACACAAAAATATAGAGTATCTAGTAATTTAGTTGAAATGACTTCACCGTTGACTAGTTTATGAAAAAAGAGAATGCCAAATACGAGCCTACGGTTGAAAGTGAAGGAAGATTAATAAGAAGAAGTCTGTCAGAATAAGAAGGTAGGAGAAGACTCGGGTCCCAATTAAGGCTGGAAAATAGCAACTATAGCCCCGAAATTTCAAGCTTATTAGATATTGATGAAAATATTTAAAATATTTGTGAATGTTTATGAATGAAAAAAAAACGGGGTTCATTCTGTTTATGCCGATCAGGCAACACAAGCTTTCAGGGGGGAGCCTGCTTTAGAAGGCTCAAAAAATCGATTTTTTTTTATTGCTTAAATCTGTTCCTAATATATCTAAGAATATGTCTGTCAATTTTGGAAAGACAATTCGAATTATTTTCGAAAATACAGCACTAAAAGCAGTCGGGCGAGCAGGTATACGAGTAAACCGTAAACTTTAAAGCGCGTTCTCTCGAGTTTTCATTTTTGGGATTTTCCAAAATTGGCGGGCAAAATTACAAAAAAAGTATTCAACCAATCGTAAAAAACCAAAGCTTATTAGATTCAGTATCTTATTACCTCCTCTGTGAACCTAAAAAGTTCTTCAAAAAAAAACTATTAAACTAAACAATTTTTTTTAGTAAATTTGTTGAGATTTATTCAACTTCATGGGATTACAGAGTTATTGATGGATATATATATATTAGTAGTGAATATATTATTTGTGGTAGAACTATGAGAAACACGACCGGCACAGACGGTGCCATATACGAGAGTGCGTCTTGACGCGTATAGGGTTACCAGATGGGCGGGTGACCAAGTAGGCTGCCAGATGTATTCGCAATACTTCCCCTCAGATGGCGCCTTATTTCTCTATTTTTTGTACTCCCAACAGTGTCACACAGGACTCATGCTTTGCTGTTCCTAGTCCTTTGGTTAAAACGTCTGCGGGCATTTCACTTGTTGAGATGTAATCAATGCGAAGGTCCCCTTTGTCCACCAGTTCCCTTATAAAGTGATGACGGATGTCGACATGCTTTGTCCTCTTGTGGAATAGAGGATTTCGTGTGAGTTGGCCAGCTCCTTAATTGTCGTTGTAGATTATGGTGGAACGGAGCGAGCCAAAAATCTCTTGTAAGAAAGATCTTAGATGTACAGCCTCTTTAGACGTCTCAGATAGGGCCATGTATTCCGCCTCTGTACTAGAAAGAGCGACAGTTCGCTGCTTACGGGATTCCCAACTTATTGGTGCGTTTGCCATCTTAAATGCGAAACCTGTAAAAGATCTACGATCATCAATATTAGCAGCCCAGTCGGCATCAGCATAGCCAACCAAATCTTTTCCGGTTTTTCTATATATTAGTCCATGGTCTTGATTACCCTTCAAATAACGAAGTACCCTTTTGGCTGCAACCCAGTGTTGTTTCCCGTAACAATTATTATACTGGCTAAGAAGACTTACGGTATGTGCAATGTCAGGGCGCGTCGACACTGCAAGCCACATTAGAGCACCTATCAAGCTTTGATATGGGACGCCTGATACTTCATCCAGGTCCGGTTTTGTCTTTGGGCACATTTGATTTGAAATTTTCTCGCTGGCGTTCATAGGTGTGCTCACTGGTTTACAGTCCTCCATGTTGAATTTCTATAGTATATCCTTTACATACCTTGATTGACCCAAAGAACATTCACCTTTGTTCTTATTTTGAAGAAATTCGATACCCAGGCAATAAGACAGTTTTCCTAGATCCTTCATTTCAAAATTACGTGTTAATTCGGCTTTCAGCTGTGTTAGTAGCTTGTTATTATTCGTTGCGACTATGAGATCATCGACATACAGTGAAACGATAATAATCCCATTACCTTGTTTTTTCATATACACACAAGGATCGGCTGCAAGTGGCTTCAAGTTCATTTGCTTCAATTTGTAATCCAGTTTCTTATACCACTGGCGTCCACTCTGCTTTAAACCATACAAAGCTTTCTTTAATTTACATACTTTATCGTCGGTGTATCTCTGCTTTTCCTTTTCCGTAAGTATTTCGGTGAATTCTGGTGGAACCTTTATATACAGTTCTTCCTCTATGTCTCCATTTAGATATGCGCTGTTAAAATCAAATTGATGGAGGTCGAGGTCGAGTTCCACGGCGATTGCTATCAGTGTTCGTATTGATCCTATACGAGCTACAGGGGAATAAGTTTCATTATAATCAATTCCCTCTCTTTGAGTGAAACCTTTTGCTACTAGACGAGCCTTGCGGCTATCCACTTCGCCGTTTGGTTTATACTTTGTGCGGAGAACCCACTTGGTTTCTATGACTTTCTGATTCCTCTCTCGCTTTACTGTTTCCCAAGTCTTATTCTTTTGTAGCGCTTTATACTCACTTATCAAGGCATTTTTCCACTCAATTGCATTTGGACCACTTAGAGCTGCGCGCGTTGACGATTCATCTCCGATGCTTATTAGTGACGATGCCTCATAATATTCGTCTTCCTCATCAGATTCCAGTTCAGGCTCTTTTCCGATGGTTGACTGGATTTGGACTTCATTATAGATGAGCTTGGGACGACCAGGTTTTCCTGTATGCTTTTTTCTGGGTCTTCCAGGTCCACGTCTTTGCAGTACTGGTTCTTCTTGGATATTTTCTTCAATATCGGCATTCTCTTCTGGGGTATTTTCCTCGGGAACGACACGCTCTTCTTGAAAATCATCTTCCTGACTATGTTCCTCTTGATATTCCGCATTGACTGCACTCAGCTCTGAGAATTCTTCAAATTCATGATCGTTGCCAAAAATATTTGTGAATATGACGTCACGACTTCTTAATACCATTTTGGCTTCGGGATCATATAGTCTGTAGGCTTTGGCATCATTACAGTAACCTATAAATATACAACGTTTAGATCTTGGACTGAATTTACTCTTTGCACGTTTGTCAAGCGAGTGTACAATTTGACCAAATGTGCGCAAATGTTTGATAGATGCAATACGATGATTCCATAATGTAAAAGGGACTTCTCCCCGTAGACTTTTGGATGGGCATCTATTCCGTAAGTAATTTGCAGTGTTTATTGCGTCAGCCCAGTAGCTAGGTGGTAGTACGGCTTGGATCATCATGCAGCGAGCCATTTCCACAAGAGTTCGATTCTTCCTTTCAGCCGTTCCATTTTGTTGTGGGGTGTATTCCACTGAATGCTCGTGCTTTATACCTGCGGCTTTTAAATACTTATTAAACTCATTATTGGTATACTCGGTTCCATTGTCTGATCTAAAACGTTTAATCTTTTTTCCAGTTTTGAGTTCGACGTATACCTTAAACTCCTTGAATTTGTTAAAAACTTCTGATTTACTTTTGATAGTATACAATTCGCACCATTTTGAAAAATCATCTATAAATGTAACAAAGTATCGACTACCTCCATGACTACTTACTCGCATTGGTCCACATACATCGCTATGGATTAGTTCTAGTAGTTCTTTTGATTTGGAGTCGGATGCAGGAAACGGTTTTCGTGATTGCTTCCCCTTAATGCATGCTTCGCAGATTGGTAGACTCTCATTTATATTTACGCATGCACCATGTACTCTTCCTTTTTGGATGACATCTTTTAAGTCCTTTTCGTTTAAGTGACCAAAACGTTCATGCCACTCCCTGATACTTGTTTTGTTTCCGACTGCTAAATGGCTTTCTTCACCCATTTCCTCGACATGGTATAGGTCATGTTTTCGCTGTGCGACAAAAACTACTTGCCCATTGGATACCTGTATTATTTCTGCAAAATTCTTCTTAAATAACACATTAA
Organism: Drosophila willistoni; assembly: GCF_018902025.1. Classification (NCBI taxonomy): domain Eukaryota; kingdom Metazoa; phylum Arthropoda; class Insecta; order Diptera; family Drosophilidae; genus Drosophila; species Drosophila willistoni. The sequence continues at coordinate 2,446,196 of NW_025814459.1, read as the reverse complement.
AACCGTGGTCACATATCTTCGCTATTGACAGTAGATTTTCTCTAATATCTGGTACATACAGTGTGTTCAAAAGGTTTGCAGAAAACTTACAGTTTGGTTTAAAAGTTACCGACCCGATTCCATTAATTGCTGTACTTTCGCCGTTTGCTAGTTTTAACTCTTGCGATTTTTCTGCATACGTTTTATTAAACCTTTCCTTCTCTGAACACATATGTGACGTTGCTCCAGGGTCCAGGCACCATCCCTTTAGGCTTGTGCGTGTAAGATTTGCTTCTTGTATGTACATACTTGAATATGACTCACTGTTTTCTCCGGAGTTTTTCGGAAATTTCTTGGGACATTTCGCCGCCTTGTGCCCCACCTTTCCACAATTATAACATTTGTATTTAAAACCACCTGCCTTGGACGATCCTGGTGCACCATTATTGAATCTCTTATTTATCATCAGTGCCCCTGGTGATGATTCTCCTTTGTTTCGATTTCGCGCTTCGTATTCATCCAATAATTTTACCTTTAGTGCTTCAGGTGTAATTAAATTGTCCTGCGACTCGATTGCTATACGAAATGTTTCGTATTCTTCTGATATACTGTACAGTAGCAAGATCGAGATTAAATCATTTATGTTTATTACTTCAGTTTCATTTATTTTGTCTACAATGTCAAAAAACTTATCGACGTGATCTCGCATGTCGGCGCCGGGGCCTAATTTCAGCAAAATCAAAGACTTCAGTAGGGTGGCTTTGCGTGCGGGACCCGTGGACTGGTAGATGCTATGCAACTTTTTCCATACTTCGTTTGAAGTTTCACAGTTTTTTATTTGTTTTAATTCTGTTGTCGCCATGGCCAGAATTAAGTCAGATTTTGCCTTAGCATCTTCTTTCACCCACTGTGCAGCATTTTGTTCTGTCTTTACACATGTATTGTTCACATATTTCCACGTATCATTTTTGATCAAAAGTGCTTCCATTTGAATTTTCCAAGTATCAAAATTTTCTTTGCCTAACGGCTCTATACGTACACTTGCGACACTCATTTTTTATGTTCTGTTTCTCTTTATTTAACTGTTTTCTATTGTGTTCTCTCTCGCACGTTTTTTCTTGACTTAGCTACACAAGCAAAAGCCGACCGCGAAGCTACACAAGCAACGTAAAAAAAACGGCAGTTCGGCGCCACACAGGCGAGACACAAAAATCTTTCTAGAACTTTTTCGCCACAACTTTTACACTTTTTATTTTATTTTCACTATTCTGAATCCATCGAATTATTGGCGCAGTGGAAGGTTGCTGGGCCCATAACCTGTTGAGATTTATTCAACTTCATGGGTTTACAGAGTTATTGATGGATATATATATATTAGTAGTGAATATATTATTTGTGGTAGAACTATGAGAAACACGACCGGCACAGACGGTGCCATATACGAGAGTGCGTCTTGACGCGTATAGGGTTGCCAGATGGGCGGGTGACCAAGTAGGCTGCCGGATGTATTCGCAATAAAATTGAGGTTAGGTTTTTTGGTGAAAAAAATCGACTTTTTTTTCAAATCTAAAAAAAACTTTCAATTGCGCGGTGGTGCACAAAAGTAGATGAAAGTGGGCTGTATTTCGATATTTTAAATTTAAAAAAATGTTTTTTGTAAGTTTAAATATGTAATAAAATTATGTAAAAATTTCATTACATTTGCTTGTTTTTTTCTATCCTAAAAAAAAACACGAAAAACTGCTTTTTTTAGGCCTCCTAAAGCAGGCTCCCCCCTTAAGAGATAAGGGAGTCGAGCTTTCACCTCTCACCCCTCTTCCTAACATGCCAACTGCAAATTATACAAGGGAAAATTCTTTTGGGTGCCCCCTAATTTCAGGAAGTTCTGCCTCCAACTTGGTCATTCAAGATCCACTCAAAACTTTAAGCATCGGCGGAATTCCATATTTTTCAAGCTAGGTATAACTTAATAATAGGTACTTATATGAGTACATGTACATGCATATGTCCAAAAAAAAGTAAAGTGTTTTTTTTTGGCGCATACCCTTTTATTTTGTCTAAAAGCATCTAAAAATAAAGTTTCGCCTATATAGAATGAGGGTAACCCGTGCCGAGTTACAAGGTAACATGTTGATACTTGTATAGTATCTAAAAATAAAGTTTCGCCTATATAGAATAAGGGTAACCCGTGCCGAGTTACACGGTAACCAGTCGATACTTGTATAGTACGCACACACTGTAATATTGATTGCGTGTAACTACTTGTTTGTTTTTATAGTAATCCCGTTGTTTTCGTGTAGTCAACATATCAATGGAGTTACGAACTTCCAAAAAGGAAATATTTTTAGTAAAGGACGAAAAACATCAAATCACCTCTTTTAAACTTCCCTCTCACAGGCAAGTACTAGTAGCTTTGTTCTATAATATTCGTGAAGTGAACTTAAGTGTCAATAAAAGTGCAAATGTCACAATTTGTGAGTGTATTATATATTGAGAAAAGGCAGTTAAACCGACCAAATCAATACCTAACTGAGTTAAGAAACTAGTTAACATATACCAAGAAACTAGTTAACATATACCAAGTTTTGAGAGAATTACAAAAAAATGAGAAAAAAACTCAAGCATTGTTTGAACAACGTCGACAGGAGTTTGTTTCAAACTCAAACAATTTGTTTTACATCGCACATGCCGAGGCTCTCAATTAATTAAAATAAATGAAGATAAGACCGTTTTGCATCGCCAAAGAGAACCAGGTCAGCCACGTCACTTAGCCAAAGTGGAAAAAACAAGTAACAGACAAAGAGGAAAGGACGCGGCTTAGAATCATCGAGCAGGAAAAGCGACGTGCTAAATATTTTTCATTCTTAGCACCATCAACATCATATTGCGAACCACCGTTAGAAATAAAAGTCCTCTTCTGATTCTGAAGTAATAGAATTAGAAGAAAATAGTCCTAGCGCACGAGAAGCCTTCTCACAGCCCGATAAAACTTTTATGCGGAAAAATGTCTTAACTCCCAAGTTAATTGTAGCATTAGACAGGTGTCAGTTAAGTCAGAGAGATTCTGTCTTTATGATTCAAGCTACTATTAAAGCTCTGGGGCACAATACGATTGAATTCTCAAAACAATTTTCAAGGTCCCGGACACGGTAACTGTCCACTGGGACGGAAAAGTGTTGCAAACTTTAGATTCACGTAAAAGTAAAGAAGAACGCCTACCGATAGTTTTTACATACGATAATAATGAACAAATTATTGCTGTTCCTAAATTGAATAGATCGACATGAAGGGAACAGCAGACACAGTTTGGGATGCTATTACGAACTGGAACCTTGAAGACAAAGTGCAGATTCTATGTTGTATACTACTGTTTCTAACACAGGCCGCATAAATGGAGCATGTGTGCTTCTCGAACAAAAACTGGGTAGAAAAGTGTTTTTTTTTGCTTGCCGTCATCACGTCTACGAATTAGTAGGGGTGTGACCCGGGTTTTAAAAAAACTCAAATCTTTTTTCTCAGTTCCGGGAAATAAAAAATACAAAAGAAAATGGCTTTCACCGGCCATAAATGACAACGATTTTTATTCATCATCTTCAAAATAACTTTTTAGCACGATTTATGATTTACAGGACTCAAACTGTCACAGCTGGTCGCCCTCCCCAACTTTAAACCGTGTTTGACACGAAAGCCAGTAACTACAGTCAGTAACTACAAGCCCAGACATCCCATTATTTAATAAATTCTGTGAAAACTGGATAAATATCGATCTGATAAAAACCAAAGCTGGACAGCAAATCGATCTATCTTTAATGTTTCGGAAATTGACAATCTGCTGTGTTTTTTGAAGGCCATGAAAAATTACGAAACAATAGACAAAAGCATTTCAAAAGCAGCTTTACAGAAGTTTTGCCAGCATTTGTGGTATTTGACAGATGAAGTATCTATTCCGGCTTTATTTCATGACAATGTCGATCTAGAACCTTAAGTAAAAATATTTTTCTAACTTAACTAGCGAAAAACCAACACCCCACAATAAACGTTAAATTACATCTAAAGAGAACTCTGTAGCCCACATTTTGATACGTTAATTAAGCTTTGATTTTGTTCTTTTACTAGGTTTGCTAATAGGTTAAGTTGATAGCTGATATATCTGTTTTAATTTCAAAGAAAAAGCAAGATCGTGTTTAATTCACTCTAGATTGACGACAGTTTTCTTAACAAGTGCCCCTCTTCGTAGTCAAAGGATAATTCGATTCTACACGCTAAATGGAAGCTGCTAGGACTGAAAGCAGTTAATGATACGACAGAAAGACCGGTTAAGTTAATGCAAGACTTCAATGGTTTGATCGCTGTTCAAGATAAGCAGAAACAATTTTTATTACGCAAACTTTGAAAAGAAAATTCGATGATCAATGTATTGATTTATAATAAAAAGAAAATAAATACGTAACATTGTGTTTTATTTTTATTTTTTTAATCTAAAAGTTCAATTAAACTTTTCTCTATAGTGAGCCTGTAGCTTTCATACTAACTTTTAAACTGAAAGTTTGACATCGAGTTGACTCCGACACGGTTTGACATCTGATCTCAATTCTATTTTATATTTAAGTTTTTAGAGTCAAATAGAAAATAATTAAGAATAAGCGTATTGAGATAACAAAAAAAAAATTACCTTCTTGTGGCCTGGGACACCCCAATGTTCATCACTGATGTCTTTTTAGCTTTTTTCCAGTTAGATTTGAAGACGGGCAGCGAGAAATCTAGCTTTTTTAGCAAATTGAATTTTTTTTCATTCTTACTTTTTATAAACACACAAAGTGTTGTTTCTATCGCATTTGACGATTAGTACAATGAATAAGCTTAGTACAATGGGAAAATGTAGACGACTCTATAAAGTTCTGGAACGAAATATTAAAATAATGGGATTCTGGGGAAAACGACCGGTTTAATGAATTGGACTCAGTTAGTGCCTAGGTCAAATGCCGAAGTCGAGAGGGTTTGTAGCCAAGTAAATTTGATTAAATCCAAAATACGAAACAGGATGATCGTTAAATTGTCGATATTTATATGTACAGTGGCGAGCACATGCGGATACATGTTTCGATACTGTGACTTTGAGCGGCTCTAAAACCCAGAAAAATGCATTAATCGAATCTAAATTTGTAACAAAAATCCAATAATAATATAGGGGAGAGGGCCCAGTTATGAGCCGGGTTTTGAAAAACCACAAAATTTTTTCCTCAGTTCCGGGAAATGAAAAATTAGGAAGTTTAGCATTTAAATATTAACCAAACGCATTTTTTTTTTTAAAGAAAGTAAAAAGTGTTTATTTGAGTTACTCAAAAAATTTTAGAACAGATTTAATCTGGATATTTTCTTTTAGGTCGAAAAAAAAGTGGCCCAGTTATGAGTGACGTTAAGAAATTTACTGAAAATAAGAAAATATGAAAAGAATGTCACACGAGTTATTGTGACTTAATAGTTTATTTATTATGAAGGCCTTCAACATAAATGACAACGATTTTTATTCCTCGTCGTCCATGTCACTTTCGCAGTTTTTCAACACGATGTGTGTACCAAACATACAATGCGATTATTAACGTTGGTGTCTGTCCAAAAACTACAGAACGTCTAACGAACATGATTTACCGCATTTCAAAAATATTTGAGAATGTCATAACTGGGCCAGAGGCACAACTGGGCGCTCTCCCCTATGAAACGAAAAACAAAAACTTTTATTCATTATCCATTTATCTCGAATAATCCAGAAAAAAATTAAAAATGTCCTGGGCGTATTAACGTAGCGTGACAGTTGCTTCTTTAGCAGAGCCCATATGTTTTCAATCGGATTAAGTTCTGGCCTTTGAGCCGGCCACTGCATCCAATCTCTCTGACAAAGTCTTGCTCGTTGATCTGGGAGATTTCCAGCACCCTTAGTTATCCCTGAAGACAACTTTCATCTAACTCTGGATGTAACCATTGACCTTCCTTTTAAGGTTATGTTTCGATATAATAAGTCGATGGCTCCAACTTGATGTTTTCGCAAGACAAACTTTACTAAACTTAAGAAACTTTTGTTAACTTACAATGGGTCATATCTGTATACCTGCACGGATATGGACTCTGCCACTTCTGTCTTCTATAAAACTCTTGAGTCTTTTTTTGATGTTTGTGTACCGCGTGTGACTCTAGGATGGTCTGATAGACCTCGTTGGTTCTCACGTGAGTTATGTAACTTGAAGAACGTAAAATCGAGATGTTATAAAAGATTTAAAAAATTCGGTAAAGCATCTGATTTTTATCTATATGTAATTGCTCGATCAAATTTTATGGTGCTAAATTCACATTGCTATGAGGATTATCTTTAGCAATGTAAACTTAGGTTTTCTCGCGATCCTAAGCAATTTTATAAATTTGTCAATGTTAAACGTAAGACATCGGTGCAACAGTCTTACTTGTCTTTCGAAAACCAAAAAACTGACAATGATCAGGCAATTGCCGACATGTTTGCTGATTTTTTCAAAACAACTTATTCCTTTTCGATTTATCAGGCAAATCCTCCTTATCCTCATCACTTGCAATCATCTAATTGCCTGGCCCTGATGGAATACCAGGCTGCGTATTAAGGTTTAGCGCAGAGGCCTTATGTAAGCCAATACTTAAGTTGTTTACACTGTGCGTCACATCTTCCGCCTTCCCGCCTATCTAGAAGGAATCATATATTATTCCTCTTCATAAAAAGGGGAAGAAGTCCGAAGCCTCCAATAATAGGGATATTTCTAAATTATCTGCCATACCCAAAGCATTTGAAAAAATAATAACATCTCAATTGCAGCATTTTTGTAGCTCTGTAGTGTATTCACATAGTCGCCTATCATTCACACCTAAAGTATAGCTCAACTTGTAACACTTAGTTGCAAGCATAAACAATCTTCAATTGTTTGTATATATGTATGTGCAGGCATGCACATGCATACATACTGATTATGCATATGCGTAATATGAGCTAGGGCTAAGAGAGCGTGTGACCGCTGAGTCAGCACTTTGGCCGCCCAGACTGTGAGCGTCCAACTATGTGAGTACACTCGCTCCGCACACACCCCCCCCCCCCATTCCATTTGTAGCTGCCGTCCAACGACAGCATAAGAACAGATATAGGCTAAGAACTCTTTAACGAAATAAAGCAAAAGCATTATCAAAACTCACAGCTAAGGGCACAGACGTGCCGCTGTTTTTATTTAAACTTTATAACTAATACTCAAACTCGGAACCCGGTCATTACATGGCGACCGTGACAGGACCTGTGTAAAAATTTAAAAAAAAAAATAAATAAATATTAATTAAATAACAAAAAAAAAAAACAGGAAAAAATTCCTCAAATATATATAATATATATAAAGAATATACCCTTTATATATATATATATGATATATATGTGTGTATAAAAACGAGTAACTGTATATTTTCGCAATTGAATTTATGCTAAAATTAAAAAAAAAAAAAAACAAACGAAATGAAAAGCAAACCACAACTATAGCAACAAAAACAACAGCTAATAATTGATGCGGCGAAATATCAGCAACAGCAGCAGCCAATTAAGGCCACAGTGTCGGAGAAGGCAAATATGCCCACATGAGTGACACTGGATTTGGAAATTCTGCACCTGTCGTGCAAAGGGACGCGCCAACACTCGAGGAAGCACTCGAGGCGTGTCCAGCCGATGGACATGAAGGACATGGTGGAGGCCACCAAAGAAAAAGAAGACCGACAGCGCTACATAGAGCGCCTGCAACAAATAAATAACGAGCTTCGCCAAGGTGCGAAACAACGGCAAACGGGCTGCATAATTGCAGTAGCCCCAATTTGCCCTTAATTTTAATTATTTATAACAAATCTATGCGGGAAACCGCTGTTTACAAATTACTAAAAAAAAAAAAATAGGCTTGTACTAACACATGTGGTAGACATAGATTTAATCAAAATTGTAAAACTTATGTAAGTCTACCACATGCCCTTAACTCTTTTCCTTTTCTCTGGCTCACTGCATTCACAGTTGATGCACAAAAAAAAATCATCTCTGGCTCACTGTTTAAACAGTTGAGATTTTCAAAATTTAAAAAAAAAATATTAATAAAAAAAAAACAAAAAAAAATTTACTAAATATCAATACTTATATTTGCATAAAATTTTAAAAAAAAAATTTCAAGGAGAGCTTACAATTTTTTTTTTCCCTCAAAATTCAAATTCAAATTTTCCCATGAAACTTTCATTAAATGTATGGAGTCGAACTCCATATCAAAGCTAGATAGTACAGAAGAAAGTATTAGAAAATTAGTTAGCATGTTGGACCATGAGTCCAAGGTAGCGGATTCAACCGCTAATGTTATAAATACTGTCGAAACATCTTCAATCGACTTAAAATTTATAACAATTTTATTAGTAATAATCGTCGTTTTGCTATTAGCAAACTCCCTGACGAAACTTTATAAATTGCACAATAGATGCATCAAAAAGAAATACCAAAGTAGGGCCATAGACTTAGACAAGATCTAAAAAAAAATATGGAATGGAATAATTTAGTAAAAAATCTAAATAATTCCAGAGACAAATTTAACAGATCATATAATTGTATCAATAAAGATACAGTTATTAGAATAGAAACTCTAAAATTACACATAGATAACCTTATCCAACAATATAATAATATCGTTTTAAAAATTCAATTGGTCGACGACCAGCTTACTCCTGCTCATAAGACACAGTGCTACAATTTAATACAATCTTTAAATGAAAGGTTGACAAAAATAAGCGCGAGAAGAAGTCTGGAAATACAAATACCAGAAGAACCATTAGCTTTAGCCGAGTTCGATGCAAATCAACTAAGCGAGCTAAATGAGTCAAAGCCAACAGTCGACATCGAACAAGATAGTGACATTGAATCATTGTTCGAAGAAATAATCCCTACTAAAATGGCACTAACAGTTGTAGATTTTTTGAAGCTGGCCTCAAGTCTAATATCAGACTATGACGGTAAGCCAGAAAATTTGCAAAGTTTCCTAGATTCTTTGAATCTAGTAAACACACTAAAAGGCGACCATGAGCAAACAGCCATAAGCCTGATCAAAACAAAATTAAAAGGCCACGCCAGAAATTTGATAACCACTAAACAGACAATAGGTGAGATCATTACTCACTTGTCTACAACAGTGAAGGGAGAGTCGGTAGAAGTGGTATCAGCTAAGCTTCTCAATCTCCAGCAAAGAAACAAAACTGCTACTCAATACACCCAAGAGGTGGAAAAGTTAGCAAAGGACCTTGAAGGTGCCTACATCAGCGATGGTGTGACCCCAACTCTTGCTACCAAGTATAGCACAGTAACAGCAGTAAAGGCAATGACGAAAAATTGCACAATAGAAAGGGTTAAGAACATCATGATGGGAGGTATTTTCACAAATATGGATGATGCTGTATCCAAATTTGTAAACACTTGTACTGAGATAACAGGACAAAGCAATTCAGTCCTATATTATCGACGAGGTACAAGTTATAACAATAGAGGAGGCCGAGGTTATAATCGCGGAAGAAATTATAACTATAATAATAACAGCAACAACAATAACAACTTCCATAATAATAATAACCGTGGTGGAAGACGAGGCCAGAATAGAGGAAGAGGCCGAGGAAACTTCAACCAAGGTTATAATACCGGTAATGTCAGATTATTACAGAATACGTCGGAAAACCAACAGAACCCTTTAGGCAACACACAATAAATCCAATATAAATCCAAATAAATTTACACTATCAACCTTAGTCTTAACATATTTGTTTGCTTCACAAATCACGAAACAAACACAAATTTAACATTTTTAGTAGATACAGGAGCAGATATATCACTCCTAAAAATAAATTCAGATAATTACAACATCAAAGACAATAAAATTATAGACATTGAAGGCATAGGCCAAGGAATAATTCAATCCAAAGGAATCACAGCAATAGAAATTCAAACAGCCAAATACATAATTCCACATGAATTCCATTTAGTAGATCCCGATTTCGCAATACCATGCGATGGAATAATCGGCATTGACTTCATAAAAAAATTCAATTGCCAGTTAGACTTCAACCCAACCGAAGATTGGTTAATAATTAGACCAAACAACCTAAATTATCCGATTTATGTTCCGATTACATATAGTTCAGGCAATAATGCACTACTTTTACCAGCTAGATCCCAAGTGGTCCGAAAAATAGAAATAAACACAGAAGAAGAGTGCATATTGATACCAAATCAAGAAATTCACAATGGAATTTATGTCGCTAATACAATAGCAACGTCCAAACATGTTTACGTCCGTCTGTTGAATACAACTAATTCTGATCAATTGGTCAATGTAGGAAAACTAAAATATGAAACACTTTCAAATTACGAAATTGTCCGAACAAACCCAGACATCAGATGTGAAACAGTTTTGAATAGCTTAAAGAAAAATTTCCCCCCTCAATTCAAAGAACAGTTAACAAAATTATGTACCAAATATAGCGATGTATTCGGACTAGAAACCGAATCGATATCAACAAACAATTTCTATACGCAAACATTAAGACTAAGGGATGATGAACCTATTTATATTAAGAACTATAGAAGTCCGCATAGCCAAATAGAAGAAATCAAAAAGCAAGTAGGAAAATTAATAAATGATAAAATCGTAGAACCATCTGTATCCGAATACAATAGCCCACTTTTATTAGTCCCAAAGAAATCTAACTCAGAAGAAAAGAAATGGCGATTAGTAATTGACTATCGTCAAATAAACAAAAAATTATTGTCCGATAAATTTCCGCTTCCCAGAATTGATGACATTCTAGACCAATTGGGTCGAGCTAAATACTTCTCCTGCCTCGACCTAATGTCCGGTTTTCACCAAATTGAACTAGAAGAAAGTTCAAGAAACGTAACATCTTTTTCAACAAGCAATGGCTCATATCGCTTCACGCGATTGCCATTTGGACTTAAAATAGCACCGAACTCTTTCCAGAGAATGATGACAATAGCATTTTCAGGATTGGATCCTTCGCAGGCATTCCTTTATATGGATGACTTAATGGTGATAGGATGTTCCGAAAAACATATGATTAAAAACTTAACTGATGTTTTTAACGTATGTAGGAGATACAACCTAAAGTTGCATCCAGAAAAATGCTCATTTTTTATGCATGAAGTGACATTCCTAGGTCACAAATGCACTGATAAAGGAGTCCTGCCCGATGACAAAAAATACGATGTCATAAAAAACTATCCGGTTCCGCATGATGCAGATAGCGCGAGGCGATTCGTAGCATTTTGTAATTACTACCGTCGTTTCATAGAAAACTTCGCCGACCATTCGCGACACATAACTAGATTATGCAAAAAGAATGTCCCTTTTGAATGGACGAGCGAATGCCAAAACGCATTTATGTATCTTAAAGAAAAGCTTATGCATCCAACACTACTTCAATATCCCGATTTTAGCAAAGAGTTTTGTATAATAACTGATGCAAGTAAACAAGCTTGTGGAGCGGCTCTAACTCAGAACCATAGTGGACTTCAACTCCCAATAGCTTATGCATCACGTTCATTTACAAAAGGCGAAAGCAATAAAAGTACAACAGAACAAGAGTTAGCAGCAATTCATTGGGCAATAACATATTTTAGACCATATATTTATGGAAAACATTTTACAGTAAAAACAGATCACAGACCACTAACATATTTATTTTCAATGACAAATCCAAGTTCCAAATTAACACGCATGCGGCTGAAACTTGAAGAATATGATTTCACAGTAGAATACCTAAAGGGAAAAGATAATTTTGTTGCGGATGCACTTTCCCGCATAACAATAACCGATTTAAAAGACACTCAACATAAAGTCCTGAAAGTCACTACCAGGCGACAAATTAGACAAGAGAAGAACTGTACAGTTAAAAACAATGAACTTTTGCCAAGGCAAAATCATTTAAATGAATCCAAGCCCAACGTGTACGAAGTCATTGCAAATGATGAAGTACGAAAAGTAGTGACCTTGCGCATCACAGAATCTAAATGTTTCTTTAAGCATGGAAATAAAGTGATCGCAAGAATTGAAGTTAGCGACATATATACTAATGGAATTCTCGACTTAGGTCAGCTCTTCCAAAGGCTTGAAAAAGAGGCCGGTATATTAAACATCCGCCAACTCAAAGTGGCACCGAGTGAAAAGGTCTTTGAATCAATTTCAATAGATACTTTCAAACAAATGGGCAATAAAATATTAAAATCATTACGAGTAGCGCTACTCCAGCCGGTGACCCATATTGGAAAAATATGACACGTCATATAAAAGAGTACGTACGTAAATGTCAAAAATGCCAGGTGTCTAAAACAACGACACATACAAAAACTCCTATGACTTTCACTGAAACACCAGCAAACGCTTTCGACATAGTGATAGTGGATACAATTGGTCCACTACCAAAATCGGAGCATGGTAACGAATATATAGTCACATTAATATGTGACCTAACAAAATATTTAGTAACCATACCGATCAAAAACAAAAGTGCAAACAATGTCGCAAAAGCAATTTTTGAAAACTTTATACTCAAGTACGGTCCAATGAAGACGTTCATTTCGGACATGGGAACAGAGTATAAAAACCAAGTAATAACTGATATATGCAAGTATATGAAGATCAAGAATCTCACCTCTACTGCATATCACCACCAGACCTTAGGGACAATTGAACGAAGTCATCGAACATTCAATGAATACATTCGTTCATATATCTCTGCAGATAAGTCTGATTGGGATGATTGGATTCAATATTTCACTTATTGCTTCAACACGACACCATCAGCAACACACGAGTATTGTCCATATGAACTCGTATTTGGTAGATTGCCAAAACAGTTCATAGATTTTAATAAAATTGATAGAATAGACCCCCTTTACAATTTAAATGATTATGCTAAAGAAGTAAAATATAGATTAGAAATAGCATATAAAAGAGCTAGAATTATGTTAGAAAAAGCCAAGGCTTATAGGAAAGATTTATATGATAAAACCAGTAAAAATTTTGAATTAAGTGTAGGAGATAAAGTATTAATAAGAAATGAAGCAGGGCATAAATTAGACCCAGTATATTTAGGACCATATATAGTAGAAAAGATAGGAGATAATCAAAACATTTTTATAAAAGATAGCAAGAATAAGAGACAAAAAGTACATAAGGATAGATTAAAAATTTACATTAAATGAAACGTTTCATGAGAAAATAATAAAAAAAAATAATTAGGTCTGATCAACCTTTTCAAAAAAAAAGAAAGATTTTTTTTTAATTTTATATAAATTTTTTTTTTAATTTTATGCAAACAAAAAAAAAACAAAACAAACAAAAAAAAATACAAAGAAAAAAAAAAGACAAAAAAAAAACACTTTTTATCCAAAAATTAATTCTCAAAAGAAAATTTTTTTTCTCTAAATGACTACATATGTATATTACGTCATTTCTTAAAAAAGGGAGGTGTAGTGTATTCACATAGTCGCCTATCATTCACACCTAAAGTATAGCTCAACTTGTAACACTTAGTTGCAAGCATAAACAATCTTCAATTGTTTGTATATATGTATGTGCAGGCATGCACATGCATACATACTGATTATGCATATGCGTAATATGAGCTAGGGCTAAGAGAGCGTGTGACCGCTGAGTCAGCACTTTGGCCGCCCAGACTGTGAGCGTCCAACTATGTGAGTACACTCGCTCCGCACACACCCCCCCCCCCATTCCATTTGTAGCTGCCGTCCAACGGCAGCATAAGAACAGATATAGGCTAAGAACTCTTTAACGAAATAAAGCAAAAGCATTATCAAAACTCACAGCTAAGGGCACAGACGTGCCGCTGTTTTTATTTAAACTTTATAACTAATACTCAAACTCGGAACCCGGTCATTACAGCTCAATGATTTTGTCATCCCAACATGGGTTTAAAAAACGTAGATCGACAACTACTAACCTATTAGAATTTACATCTCACTCAATCAAAGGGTTCAAGACTGCCGTGCAAACTGACGTCATTTAAACTGACTTCAGCAAGACCTTTGACTCTGTTAATCATACTCTGCTTTTATTAAAATTAAACGCACTTGGCATTTGGGTCGATTGCTATTCACTTTTTTTATAAATGATCTTCCATTGGTAGTGTCACATTCTCGGGTGCTTATGTACGCAGATGATGTCAAGCTCTACCTCAGTTTTAAAGACATATCGTCTTCTTGCCTCCTTTTGGTGTGTTGGTTGTGAAACCAACCTATTAAACCTTAACGGCTCTAAATGTAAAGTTATGTCTTTTTATAGATGGACTCCATACTTAGCAACTTATTATCTTAACGACACTGCCTTAGAGCGGTATTATATTATAGTCATATTATCAAGGACTTAGGTGTTCTTATGGACCATAAATTACCTTTCAATCCTCATATTTCTGGTACAGTTAGTAAAGCTATGAATGTTCTTGGGTTTGTGAAACGATGGTCAAAAGAGTTTGACGATCCGTACACAACCAAAATTCTGTATTCTTCTTTAATCCCACCTATCTTAGAGAACGGATCTTGCATATGGTCACCTCAATATGAGACGCACCAAAGTAAAATTGAATCTGTTCAAAAGCAATTTCCGCTTTTTGCTCTCCGCGGTCTAAATTGGAATCGCAATGTCAATTTGCCATCATATTCCAGTAGGCTTCTTTAAATCAATCTTCCTTCTTTGAATAATCGTGGAGTAATGCTTGGTGTAATCTTTATTCACAAACTTTTAATAGGTGAAATAGACTCTCCTGAGCTATTGAACCAGTTAAACCTATCTGTACCCCATAGACCTACTAGAAATTGTACACCTCTATTTTTAAAACACTGTATTTCTAGAAATTACTCTGTAATTAGTGACGTCAGATTTATTGTCACATTTGTAAAGTACTTAGTGGATATCTACGTAGTCGACAAAAAGTTAACAAATAAATTAGAAATAGATTGATTAGAGAGATAGAATTTCGCATTGAGTTAACGAAACTATTGAACTTCTTGGGATTTTCGAAGAATTGCAACCTGCAACGTCGTAACTAATTATTTTAGCGTTCAGAATTAAGAACAGTAAAATTCTTAATATTCTTCAGTGTTGACAGCCGTGGTGGTATACAATAAAGAAATGGGGGAATTCATATCCGTACATGTGTATAAATTAGTCCAATCGGTGTTAAGAAAGGAATTGATTTGTGCGACAAAGTCAGTCTTCCGAAAACATCGGGTGCGTACCGTAGGAGTACACTCGGCCAGAAACTAGAACTGCAGATGCTGTCAAATGACTCAATGGGAACACTGATTTTAAAAGATGAGATTTCTCTGGGATATAAAAATTTATATTTTAACGATATATTGGAGACATTTAGTTTAAATTTAGTCTTTCTTAAGTGACATTACCCTAGCTACACGCGTGTCAACAATGCGCATGAGGCGACAGCGATATGGCAGTGATAAGCCCTAGACTGAATACTGGCTCCAGCACACTTCCTTACGGACGTAAAGCATTAACCGCTTTAAAAGATTCCGCTAATTATTCCTAATTTGGCGTAAAACCTTCTGTCGTTCAGAAACTTTTGTATCAGTACATAATAGAATATTGGTAGAATAGCGTTCAGTTTATAGTCCTGGTGTCACACTTTGTCAAGAAAGACTGATAAACAATATTTTCGGTTTTCGAAAGCCTGAAGGAAGACTTGAACTAGTCAGAGGCATTATTCAATGGTGCCATGATTATTCCTCAAATCACTTTGACTTCTTAATAGGCAGGCAATAGAATGGCCGGTGAGACGATAGATGGTGTTCTGACTTGCCAGTCTTAGGACTGAGTATAACTTTTGCGTACTTTCACTGAAAATGAAAGTGGCATAGCTAAAGACAAGTGTTGAATGTTGTACCACGACAAGCACACAAAGAGAAGAGTTTTGAGTTTTAACTAAAATCTTTAACTTTCTCGTACAAGAAATAAAATAAAAATAAGAGTATATTAATTTTGGTCAGAAGTGTGCAACGCATAGAAGGAAGCATCTCCGACCATATAAAGTATATACATTCTTGATCAGCATGATCTAGTTCAAATAGTCATGTCCGTCCGTCTGGATCAGCGCAAACTCCTCCTAGACATTAAGAGCTACAGATCTGAAATTTCGCATGTAGGCTTGTGTATAGTGCACAGTTTGTATATGTCGGATTCAGCCGGACCGGATCCCTATATCATATAGCTCACAAACAAACGGCAAAGTCACGAACAGTGACTTTATTTAAATAGCTATTGGTCGGAAAATTTAATATTGGTGAGTTCATTATAAACGACTGTGCCAAATTTGATCAAGATCGGGTGACTATATCATATAGCTCCCATAGGAACGATCGGTCGAAAACAGTGACTTTTGTTCGTTACTTTTAACGCAGTTGCTTTCAAATTAAACATTTGTTAGTTAAATATATCTGTTAATGACTGTGCCGAATTTGATAAAAATCGGGTGGCTATATCATATAGCATCCATAGTAACGATCGGTGACTTTGATCAATAACTTCGTTATTTGCTAAGCTAAGATGGTAGGTTGGCCGTTCTTTCGCAAACATTCGACTTTTTAAATAACACGTTTTTCCACTTTGACGGCTACTGGTGAGGAAAGAGTAACAAACAACTTGCAAGGGTATACAAGTTTTAGTTTATTTTCTTAAGCAAAAATCGGAATTATGCAAGTATTCAAATCATAAAAATTCATTGAGAATGTTAAATACTTAAGTATGTTTAGGATGAGAGCGAGACGCTATATGATAACGGAGGGTTCAATGACTATTTGAAGTAACTTACTGGACTGAATATATGCCTCAGAAGGCCCCAAACAAAAAAAAACTTTTAGACCAATAAAGGCAAAACAAAGGCATCTCTGATACATGATCGAAAGAGGAGATTATTGAATGTTCATGTGGATTGAAAACAAATTTCAAGAATTCTATGCTAGCATAATGTATGATCAAAAGATTGAGCCCAGTCAGCTACCTATCAAGAAAACATAAATTAATGGTGATGCTGAAACTGACATAGAGGAATGAAAGATGATTTTATGATGGATGATTGCTCGAACGATGCGTTCCAATGGTCCGAAAGAAGCCAAAATATGGTAAAATTTCGAATGCCCAAGTGCCCAAGACGTTTCATAAATACGCCAGCAAATTTAACAAAAAAAAATAACTGGGACCAAAGAAGCTTAAAAATATTTTTAATTTATGAGAATATGAAAGAAGGCAAAATATGGTAAAATTTCGAATTTCCAAGTGCCCAAGACGTTTTATAAATACGGCAGCAAATTTAACAAAAAGGTATAACTGGGACCAAAGAAGCTTAAAAATATTTTTGACTTTTGAGAATAGGATACGAAGAACACTATATGATATTTAATTTCATTCATGTCTTAATTTTCCTTCAAGATACTAAATTTATACTTATTTTATAGGTACTTACATCAAGATTCGGAACTGTTAAACACGAATTAGGACCCGATTTCGACGACCAAATATTTTGTACTCTAAAATCAAACGCATTGGGAAACATTTTTATATATTTTAAATACCGCACATTTGTAAACTTACCTGTCAGTATTAAGAATATCTTGTTGTGCTAATAAAGAACAATAAGAAATCTAAGCAACAAATTTTTCCAAACAAGGCAAAAAAAACCTACTAAAATTCAGTTGGAGTTCCTTTTCATACGTTTCCCAAGCATCTGCTTTTTCCTGTTCGCTTAACTCTTGTTCTATTTTACTTTCCAATAGGCTGTCGTGTTCATGGTATTTATATACCAAATCAGATTGCCGCAGTAGGTATGCTAAAATAGTATCCTTTGGGAGAACAGGTACAGTCCTTTCACTTTTTTGAGGTTTCGTTAATCTATATGCGTAAAATGAAACAAAAAATATGTTCGATAATAAAAAACTATTAGTTACGATTGCACAATCATCAAATCAAAACCAAAAAGTGAATTTTAATAGATAATAATCAATTTCATTGAGCTGAAAAATAAGTCGCTTCTGTAATAGGCCCAGCGTCCAAGGTATAAGTAACAGTAATATCAAAACCACTGTTTAAACACCTTTATAACTCTTCAGATAGATTCCTCACTCTCTGATTTTATAAAACGTCTCTCGCACTCCCTTGAATTATTTCAATTCAGAAACCATAAGCAACGTATTTTTTTTTTTTCTTTTTTTTTTTTTATAAATAGGGGGGAAAGCATTGAAAGCCGAAGTGTGGGACTTGGTATCGACCTTGGTTAGTGGTCACCGCACCGCACTAAAACCTACCCTATGCTCCGTATCCCTCTCGCGGAACCAACGCTGAAGTACTTCTTCACGAGGGGAAGATTGGACGTATGCCTCGTCTAGAGTTTACCTAGAACTGAAGTTTTGGTTACGCTGACGTTCAGCGCGACGCAAGGATTGGATGATGACTGCTGCCATGTGGCTAACAGCTAGCCAATTGTTTTGCGAGCTAAGTACGATATCCAATATATACGAGAAAGTCGTTGACTATAAATGGGCTCCCAATGCCTAGGCTTAGCTTTCCCGTTCAGCAGAATATCTAGGACAGACAAACAGGACGTGTTCTGCATCTTCTATATTCCCCGCTTAGTGTGTGCAAAAGGGTTCTGTCTCATGTTTAAACCTATGCAAGTAGAATTTAAAGCATCCATGTCCCTTCAGTAACTGTGTCAAATAGAAGTCAGTCTGGGCATGTTTGCGATTAAGCCATGGCCGAATATCGGGGATATTCGCCTTGTCCAGCTCCCATTATTTGAGTCACTCCATCTGCGTTGCCAGTTAGTCAGAGTCGTCTCTCTTCTAACTGGCGGCGAATCTCTATTTCTACCCTCGTTAGCCATGAGGTCTAGTGGGGCCATATCAGAAAGCACCAAGGCGGCATCTTCGGAGACAGTCCCAAACGCGCATATGGTCCTGAATGCGCATGTTCTGTACGAGGATCTACAGTCCCGGCTGTAGGTGGGGGATGACATCGCTGGTGCCCATATGGCGGCGGCATATAGAATGATGGACCTTACCACCGTCGAGATGAGCCATCTGCTCCGTTGCTTGGGGCCGCCGACGTTAGCCATAAGCCGAGTTATAGCTGACGTAGCCTTCGCAGCTTTATCTGCGGTATACTGAAGGTGGTCTTTGAATGTTAGCCTATGGTCCATCATGACTCCAAGGTATTTAACGGCAGGCTTTGATGTTATAGAGCGTCCGGCGACTTCGATCCTGGCTGTTTACACTTTTTTCCTGCTGCTTATGAGCACGGCCTCGGCCTCAGACAATGTCATACATGACATTCCACAATGTTGGCCCGATAACTGATATTTGAGGTACTCCGCCTGTGATGGTGTGTTTCCGTGGACCAGCTGCTGTGTCGTAGAGTAGCACCCGATCCCGGAAATAGCTGCATATCAGGTTAATGATATACTCATATGTTTCCCAGCTGGCCGAATTAAAAGCATTCCGAACATCCTACGTTGATATAATGCATGTGTATTCTCCTGAATCCGAACTGCCAGTCCGACAGTCCATGACGTTGCTCCAGTTTCTTCTCCAGAGTGTTGCAAATGAAGCGCTCAAAAAGTTTCCCAATCACATGAAGCATACACAGGGGTCTGTATGCTGATGGGTCATCTATTTTGTCACCTTTGGGAAGCAGGACCAACCTTTGTAGCTTCCACCTCGTAGGGAACTCCCGTTGCAGCATGCATGTGTTGAAAAGTTCCACAAACGTCGACACGTATTTGTAAACTAGCAGTTTGATTACAAGAGCCGGGACCCCGTCCGGGCCCGGGGCTTTATGCACGTTCACAGCTTCTTCCAGCAGTCCGCTTTACTTCTCTTGATCTCCATATTTAGGTTGGCTCTTTTCCGCTTGTAGTCTGCAAGCAGCTCCGGAAACGTGGGCATTCTGCGGGCACGTTGCTGTCGTCGTCTGGCCTGGTGACATTGCCTCCTGGCATCCGCAATCCTGGCATTCCACCAATGTACTGGCTTACATTTGTTGATTCCATGCCGTTTGCGTATCATGGCTGCATCACACGCTCTGCGAAGAATGTCGCCCCTGTGGTTGGCCTGAGTGTCCGCGTCCGTGCTGCTGCTCCTTGTCACTTGGGTCGTCATGGTGAATAAAGCTTCTTCGCTCAGCGTGCTTGCGGCCCAGCTGTAGAACATCGTTGGTGTGTGTGCAGGTGGACAACTCTTGATAGAGCACACAATGGCGAAGTGGTCGCTGTGCGTGTAGAGATCCGAAACTGCCCGCTGCGGGCTAGGCAAGGGCTAGCAAACGTGAGGTCGATCACGGAGCCTCTGCCAGCCTTATTGTAGGTGTGGGTGTTGCCTACGTTAAGCAGACTGATGTTGAGTGTTGCAAAAGCATCGAGCAGGGACCTGCCCCTTCTGGTAGTCCTTTGGCTACCCCATTCCGTTGCCCATGCATTGAAGTCGCCGGCTATGATGGTTGGCGTGTGAGTTCTGGCGTCCTCCACTAGTCCATCCAGTATGCTGCAGAATTCGTCGATGTGTTTGCTCGGTGCTATTTAGCAGCTGTAGACATTGTACCTCGCCTTTACATATCCGTCCTCGCTGTGCTGATTTTCCAGATGTGTCCTGCTATTGCTCCAAATTGCCGCGCCATAACGATGGTTTTGCGTCCAGCTGTGGTCCTGTATATGGGAATATGGCTCTCACAAAATTGAGAAATCTACTTTCAGGTCCCGTACAGTTTGTTTTAAGAGGTCCTGTGCCGACCTGCAGTGGTTTAGATCGAGCTGTAGAAACTTAATCCTTCCTGTTACTGCTCAAGTCGGCAAGCTCTGCTGAGCGTATTATGCGCCGTATTGCTCCGCTTATGTCGTGTGCAAAGTATGCATGCTGCTTTCTGGTCACATTGCTTTGAAGCGTGATCCTTGCTAACGTAGTTGAAGCATAGCATGGATGCGTCGTGCTTGCTCCTGCACCGAACTGCTGTGTGCCCAAAATCCAGACACTTGTAGCACCGTCTCGGCTCAGTCTTCCGGCGTACTCGGCATATGCACATGCCTACTCATATTTTGCCCGCCTGCAGCAGCTTGTTCGCCAGGTTCGGGTTCACCATCATTGTTGCGGTCTGTGTACCACTGTACGCTTTCCGCATCTTTGCGTGACATTCTGCCGGCAGATCCTCGTCGATCAGTTCCAGGACGGCGCGCAGAAGATCGTCTGCAGTGCCTGTTTCACTGCCTGCTGCAGTTTGACAGCTGATTCGTCTGCTGGCTTGGTCAACTGTAGGAGTAGTTCCCCGGCTGCTGTGCATCGAACCGCACATACATTCTCCTTGAACTGCTGGATTCCGGCGTCTGTGTGGACTGACTTCAGTACCATCGCGTAATTGGCTGGGTCTTTACATTTCACCATGATGACGTCCGGCCTCTTCTTTTTGCGCATGCAAGGCTTCGGTCCAGCCTTCACAGGATATTCCTGCATCTGCTCCATTACCTGTAGGTGAATGGATTTCATCTTAAGATGTGCCTCCTTCATCCATTGGGTTGTGTTACGCGTCGGGGGAACCTTTTTATTAACCGAGCCATCTATGATCTCGTCTAAAATTTTGCCCAGTTCGGCCATCAACATGTTTAGTGCCTGCGGCGGTCCTTTTAGTTTCTTCGGTGAGGTTCCACTTTTGGTGTTGCAAGGGCTTGCTTCCCTTGCCCGTTTGGGTGTCTCTTCTCCGCATCTGGCGGGGCCGAGTGAAGAGCCTGCGGCAGTGTCCTGGCGATCTTGCTTCCTTTGGCGAAAGGATTGGCTCCGTTTGTGCACAGTCCGTGCTTTTTGCTGCTGCTGCTTGTAGCTTTGTCCGCTGCATCGGCCAAGTTTGCCACCGGTGCAGTAGTGGTGGTGATGACGGTTGTTGGGGCCGGTTGGAATCCGTGCCCCTGCCATGGGTGGAAATCCACAACTGTGGCTGCCACCTGGAGTAGTCAACGTTTTTCCAACCATTTTCCCATGTGTTTTTTTCATTTTATACCAGGTTTTATACGCTGTGGCCGCTGGCACAAGCGCAGACCACAGTCCTCTTCGCGTCTCAGAGGCCCTGTGGGTTTGTTGGTCCTCTTCTTGTAACCTTAAGACTTACTCTGCCTATAGGGGATTTTGAAAATCGCGCCTAAGCGAGCGCCCAAAAGCACGCAACACTATGGTGGCTAACACTACACCAGCTGATTAATTGCAATCGGCAAAGTAAAAAGCGCTAAGAAGTCAAACGATAAGGAAAATGTCAAAAATGCAAATTTCCCACCACGGGAGAAAGCGCGGAATATGGTTAACACCCACGCCGCCCCTCCCGGCGTGGCCTCCAAACTAAGACTGATGGGAAATAAATCATTTCTCCAACACAACAGATGCAGCCAGATGGGCAGCCGATTGCAGTCCAGGTGAGTGGCCAGTCTCTTGGCGACCCTTCCTAATCCTTCCCTTCTATATTCCAGGTATTGTACGTCGAATGTGTCCTTTTATTTTGCGGTGCGACTGATAAACGCGACCGCACTTGAAAATACACATATACTCATCCTCAAGCAACATATGTATATATGTCTATATGTAGATATAAGAAAACCATGTATTTAGGCTAAGGCTGCAAACACAGTGCACGCTGAGACGAAGACGAAGATGAAGACAAAGCTGAAGATGAAAAACAGTGCAGAACAAATCGTACTAATACGCTCGCTCGTATGCATAGTGCGCGCTGTGACGAAGACGAAGATGAAGACGAAACGCAAGCAATCAGCTTCAAACCCTGCTGTACTGAATTTGAAGACGAATCGCTTGCTAGTTACCATTGTTTTTGTTTGTTTTTTACAATTTTATTTCCTTTACGTCACAATTAGCCTTCTAGCAGATATAATTGGCGTTTTATTAAAATTAGTCCAATTTTTAATAATAAGTGGCTCAATTTTAATTAGAATATATTTGATTATAATTATTTTTTTGGTATATTCCACAAATTTATGAAATACACCAAATGTTTCTTTTCCAAAATGTATAGGGTGTACTTTTTTAATTTACTTTTATACGTTTTAATTTAAAATATAAGCTTTGCTCTATCAGCAGGTCTTCATCTCATCCATTGGAACTAACGTAACAAAAGTGCAACCAATTCGTCTTGCACTGTGCAACCTACTCGCTTACTCGCAACGCAAGCAATTTCTCTTCAGCTTCGTCTTCGTCTCAGCGTGCACTGTGTTTGCAGCCTTAGTTATATGATTTGCAGCCTCGAGGTTAAATTGTTGGGTGAAAAAAAAACAAAATAAAATATCAAAGAAGCTAACTTCGGCTATGCCGAAGTTTATATACCCTTGCAGTCCTTGGCAATAATATTTTTACATTTTGAAATTTCTTTCCCTGCAACTCAATTAAAAACATTTAAAATTTTACTCCTTTTACTATATTTTTTTCTTCTTCTTCCATCATTCCCTAAGCAAAGCCCGTCACGCATACACATACAGTTTATGTAGCGTTGCGTCTGTGTGTATGCATGTACTCTGTTGATGACGAAAGACGTAGTAGATAGCAAGCAGCGCTGCCGGCAGAGCTGGGAGCAGAGCCGATTATTATATTGACTGTAACTTGTGTTATATTTATCCGATCACATTCAAATTTTGGGATCTGGGGTTTTATATTATATATTATCTCATATGTCAATTTCATATTTCCAATACATTCCAATTTTTATGAAAATGTTTCTTCTAGAGCTATATGATGTAGTGGTCCGATCCTGATAATTTCCATACTTGATCTGCTTCAGATAATAAAAAGCACAGGAAAAAAATTCAGCCTGATAGCTCTTAAGATGGCTGAGTAAAACGCATACGCAGACGGACATGGCTATATAGACTCAGCTTCTCATGCTGATCAAGAATATATATACTTTATGGGGTCGGAAACGTCTCCTTCTCTGCGTTACAAACATCTGACCAATTTTATAATACCCTCTGCAAGGGTATAAAAACAGTTTGTTCTTATTTTCTTCTCCGAATATTTTTGATTAACAACTGATCGTGCAATACTTGACACAGTGGAACAAATAAGGAAATTTCTTAGACAGAATGATTACATAATAATTTTAACTTCAGATAAAGGGAACATGACAGTTGCAATAAATAAGAGTATGACAAAAACTGGATAGTATACTTAACGATTTAAACGATTTAGACTACAGACCAAAAACAACGAATTGGTGGAAATATACGAACGTGAACTTATTTCAAGGACCGAACGAAATAAGCTAATAACAAACACATCAAACCAAGTGCTATTCCCTTCAATACAAATGACACCTTAAAGAATATAATCAATCAAAAATTAACATATTATATGGCGACCGTGACACGGTCTACAAAAAAAAGAAAAAAATAACACACATATACATATATGTGTATACAAAAATAAAAAAATTGTTCAAATACCACGGTGATTATTTTAAGCTACACACGCACCAACGAGTGTAACATTGGTGATTGAATTTGCTCCATCAGTTTGGCGATAATATTTATTTATTAATTTACGTCAACTTACACAGCAGTCGACAAAAAAGCTTAAGCTAAAAACAGATAACAGTTAATTGAAGAAAGTAAGCTTAGCCTTATACACAACTTAAAGTTTAAAAGGCAACAAACCAGAGTTAAGAGAGAGATTCAGCCTTATACACAACTTAAAGTGTAAAAGGCAACAAACCTGAGTTAAGAGAGGTATTAATTTCATATTTTGGTTTAGACACAAACGAGGAATCGTTATATTCAGAAATTTATACTAGTATTCAAGGCGAAAGTCTAGAAATTGAGAGAGAAATTCACATTAAAAGATATTCCTGATTGTATGGTAGACAGCTGTTGAAAGGAGCGGCTAAGTTGTTCGTAAACAGACAAGATGGTCTTACAAGTTGGAGTAACCGATTGAGTGCATGGTATAAAAAGTTTTTGGTCCATTAAGATCCACAAATCTTTGAAAACGAAAGTAATTTTATTAATTTTTTCTAACGGGGAATTATCCAAAGGGAAACTGGCAAATTAGGGAGAACTTCTGTAAAAAATCAAGATTTTACCCTTACAGCAGTTTTGCTTCAAATTCCGTTACTAATTCATTTAACAACATCTCAGTTTCTCGTCGTAGATGTTTTTTGTAAAACAAATTTCAATCTTCTTAACAACCCTATTTCCTCTTTCGATTGGTCATTTTTATTTGAGCGCTATGATATAGATTGTGCAGTAAATTTTTTTCTACTCTGCTCTTAATTCTATAATTGATAAATGCGTTTCTTTTGTGAATGTCTACCTTCCACCTTCAGACCTAATGACCTGACTGCTAATAATGATTTAGACATTGCAGATCTGTTTGCTAAATTCTTTCAGTCGACTTATTTCTACTACTGCTTCGGATCCCACATCCTATCCTTTCTCAATCCCACATTTAAATTGTATGTTTTTTCCTAGTATTACTGAAGACTAAATTTTCTCTAGCTTATCATCTATGACGTCTTCCTTCGTTCCCGGGCCTGATAATATACCTAGTTGCATCCTTAAAATGTGTTCGATTTCCCTATTTAAGCCTTTATCTCGGTTATTCTTTATATCGAGCTAGACTTGTACCTTTCCCGATATTTGGAAGGAGTCTTTTATTATTCCGCTTTTTAAAAAGGGTAGCAAATCGGATGTTTCTAACTACCGTGGCATTGCCAAACTTTCAGCAATACCAAAGCTGTTTGAGAAAATTAATACGTCTTCCCTTCAACACCTATCCAGATCCACTATTTCTCCTTGTCAGCATGGCTTCATAAAAGGTGGTTCGTCGCTTACTAACCTTTTAGAATTGACTACCCTTGTACACCATGGCTTCCGAAAAAGTGTCAAACTGATGTTATTTATACTGACTTTAGTAAGGCTTTCGATACGGTTGATCATTCTATGCTTCTCGCGAAACTTAACATAATGGGTTTTTACCCAAAACTGTTGGCTTGGTTAAAGTCATATCTTATTGGCAGAACCCAAAAGGTGTCTTTTCGTTCCTCGATAGCTAAAACTGTTCGAGTTACGTCAGGTGTACCCCAAGGCAGTCATCTGGGCCCCCTGTTATTTACACTGTTTATAAATGATTTGCCTTTGGCCTTGGCTCATTCACGCGTGGTCTTGTTTGCGGATGACGTCTTTGATCTCGATGCGTTCTGTGATTGGTAGCACGTTAATAAATTACACCTTAATGCCTCAAAGTGCTCTTTTATGACATTCAGTGGTTTGTCTGCGTTCCTAGCCATTACTCTATTAAGCCCGTTCTGTTAGATTGTGTACCAACATTCAAAGACTTAGGAGTTATGTTTGACCCAAAACTTTCATATAATTTTCAAATATCTTCAATTGTCAATAGAGCATGCAGTCTTCTTGGCTTCATTAAACGTTGAGTCAAAGAATTTGATGACCCCCACGTAACAAAGGTTTTATACTTCGTTACTCTAGAATATTGCTCGCCAGTGTGAAACCCTAAATATGATGTTTACGAGCGTAGTGTTGAATAGGTTCAGAACCAATTCTTTAAGTTCGCGTTAAGCGGTCTTAATTGGGACCCGAGTCTTCGCCTACCCTCATATTCTGTCAGACTTCTTTTTATTAATCTTCCTTCACTTTACAACCGTAGTCTCGTATTTTGAATTCTCTTTCTCTATAAACTATTCAACGGTGAAGTCATTGCTTCTAATTTACTAGATACGCAATATTTTTGTGTTCCCTGACGTCGGACCAGAAACTTTTTTCCTATTCACCTTAGTAGATGTCTGACTAACTACTCTCTTCACGAACCTTTACGTGTTCTTTTCCAATCTGATAACAACCTTTCTCACCTTATCTCTCCTCATCTTTCTGTCACTTCTCTTCGCGCTATACTTTTCAATCATCTGCAACGAAACCGCCAAATATATTCTGGACTTGCTTGCAACTCATCCCTGACCACCAGCTTGTGCAATTAAAACACCTCCACCGGGTCGGGGATGTTTAGTTGTGTATAAGGCTAAACTTATTATCTTCAATTAATTGTGATCTGTTTTTTAGCTTAAGCTTTTTTGTCGAGTGCTGTGTTAGTTGACGTAAATAAATAAATAAATAAATAACATTCCCTTGAATATTGTGAATTTATAAAGGGGAAAAACGGTATCCGCTTATTATGTAGTCATCTACGTTAAATGATTTATGTATATATGCAGTTATGTACGTACAGCTGCGAGCAAAAATATAGTAATGGCTTCACCCATTTTATAAATATCATAGCAAGTTATGTTATCGGGGCAAGCCTGAGACTTCTTGGTATGAAAATTTATTATTCGGTCTGTTATTAATTATATTATAAACAAAAAAAAAACCACTCCATTTTGATGTTTCGAAAATAATGAAGGTTTGGTGTCAATAGTTCCAAATTCAGGCAAGCAAAATAATAGTAGCACATATTTTAAAGAGCACAATATATCATAGTATAGAGTTTTATTCCAGGGAAATAGTTTTAAAATATAGACCAAATTAAAATCAACCTATTAATAATTAATGGCATGTCCATTGTTCCCCAGTATGGCTGAGCAGCGACGCGGCATTGAATCTATCATTTTCTGACACCTTTCTGGTGTTAAGGCCTTTCATGTACGCTCTATAGCAGTCTAAGGACCTCTTTTAGTGGTTGGCTTTGCAGCAACTACTCCCTTCTTAACGTCGCACTACAAATTTTCAATGGGTTACAGATCGGGCGACTGTGCGGGCCACTTCACCTTTCTTGTGTGTTTCTGGTCACTGTCTTGTTGAAAGACCCAACAAAGTGATATTTTCCCCTTCGTATTGTGATACCTTTAGTTCCTCAATAATTTTAACGTACACATTATGCCTTCTTTGCAGCCTATAGGACCAACACCGTATTAGGAATAACAGCCTGACACCAACACACTTCATCTGCCATGTTTAATAGTCTTGGTGGTGTACTATGGACTGTACTCCGTGTTTTTCTGTCGACAAATATACAGCCTAGATCACCTCTGTCCAAACATCACAATTTTGGACTCATCTGACCACAGTATGTTGCGCCATTTCTCCACAGGCCATTTTATGTGAAATTTTGAGCATTCAATCCATTCGTTTATGTTCTTCTGTGGGAGAAGCGGATTTTTCCGAGGGCTGCGAGCGTTCAAGTTATTTTGAGGTAACTCTCGCACTGTCCAAAAACTGGCCGACACTTTCGGCCACGTCTTTCTGATATTTTTTTAAAATTTTAATGCATTTTGAACTGCAGTTGGGGCGCATTTAAAAATTTCACGGACTTGTATGTAAGTTTTGCCCTCATCCATAAGGTTTCTGATCTGAATAATCTTTTTAAAAGACATATGCGTACCCCGGCCCATTTAAGACTGCAAATTGGAATACTTTAATGAATCTTCTACCGCGAACATTTGACACATCAAATAGAGCAAAAAAAACCAACCTTCTAGCAATAGTTTAAATTTCCTGCAAAGAAAGATCCTTCACTACTATTATGTTGCTCGCTCTAAATTTGTCAATTAAGCTTAAAAATTAAGTGGTAAAAAAGTTAAGTCTCCAAGTGAAGTTAAAATGTAATGGACAAGTGTTAGACATTGCTGATAACGGTACTTAAAGGTTTTACACCGATCGAAATATTATCTTGGAAGTTATAGTAATAAATATCGGCAAGTGTTTTGCGCTACTATTTTTTTGCTCGCAACTGTATGAGTCAATGCTCTTACGTGTATAGTTCTGCCAGTTCCGCCATATTATAATGTCGGTCTATCTGTTGCTCATCAACAACGCGAAAACTCATCGCCTGTTTTGTAACTGACCGAGAATACACCTTTTCTTCCATAGTACCCTGAAACAATTTATTACTTGTTTAATAAAAATGAATGACAAATAAAAAAGGGTAAAAAACTTACCATGGATATTAAACGATAAATGTAACAGTTTTTTTTTTGGCCAAGCCGAAATATACGAAAAATATTTTGTTGGTCATTAGAAGGATTCCATGAAGTATCCAAAATAATTACTCTATTAGCGCCAACTAGGTTAATTCCTTGACCTCCTGCTTTCGCAGATATTAAAAACACTCGTGCACGTCTATTAGACTCATTGTTAAACCTTTTTATCATCTCGTGTCGAATATGTTTAGGAGTTTTTCCATCAAGTCTATAATAATCCTGCCCTATAATCCATTTATTAGTAATAGATTGATTTGATGGAATATCTAAAAAAAATGAATTCATAATTAAAAATAAAAAACTAAGTCTTGCCGCGTTCGATACCATGCACCAAGTGAAAAAATATTTTAAATTTCAAAAACCAAATTTATATCTAAATTTATATATATAATTTGCCGTTATGGACTTCCTAGTAACACACATTTTCTAATCCGATGTTAATAAAATTTGGTGGGTTGGCGTGGGAAAAGTTTTAGGAGTGAGCCTGGAAAAATCATAGCTGAGTCCAAGAAACCTGGATCGGTAAAGATCGGTTACGCCTTCTGTCACTGGTTCCAGCTGATTAGTGCCAATGTTGGTCAGTAGGTTAGTCCACCCTTCTCTGGATCTCACTGTTTTATGTTAAAGGGAATGCGAAGGCCCTTAAAGGGTGGTGAAAGATGCGACCTATGGCATTCGTTGTAAGCTAAAAAGGTATACACGCAGACCGTGTGATTTAGCAGCGGAAGAAGAAGCCACCCAAGGCCGACCAGCTGGTGTGGCAACCGGTCACAAGCAAAGAAAGAGACCCAAAGACGTAAAAGAATAGGTCTGACGTTGTACTTGTCAATTACAAAAGCAATGAGGAACGACAACACGTTATATTGGTATATGTATATAGACGTAGTCGCACAACGCTCAATACGAACAAATGGCCCATATGACACCAGGCCCGGGCCTGTTACTAAAGTTAGTGTTTACAACCTGTAACCACTCCGACCTAAGGGGAAAGGCGTATTACATATATAAACATATATTAAACTAACTTCTTTTGTTAACGTTTAATATATTCTCTTAACTTAGCGCCTAACAATAAGTTTGAGATATTTTTCTTTGTCTAGTACTTAAGATAAGTCCTGGGGATGAATGCAAACGGCCCTAATTACATTTTTTCTGGCCGGCTTGTTCTGTTTAGCGTGATTGTTACATGTTTCCATTTCTGCTCTTTGACGCGCCGCCTATGGGTATCCCATTAGTGTTGCAGAGGCATTTGGAATTGGGCATTTGGATTGGCTGAGAATTGGCAAGTCATCGGCAAAGGTGTGAGCTCTAAACTCATTGGTAAGACTGCAGTGCAAAAGATAGAGCAATGGACCGACAACTCTAACTTGTGCTACACATGTTTTTAGTTCGAAGTCAGCTGTGAACGTTAAAGAACTTCTTTCTGTAGATGTATGGTGAGCTCTAGGAGTCTATTGAAAGTCTGAGCAACATCAAGGAAAACAGTCATACAGTATTGTTTTAGTTCAAATGCTGTTCGTATTTCAGATGTTATGCGATTGACAGTTGTCCTGACTTCGTTTTGGGATGAGAGAATTGAGTTTAGTTGGATCTGCAATACCTTTTCAAATAGCTTCGAAAGACATGGCAGCAAACTAATAGGCCTGTAAATTATTCGCTGGGTTTCGTCTTTTCTTACTTTAGGTACCATGATAGTAGTGGACCTCCACGGTCTGGGAAAGTAGCCAAGCTTTGTACAGATTGCAAATGTATTGTACGGCGGTGATAGGAAGTTCAAGAATCGATTTGGGTGTAATTAAGTCATGGCCAGGAGCTTTATTGGCTTTAATTGGCTATTAATAACGACACAGATCTCATTCGATTGGAGTTCCAAGTACTCACTGTCGGTTAATGCGGTTAATCTTGTTCCGGTTTGAAGGCGGAAGTACAAACGAGTTTGATGCGGGTCCAATCACCGGTTAAAGTTGGGTGACCTTACCAAAGAGGATGTTTAATGTTGGTTGGACTGAGCTTTTCAATGTATTTCCTTTGAGCCCAGCTTTGGGCCTTTGTCCTTTGTCCTTTGTCCTTTGTCTTAACGCGATTGGCATGCCTTGGGCGAAGTTTTGCTGCTGGTAAGCGAGTAATCAGACATTCTCTTCTTAGACGTCGTTTTTCCGTTACTAGTTGTTCTATCCGCCGGTTTGTAGGCCTGTCAACAGGTTTAGTGAAAGTAGAGGCAGATGGAGTAGATACTCTTGCTGCAGCTCCCATCATCGACTCAAGTGCAGAGACGCACATATCAATGTCCTCTGCAGCATCCAGTTTCGGCGAACAGTCAATGTGGGCACTCATGTACATTTTAAATTTAAGCCAATTTGTTTTGTTGTTTGTAAGCCTATATGGGCGATCAAGTACATGAGGTCTTGTTAATAATGTGAATAGCACTGGAGAGTGATCGGAAGTTAAATCTAGCAGTATTTCCACAGTGATCCGATTACGTGGAATCCTCTTGGTTACTGCGAAATCAATCAAGTCAGGCACTTTCTGTGGATCTGTGGGCCAATAAGTAGGCCTACCCGGTGAGACGCAATCCATCTTATTGAGAGGGTTGACTATTGTGTTGTACAACTGCTTTCCTTTAGGATTTACCAGGCGAGATCCCCAGTGCGTATGTTTGGCGTTATAGTCCCCTGCTGCAATGAAGCGATCTCCGAGTGTGTTAAAGAAATCGGTAAATTCCTTTTCAGAGATTGAGAAGCGTGGTGGGTACAGGGTACAGTACAGGGCGACCAATGTAGTGTTGCCGCAGCTGGTTTGGACAGTTATAACAGTTGCTTGTTGGTGCTGTGTTTCAAATCTGTTGACGAACGAATGTTTTATACGGTTTTTGATTAGGATACCAGTCCCGCCATGAGCTCGTCCGTCTGGATGGTTTGTTGCGTAGAAGGTATATTTTGGTATTTGAAAATTATTTTTTGATGTTAAATGTGTTTCCGAAATCAGCAAAACGTCGATTTCACTTGAGTCTAGGAATAGTTGCAGTTCACTTTTGTGCTTGCAGATGCCGTTAGCATTCCAAAGACATAGACGTAGGGAAGCCATTATTTATTCTCGATAAGCTTCTGGATAAGCAGGTTTTGATTCCGCATCAGTTCGTGCATACAGTTTTGCATGAACGTCATAAAAGTGGTCATGTTTTGATTGAGTGAGATCAATAGGGCCTTTAAACCACTTGGAGTTTGCTGGCCAAGCTCTGGTGCGCTAGGTTGTGGATTCTGTAGATGGTGGAGTGACGGGGTCTTTTTCGCGGGCTCCGTCTGTCCAGTTCGGAGCACACTAGCGAAGGATATACTAGGACTGGTTGTCGCAGTCATGTTGGATGATCTAACAGCCTAGGCGAAGAATACCTCCGGTGTAGTTTTGGAGGCGTTAAAGGTGATTTTTGGTCAAGCTGGGGGTTTTCGCCCGTTTAGGTGTGATTTAAGATCCTTGAAGACAGGACATCCTCTGTAGTTGGCGGAGCGGTTCCCTCCACAGTTGCTGCATAGTCTTAGTGCAACGTTGTTTCTGTCCTTGGTGCAAATGCCATCTTCATGATGTTCGCCGCAGCCAACACACACTGACCTAAGATTGCAATTGTTAGAGGTGTGGTTGTATTCCTGGCAGTTTTTACACTGCGATGGTTGGTGTCTCTTATGGGGCTCCTCTACGGTGATTCTTCTGTGCAATAGAAGCTGTAGGTTGTAGATCGGGTGCACTTCATTTGGCTTCGACCGCTTTGCATCTGGTTGGATCTCGATTTTAAAGAACGGCTGTGCGACTTTGTTCCTGTTGATGATGTTGACAACGGACTTGACCGCAAACCCTTTTTCGACCAACGCGTCTGCTATTTCTTGAGTAGGGACCGATGGCTCAATCCCCTTTAATACAACCTGGAGCCCTTTTCTGCTTTTTAGTTGGCCGGGGTGCGGGGCATGGTCTGGCTTGTAAGGGGAAAGGCGTCCCAGGGGTGCTTGTTGTGTGAGAGGAGGAGAAAGAGGCCTCGTGTGAGGATGGGGGTGCTAGAGAGAGAGATTAGCCTTTAGAAGAATTGTAGTTTTTGTGGAATCGAAGGGAGAAAGGGACAGGGGGAAGGCACATTAAATAAATTTGGACAAGGTTATAAATTCATTGCAGTGTACAGTTGTGTGTTTGATAGACTTAAAACTTTATTATGCTTGACTTTATCCATTATACTTATATACACAGGTATACAAATTGGTCCACAAATCACTTGATAAACCAATTATTATCTCATTTATCTGTTGAAGAAAGAAATGAAAAGAAAAGAAATAAAAAAACAAATGCCTGTTGCCTATATATGTATGTTTAATGTATATGAACACTTCAATCTTGTAGACTATATAAAAATTGGTTACTGTTTATTTTGATATTATTGCCAGGACCTCTGACAAGAAAGTTAAATTGCAAAGAACTAACTAGCATGAACTATCTATAATATACATATATTAAGACCGATCCAGTAAAGTTTTCCCTAACTCTACATTCTTTGAACGATATTAGAAACCTAAGAAGAATGTTAGAGAATAACTTGACAGTAATTTAGATAGTCAAGGATCTGAAACTAGTTTTTCAAGTATATAGTCCAGTCTTTAATTTATGTATGTATATACTGCCTTCTAAGAACTTTTCATTCAAACTTGGAAAGTATTTGAACGATTGGATACAATAATGGACTTTCGACAAATTACATTTTGTGATAAAACTAGACTAATATTGGTCCAAACTATTTAAATAAAAAGTCAATTCATAAACATCTGGAATCGGTTTTGGTAAATTCTAAATAATCTCGTGAAGGGAAATACATAATTTTCTAAATATTTAAATATATTTTGAGCTTAATTAGCTTTAATTTGCTGATATAATATTTTAGATAGATTTATATGCCATTCTTGTAAAACTGGGATCTTTATCGCGAAATTTACTTCAAATTCCAATAAATTGATCTCCCAAAAGAAGAAAGATAAATTCTTAAGTTAATATCGTTTTTTCGTTAATTTTGTAAGAATCATTACTCTGCGAGGTTTTTGGTAATAATTTAGTAAATTGAGCGCTCTTTAAACGAAAGAAACACAACCACAAAACAATTTACACTTATAATCATTATGTTATTTGATATTTTTGATACGAATAGTTACTTTTGCAAGCGTTCAATATTTTCCAGTCAACAAATGGAATCAATTGTTGCCTAAAGAAAAAAAACTATAATTTGAGCTCCACTAAAGTGGACTTGGAGTCCACTCCAAGCGGAATGGAGCATTCTATCGCACGGATTAATAAAAAAATTGGTGGAGAGTATGCCCAGGCGCATAAAAAGTGTGATTACAGCCAAAGGCCTTTGGTGTAAATATTGAAAAAATTCCTTAATCTATAAGTTTTGTTATAAGAGCAAAAGTGGATACTTGCTCATTTTTAAGTTTTTTATGGATAATTCGAGCTAAGGAGAGGATAATGAATAAAATTCTTTGTTTTTGGTTTTATATATTATTAGTGGATTTTCGTTAAAAGTTTGGAATCGATTAATGCATTTTTGTGGGTTTTACAGCCACTCAAAGTCACAGTATCAAAGCATGTATCCACATGTGCTCGCCACTGTATATGTGAATACCAGATGATGATATTGTTGATTTGCGATGAAGCTGTTTGACGATGAGTTTACACATATGTATATATACATATATATGAATGACTCTTGGGGCCTCAATTCGCCGACATTTTTTTTTATTGTTGTTGATGTTGTTCTTGGTTGTTGTTGTTAGTTGTTGGTTATTGATGGTGGTGTTGGGTGTTATCAGCAATGGCAAGTTGAGCATACGGTCAGGTCGAATCGGATTGGATTGGTTTGTTTTGTTTTGTTTTGGATTGAATTGATGATTCAATTAAAAGTGCTCTTCATTCTGCCTGCAATGTTGTTGTTGTTGTTGATCGTGTTGTTGTTCTTGTTGATGTTGTTGGAGTTGTTTATACGTGCGACCAAGTAAAGGAACATGCTCTTCCTGCAATTGGCGATTAATCAATGCCGACCATGGCCCACATCCACGTTTTTTTTTTCAATATCAGCAATCGCTTATCCTCGGCATCTTCGGCATAAAGACCAGACGGTAGGAATCCTTTGCTAGCTATCGATTCGCTCACCTGTGACACCTGCATTATTTTCTTGCCCACAACCATGCCTAAGATGTGATCAAAACCAGTTTGCAGAAAGGGTTCAGTCATAATTCACAGCTTCAGTTTAACACGATGCCAGATAAGTACTCGAAAATCCTCCATGGCCATAATAGAGACCTGAAAGTAATCAGCGGTTGAGACGCCAAACCATTCTGGCGAGTCAAGGAACTGATGGGGAAATACAATGTGTAAGGCCCGTTAATGTTGTGGGACAACCAATTTGCCACTCAATACCAACGAAAAGCTATCTACCTTGGTGACCTTCTCCTGGGCATAGACTTCCTGTTATTTGAGGGCACGTATAACCTTAATGCAGTTTAGCACCTTTTTGAACTGATGGCGCGTCACATGTAGAGGCTGAAACAAGGCTATGTAAACCGACTCAATTTCCTGCTGAAAACGCACAGGCCGTAAACGACATAAGACCACAATTAGATAGATGAAATTGATGACAATGCCCAGACCAGACCACACGACCACATCTGGTGTACACTCAACCAGAAGTGCCAGCAGCAGTGGCTACTGAGGCGCCTGTGGCACCGCCGGCTCCACCCATACCAATGCCCATGGCATTGACACTGCTGCTGCTCCCAGCACAATTGATCAACTTCTCAAGGCTACCGGCGCTGTCGGCTGTGCTGGGCATGGCCACCTCCTCCGTATCCTGCGACCACTCCACCTCTCAGTCATGTCTCTCTCTCTCGCTCGCGTTCTCTGAAATGTCTTTATGGGTCCGGTTGTATGCTTTTTTTGTTTCTTACTATACTGTTGGGTGGGGGAGGCAGACAGTCAGGCTCTGTTAACCAACAGAAAATGTTATTCGGTTGCTTCTTGTCTTGACTAGTGCCGTTCTTGGCTGTTTGTGGCTTTCATTGTACGCAGTTTTCAGGGACTGCTCTCTGGCCGGCCCTTACCGGCCTCTGTTACATATAACTTGGAAAATGAGCCAACTACAACTCGGCCGTCTTGGCTTTAGGAATGTCTTCAATCTCTGTTTTATTTCGTTAGTTTGATGAACTATATAATGTAATGTTAACATAAATTTACCATTTGATTGTTCTCGTATTCTATAGCCAAATGTTTACAATTTGATTTTTATACCCTTGCAAAAAGGGTATATAAATTCTGGTCAAAAGTGTGCACCCATAGAAGAAAGCATCTCCGACCATATAAAGTATATATATTCTTGATCAGCACGATGACACGAGTTCAAAAAGCCATGTCCGTCCGTCCGCCTGGATCGACACGAACGGTATTTGGTATGCTAAGACTGTAGGCCATTCGTATTTTACGTTTTTTTTTCTACTCATTATTTTTTTTAACGAACAATTTTCCATTTTTTTCAATTCTTATAGTCCTCTTTATGAGGACACCTTCTGAGAACATGTATAAAAAATTTCAATGTTATTGCTCAATTTGTTCGCCCACCAGAACTTCCGTCAGTTCGAAAAACGTTGTTTTGAGAAATACGCGATCAATGGTTTGCCGCTGCAGCTCAGCGCATTTGACACCGCTTCATTCAACAGACAATAAATTTCAAAATGTTTAATATCGCGACATAAAAATTTGCAGGTAAAAAGAAAAATGTAAAAAAAATCGAATATTTTGACTCAACAAGGTAGAAACTTCGAATTCTGCTTGTTGTCTAAAATTTTCTACATTTCTATCGCTGAAGAATTCATAAAATTTTTTTAATTTGGTCTAACTTTTCCTTTAACTTACCACAAACCTCTCTTTTTGGCGCTAATACAAAAAGCATCTCCTTTTAAACGTTAAAGCCTCTAACGCTCAAAAGTGACTTCAGACACTTATTTTATTATTAAATTTAGAAATTAAATTTGGCCATTCAAATTTTTTTTTTTTTTGTAACGTTTAATATATATTTGTTGAATCTACTCTTAAATTAGAGCCTAACAACAAGTTTGAGATATTTTTCTTAGTCTAGTACTTAAGATAAATCCTGGGGATATTGCAGGCGGCCCTAATCACTTTTTATTGGGTTGGTCTGCCATTTCTTTTAAGACGAGTTCTATTATTAGTTCGCGTAAGGCAATTGGCAAGAACATTTGGGTGTGCATCCAGTTTCGCAGAATACTTTAGTTGTTGACTACCTATTTCAGATTTTACTCTAGGTATATTTAGATCATTTTGAATGTTGTCGTTTCGTATATACCACGGGGCCCCCGTGATTGATCTTAAAATCTTCGACTGCGCTCTTTGTATAATATCGACATTGCTGGTAATTGCATTTCCCGGTAGTACGGCTCCGTAAGTCCTGATGGGTTTCAGTACGGAGTTGTATAGGAGGACTTTATACTCCAGACGTAGATGGGACCGAGCATTGATGATCCAATGTAGGCTACTCGCTTTTAGTTTAAGCTGTGACTTTTTTACTTCGATGTCAAGTTAGTCTTCTGTCTAGGTGGATGCCAAGGTAAGTGACAACCACGACATCTGGTACGTTGTTTAGCTTTAGAGCTGGACAGTTTCTTCTGTTAAGCGTAAATGTAACATGTTTGCATTTCTGCTCGTTGACCCGGATACGCCAGGTTGCTAGCCATTCCTCTACCACCTTGAGGTGTTTCTCTAATTTTGCAGACGCTTGTATTGGGCATTTGGATCTGCTGAGGATTGCCATGTCATCGGCAAAAGTGGACGTTGTAAGTCCTAAACTCGTTGGTAAGTCTGCAGTGTACAGCAGGTAGAGCAATGGGCCGAGTACACTGCCTTGCGGTACACCAGCTTTGATTTCAAAATCAGCCGAGACGGAGCCATTACATCTTACAGCGAATTTCCTATTGTAAAGGTAAGATTCCATGAGTTTGTGTGTGTACTGTGGCAGTTTTTGCCGGATTTTGAACATCAGACCCTCCAGCCAAACTCTATCGAAAGCCTGGGCAACGTCGAGAAAGACAGCCGCACAGTATTCTTTTAGTTCGAATGCTGTACCATGTTTTTCGCGGAAGCCAAACTGGTGTGAAGGGATTGTGTTCTCCGATGCCAGAAATGAGTTTAGGCGGATCTGCAGGACCTTTTCAAAAAGCTTCGAAAGACATGGCAGCAAACTAATTGGCCTATAGGATGATGGCTGGGTTTTGTCCTTTCCCACTTTAGGAATCATGATGATAGTGGACTTTTTCCATGTTCTTGGGAAGTAGCCAATTTTTATTATAGCGTTGAACAGTTTGCAGATATATTGTATTGCAATGATAGGGAGTTCTAGGATCATTTTCGGTGTGATTAGGTCATGGCCAGGGGCTTTTTTCGGCTTTATGTGGTTTTTAATAACTGCAGTGATCTCGTCCGATTGGAGTTCCGAGTACTCACTATCCGTTAATGTGTTCGAAGGGGGAAGTACAGATGAGTTTGATGTTGGATTTGGCTGGAAAACCATTTTAAGATGTTTGGCAAATACGGATGCCCTCTCTTCGTCACTGCGGGCCCATCCACCGGTTGGACTCCTTATCGGTGAAATTGTCTCTGTAGGAGCGCTTAAAGTTGGGTGGGCTTTCCACAGAGGATGTTTAGTGCTGGTTGGACTGAGCTTTTCTATGTATTTCCTTTGAGCCCAGCTTTCCTCTTGTCTTAACGCCTTGGAGAGGTTGCGATGAGCTTGCCTTAGGCGAAGTTTTGCTGCTGGTGATCGAGTAATCTGCCATTCTCTTCTTAGACGTCGTTTTTCCGTTACTAATTGTTCTATCCGCCGGTTCGTAGGCCTGTCAACAGGTTTGGTGTAAGAAGAGGCATGTGGAGTAGATACTCTTGCTGCAGCTCCCATCATCGACTCAAGTGCAGAGACGCACATGTCAATGTCCCCTGCAGCATCCAGTTTAGGCGAACAGTCAATGTAGGCACTCATGTACATTTTAAATGTAAGCCAATTCGTTTTGTTGTTTGTAAGACTATATGGGCGATCAAGTACTTGAAGTCTTGTTAATAGTGTGAATAGCACTGGAGAGTGATCGGAAGTTAAATCTACCAGTGTATCCGCAGTGACCCAATTACGCGGAATCCTTAAATCCTTAAATTCTTTTTCAGTGCTCAATCTCAAGCGTGGTGGGCAGTACAGAGCAACCAATGTAATGTTGCCGCAGCTGGTTTGGACAGTTATAACAGTTGCTTGTTGGTGCTGTGTTTCAAATCTATTAAGGAACGAGTGGTACGTCGATTTCACTTCAGTCTAGGAATCGTAACAGTTCACTTTTGGCTTTGAAAACGCTGTTAGCATTCCAAAGACATAGAAGTGGGGATGCCATTAGCTTTTGAATAAGCAGATTGTGATTGATTTTTGCATCAGTCCTGCATGCAGTTTTGCATGAAAGTAATAAAAGAAGTCATGTTTTTGTTAAGTGAGATCAATAGGACCTCTTAAACACTGGCCAAGTTCTGATAAGCTAAGTGCGGCCATTTAGGCGTGATTTAAGATCTTTAAAGACAGGACATCCTCTGTAGTTGGCTGTATGATTTCCTCCACAGTTAATGCATAATCTTAGTGACGGTGATTCTTTTGTGCAATAGAAGCTGAAGGTTGTAGATGGGGTGCAGTGCATTTGGCTTTGACCGCTTCGCATCGGGTTGGAGCTCTATTTTAAAAAGCGGCTGTACAACTCTATTGCTGTTGATGATATTGACAACGGACTTAACCGCATCCCCTTTCTCGGCCAACGCGTCTGCTATTTCTTCTGTTGGGATCGATGACTCAATCCCCTTTAACACAACCTGAAGCCTTTTACTGATTTTTAGTTGGTAGGTATAGAAGTTGATATTAGCATTACGGAGGTACTTTTCGATGATGAGGAAATTGTCCTCAGTTTGGTTTCCCCTATTAAGAGGGGTTACAACAAAGTTTTAGCCCCTACTATATCTACTAGTTTCAAAATTAGAGCGGTGCAGTTGGCTTCAGGGATGTATAGAGGGGATAATCTAGCTGATTTAACTATTTCTACACCTCCGGCATGGGCATCTTGCTGATCGGCAAGCAAAGTGCTTAAAAAAGAACGATTCCCGGTTGCGGGCTTAGCTTCCGCTTAGTTACTTTAATATATCTACCCATTCCAGTTTGCAGACGTTGCTGTAGTTGCTGTCGACATGGCAGTTTTTGTAGCTGTCGTCTTTTTTGTGGTTGTCAACGAACTGACGGTTCTGTTCGGTGTAATCGGAGACCAAGTTGTCAATATTGATGGAGAAGCACATTGCCACGGAAAATTGCTGTTGGTTGATGAGTGACTTGCATTTTCGATATTGGTGTTTTTATCTTCGATGTTGCTTATTGTTCAACCGAAATTCTACTTTTTTAATAACCACATCTCAATACAATCCATTCTCAGGTTCCGTGAGTTTCGTAATCATAGGTCCTAAACTCCTATGAATCGTTTCCACTTGCCCATTTGCTTAGGGCGCCCCGTAGCTATTATTTTATGTTTTATTCTTCCATAAAGTTTTCATATTCTGTAAAACTACCTCGATCCGAAATAATTCATTTTGGTCTACTTTATTTTTGTATTTTTTTTAGCGTACAACCTAGCAGATTTTGAAAAAAAGCATCTTCCACAATTAAAATGTGCTTCCTGAATATGCCATGTGCTTCCTAAATATGTTATGTGCTTTCTGAGTATACCGGTCCATAATGATCAATGTGAATCCTATCAAAGGACTTATTTCCTTGCGGTATGCTTGCCTGTTTTCGGTAAAAACGCTATACTTTTAAAACAATTTCTTATATGCTTTACCGTTTTCTCTTTCGTGTTTAGCCAAGCTAAAGATAGTGGACACAACTGGCTGCTCCCTGAAACGCCAACCTCAGCTGAATGTGGGCGTCTGTTTGTCGTGGTGGGCGGCCGTGGTAAAGTCTACATATCAAAAACTGCCCTGTTTGGCCTAGTTATAGTTTTGGCGTTAGAGTTGGTAATGACTCTATCCCCAGACAAGGATGCTATACTGTAGAGCAGTAGTACCGTAGATTGCAGTTAGCAATACGGCGAACTAGCGGTGGAAGAACCTTACTACCTGCCGTATAGCCAAGATTACCTGGGAGCCCATCTACTGAACTCGTCCGAACTGAGCCCGATTTCTTAGATCAATCGCTATTCGTATCAACTGATAATCAATACGACTAATGGATTCTTTAAATTGCGTAATGTGGGTAAAAGCAAGGTTTCAGTCAGTTTGGTTTTGCGAGATTTGAAAATATGAATACGCGAAAAAAAGAACCGCAAAAACTTAAGACAAAGAGAAAAAGACTTGGGGATGAGCTGTATAAGAAGGTTGCCAAAGAAAAATGTGCTAACAATCGACAATTGTGGGACTGCGTCGAAGAATAGTTCGATAGAGACCTGACAAGCTATATAGTCTGAGAAATTTGGTTTTATGTAATTTGCGGGTGGAAAAAATGTGAAATAAACTTGAACACCGTAGGTATTATAGGAGTCTCGGATTGGAAAAGCTTTCTTCACCCTGCGATATACATTATGGCGACTTGAATATAAAACTTTACTATATGCTATATTAATAGCAACAAATGTGTTTATGAGTGTTTTTAAAAATAGCAAGCATATCTCACTTTGTCTAGGGACCGGCTAACGCTTAACTCCGCACTTGTTTTTTTGTTTTTAAATTACGGGGGCGGGGGAGGCATTGCTAAAATTTTATACAAACAATATCTGCGTGTCTATTAAACGAGGACACATACCAAATTTTTTGTGTGTTAGCATTTATAGTTTTATAGAACATTTTTTTGTTTTAATTGAGGAGGTGGAAAGGACGTGGCTATAATTTAAGATAAGTTTAATCACTTAAGATAATTCAAGAATCTACATTCCAAATTTAGTGGTTTTAGCTTTTATAGGCTACGAGATCTACGTGATTTTACGGACAGGCGGGCAGATAGACACACAGACGGACGGATGTACGGACATGGCTAGATTGACTCGGTTGCTAATACTGATCAAAAATACATACACAAAATTGCAGTCCTTAAAAAAACTTTGGAACAATATAACTGTAAATAGTTGCACATTTTTGCACATTTAAAATACAAACATAAAATTATTAAAACTTACGAATGTTTTGCAATATCTCTGTATCCGACTCATTTATCTTTTTCAAAAAGTATTCAACCACATTGAGTACCGCCACGAAAGCCGAAAATATTAAACTGAAATAAAAAAAAACATATTTGTACTGTGTTATGATAATAGTGTTGATTAAAAATAATTTAAAGTCATGTATATGTCAATTCCTTGTAAACTTGAATAACTTCCAATATATACACTTTAAATAAAAATCAAACAAAGAATCATTCTGTGAGAGACGATTGAAATAAACGGATTTGATTAAAATAAATTTGAAATAAGTTTGATTCGCCCTCTCTCCTAGATTAATATTTAAATTTAATTAATATTTTTACCATGTTAATAGTCAAAAAATGCAAAATTGAAATATTCGTCTTATTAGAGAAACCCATTTGTAAACGTGACTTGCTTACCTAAAGAAGTCACACCGGAAGAACCTTTCATACAGTTCAGTCAATCATTTCAACGACTTTCCTATATCATGCACCAATTTAAACAACTGATATGTTGCTAGATATTATTAAAAAACCAGAGGGCCGGGGCTAACTTCGACCGCGTCAAAGTAGTTTAGTTTAGTCTGCTAAATTTGATTGCGATGGTCAAGAAATTGCAATCAGTTTTTTCTAAATTATGGAGGCGGAAGTGGGCGTGGCAACATATTAAAATATATATATTCTGTGCTCATACTAAGCCGGTATACATACTAAATTTGGTGACTTTAGCTTTGTTAGTTTTCGAGAAAATCAGTTTTGTTTAATTTTCGGGGGCGGAAATGGGCGTGGCAAAATTTTTAAATAGTCAATATCTGCGCGTCTATTAAGCTAGCTTACATACCAAATTTAATGTCGGTAGCTTTCATAGTTTTTAAGAAAATCAGAGTTATGTAAATTCCGGGGGCGGAAGGGGGCGTGGCAAAAAGTTGGAACAATTATTTTCTGCGCGCTAACTAAACAAGTATATAACCCAAATTTGATGTCTCTATCTGCCATACTTTTTAAGAAAAACAGTTTTATGTAAATTCCGGGGCGGAAGGGGCGTGGCAAAAATTTGAAACAAACTCGATAAGCGTACATACTACACGAGACTGCATACCAAATTTGGTGGCTCTAGCTCTTATAGTCTCCGAGATCTAGGTGTTCATACGGACGGACGGACGGACAGACGGGCATGGCTAGATCGACTCGGTTTTTGATCCTGATCAAGAATATATATACTTTGTGGGGTCGGAGATGCTTCCTTCTGCCTGTTACATACATTTTGGCGACTTTAATATACCATTTCACCCTATGGGTGTATGGTATAAAAAACGAACTAATTTGGAAAATTATGCAACACACTGGCGAAAGCGTAAACGAACTAACCACAATTAAAAGTTAAGAGAAACAATAAATTTCGATAAAAAAAAATCAGCAGCTATCAAAAACACTACAGTGACGTCACAGAGCAGAAGCTTTATGACTTACGCTAAGAATTCTTTTTAATTGTTTCAAATAAATCATTATTAAAAACCTATTTCCATGGGACTGACTAAATAGTCATCATTATAAAACTAGCTAAATGTTTGTAACGAATGAAAGAGACGATTCCGACTTTCATCAGCATGATGCATGATACTGATTTCCCGCGTCAGTGCTATTTAAAGAACAGGTAAAGGAGTTAAAGTGCAATCAATAATAGCTAATATAAGCGAAACTGCTTCAACTAAAATACCAAATGAGCAGAGCAAAGTAAGCCCATCTTATACATGCACGCGCACTCCCCTTGGCGGTGGTTGAGCGCAGAGCTATTAAATCTACAATTGTTCTCGAGTTCAAACCCCGACGTAGGTGGCTTTCCCCTCATGGATTTCCCCGATTGTGGTTTCTTTTTTTTCCCCTCCTGCCCAAAGAAAAAACAATTTTCATAAATTTTTTCTCACCACTTTTCGCCCTTCTCCTCGCATAAGCGAAGAATGGCAAACATTGTCCTAAGTTTA
The DNA here is from genome assembly GCF_018902025.1 of Drosophila willistoni. Classification (NCBI taxonomy): domain Eukaryota; kingdom Metazoa; phylum Arthropoda; class Insecta; order Diptera; family Drosophilidae; genus Drosophila; species Drosophila willistoni. The sequence continues at coordinate 2,401,836 of NW_025814459.1, read as the reverse complement.
TTGCTTGGCATAATTGTTTCCAAATCCATTTTTGAAAGATATTGCCTCCACCAATCATTAGTTACCGATATGACACCAGTTTGTCGGTCATAAATATCATCTGGTTGGTCGTCATCTGAGTGTGGACATGATACTTTCCTTGCATCTTTTTTAATTTTTTGCTGTTATAAAAATAATAAATTTTTAAAATGAAAGAAAGCGAATGTTTTAATGTTTAACTTACAATATTTGCATTCTTCCAAGCATCCTCCAAGACTTTGGGATGTGTCCAAATCTGTTAAAAATGATCATACTTCATTATAGCAATATTTCTGTTAAAGTGGGTTTAGACATAAAAACACATAAATGCGTTAATAGTTATAGCTTAAGCCACCCCAATAAAGCAAAAACTAAACACATTTTCAGTGTTGATAAAGTGACTAATAAGTCGAAGCCTGGCATTACATTTGCAGCGGCTACAGATTGACACTTGGAATTTTGCCTGGAATGTTGAGTTTGCAGGATGACAAGAATCTTTGCTTTAACAACATATTTAGAAACAAATGTTGAGATCTGTCTTCAGGTCAGGTCCTATATAAAGAGGGGCCTCGGGCTAGAGAGCTCGGTTAATAACTGGGAACTAACCAAACAGTTTTAAATAAAAAGTGATACAGTGAAAGTGAAAAGTCAAAAGTAAAAACTATGTATAATAAACATGAGTGAAGTAAATAACATTGTTAGCGCTCCGACATATACATGTAAGTATACTTCGACCCTGAACAAAAATAAAATCGGGCAGCGATGGAGAAGGGGAATGAGTGCATGCATGCAGCTATATTTGAGTGAAGCAATTCCAATTCAATGAAATAATCATCGAGTAATCAACTAGTCATCAAGTGGCAAGTGAAGTCATAAGGAGATTTTGTTACAGATTTACGAGCAACCTTACATATTTGTGAAGATAATCCAGTCCTTGGAACACAGAGAGTTCTGAGTCTAATAATAAAATAAAATGACCAAATGCACTTAAACTGTCTCCAAACAAGCTCAAACTTTTTGATGGCAAACCGTTTTTATCCGGAAATCTAACGGGACTTTTCAAAAATAGCATTGAAAGGATGAACACGTGTTCATTGTTGAAGTTTTCCGCAGCGAAGAGAATTTTTTGTCACAACAAAGTGGTTTAAAGTGGTCAAACGTTTGAGTATTCCAATTTCAATTACCCTGTGATAGTCGAAAAAAAATAGATGAAAAAACTAGATTGTTTCACCCTATTTCGGGTTCTGCGAATCGAACTGCATCAAAACTGCCACAATTGTCTGCAAACTTTCTTCAGCTGAAGTTGAAGGTATTTATTATGAATTTATAAAATAATATTGTCTGGACGTTGACGCATACAATACGTACACTTGGCCATACGACACAGGACGTAGCCTGTTTCGCGCGAGCCCAAGCAGAGAGCTGTCCACCTCCCGCCCGACCGACCGTGGGGCGCAGCCGTATATATATACAAATAAAACGGACAAACAATTAAAATATGATTAACTGCAGCTAATTACGAGATAAGTGTGCTAAAAAAAAGGTTTTCACAAGAGAAAGAGAGGCTTCTGATCTGATTACGGGATACAGAAGATTGTAATCAGAACATAGGACTCGAAAAGGTTTATGAAATAGTTAGAGAGAGAATAGTTAGAGGAATAAAATTTCTAGTAGATCTAAGGGGTACAGATAGGTTTAACTGGTTCAATGCTCAGGAGAGTCTATTTCACCTATTAAAAGTTTGAATAAAGATTGAACCAAGCATTACTCTACGATTAATTAAAGAATGAAGATTGATTAAAAGAAGCCTACTGGAGTATGAAGGCTAATTGACATTGCGATCCCAATTTAGACCGCGAAGAGCAAAAACAAGAATTGGTTTTTGAACAGATTCAATTTTACTTTGGTGCGTTTTGCGGTGACCATATGCAAGATCCGTACTCTAAGATAGGACGGATTGATGAAGTACGGACCGCCAAACTCTTTTGACCATCGTTTCACAGACCCAAGAACATTCATAGCTTTACTAACTGTAGCAGAAATATGAGGATTGAAAGCTAATTTATGGTCCATAAGAACACCTAAGTCATTGATAATATCTAACCGTTCTAAGGCAGTGTCATTAAGATAATAAGTTGCTAAGCATGGAGTGCATCTATAAAAAGTCATAACTTTACATTTAGAGCCGTTGAGGTTTAATAGGTTGGTTTCACACCAACTCTGAAGATTATTAATATCGGATTGAAGCAGGCAAGAAGACGACGTCTTTAAAACTGAGGTAAAGCTAAAGCTAATAATTATACTAACAAATAAATTCTACGGTAGAATTTGTTTTGATCAACCTAATATTTTTTGTATGTTTTGTGAACGTATTTTTCATCTTTCAAGTTTTAGTTGTGATCGCATAAAATTAAACAAATGGAATGTATGCCATCGTTTTTGTCTATAATATTTGTAAGAAATATGCTACAATTAGCTGTCAGAATTTGCCAATGCATGTATAGTAGTAAATATAGTAAGGCCACGTTTGGTTTGCAAAGGTAAGTCTTACACAGCAAATGTAGTTTTCGTTAATTACACTGAAAGTTGTAATTACATTTCAATGTCAAAGTTGACATTTTTTCAAAAAGTGTCTTTTTATACCATACACCCATAGGGTTGTATTAAAGTCGCCAAAATGTATGTAACAGGCAGAAGGAAGTTTTTCCGACGAACACGCAGATTTCGAAGACTATAAGAGCTAGAGCCACCAAATTTGGTATGTAGTCTCGTGTAGTATGTACAGTTATCCAGTTTGTTTCACATTTTTGCCACGCCCCATACCGCCCCCGAAAATTAAATAAAACCGATTTTCTCAAACACTATACTAACTAGACACACCGAATTTGGTATGTATATTTGGTTAGTAAATGCGCACATTTTGTATGTTTAAAAATTTTGCCACGAAACTACTAGCAGTAGGTAGAGCGATTCAAAATGCCCCTCTCATAGATTGCATACTATACCGCACTTCGAGTTGAATGGGGCCAAAGAATGGCAGTAAGCCGATCGAAAGAGAGGCTATATAAGACAAGTCTTATGGACTGTAGCAGTCAGTCATTGTTCGGAATTCATCGAGCACAAATCAACAACCAAGTTTAATTCGGAAGTCAATGCTCGGTATACCGAAAGGACCAAAGAATAATTCCATAACAAGGATACTCAAGGAACGCATGACCACTCCACGCGGACCATTCACTAATGCAAGGATATCTGTAACGTAAGGACCTATTGTTACTAGGCTTCAAGGACATCTCAGCAATTAACATTAATGCGAAGGACAGTAAAAAATTGGAGTCTACAGCAAGGACAAATTTGCGCGCATACGAATCTATCTGTTAAACTTTAAAGAAAATCAGTTATATGTTAATTTTGGGGACGCAAAGGGGCGTGACCAACATTGAAATTAACTCTATTTATTTACATACTACACGAGTCTACATACCAAATTTGGTATCGAGATCTAGGTCTCCATACAGACGGACGAACGGACGGAAAGACGAACATAACTAGATCGACTCGGCTGTTGATCCTGATCAGGAATATATTTACTTTATGGGTCGAAAAAGTTTTGCAGACAAGCAGTAGCCAGCGAGGTAATTATTCAAAGAGAGAGCATCCTCGTTTGTTGCAGTTCTTGTGATTAATATTATTATTTTACTTCCTTTTTTTTCTTTTTGGCTTGTTTACATTCACATTAAATCCGCGGATTCATCTGGTATATATATATGTATATGGTATATATGTATGTACATTTTACACATATGGGCAATCTTATGCGCTATGTATTATGTAAGTTAGGAGTTCTCATTTTCCTTTATTGGTGGATTCTTACCATATCCTTCCTTGGGAATAAGGATTGGACTTGAGAACTCTGGGTTTTTATAGTGACACACAACACAACACTTGATTAGAACGTTATAAGATTTTTATTTAGTCGTACTTGATGTAACTAGTTCTATGTCTAAACTAAGACTGCCTGCCCTGTGGAGCGTGGTCCTTTAAATATACCCCGAGATGCCCTATGGGCGCTGGCCGCGGCGTCATGCCGTCGGCAGCGGCGTTGGGATCGTGTCCAAAGTGGGTCGCCTCTTCCGGCGAATTCCGCTTATCGGCAATATTCAAAGAATGGCTAGGCTAATAATACAAAAGTGCTTATGCTAGAAAAGGGAAGTGAAGTGTCTAGTGTGACCCAACATGGGTCGTCTTGGGTCACATATCTGCTTGCGTCGCATAAATACTAGGAAATATAAGTTGCTTACTTGGCTAAGTGTGTTAAGTGTTTACAGAAAATGAAAGATGTGGGTTTCTTAGTTGAGTAAAAGTGACGAGTGATATAGGTTGCGATGCACTTAGGTCATACGCGTGTGTGTGTGGTCTGTTAGTGTACCTAGAATGTATGGGGGTGTGTGTGTGGTCAAGAGTTAGTATTACTTAGATCGAGGGAGGGTATTTTACCCAATACTCGTTCAGGCGTTTCTGGTAGAGTGTGCCGATCGAGTCCCTTTGTAATGTGAGAGGCCGGGGTGCGGGGCATGGTCTGGCTTGTAAGGGGAAAGGCGTCCCAGGGGTGCTTGTTGTGTGAGAGGAGGAGAAAGAGGCCTCGTGTGAGGATGGGGGTGCTAGAGAGAGAGATTAGCCTTTAGAAGAATTGTAGTTTTTGTGGAATCGAAGGGAGAAAGGGACAGGGGGAAGGCACATTAAATAAATTTGGACAAGGTTATAAATTCATTGCAGTGTACAGTTGTGTGTTTGATAGACTTAAAACTTTATTATGCTTGACTTTATCCATTATACTTATATACACAGGTATACAAATTGGTCCACAAATCACTTGATAAACCAATTATTATCTCATTTATCTGTTGAAGAAAGAAATGAAAAGAAAAGAAATAAAAAAACAAATGCCTGTTGCCTATATATGTATGTTTAATGTATATGAACACTTCAATCTTGTAGACTATATAAAAATTGGTTACTGTTTATTTTGATATTATTGCCAGGACCTCTGACAAGAAAGTTAAATTGCAAAGAACTAACTAGCATGAACTATCTATAATATACATATATTAAGACCGATCCAGTAAAGTTTTCCCTAACTCTACATTCTTTGAACGATATTAGAAACCTAAGAAGAATGTTAGAGAATAACTTGACAGTAATTTAGATAGTCAAGGATCTGAAACTAGTTTTTCAAGTATATAGTCCAGTCTTTAATTTATGTATGTATATACTGCCTTCTAAGAACTTTTCATTCAAACTTGGAAAGTATTTGAACGATTGGATACAATAATGGACTTTCGACAAATTACATTTTGTGATAAAACTAGACTAATATTGGTCCAAACTATTTAAATAAAAAGTCAATTCATAAACATCTGGAATCGGTTTTGGTAAATTCTAAATAATCTCGTGAAGGGAAATACATAATTTTCTAAATATTTAAATATATTTTGAGCTTAATTAGCTTTAATTTGCTGATATAATATTTTAGATAGATTTATATGCCATTCTTGTAAAACTGGGATCTTTATCGCGAAATTTACTTCAAATTCCAATAAATTGATCTCCCAAAAGAAGAAAGATAAATTCTTAAGTTAATATCGTTTTTTCGTTAATTTTGTAAGAATCATTACTCTGCGAGGTTTTTGGTAATAATTTAGTAAATTGAGCGCTCTTTAAACGAAAGAAACACAACCACAAAACAATTTACACTTATAATCATTATGTTATTTGATATTTTTGATACGAATAGTTACTTTTGCAAGCGTTCAATATTTTCCAGTCAACAAATGGAATCAATTGTTGCCTAAAGAAAAAAAACTATAATTTGAGCTCCACTAAAGTGGACTTGGAGTCCACTCCAATCGGAATGGAGCATTCTATCGCACGGATTAATAAAAAAATTGGTGGAGAGTATGCCCAGGCGCATAAAAAGTGTGATTACAGCCAAAGGCCTTTGGTGTAAATATTGAAAAAATTCCTTAATCTATAAGTTTTGTTATAAGAGCAAAAGTGGATACTTGCTCATTTTTAAGTTTTTTATGGATAATTCGAGCTAAGGAGAGGATAATGAATAAAATTCTTTGTTTTTGGTTTTATATATTATTAGTGGATTTTCGTTAAAAGTTTGGAATCGATTAATGCATTTTTGTGGGTTTTACAGCCACTCAAAGTCACAGTATCAAAGCATGTATCCACATGTGCTCGCCACTGTATATGTGAATACCAGATGATGATATTGTTGATTTGAGATGAAGCTGTTTGACGATGAGTTTACACATATGTATATATACATATATATGAATGACTCTTGGGGCCTCAATTCGCCGACATTTTTTTTTATTATTGTTGATGTTGTTCTTGGTTGTTGTTGTTAGTTGTTGGTTATTGATGGTGGTGTTGGGTGTTATCAGCAATGGCAAGTTGAGCATACGGTCAGGTCGAATCGGATTGGATTGGTTTGTTTTGTTTTGTTTTGGATTGAATTGATGATTCAATTAAAAGTGCTCTTCATTCTGCCTGCAATGTTGTTGTTGTTGTTGATCGTGTTGTTGTTCTTGTTGATGTTGTTGGAGTTGTTTATACGTGCGACCAAGTAAAGGAACATGCTCTTCCTGCAATTGGCGATTAATCAATGCCGACCATGGCCCACATCCACGTTTTTTTTTTCAATATCAGCAATCGCTTATCCTCGGCATCTTCGGCATAAAGACCAGACGGTAGGAATCCTTTGCTAGCTATCGATTCGCTCACCTGTGACACCTGCATTATTTTCTTGCCCACAACCCTGCCTAAGATGTGATCAAAACCAGTTTGCAGAAAGGGTTCAGTCATAATTCACAGCTTCAGTTTAACACGATGCCAGATAAGTACTCGAAAATCCTCCATGGCCATAATAGAGACCTGAAAGTAATCAGCGGTTGAGACGCCAAACCATTCTGGCGAGTCAAGGAACTGATGGGGAAATACAATGTGTAAGGCCCGTTAATGTTGTGGGACAACCAATTTGCCACTCAATACCAACGAAAAGCTATCTACCTTGGTGACCTTCTCCTGGGCATAGACTTCCTGTTATTTGAGGGCACGTATAACCTTAATGCAGTTTAGCACCTTTTTGAACTGATGGCGCGTCACATGTAGAGGCTGAAACAAGGCTATGTAAACCGACTCAATTTCCTGCTGAAAACGCACAGGCCGTAAACGACATAAGACCACAATTAGATAGATGAAATTGATGACAATGCCCAGACCAGACCACACGACCACATCTGGTGTACACTCAACCAGAAGTGCCAGCAGCAGTGGCTACTGAGGCGCCTGTGGCACCGCCGGCTCCACCCATACCAATGCCCATGGCATTGACACTGCTGCTGCTCCCAGCACAATTGATCAACTTCTCAAGGCTACCGGCGCTGTCGGCTGTGCTGGGCATGGCCACCTCCTCCGTATCCTGCGACCACTCCACCTCTCAGTCATGTCTCTCTCTCTCGCTCGCGTTCTCTGAAATGTCTTTATGGGTCCGGTTGTATGCTTTTTTTGTTTCTTACTATACTGTTGGGTGGGGGAGGCAGACAGTCAGGCTCTGTTAACCAACAGAAAATGTTATTCGGTTGCTTCTTGTCTTGACTAGTGCCGTTCTTGGCTGTTTGTGGCTTTCATTGTACGCAGTTTTCAGGGACTGCTCTCTGGCCGGCCCTTACCGGCCTCTGTTACATATAACTTGGAAAATGAGCCAACTACAACTCGGCCGTCTTGGCTTTAGGAATGTCTTCAATCTCTGTTTTATTTCGTTAGTTTGATGAACTATATAATGTAATGTTAACATAAATTTACCATTTGATTGTTCTCGTATTCTATAGCCAAATGTTTACAATTTGATTTTTATACCCTTGCAAAAAGGGTATATAAATTCTGGTCAAAAGTGTGCACCCATAGAAGAAAGCATCTCCGACCATATAAAGTATATATATTCTTGATCAGCACGATGACACGAGTTCAAAAAGCCATGTCCGTCCGTCCGCCTGGATCGACACGAACGCCTCCTAGACCGGTTAGAGCTACAGGGTTGAAATTTTGCATGTAGGCTTGTTAACGACTTTGCCAAATTTGATCAAGATCGGGTGACTATATCATATAGTTTCCATATAAACAATCGGTGGTAAATAGTAACTTTGTATAATAACTTTGTTATTTGGTATGCTAAGACTGTAGGCCATTCGTATTTTACGTTTTTTTTTCTACTCATTATTTTTTTTAACGAACAATTTTCCATTTTTTTCAATTCTTATAGTCCTCTTTATGAGGACACCTTCTGAGAACATGTATAAAAAATTTCAATGTTATTGCTCAATTTGTTCGCCCACCAGAACTTCCGTCAGTTCGAAAAACGTTGTTTTGAGAAATACGCGATCAAAGGTTTGCCGCTGCAGCTCAGCGCATTTGACACCGCTTCATTCAACAGACAATAAATTTCAAAATGTTTAATATCGCGACATAAAAATTTGCAGGTAAAAAGAAAAATGTAAAAAAAATCGAATATTTTGACTCAACAAGGTAGAAACTTCGAATTCTGCTTGTTGTCTAAAATTTTCTACATTTCTATCGCTGAAGAATTCATAAAATTTTTTTAATTTGGTCTAACTTTTCCTTTAACTTACCACAAACCTCTCTTTTTGGCGCTAATACAAAAAGCATCTCCTTTTAAACGTTAAAGCCTCTAACGCTCAAAAGTGACTTCAGACACTTATTTTATTATTAAATTTAGAAATTAAATTTGGCCATTCAAATTTTTTTTTTTTTTGTAACGTTTAATATATATTTGTTGAATCTACTCTTAAATTAGAGCCTAACAACAAGTTTGAGATATTTTTCTTAGTCTAGTACTTAAGATAAATCCTGGGGATATTGCAGGCGGCCCTAATCACTTTTTATTGGGTTGGTCTGCCATTTCTTTTAAGACGAGTTCTATTATTAGTTCGCGTAAGGCAATTGGCAAGAACATTTGGGTGTGCATCCAGTTTCGCAGAATACTTTAGTTGTTGACTACCTATTTCAGATTTTACTCTAGGTATATTTAGATCATTTTGAATGTTGTCGTTTCGTATATACCACGGGGCCCCCGTGATTGATCTTAAAATCTTCGACTGCGCTCTTTGTATAATATCGACATTGCTGGTAATTGCATTTCCCGGTAGTACGGCTCCGTAAGTCCTGATGGGTTTCAGTACGGAGTTGTATAGGAGGACTTTATACTCCAGACGTAGATGGGACCGAGCATTGATGATCCAATGTAGGCTACTCGCTTTTAGTTTAAGCTGTGACTTTTTTACTTCGATGTCAAGTTAGTCTTCTGTCTAGGTGGATGCCAAGGTAAGTGACAACCACGACATCTGGTACGTTGTTTAGCTTTAGAGCTGGACAGTTTCTTCTGTTAAGCGTAAATGTAACATGTTTGCATTTCTGCTCGTTGACCCGGATACGCCAGGTTGCTAGCCATTCCTCTACCACCTTGAGGTGTTTCTCTAATTTTGCAGACGCTTGTATTGGGCATTTGGATCTGCTGAGGATTGCCATGTCATCGGCAAAAGTGGACGTTGTAAGTCCTAAACTCGTTGGTAAGTCTGCAGTGTACAGCAGGTAGAGCAATGGGCCGAGTACACTGCCTTGCGGTACACCAGCTTTGATTTCAAAATCAGCCGAGACGGAGCCATTACATCTTACAGCGAATTTCCTATTGTAAAGGTAAGATTCCATGAGTTTGTGTGTGTACTGTGGCAGTTTTTGCCGGATTTTGAACATCAGACCCTCCAGCCAAACTCTATCGAAAGCCTGGGCAACGTCGAGAAAGACAGCCGCACAGTATTCTTTTAGTTCGAATGCTGTTCGTATTTCGGATGTTATGCGATTGACTTGTTCAATTGTACCATGTTTTTCGCGGAAGCCAAACTGGTGTGAAGGGATTGTGTTCTCCGATGCCAGAAATGAGTTTAGGCGGATCTGCAGGACCTTTTCAAAAAGCTTCGAAAGACATGGCAGCAAACTAATTGGCCTATAGGATGATGGCTGGGTTTTGTCCTTTCCCACTTTAGGAATCATGATGATAGTGGACTTTTTCCATGTTCTTGGGAAGTAGCCAATTTTTATTATAGCGTTGAACAGTTTGCAGATATATTGTATTGCAATGATAGGGAGTTCTAGGATCATTTTCGGTGTGATTAGGTCATGGCCAGGGGCTTTTTTCGGCTTTATGTGGTTTTTAATAACTGCAGTGATCTCGTCCGATTGGAGTTCCGAGTACTCACTATCCGTTAATGTGTTCGAAGGGGGAAGTACAGATGAGTTTGATGTTGGATTTGGCTGGAAAACCATTTTAAGATGTTTGGCAAATACGGATGCCCTCTCTTCGTCACTGCGGGCCCATCCACCGGTTGGACTCCTTATCGGTGAAATTGTCTCTGTAGGAGCGCTTAAAGTTGGGTGGGCTTTCCACAGAGGATGTTTAGTGCTGGTTGGACTGAGCTTTTCTATGTATTTCCTTTGAGCCCAGCTTTCCTCTTGTCTTAACGCCTTGGAGAGGTTGCGATGAGCTTGCCTTAGGCGAAGTTTTGCTGCTGGTGAGTAATCTGCCATTCTCTTCTTAGACGTCGTTTTTCCGTTACTAATTGTTCTATCCGCCGGTTCGTAGGCCTGTCAACAGGTTTGGTGTAAGAAGAGGCATGTGGAGTAGATACTCTTGCTGCAGCTCCCATCATCGACTCAAGTGCAGAGACGCACATATCAATGTCCTCTGCAGCATCCAGTTTCGGCGAACAGTCAATGTGGGCACTCATGTACATTTTAAATTTAAGCCAATTTGTTTTGTTGTTTGTAAGCCTATATGGGCGATCAAGTACATGAGGTCTTGTTAATAATGTGAATAGCACTGGAGAGTGATCGGAAGTTAAATCTAGCAGTATTTCCACAGTGATCCGATTACGTGGAATCCTCTTGGTTACTGCGAAATCAATCAAGTCAGGCACTTTCTGTGGATCTGTGGGCCAATAAGTAGGCCTACCCGGTGAGACGCAATCCATCTTATTGAGAGGGTTGACTATTGTGTTGTACAACTGCTTTCCTTTAGGATTTACCAGGCGAGATCCCCAGTGCGTATGTTTGGCGTTATAGTCCCCTGCTGCAATGAAGCGATCTCCGAGTGTGTTAAAGAAATCGGTAAATTCCTTTTCAGAGATTGAGAAGCGTGGTGGGTACAGGGTACAGTACAGGGCGACCAATGTAGTGTTGCCGCAGCTGGTTTGGACGGTTATAGCAGTTGCTTGTAGGTGCTGTGTTTCAAATCTGTTGAGGAACGACTGTTTTATACGGTTTTTGATTAGGATACCGGTCCCGCCATGAGCTTTTCCGTCTGGATGGTTTGTTGCGTAGAAGGTATATTTTGGTATTTGAAAATTATTTTTTGATGTTAAATGTGTTTCCGAAATCAGCAAAACGTCGATTTCACTTGAGTCTAGGAATAGTTGCAGTTCATTTTTGTGCTTGCAGATGCCGTTAGCATTCCAAAGACATAGACGTAGGGAAGACGTATTCTCGATAAGCTTCTGGATAAGCAGGTTTTGATTCCGCATCAATTCGTGCATACAGTTTTGCATGAACGTCATAAAAGTGGTCATGTTTTGATTGAGTGAGATCAATAGGGCCTCTAAACCACTTGGAGTTTGCTGGCCAAGCTCTGGTGCGCTAGGTTGTGGATTCTGTAGATGGTGGAGTGACGGGGTCTCTTTCGCGGGCTCTGTCTGTCCAGTTCGGAGCACACTAGCGAAGGATACACTAGGACTGGTTGTCGCAGTCATGCTGGATGATCTAACAGCCTTGGCGAAGAATACCTCCGGTGTAGTTTTGAAGGCGTTGAAGGTAATTTTTGGTCCAGCTGGGGGTTTGCGCCCGTTAAGGTGTGATTTACGATCTATCCTCTGTAGATGGCCGTGTGGTTCCATCCACAGTTGCTGCATAGTCTCAGTGCGACGTTGTTTCTGTCCTTGGTGCAAATGCCATCTTCATGATGTTCGCCGCAGCCAACACATACTGACCTAAGATTGCAATTGTTAGAGGTGTTGTTGTATTCCTGGCAGTTTTTACACTGCGATGGTTGGTGTCTCTTATGGGGCTCCTCTACGGTGATTCTTCTGTGCAATAGAAGCTGTAGGTTGTAGATCGGGTGCACTTCATTTGGCTTCGAACGCTTTGCATCTGGTTGGAGCTCGATTTTAAAGAGCGGCTGTGCGACTTTGTTCCTGTTGATGATGTTGACAACGGACTTGACCGCAAACCCTTTTTCGACCAACGCGTCTGCTATTTCTTGAGTAGGGACCAGTTCGGAGCACAGTTCGGATGGCTCAATCCCCTTTAACACAACCTGGAGACCTTTACTGCTTTTTAGTTGGTAGGTATAGAAGTTGATGTTAGCATTACGGAGGTACTTTTCGATGATGCGGAAATTGTCCTCGGTTTGGGTTTGACATTTAATTTCTCTAATGTTACCCATATTGAGTGGGGTTACAACAAAGTTATTTGCCCCTACTGTTTCTACTAGCTTCGAAATCAGGGCGCTGCAGTTGGCTCCACGGATGTATAAAGGGGATGGTCTAGCCGATTTCAATTTTTCTACACCGCCGGCTTGGGCGTCTTACTGATCGGCAAGAATTTTAAAACGATTCCCGCTAAGGGGTGCTACTGGTTCATTTGGTTTGGTTATTTTCGGCGTATTGCCACTTTTTTTCTTTTGCGGGCTTAGCTTCCGCTTAGTTATTTTAATATATCTACTCATTCCAGTTTGGACAGAAGTCGTTGGGTTTACTATTGTGGCTGACTCTGGGCGACTTGTCGTTGACGGCTTGAGGCAGGTCAATACTTCGGCAGACGTTGCAGTAGTTGCTGTCAAAGGGCTGACGGTGCTGGTCGGTGCAATCGGTGACCCAGTTATCGATATTGATGGAGAAGCACACTGCTCTCTCCACGGTAAGTTGCTGTTGATTGCTGAGTGGCTGGCACTTTCGGTGTTATTGCTTACGTTAGCATTCAGTGGGGTCGGCGGCACCACCGAAAAGTAAGCGTTGTTGCGTTGGACCGAGAGTCGACGCTCACGTTGTTGTTGTACAATTAGTTCTTGTAGCTGTTGCTAGTGGGGATCGAGAGAGCTTGGGCCCGAATTGGTGGACATGGCTTTTGTAAAATTTACGCACTTTGTTGTTGCAACTTAGTATTTATTAGCAATATGATTGTAAATAGGCGTCTCTGAGGCGACTGAGAGCCCTACACAAATTTTTTGCAAACGCGGTCTTTTTTTTTTTTTTACACTCAATTTTTGCGGAGTGCATTAAAAAAAACACGTCTGTACACGGCGGCAGTTGAATTGAATTCATTTATATGTTTTTTGATCGTTAATATATCACACCACAATATTTAGAAAAAATCTTTTAAAGCTCTCCAAAGCTTTTAACGGTACTTTTTTTCTTAATAAACACAAAACATGTGTTTTTTCGCTCGTGTAATTTGATCTGCTGCATGTAGTGTTTTGCAGAAATTTAAATAAAAAATCTATTTTTGCTGCACTTCAACAAAAAGTTGTTTCAAAATATACCACACGAATAAATAAATTTAACATTTCTGTTCAATACTTTTTTTTCAGATGCCCAAGAGTGCCTTGAGACACTTAATACCTTTTTTGAACCTGGCAGCTAAACGAAAACTTCTAGATTTTTTCTGATTTCATTTTTGAGTTTAGAAGCCTTTATTTACTTTAAAAAAATTGTTCTTCTTATTTTCCTCCAATAGTTTAGAAAACAGCATTAGAGGGTTAATACATTGTTGAATTACTGTTAAATCTACTCTTAACATAGAGCCTAAATACAAGTTTGAGAAATTTTGTTTAGTCTAGTACTTAAGCTAAATCCTGGGGATACTGCAGGCTGCATAAATCACTTATCATTGGGTTGGTCTGTCGTTTCCTTTAAGACGAGTTTTATTATTATTTCGCAAAAGGGAATTGGCAAGAATCGCGAAGAGCATTTATATGTGCATCCAGTTTTGCAGAATACTTTAGTTGCTGAGTACCTATTTCAGATTTTACGCTAGGTTTAATCAGATCATTATGAATGTTGTCATTCCGTATGTACCACTGAGACCCCGTGAGCTTCAAATCGTCGACTTCAACCTTTGTATGACTTCGACATTGCCGGTACTTGCACTACCCCATAGTACGGCACCGTAAGTCCAGATGGGCTGCTGGTCAGCGAGTAACCTGCAATTCTCTTCTTAGACGTAATTATTCCGTTACTAGTTATTCCATCCGCTAGTTTGTAGGCCTGTCAGAGGCAGGTGGCGTAGATACTTTTGCTGCAGCTCCCAGCATTGACTCAGAGACACATATGTCGAAATGCTTTGCAACATCCAGTTTCGGCGAATGGTCAATGTGGGCACTCAAGTAAATTTTGAATTTAAGCCAATTGGTTTTGTTGTTTGCAAGCCTATAAATAAGGGCGATCAAGTACTTGAGGTCTTGTTAATAGTGTGAATAGCAGTGGAGAGTGGTCGGAAGTTAAATCTAGCAGTGTTTCCTCAGGAATTCTCTTGGTTTCTGCAAAATCAATCAAGTCAGGCACTTACTGTGGGCCTGTAGGTCAGTAAGTAGGCCTACCCGCTGAGACGCAATCCATCTTATTGAGTGGGTTGACTATTGTGTGGTACAACTGCTTGCCTTTAGGATTTACCAGGCGAGATCCCCAGTGCGTATGTTTGGCGTTATAGTCCCCTGCTGCAATAAAGCGATCTCCGAGTTTGTTAAAAAAATTGGTAAATTCCTTTTTAGAGATTGAGAAGCGTGGTGGGCAGTACAAACCAACCAATGTAGTGTTGCCGCAGCTGGTTTTGACAGTTATAGCAGTTGCTTATTGGTGCTGTTTCAAATCTGTTTTGATGTGATGTCATGGCCCACATTCGGGCTAAACTGAATGTCTCCAATATATCAATAGAAAAGTTCAAATTTTCATATTCTAGAGAAATTTCATCTTTTAAAATCAGTGTTCCAATTGAGTTCTTTGACTGTATCTGCAGTTCTAGCTTCTGGCCGAAAAGCTTAATTGTGAAGGAGTTTACATCCAAAAAAAAGAAGACACGGGGCCAAACAAGGATTCCTTCACCATCTATTCCTCTTTCTTCCTCATCTATTCCCACTCCTTCCTTATCTATTCCTTCTTCTACTCTATCAAAAAACTTACAACTTCCTTCTCTGTCGGCTATCAGAATGTCAGAGGCCTTAATACTAAACTTACTAAACTCCTTGTAGATAGTCTGTCTTTTGATTTTGACCTAATTGTCTTTACTGAGACTTGGTTAAAACCTGACGTTTTTGACGCCACAGTTCTACCCTCTAATTTCAATATTTTTAGACGTGATCGTACTGATCGTAGGGGTGGTGGAGTTCTTATTGCTGTAGATTCCGCCCTATCATCGGGTCTGATAACAATACCTGTCTCAAATACTATCGAATTTATATGCGTTAAGGTATCTTTTACTCGTTTTTCCATTTTTGTTACCTGTTCTTACATTCCGCCCCAATCGGAATGGCCAACCTATTTACTACACTTAGATTCTATTAAATTTATAGTTGAACTACTTTCTGACAGAGACTTATTAATTGTCCTAGGGGACTTTAACCTGCCCACTATGACTTGGTCAACAGTTAATGGTAGCAAAACGTTGCTGCCCTCTGGGTGTCATGATTTTATTGATGGTCTGCTTGAGCTTTCGTTGGCCCAGCTGAATTCGATTTCTAATACGTCTGGCAGATTTCTGGATCTGATTTTTACTTCTGATCCTAGCTTTTGTGAAGTATCTAGAACTAGTCCAATGGTGTTACGAGAGGATAGTTTTCATCCAACTTTAGAGTTATCTCTTGAATTTCCCAGCCGCAAGCCCATCTCCGAGTGTGATCCTACGGTACGCACCCGATGTTTTCGGAAGACTGACTTTGTCGCACTAAACAATGCTTTTCTTAATACCGATTGGACTAATTTATACACTTGTACAGACATGAATTCCGCCATTTCTTCATTTTATACCACTGTTGACTCGATCTTTAATGACTGTGTACCCCTAGTGTCTCCTGTGGTGACGCAAAAATCACCATGGTTTACGCGGGGGCTGTCAAAACTGAAGAATCTTAAGTCAAGGTATTACAAAAAATATAAAGTCACGGGTCTATCATCGGATCTGTCTCGTTACTTGGTTGCTAAATCGAATTTTATTGTTTCTAATTCTAAATGCTATAATAATTACTTACAACGTTGCAAGTTGCAATTCTCCGAAAATCCTAAAGAGTTCTATAGTTACGTTAACTCAAAGCGAAATTCTATCTCCCTTCCATCGTTTGCAGTTTTTAATAATGATTCGGCCTCTTCTGATCAATCTATTTCTAATTTATTTGCTAACTTCTTCTCGACTATGTACATATCTACTAAGTACAACTCTAGCCAGATATATCCATATCCTATAACGAAATGCAACTGTATTCTTAATCCTATTATAACGCAAAGTTCGGTAGCTAAGGAACTAATGACGATTAAGCCGGTTGACGATTGATTTTTACAATTCAACTGCCGCCGTGTGCAGACGTGTTTTTTAATGCACTCCGCAAAAATTGAGTGTAAAAAAAAAAAAAAAGTCTGCGTTTGCAAAAAGTTGTGTAGGGCTCTCAGTCGCCTCAGAGACGCCTATTTACAATCATATTGCTATTAGATTGCTCTAATAGCAATAAATACTAAGTTGCAACAACAAAGTGCGTAATTTTTACAAAAGCCATGTCCACCAATTCGGGCCCAAGCTCTCTCGATCCCCACCAGCAACAGCTACAAGAACTAATCGTACAACAACAACGTGAGCGTCGACTCTCGGTCCAACGCAACAACGCGTACTTTTCGGTGGTGTCGCCGACCCCACCGATTGCTAACGTAAGCAATAACACCGAAAGTGCCAGCCACTCAGCAATTAACAGCAACCTACCGTGGAGAGAGCAGAGTGCTTCTCCATCAATATCGATAACTGGGTCACCGATTGCACCAACCAGCACCGTCAGCTCGTTGACAGCAACCAGCACCGTCAGCTCGTTGACAGCAACTACTGCAACGTCTGCCGAAGTATTGACCTGCCTCAAGCCGTCAACGACAAGTCGCCCAGAGTCAGCCACAATAGTAAACCCAACGACTTCTGTCCAAACTGGAATGGACAGATATATTAAAATAACTAAGCGGAAGCTAAGCCCGCAAAAGAAAAAAATTGGCAATACGCCGAATATAACCAAACCAAATGAACGAGTAGCACCCCTTAGCGGGAATCGTTTTAAAATTCTTGCCGATCAGCAAGACGATCAAGCCGGCGCTGTAGATAAAGTTAAATCGGCTAGACCACCCCCTTTATACATCCGTGGAGCCAACTGCAGCGCGCTGATTTCGAAGCTAGTAGAAACAGTAGGGGCAAATAACTTTGTTGTAACCCCTCTCAATAGGGGTAACATTAAAGAAATTAAATGTCAAGCCCAAACTGAGGACATTTTCCGCATCATCGAAAAGTACCTCCGTAATGGTAACATCAACTTCTATACCTACCAACTAAAAAGCAGTAAAGGGCTCCAGGTTGTGTTAAAGGGGATTGAGCCATCGGTCCCTACTCAAGAAATAGCAGACGCGTTGGTCGAAAAAGGGTTTGCGGTCAAGTCCGTTGTCAACATCATCAACAGGAACAAAGTCGCACAGCCGCTCTTTAAAATCGAGCTCCAACCAGATGCAAAGCGGTCGAAGCCAAATGAAGTGCACCCGATCTACAACCTACAGCTTCTATTGCACAGAAGAATCACCGTAGAGGAGCCCCATAAGAGACGCCAACCACCGCAGTGTAAAAACTGCCAGGAATACAACCACACCTCTAACAATTGCAATAATAGGTCAGTGTGTGTTGGCTGCGGCGAACATCATGAAGATGGAATTTGCACCAAGGACAGAAACAACGTCGCACTAAGACTATGCAGCAACTGTGGAGGGAACCACACGGCCAACTACAGAGGATGTCCTGTCTTTAAGGATCTTAAATCACACCTAAACGGGCGCAAACCCCCAGCTGGACCAAAAATCATCTTCAACGCCTCCAAAACTACACCGGAGGTCTTCTTCGCCAAGGCTGTTAGATCATCCAACATGACTGCTACAACCAGTCCTAGTGTATCCTTCGCTAGTGTGCTCCGAACTAGACAGACGGAGCCCCCGAAAGAGACCCCGTCACTCCGCCATCTACAGAATCCGCAACCTAGCGCACCAGAGCTTGGCCAGCAAACTCCAAGTGGTCTAGAGGCCCTATTGATCTCACTCAATCAAAACATGACCACTTTTATGACGTTCATGCAAAACTGTATGCACGAACTGATGCGGAATCAAAACCTGCTTATCCAGAAGCTTATCGAGAATAAATAATGGCTTCCCTACGTCTATGTCTTTGGAATGCTAACGGCATCTCCAAGCACAAAAATGAACTGCAACTATTCCTAGACTCAAGTGAAATCGACGTTTTGCTGATTTCGGAAACACATTTAACATCAAAAAATAATTTTCAAATACCAAAATATACCTTCTACGCGACAAACCATCCAGACGGAAAAGCTCATGGCGGGACCGGTATCCAAATCAAAAACCGTATAAAACACTCGTTCCTCAACAGATTTGAAACACAGCACCTACAAGCAACTGCTATAACCGTCCAAACCAGCTGCGGCAACACTACATTGGTCGCCCTGCACTGCCCACCACGCTTCTCAATCTCTGAAAAGGAATTTACCGATTTCTTTAACACACTCGGAGATCGCTTCATTGCAGCAGGGGACTATAACGCCAAACATACGCACTGGGGATCTCGCCTGGTAAATCCTAAAGGCAAGCAGTTATACAACACAATAGTCAACCCTCGCAATAAGATGGATTACGTCTCACCGGGTAGGCCTACTTATTGGCCCACAGATCCACAGAAAGTGCCTGACTTGATTGATTTCGCAGTAACCAAGAGGATTCCACGTAATCGGATCACTGCGGAAACACTACTAGATTTAACTTCCGATCACTCTCCAGTGCTATTCACATTATTAACAAGACCTCAAGTACTTGATCGCCCATATAGGCTTACAAACAACAAAACAAATTGGCTTAAATTTAAAATGTACATGAGTGCCCACATTGACTGTTCGCCGAAACTGGATGCTGCAGAGGACATTGATATGTGCGTCTCTGCACTTGAGTCGATGATGGGAGCTGCAGCAAGAGTATCTACTCCACATGCCTCTTCTTACACCAAACCTGTTGACAGGCCTACGAACCGGCGGATAGAACAATGAAGTAAGTAAGTCGTCTCGCCGACTTAGGTATACCATACACCAGTAAAGCAAATATTTCAACTTTATTAAACAAATGCATTTTCACATACTTTTTACAAGCATATCTTAGTATCTCGCTCACTCAATCATACGAGCACCCTAGCGCCCCCACCAGCCAACGGCCAACTCCGGCCTTATGGGAAAAACGTTTATATGCATAACTCGACTGTTTTTTGTCCCATTTTGATCAAATTTGGTATTTTGCTAGATATTAGTATTACATTTAAGTGTGCCAAATTTGATTGCATAAGGTAAAACAATACGGGAGATAATCAAGTTTTTCAAATTACGGGGGCGGAAAAGGGCGTGGCAAAATTTTAATACATACAAAATGTGTGCATTTACTAAGCGAATATACATACCAAATATGGTGTCTCTAGCTAGAATAGTTTTTGAGATAAACGCTTTTTTTAAATTGCGGGGGCGGAAAGGGGCGTGGCAAAAATTTGAAATAAACTTGATCACTCTACATACTACACGAGTCTACATACCAAATTTGGTGGCTCTAGCTCTTATAGTCTCCGAGATCTAGGTGTTCATACGGACAGACGGACAGACGGACGGACGGACGGACAGACGGACATGGCTAGATCGACTCGGTTGTTGATCCTGATCAAGAATATATATACTTTGTGGGGTCGGAGATGCTTCCTTCTGCCTGTTACATACATTTTGGCGACTTTAATATACCATTTCACCCTATGGGTGTATGGTATAATTAGTAACGGAAAAACGACGTCTAAGAAGAGAATGGCAGATTACTCGATCACCAGCAGCAAAACTTCGCCTAAGGCAAGCTAATCGCAACCTCTCCAAGGCGTTAAGACAAGAGGAAAGCTGGGCTCAAAGGAAAGACATAGAAAAGCTCAGTCCAACCTGCACTAAACATCCTCTGTGGAAAGCCCACCCAACTTTAAGCACTCCTACAGAGACAATTTCACCGATAAGGAGTCCAACCGGTGGATGGGCCCGCAGTGACGAAGAGAGGGCATCCGTATTTGCCACACATCTTAAAATGGTTTTCCAGCCAAATCCAACATCAAACTCATCTGTACTTCCCCCTTCAAACACATTAACGGATAGTGAGTACTCGGAACTCCAATCGGACGAGATCACTGCAGTTATTAAAAACCACATAAAGCCGAAAAAAGCACCTGGCCATGACCTAATCACACCGAAAATGATCCTAGAACTCCCTATCATTGCAATACAATATATCTGCAAACTGTTCAACGCTATAATAAAAATTGGCTACTTCCCAAGAACATGGAAAAAGTCCACTATCATCATGATTCCTAAAGTGGGAAAGAACAAAACCCAGCCATCATCCTATAGGCCAATTAGTTTGCTGCCATGTCTTTCGAAGCTTTTTGAAAAGGTCCTGCAGATCCGCCTAAACTCATTTCTGGCATCGGAGAACACAATCCCTTCACACCAGTTTGGCTTCCGCGAAAAACATGGTACAATTGAACAAGTCAATCGCATAACATCCGAAATACGAACAGCATTCGAACTAAAAGAATACTGTGCGGCTGTCTTTCTCGACGTTGCCCAGGCTTTCGATAGAGTTTGGCTGGAGGGTCTGATGTTCAAAATCCGGCAAAAACTGCCACAGTACACACACAAACTCATGGAATCTTACCTTTACAATAGGAAATTCGCTGTAAGATGTAATGGCTCCGTCTCCGCTGATTTTGAAATCAAAGCTGGTGTACCGCAAGGCAGTGTACTCGGCCCATTGCTCTACCTGCTGTACACTGCAGACTTACCAACGAGTTTAGGACTTACAACGTCCACTTTTGCCGATGACACGGCAATCCTTAGAAGATCCAAATGCCCAATACAAGCCTCTGCAAAACTAGAGGAACACCTTAAGGTGGTAGAGGAATGGCTAGCAACCTGGCTTATCCGGGTCAACGAGCAGAAATACGTACGTACCAGTTCCTCAAGCCGTGGATGTCACTTACCTTGGCATCCACCTAGACAGAAGACTAACTTGGCGCAAGCACATCGAAGCAAAAAAGTCACAGCTTAAACTGAAAGCGAGTAGCCTACATTGGATCATCAATGCTCGGTCCCATCTACGTCTGGAGTATAAAGTCCTCCTATACAACTCCGTACTGAAACCCATCTGGACTTACGGAGCCGTACTATGGGGGAATGCAAGTACCAGCAATGTCGATATTATACAAAGAACGCAGTCGAAGATTTTAAGATCAATCACGGGGGCCCCGTGGTATATACGAAACGACAACATTCAAAATGATCTAAATATACCTAGCGTAAAATCTGAAATAGGTACTCAACAACTAAAGTATTCTGCGAAACTGGATGCACACCCAAATGTTCTTGCCAATTCCCTTACGCGAACTAATAATAGAACTCGTCTTAAAAGAAATGACAGACCAACCCAATAACAAGTGATTAGGGCCGCCTGCAATATCCCCAGGATTTATCTTAAGTACTAGACTAAGAAAAATATCTCAAACTTGTTGTTAGGCTCTAATTTAAGAGTAGATTCAACAAATATATATTAAACGTTAAAAAAAAAAAAAAAAAAAAAAAAAAGATTAAGCCGGTATACTCACCGGGCCCAGACGGTATTCCCGCTTGTGTCCTGAGGTTCTGTGCGGAGTCGTTGTGCTCGCCTTTACTTAAGCTTTTTGAGTTGTCCGTTACACTGTCCGAGTTTCCAACTATATGGAAGGATTCGTTCATTTTACCTCTTCACAAATGTGGCAATAAATCCGACGTCACTAATTACAGAGGAATTTCTAAATTGTCAGCGATACCTAAACTGTTTGAGAAAATTATGACGTCTCAAATACAGCATTTATGTAATTTTTCGCCATACCAGCATGGGTTTGTCAAGAATAGGTCTACCACAACTAACCTTTTACAGTTTACATCTTTTGTAATCCAAGGTTTTAAGAAACAAAAGCAAACTGATGTTATATATACGGATTTCAGTAAGGCTTTCGATTCGGTAAACCATGCCTTACTATTACATAAGCTGAATTTAGTTGGCTTTCCGGATGCTCTGCTTGCTTGGATTTCACAATATCTAAGCAATAGGAGGCAGAGGGTTCTTTTTAGGTCCTCTCTTTCTAAGATCATTTGTGAGGATCGGGAGTCCCACAGGGCAGTCACCTTGGCCCATTATTATTTACCATTTTTATTAATGATCTCCCCACCGTTCTTTTAAATTCCAGAGTTCTTATGTATGCCGATGATGTAAAGATCGCTAATCGCATCGTAGACTCTCTCTCATTTCATATCTTGCAAGCTGACCTGAATGCTTTTCAGGGGTGGTGTAGGACTAACTTGTTATCTCTAAACTGTTCTAAGTGCAAAGTTATGTCTTTTTATAGAGGTTCTGCCCAATTAACGAGTCACTTTTTAAATAATTTCCCGTTAGAAAAAATTTATAATACTTCCTTGGTTGTAAAAGATTTGGGGATCTTAATCGACCACAAACTTAGTTTTAATCAGCATATATCGACTACTGTTAGTAGGGCTAAGAGTGTTCTTGGCTTTATAAAGCGCTGGTCGAAGGAGTTCAAGGATCCATATATTACCAAAATACTTTTTACTTCTTTAGCCCGCCCCATATTAGAATATGGATCTCGTGTTTGGTCTCCTCAATATGAGTTTTATCAAAACAAATTAGAATCTGTACAAAAACAGTTTTTACTCTTTGCCCTTCGTGATTTGCGCTGGGATCCAACTGTACAACTTCCATCTTATTCTAGTCGACTTTAGTTAATTAACCTTCCTTCTTTAACTAATCGTAGAACAATGCTTGGTGTAACTTTTCTTTACAAACTTTTGAATGGTGAGATTGACTCTTCCGAGCTGTTGAGCCAAATTAACATTTCTGTTCCATCTAGAAGGACCCGCAATTTCACACCGATTATCCTTCCCACTTGCACAACTAACTATTCTCTGCATGAACCTTTTCGTATACTATGTAGTGACTACAACAGACTTTGGCACGTTATCGGTTCCGAAACATCGCTTCCGGGTATAAAAACTGCGATCTTGTCATTCCTCGCTCGTAATTAGTTGTAATCATCTTTATTTAAACCTATCCTGTTTTCTTTTTATATGTAACCTATTATCTCATTACATTTAATATTTTCTATTTCTTTAGTTTAATTTATGTTTATATATGTAATACGCTTATGCCCTTAGGTCGGAGTGGGTAGAGGTTGTAACATTAACTTTACTTAGGGTCATTCGTAACAGGCCCGGGCCTGGTGTCATATGGGCCACTTGTTCGTACTGAGCGTTGTACGACTACGTCTATAAAAAAAAAAAAAAAAATAACCGTCGTTTTTCCGTTACAAGTTGTTCCATCCGCCGGTTCGTCGACAGGTTTAGTGTAAGTAGAGGCATGTGGAGTAGATACTCTTGCTGCAGCTCTCAGCATTGACTCAAGTGCAGAGTCGCACATGTCAATGTCCTCTGCAGCATCCAGTTTCGGCGAACAGTCAATGTGGGCACTCATGTACATTTAAAATTTAGGCCAATTTGTTTTGTTGTTTGATTGCCCGATCAAGTAAATGAGGTCTTGTAAATAGTGCGAATAGCACTGGAGAGTGGTCGGAAATTAAATCTAGCAGTGTATCCACAGTGATCCGATTACGCGGAATCCTCTTGGTTACTGCGAAATCAATCAAGTCAGGCACTTTCTGTGGATCTGTGGGCCAATAAGTAGGCGTACCCGGTGAGACGCAATCTATCTTATTGAGATGGTTGACTATTGTGTTGTACAACTGCTTGCCTTTAGAATTTACCAGGCGAGATCCCCAGTGCGTATGTTTGGCGTTATAGTCCCCTGCTGCAATGTAGCGATCTCCGAGTGTGTTAAAGAAATCGGTAAATTCATTTTCAGAGATTGAGAAGCGTAGCGGGCAGTACAGGGCAACCAATGTAGTGTTGCCGCTGGTTTGGCCGGTTATAGCAGTTGCTTGTAGGTGCTGTGTTTCAAATCTGTTGAGGAACGAGTGTTTTATACGGTTTTTGATTAGGATACCAGTCCCCCCATGAGCTTTTCCGTCTGGATGGTTTGTTGCGTAGAAGGTATATTTTGGTATTTGAAAATTATTTTTTGATGTTAAATGTGTGTCCGATATCAGCAAAACGTCCAATTCACTTGAGTCTAGGAATAGATGCAGTTCATTTTTGTGCTCGGGGCTCTCTTTTGGGGGATCCGTCTGTCCAGTTTGGAGCACACTAGCGATGGATACACTAGGAATTGTTGTAGCAGGCATGTTATATGATCTAACAGCCATGGCGAAGAATACCTCCGGTGTAGTTTTGGAGGCGTTGAAGTGATTTCTGGTCCAGCTGGGGGTTTGCGCTCGTTGAGGTGTGATTTAAGATCCTTGAAGACAGGACATCCTCTGTAGTTGGCCGTGGGGTTCCCTCCACAGTTGCTGCATAGTCTTAGTGCGACGTTGTTTCTGTCCTTAATGCAAATGCCATCTTTATGATGGTTGCCACAGCTAACACACCCTGCCCTCAGATTGCAATTATTAGACGTGTGGCTGTATTCCTGGCAGTTTTCACACTGAGGAGGTTGATATCTTATATGCAATAGGAGCTGAAGGTTGTAGATGATCCATTTTTTCGATCCATTTTTCTCCCCTTGAGAAATTTTGCGTAAACCCCGTTTGATTAGTGCTGTATTTTTTCAGCCCTGGCTTAGTTTGGACAGGCTTTTCAAAAAGTTAACTTAATACAGTGCGCACTGAACGACCGTCAATTAACTCAGTAGTAAATTTACCTTGTGCATTGGTGGTAAATCTGTAAGAAGCAAGATATTTCATTACTGCTCTTCATAGAGGCAGACCTTCCCAAATATTTTTCTTGACTGAAAATTTAAAAGATTGTTCAATACAAATTGCTCAGTCAATCCATTAGAGGCTGGGTGAAATGGTGCTGTTGTTATATGCTTGATTCCATGGAGTATGCAAAATTCTTTGAATGCCTCAGACGTAAGCTGCG
Source organism: Drosophila willistoni (assembly GCF_018902025.1). Lineage (NCBI taxonomy): Eukaryota > Metazoa > Arthropoda > Insecta > Diptera > Drosophilidae > Drosophila > Drosophila willistoni. The sequence goes on along the minus strand of NW_025814459.1, from coordinate 2,376,302 downwards.
GTCCGTTATCGCTGTAACTTAGTAGTTTACATTACCCATAAACATTTCCATTTCCGTACAGCTTCAAGTCTGGATGTGTATGGCGAAATTCCTGCAGCACCAATCCGTCTTTCCCAGGATTTGACTTCGTCTTTGAAAAAAAACACTTTTCCTTTTTGCATTTGATTCCGTTTTCTTTAAATATGTTTAAGACTAGCTCGATACGATTTAGATGTTCTTGGCTTGTTGGAGCTGATATGATGATGTCATCTAGGTAGTTGCCACAACCTTCTATTCCTTTTAGAAGTTGCTCAAGGTATCTCTGGAAGTTTGCCAGATATGATATTGGAATAGACCCAATGCACAATGGTTGCCCCCATAGGCCAAAAATAAAAAAAAAGTTAAAATTATTTGTTAAATTGTGGCAACGCAGTTTTATAATAGATCAATCTTTTTAAATCAGCTGTTCTTTTTGTTTTGTTCCCGCTGTCCTCTTCAATAATAACTTTTAAACATAGAGAAAAAAAATATACTGGGTTTGAAGCTCACGCAACTTGCAAGTGCGATTACAAGTAAAGTAATTAAATCAATTTAAATTGAGGTCGATCGAACAATGGAAGTCTTTAATATTTTAAATAAAGGTAGTAACTACTATATTTAATTATTTTCTTCAACACAGTATGTTTATTTTTAATAATTAATTTAATATAGGTTTAATTTCCTTAACATTTTATATGTTAACTTAAATTTTTCTTAATTGTGAACTCAATCGAAATTAACGATCAAACTTATACTGATATATTAACTTATGTTTACAGATTATTTTGAGCAAATTTCAGCTGCTAGTTTTTGCTAGCCGCTGCGTAATCTTGGAAAAACTAAAGCAGTCTTGCCGTTTTCTCGTTCCTTTTTTCGTTTGTGTAACTGTGCTTTTTGTGATGTGTATTGCAATTATCGTCTTTGTCTTCGCCTTCGTCTTTGTGCGTTTTGTTGTGTTGTCATATATATTTATTTGTTCATTTTCTTTTTTTATTTATACATATTATTTATTTCAATTTATGATTATTATTTTTTATTACTATATTTGTATAGGAGCTTCATACGAATGCGAATTTAACCGTATATATATATATTTAATAAGTGGTGTTCCGAGAAAGGTGCAAATCCAATCAAGGTTCAAAGCATTTTCCAATCTTTGAAATTAAGAATAGAGAATGATGGCTGTATAGTGGAAGCTGAGAGTTTGGACCACTTAGAAAAACGCATTGATTACTGCTGCAACAGAATTGCTATATTTTGGCGTAACTGCCAGCGAAATAAAGCATTCGTTTTGCAAAAGCATTCGGATTGGCTTTCGACAAATGAACAGTTTTAATTTAAATCCGATGTACTTATTACACCTGATCCTAGCATTGAACGTGGCCGCCCAAAAATTAGTTTCTCCGAGTGTTCAACCCGAACCAAGAGAAGACGGATTGCCAAGATTGCTGATTTGGATGAGTCCGCTGCTGAATATTTGCGTTCCGCTGACGTTGAAGAAAAATCTTGCCTGCAAGTGCTAATGAGGTTATTTCGCTTATAATGGAAGCGAATTTAACAAAGCATCAATACATGCTCATTAGAGAGTTTGTCAATAGCAAAATTTCTTCCGAGCTGTTTTGCAGCTATGATAATGTTTTAAAAGAAAATAAGAAATGTTATCCGGAAAAAATTTCAGTTAGTGAAGCACATGCAGAAGTGGAGCTTCAAAGTTTATTGGACCATACAACAAAGCGCACTATTGAGTTTCAAGAAAGTGTTATAAGTGATGTAGTCGCCGATCCTATTTGCAACCTAAAACTAATAGGGAAATGGGGCTTCGACGGCAGCTCTGGGTACAGCGAATACAAGCAGAAAGTGGAGAACAATAATTTGGAAGACAGTCACTTCTTTTTCACGTCATATGTTCCCCTTGCCCTATTAGCAACTGACGATATGTCCAAAATCCACGACCAGCATCCACACGATATTGTCGACCTGTGCGATTTCAATTTATTAAAGAATCAACTGAGTTAAGTATAGAGGAGGAAAAATATTTCAAGGGCAAAATTAAGAACCTTGTTCCGACGAAAATAGCTGTTGGAAACAAGACATTATTCTTGGTGCATATTTTACAATCGTGATTTAGAATCGTGATGGTAAAATTTGTAATGCCTTAACCCAAACATCATCCTCAAAATGCTATATATGCAACGCGAAGCCCACAGAGATGAACAATATTCAGAAAAGTTTGCAAAGGGAAGTTCATCAGGATCGGTTTCAGTTCGGGTTGTCACCACTTCATGCATATATAAGATTTTTTGAATATTTCATTCATTTATCCTACAGACTTGATGTTCAAGTCTAGCAAGTTAGAGGGGACGATGGAAACCTTAAATTTTTGGAAAGAAAAAGAAAAATTGAAACAGAATTCCGTAGAAAAATGGGATTGATTGTTGATAACCCGAAGGTTGGTGGATGTGGAACATCGAATGATGGAAACACTGCCAGAAAATTCTTTAGCAATCCTGGGTTATCCGCCGAAATAACGGGCCTAAATGAAGACCTTATTGAACGGTGTGCAACAATATTGCAAGCACTTTCTTCGGGATACAAAATTAATGTGGAAAAATTTAAGACATTTGGATTCCAAACAGCGACTGCTCTTACAAGGACATATTCATGGTATTATCGGTGTCGATTAGTTGTCAGAGGTAGCTGATGAGTCGAGAAATAGGGATATTAAGAAATTTCGTCTAAATCATACGAGAAAAATTTCTCGAGTGGCAACAAATGAAGATCTACTCAATCGATTACTTCTTTCTACGGATCCATTCATAACGGGACAACGAAAGTTACCCCCTAAAAATAAGTCTGTTTTTAATAAAAATGTTTTTCATCTTTTAGAAAAATAAAAATAAGAATTAAATAATAGCGAACCATATGTGAAAAAATTACAAACAAAAATCATTATTTTTTATAATGTATAACTTTAGTAGGGGGCTGAATATGAATGAGGAGTTTGGAGTTTTTTATTTATTATATTTTTATTAAATTTTAGAAAATGTTTCAGATTTTTAACACAACTAGAAGTATTTTTCGCCGCTCGCTCCATCCAAGCCCGACCACTGTGCAATGGCGTGTTGACGACCATGAATCGCTTGGTTGCCTCATCTAGTTCCATCTGAAGATAGGCGTCTTTTCGGTCTATTTTGCTGAAGTGGTTACCATGGCGAATTATGTGAAATGGGAATTCTTTTGTTGGTAAAGGATACTGATCTATGTCGACTTGTGCGTTAACTGCTTGCTTAAAGTCACCACAAATCCGAATCGCTCCACCTGGCTTTGCAGATATTGGCTTCAGTGAGACGATTCGTACACTTTGCGACTGTGTGAAATTCGCCTAGTATTGATATTGGAATGTGTGTATGCATTTAAAACGTAATAACTTGATTTAATATTTCGACATCAATAAACTTCTTTCGATTTGTGTTTTTGACTTGAATTTTTATAGTGTTTACTGCTTCAAGTAAATTGGCTTCTTCCCTTTTTTGTGTCTGCAAATTACTTTTGCCTTGCTTTGACATACACACGGCAGATATATGGCCGTGGTAGAAAAGGCATTTGTGACATACGGCGTCTCGATACTTGCATCTCTCCTTAGTGTGAGACGTTCCACATCCAGAACACGATTTCCACATCCAGAACACGAGTTTCTGCACTGTTTCTCTTTGTTCGGTTTCTTCCGATACTTTTTGAATATATGGATCGCTTTGAATGGAACTTTACTCTCTTTCTTGTTTTTATACCCTTGCAAAAAGGGTATATTAATTTTGGTCAGAAGTGTGCAACGCATAGAAGGAAGCATCTCCGACCATATAAAGTATATATATTCTTGATCAGCATGACGAGACGAGTTCATATAGCCATGTCCGTCCGTCCGTCCGTCCGTCCGTCTGTCCGTCTGTCCGTCCGTCTGGATCAACGCAAACTCCTCCTAGACCGTTAGAGCTACAGAGTTAAAATTTTGCATGAAGGCTTGTATATACTGCAGGCGTTGTATATCTCGGATTCAGCCGGATCGGACCACTATATCATATAGCTCCCATACAAATGGCAAAGTCACGAACAGTGACTTTTCTCAATATCTTCGTTATTTTCTGAGCTATTGTCGTGAAATTTAATATTGGTGAGTTAATTACACATATAAACGACTATGCCAAATTTGATCAAGATCGGGTGACTATATCATATAGCTCCCATAGGAACGATCGGTCGAAAACAGTGACTTTTGTCAATAACTTCGTTATTTTTAAAGTGATTGCTTTCAAATTAAATATTTGTTAGTTTTATATATCTATTAATGTCTGTGCCGAATTTGATAAAGATCGGGTAACTATATCATATAGCTCCCATAGGAACGATCGGTGGAAAACAGTGACTTTAATCAATATCGTCGTTATTTGCTATGCTAAGATTGTAGGCCGTTCTTTCGGAAACAGCTTTTTTAGATAAAACGTTTTTCCACTTTAATGGCTATAGGTAAGGAAAGAGTTACCAAAAAAATTGCAAGGGTATACAAACTTTGACGCGGTCGAAGTTAGCCCCGGCCCTCTGATTAAAGGTTGCAACGGTTTTTTCGTTGTCTCATAGGTCTCCGCAACCATGAGCAGTGCTCATTGAGCACATCTTCAAGGGTCGGGGTATGTATGATTATCTGATCCCGGATCATTTCATCTACGTAGTTGGACAAACAACCTTGAGCAGAAAACACAAATTGACATTCACGAGCGATCCCGCGCATGTCGGCTACACATTCTTTATGTGTTTGACCGTGTGCCATCTCTAACTCAAAAAATTCTTCTTTTTATATGTGTGAGTGTTCAAGTTGTTACTTCCGAAGAGATTTTTAAGAAGCGCCAACAAACTGACCCCACACCAAGAAAAAAAAATGCTTTTTGTTTTTCGTCTGCACTGACTGAATATGCATTAAAATGTTGCGCTAACTGTTCTAGATATGACTCCAAATTTTGATTGTCTTTCAAATTTGTGAAATGGAGGACACACAGATAATTCACCCGCGTTACTAGCACTAAAGAAAGAATTATTCTCAAGAACTTCGCTCATCCATTGACGTTCTAGTATGTTCGTTGTGAATTGCTGTTGCTGAGAAAGCAATTCTTGAATTTGCCGTTTTTCTAGCGGTATCTTGATGAGAATCAATGACTGACCATCTAGTTGGTCTACACAATTATTGTGGCTTAACGTTAAATTTGTTTTATGCCTCGTCGCCATTAATGTTGTGTCTCCAGTCGATAGATGCGCGTGTTCTTGTTAAGTCTAATGCTAGACTGCCTGTTTATTGGGTTAGAATAACAAGCGGGGCTGAGCCCATGAATCCCTGGTCGTACTACTATGAGCTAAGCTTCAATTGCCAAACGAATTGCCCCATGTGGTGGGCATTGTTTAGTGGGTCAGTGAATCTACAGATCCCATCTTTTTTTCAGAGCAGATAGAGACAAGAGCCGCCACGTACCGCCTGAGTTTGGAGACATTGCCACCGATCATAGATATCTTGACCGGACTGGCTGAAAGTTGGTGGCAAACAAGCGGGTTGATAATGGGTTGATTTCAAAGCGGAATTCCTGGAGTTCTTCGTAGCTCACCGTTACTTTGAAAAATTAAAAGACAGTATACGGGATCAGAGACAGCGTCATCAGGATCTTTACAAGGAATATGTACTGGACCTTTTGAATAATGATGAAGAGAGCGAATTACTCTCAGTTACTTCAAATCTGCAACCTGAGTACAAGCTCTATATTCGACAAAAAGATTTCCAAACGTTACCCGACTCAACCAAGTTGGTGGTCAATTTCGAGTCCGATACGAAGAAGGTAGCCACTCTGCTTCCACTCATGGTTCTGTGCACTCGTGGAAGATAAGTGACGAGGCCCAAAATTAACTTTCCAATCATGCAACCGCCAACTTGATCCTGTCAAACCCACTCGAGGGGGACTAGTTCTCTCAAACTGGATATCGGTCTCGGTGCCATGACTGTACCTATGATCTTGTTAGTCAATGATGGACCCTCTTATTGTGGGGGTTGATTTTTTCCGAAACATAGAAACTTCCAGTTGTCTTTTTTTTAAAAACCCAACAGGCCTGGCAAATTCCCAATTCATCCATCGGTTGTTTTGGATAACAACACACTGCCTACACACAAGCATATCACCGACTTTCAGCCTAGCGGTAAACCAGCATATCAGTCGCGCTCGGCATTCCGACCTCCAGCGCCAGACGCCGTCCTTAAGAACCCATTCCGTCGAGCTTTCGAAGAAAAGGAGCCGATAGCTAGGACTGAGAACCGATTGGCGTCTGTAGATGCTGAGGTCTGTGAGGAGGATTCAACGCCAACGGAATCATTCCCAATGGTCTACGAGACACTAGAGCCAAAAATCCAGGCTATACACGGAAATCGCAAAATTTAATGGGCTTATCGGCGTCATCAAAATAAAATAACATGTCATTGTCTTTAGGAACGACCGACCCATGGGGCAGAGATATTACCTGCTCAGCAAAAGACTATCAATGAAACTGCAAAAATCAATGAATCAACAAAAAGCAAGGCAAGAAGAGCTGTCACTCGCTTTTGTATAGACCTTTGACAACCGAATGCTCAATCGGTACGCGACGCCTAGGTAAGGGTATCTCATATACATCACATTCTGGAGAAGGAGGAGGAACGCTAAATACAGTTGCGAACTTACTTGCTGAGGTTATGTGTTCAAAGGATTCTTAGCTTTAATTTAAGGTTCAAGAAACATATGAATAAGTTTTTCGAACTAAAATATTTACTACTAATAAAACAAAAAACAAATTATAATAATATCCAATGTATTCAAAGTTTTTCAAGGATTTTCTTCAAATACTCAAAGAATACCCGAAACTAAAAATAGCACAACTCTTTAAATATTTACTTAAAATGTTAAAAAAAAAAAGAAAAAAGTCCATAGACGACTTGACGCACTATATTAGACCGACAGCTTAATAATAAAAACAGGCCCATATCATGACACTGGATTCGCCATGTTTATCAGTCTTCAGGGTGCATTTGGAGTTATGTGGACCCCAGACGTATACTCTAGAGCCATTTCCATCATACATGACAACTTTACTTTCATCTTCCATTGCACGTCTCTCCACTTTTCAACAGGCCAATTCACATGATTTTTGGCAAACTTAAGGTGATTGGAAATATGCCTCGCGTTCAAAAGTGAAACCTTTCTTTAGGTTCAGGCTTATAATTGTTCTTCCAAAGGTACTTGCGAACTATTTGGACGCTAGTCGAGATGTTCAAGTCCTTTCAAGTCCAGATCGCGTACAGCCTTAAAAATCCTATTGATCTTTTGGATACTTCCTTCTGCTCTAATTTTGGCTTTCGTATGTTTCAGACTTCTGTTTAAAATTTATCGCATTTGGAATCATTTTGTTGAAACTACCAGCCAATTTTCAAACTTAGCGATACGATTATCCCTCAAAAATCTGTTTTCCCCGACCTGTCATATCTAAAAGTTTTTGGTTTTTTTTAGTGCTAGTGCTTTTAAAATTGATTATGATCTAAAGACTGTTAAACATGTGTTTTTCACAATGCAATCCTGCGAAATATGACGGTTTTTTGCAAAATACTGCAAGTGGTGCTATTTTTAGTTTCGGGTGTTTTTTCAGTATTTGAAGAAAATTGGATATTATTATTATAATTTTTTTTGCTTTCATTAGTAGTAAATATTTTAGGTCAAAAAACGTACATGTTTCACATGTTTCTTTAACCTTAAATTAAAGCTAAGAATCCTTTGAACACATAATCTCAGCAAGTGGTGCTATTTTTAAGTTCAGTTAGTTGCAGCTGTATATCTCTACTCTAGATTTAAAGAGTTGGAAAATACCTCTTGAGTGCACAGCTTTTACAGTGCCCGGACGAAGCTTATTTCATTGGAAAATCATATCCTTTTCCACCTTTGAATTGTGCGATTTGCCCGAAATGGAACCACATGCCTTTGAGTATCTAGACGACATCAATATTATTGGAAAGACCGTCAAAGAACACCTCTCACATCTGTTAGAAGTCTGTCGTCGCCTACGAAAAGTCTATCTAAGGATACATCGGGACGGTTATCGTTTCTTCAAAAAACGTCTCCAATTTCTTAATCATGTCATCCTTGAAGATTGGATCCGTACTGAAAAGGTAGCAGCCATTCGTAACCGTCGCCCCCAACCAATGTTCGTGTACTGGAAATTCGTGCTTGGAAATAGCTTCTTGATATCGACAGTTTGTACCAAACTTTTCAGACACAGTGTAACCTCTGACTAGTCTCTTAAAAAAAGGATTGAGATGGTGTTGTGGTTCGTCTCACTACCGCCCCTGTCTTAGCCTGGCCTGATTTTTCCGAACAGTTCTGCCTATAGACCGATGCCAGCGAATATCGAAGGCACGGATCGAGTCATTCCTTACGCTAGCTGACGCCTCGTGAAGGCAGAAGAAAATTATTCTGCTACTGAGAAAGAATGGCTATAGTCTGGGCGGTAAGGAAATATCGCTGTTATCTATAATGTTATCGCTTTAATGTAGTCACATACAATTTGGCTTTCAAATGGTTAGCGAGATAGCGAGATGGGCGCTGGAATTGCAGCAATATAGAGGTACATTATGTGTAGAGGTACATTATAGGCGAGGTAGGCTGAACGTGATCGCTAATGCCCTGTCAAGGCCGGCTATCTGGCAATCAGAAAACAACAACAATTCAAACACAAATATGTCCAGAATTGCACTACGCGCAAACCGAACCATCAAAACCATGATCGCTTAATATCTAGAGAAGGGACAAAACATTTGGGATCAATGGCTTCCAGAAATAATGTTAGCTATCAACTCTATTGCCAACGATATCACTGGTTGTAGTCCGACTCACCTCATATTGGGGCGGGAACCCAGCATGCCTACCGCTTTAAATGACCAAGTAACAGATGGCTCTGGTATCAGACCCTCTAGTCACGTTGGTGCATGTTGGTGCATGAGAACCAACGCAATGCCTTTTAAGATCGGAAGAAATACTACGAAATACTACTCTAGTCACCACGAGCGCATCAAGCCGATAAAATATGTTTTTAGTTTGGTGCATGAGAACCAACGCAATGCCTTTTAAGATCGGAAGAAATACTACGATCTAAGCCGATAACATCTATTGTCTAATGCCAACTAAGGATTCAATGGCAAACTGGCGTCAAACTTTAAAGGCACATACAAAATGGTTAAGTTTTTTTTCAGCAATGTCGTTATGTTATAGGAAGTTCACGGTCATGAGTGACGCACAGCGGGGATAGCTGACTTTAAAGCCTTTAACGGCGATGACAACGAACTCCAACTCGCACCCTCTGAAGACATCAACATCGGGTGCTTTTCCCCGTCCAGGTGGTGGGTGCGCCTGCGCAAGGTCCCCCTCCTCTAAAGAGGGGATCTCCTCGCCAATACATGGCATCGTTAACCCAACGTATCTGAACATTGTATCCTAGTTTTAATCATAGTTTATTGTAAACCGCACTCATAGGGCCTCTTATATTTCACAGCATGTCACAACCGAATAGGGCAAATGAGGCTCACGATATCGACCGGATCGTGGAGGAGATGGGTGCCGTATGGAAACGCAAACGCGGAGCGGTTACACCCAATGTGCCCAGTACGCAGCACGAGTCGGACCAGCCCGACAACCCGATCCATCTCTGCCGCATAGAGGTGGCCACCTCTGGCCCTCTAGAGGAGCAACCATACAAAGGCCATACCACAAAGGAGATAGACGATCCGACGACGTACTGTCGACGTCGGGTACGACACGCCGTCAACGGCCCGTGTTTTCCCCAACGCCGTCATCTAATAACCCCGCAGCAGCGTTAATTTTTCAATGGCCACATTCGAACCAGAGGGCACCCCAGCGGTCCCCATTTGGGTCCTCACTCCTCCCGAGTCGATCGTCGACACCATGGATAGAAGAGTCCCAAAGGAAATCCGCGACCGCATCGGCAATTTGCTATAGGGTGGACACCGTCGAAACAATCGATTTAATTTTACTTACCTTTCTAAGAACTGTGTAGTCCGTAATAAGACTTTTGCCACGGCTATCTCCACGAATTGATATTGCATCCAGTATGTATTCGTATAATGTATTCTGTAAAAAAGTTAATTCATGTTTCAAATAATATATTTTTTTGTGTTTTAGCTATATTGTTATTAATACCTGGACATCCGTCATTGGTATAAACAAAACATATTCAAACTTCTGCGGCAAAAACGTTTTTAGCAGCTCTGCTTCTTTTCTCTGAAATATAAAATAAATAATTAAGCAGAAGAATATGATTATGTCTGTAATCAGTTACTTAAAATTGAGGATTTGAAGTTAATCGCGTTAAAAGTAACTAAGTTACTGATACTTGTCACTATTTTCGACCGATCGTTTTTATTTAAAATATATAATATAGTAGCCCTTCCTTGATATAATTTGGCAGCGGCTAAAAAAATGTCAGAAATCCCTTGCAGAAAAAGCCCACATACAAAATTTCAGCTCAGCCAGATCGGATCACTATATCATATAGCTCAGATACAAACGGCAAGTCACGAACAGTGACTTTTCTAAATAACTAGTGTTTTTCTGAGCTATTGTAATAAAAACTAATTTTTAAATTTCAATTCAATGTCTGAATAAAGCAATAATATACATGTTTTCTTAAAGCTATTAGTTTAAGATAGAGGTACAGTGGTAAGGCTTATGTTTTTTATCTGTGATATTGTTTATAGTCTAATGATTCGTATGTGGAGGTGACATGTGTTCATAAAAGGAAAAATGGAGGTAAACTATTTTGCTTCTTAAACTAACTTAAAAACTAGAATCTAGGTACTATAGGGAGCTAACTTAGATTTATCGGTTTAGTACTAGAACTAATAAGAAATGTATTATAGAAATTTCGGGTATAATATGGTCTTACACATACAGGTGGTTGTTTAAGATATGTGATGCTTACATATATAAAGGTTATCGTAAACTTAAGAGGCCAATGGACCTCTAAAGTGGGATGTCAAAAATGACTCGCACGATTCAGTAAGGTACTTAGGAATTAACTTTGACAAAGACTCACATTTAAATTGCACATTGGACTCACCACGTTTGGTACTCCAACAAGGCAAGGAAATTTTTTGCATAGCTCCTGAGTTTTTATTAATATTTATTGTTTTCTCTCAGTTTTTAATTGTGCTTAGTTTTTTACGCTTTCACTGGTGTTGTTTGCTTGACACCCTTGTGTTTTATTTCCATAATTTGCCAAATTAAATAGTTTAAACAGTTTTTCTGTTTCGTGATTAGTGTTTGGTGCATTTAATTTTTTTTCTTTTTATTTTTTTCTCTCTCGTCATTGCTTCTGCAGTTGCTCCCCTCATTGCTCCATCATACCATCAGTGCTAGTGGCTTTGTTGTTCTATCTGCTTTGTGCTTGTGCTCAGCTTCTCTCCCGCGTAATCACTTTTGTAAGGCCGCCTCTCAAAGGTCGGCTTATAACTGTTCTTGCACTCTCTCTTGTGCTGTACACTCTAGCTGTTCTCTTTGTTTTCTTTGTAATTATTGATTTCTTATCGATAATTATCTTTGTGCTGTGTATTTAAATTTTTCTATTTATTCTTATATATATAAATTTATTTTTTTTTTTTTGCCTTGTGTTTCTTTTGGCTTTATAATGGCTTGTTGTCTACCTACTTGCAAGCATTCTGATCGTTTTGATGATCATTATAGAGCAATATCTTGTTGGCTTTGCGATAATCTTATTCACTTAAAATGTGCTGGCCTCAATGGCCGCGGATACGACAAATTTTCTGGTTTGTCTGTGTCTAAGCCTGAGCTTGGCTTAATGCGCTGGACTTGCCCATCTTGTGCCAGCCAGCAGCTTGATTTTAGCCGTATGTATAGGGATATTCGTTTAAAGTTTCTTTCTTTAAAGAAACTGGCCAAACAGCTGTCTAACGAGTGTGACTCTAGCGTACATTTGTTGTCGCAATTCAAGTTTGTTTCACCTTCTGAGAAGTCGCCCAAGAAATGTACCCTTGAGTTGCCTCGCAAGCAGTCGCCAGCACTCTCTATTACATCGTCTCCCATTTTACTTTCGCCTACACCATCTTCTTGTCCCTCTTTATGCTCTTCTTTTCAGAATTGAAGTACCCATTACAAGCCCTGGTGTACTTCATTCTATCCCTCACGGGAACTCTGATCAATCACAGGATTATGCTAGCTATCAATCACTTGCGGATCCCAATGCTCCTCCGCCTCCACTAACTGTAGTGCCTCATCGCAAACAATTATTTATCTCTAGGCTTGCTCCTTCTACTTCTGAGTCGTCTGTGGCAGCTTACATTAGTAATATATGCCCTGCTAAAGTTTTAATTCAAAAGTTTAAGTTTTCTAGGCCTCGCGAAATCTCCTCTTTTAAAATTACAGTACCCAATGAGTATTTCTCAGCTATGGTTGACACTAATTTCTGGCCAGAGGGCCTAGTTGTACACGAGTTTGCGCCCAATAAGTGTTCTCGTCCGTTGCCTGTCCACGTTCCTAATTAATCTTCTGCTTCAAAAAACTAATAACGTCTAGTCTTTCCATCCATTATCAAAATGTAAGAGGACTTCTTACCAAGCTCTCGAACCTGTTCTGCGATAGCCAAACTTTTTCGGCTGACATATTAGCTTTCTCTGAAACTTAGCTTAACTCCTCTGTTTTGGATAATGAAATTCTTTCTAATAACTTTATTTCTTATAGGCTTGATCGTGTTGGTCGTCGTGGCGGTGGAGTACTCATTGCTATTAACTCGAATCTGTGTTCAAGTGTTGTGCCGATTGATCTGCCCTTAGGTGTTGAGTTTATTTGCGTCGAAATTACATGTTCCAACTTTAGCTTATATATTTCTTGGTTATATATTCCTCCAGCTTATGATATAACGACCTATATGCACCATGCTGATGCTTTGCAAACTATTTTTAATCGTCTTAAAGATCGCGATTTCCTTATAGTTTTAGGTGATTTCAACTTGCCTAATATTTCTTGGCTTGTTGATGATAATCTATCTTTCTTAATTGCTTCATCTCAACATGTTTTTCTTGATAGCCTACTTGAATGTCCGCTACATCAGTTGCACTCTTTCCTTAACTCTTCTAATTGGCAGAACCCAAAAGGTGTCTTTTCGTTCGTCGATATCTAAACTGTTCGAGTTACGTCAGGTGTACCCCAAGGCAGTCATCTGGGCCCCCTGTTATTTACACTGTTTATAAATGATTTGCCTTTGGCCTTGGCTCATTCACGCGTGCTCATGTTTGCGGATGACGTCAAGATTTGTTATTCCTATAATGATCCTTCTTTCCAACAGTACTTGCAATCAGATCTCGATGCGTTCTGTGATTGGTGCCATGTTGATAAATTACACCTTAATGCCTCTAAGTGTTCTTTTATGACTTTCAGTCGTTTGTCTCCGTTCCTACCTCATTACTCTATTAAGTCTGTTCTGTTAGATTGTGTACCATCGTTCAAAGACTTAGGCGTTATGTTTGACCCAAAACTTTCATTTATTGTTCATTATTCTTCTATTGTCAATAGAGCATGCAGTCTTCTTGGCTTCATTAAACGTTGGGCCAAAGAATTTGATGATCCCTATGTAACAAAGGTTTTATACACTTCGTTAGTTTGCCCTACTCTAGAATATTGCTCGCCAGTGTGAAATCCGCAATATGATGTTCACCAGCGTAGTATTGAATCGGTACAGAAGCAATTCCTTAAGTTTGCGTTACGCGGTCTTAATTGGGACCCGAGTCTTCCCCTACCTTCTTATTCTAGCAGACTTCTTCTTATTAATCTTCCTTCACTTTACAACCGTAGAGGAGCCCCATAAGAGACGCCAACCACCGCAGTGTAAAAACTGCCAGGAATACAACCACACCTCTAACAATTGCAATCTTAGGTCAGTGTGTGTTGGCTGCGGCGAACATCATGAAGATGGAATTTGCACCAAGGACAGAAACAACGTCGCACTAAGACTATGCAGCAACTGTGGAGGGAACCACACGGCCAACTACAGAGGATGTCCTGTCTTTAAGGATCTTAAATCACACCTAAACGGGCGCAAACCCCCAGCTGGACCAAAAATCATCTTCAACGCCTCCAAAACTACACCGGAGGTCTTCTTCGCCAAGGCTGCTAGATCATCCAACATGACTGCTACAACCAGTCCTAGTGTATCCTTCGCTAGTGTGCTCCGAACTAGACAGACGGAGCCCCCGAAAGAGACCCCGTCACTCCGCCATCTACAGAATCCGCAACCTAGCGCACCAGAGCTTGGCCAGCAAACTCCAAGTGGTCTAGAGGCCCTATTGATCTCACTCAATCAAAACATGACCACTTTTATGACGTTCATGCAAAACTGTATGCACGAACTGATGCGGAATCAAAACCTGCTTATCCAGAAGCTTATCGAGAATAAATAATGGCTTCCCTACGTCTATGTCTTTGGAATGCTAACGGCATCTCCAAGCACAAAAATGAACTGCAACTATTCCTAGACTCAAGTGAAATCGACGTTTTGCTGATTTCGGAAACACATTTAACATCAAAAAATAATTTTCAAATACCAAAATATACCTTCTACGCGACAAACCATCCAGACGGAAAAGCTCATGGCGGGACCGGTATCCTAATCAAAAACCGTATAAAACACTCGTTCCTCAACAGATTTGAAACACAGCACCTACAAGCAACTGCTATAACCGTCCAAACCAGCTGCGGCAACACTACATTGGTCGCCCTGTACTGCCCACCACGCTTCTCAATCTCTGAAAAGGAATTTACCGATTTCTTTAACACACTCGGAGATCGCTTCATTGCAGCAGGGGACTATAACGCCAAACATACGCACTGGGGATCTCGCCTGGTAAATCCTAAAGAAAAGCAGTTGTACAACACAATAGTCAACCATCTCAATAAGATGGATTGCGTCTCACCGGGTAGGCCTTCTTATTGGCCCACAGATCCACAGAAAGTGCCTGACTTGATTGATTTCGCAGTAACCAAGAGGATTCCACGTAATCGGATCACTGCGGAAACACTGCTAGATTTAACTTCCGATCACTCTCCAGTGCTATTCACATTATTAACAAGACCTCAAGTACTTGATCGCCCATATAGGCTTACAAACAACAAAACAAATTGGCTTAAATTTAAAATGTACATGAGTGCCCACATTGACTGTTCGCCGAAACTGTATGCTGCAGAGGACATTGATATGTGCGTCTCTGCACTTGAGTCGATGATGGGAGCTGCAGCAAGAGTATCTACTCCACATGCCTCTTCTTACACCAAACCTGTTGACAGGCCTACGAACCGGCGGATAGAACAATTAGTAACGGAAAAACGACGTCTAAGAAGAGAATGGCAGATTACTCGCTCACCAGCAGCAAAACTTCGCCTAAGGCAAGCTCATCGCAACCTCTCCAAGGCGTTAAGACAAGAGGAAAGCTGGGCTCAAAGGAAATACATAGAAAAGCTCAGTCCAACCAGCACTAAACATCCTCTGTGGAAAGCCCACCCAACTTTAAGCGCTCCTACAGAGACAATTTCACCGATAAGGAGTCCAACCGGTGGATGGGCCCGCAGTGACGAAGAGAGGGCATCCGTATTTGCCACACATCTTAAAATGGTTTTCCAGCCAAATCCAACATCAAACTCATCTGTACTTCCCCCTTCGAACACATTAACGGATAGTGAGTACTCGGAACTCCAATCGGACGAGATCACTGCAGTTATTAAAAACCACATAAAGCCGAAAAAAGCCCCTGGCCATGACCTAATCACACCGAAAATGATCCTAGAACTCCCTATCATTGCAATACAATATATCTGCAAACTGTTCAACGCTATAATAAAAATTGGCTACTTCCCAAGAACATGGAAAAAGTCCACTATCATCATGATTCCTAAAGTGGGAAAGGACAAAACCCAGCCATCATCCTATAGGCCAATTAGTTTGCTGCCATGTCTTTCGAAGCTTTTTGAAAAGGTCCTGCAGATCCGCCTAAACTCATTTCTGGCATCGGAGAACACAATCCCTTCACACCAGTTTGGCTTCCGCGAAAAACATGGTACAATTGAACAAGTCAATCGCATAACATCCGAAATACGAACAGCATTCGAACTAAAAGATTACTGTGCGGCTGTCTTTCTCGACGTTGCCCAGGCTTTCGATAGAGTTTGGCTGGAGGGTCTGATGTTCAAAATCCGGCAAAAACTGCCACAGTACACACACAAACTCATGGAATCTTACCTTTACAATAGGAAATTCGCTGTAAGATGTAATGGCTTCGTCTCCGCTGATTTTGAAATCAAAGCTGGTGTACCGCAAGGCAGTGTACTCGGCCCATTGCTCTACCTGCTGTACACTGCAGACCTACCAACGAGTTTAGGACTTACAACGTCCACTTTTGCCGATGACACGGCAATCCTTAGCAGATCCAAATGCCCAATACAAGCCTCTGCAAAACTAGAGGAACACCTTAAGGTGGTAGACGAATGGCTAGCAACCTGGCGTATCCGGGTCAACGAGCAGAAATGCAAACATGTTACATTTACGCTTAACAGAAGAAACTGCCCAGCTCTAATGCTAAACAACGTACCAGTTCCTCAAGTCGTGGATGTCACTTACCTTGGCATCCACCTAGACAGAAGACTAACTTGGCGCAAGCACATCGAAGCAAAAAAGTCACAGCTTAAACTGAAAGCGAGTAGCCTACATTGGATCATCAATGCTCGGTCCCCTCTACGTCTGGAGTATAAAGTCCTCCTATACAACTCCGTACTGAAACCCATCTGGACTTACGGAGCCGTACTATGGGGGAATGCAAGTACCAGCAATGTCGATATTATACAAAGAACGCAGTCGAAGATTTTAAGATCAATCACGGGGGCCCCGTGGTATATACGAAACGACAACATTCAAAATGACCTAAATATACCTAGCGTAAAATCTGAAATAGGTACTCAACAACTAAAGTATTCTGCGAAACTGGATGCACACCCAAATGTTCTTGCCAATTCCCTTACGCGAACTAATAATAGAACTCGTCTTAAAAGAAATGACAGACCAACCCAATAACAAGTGATTAGGGCCGCCTGCAATATCCCCAGGATTTATCTTAAGTACTAGACTAAGAAAAATATCTCAAACTTGTTGTTAGGCTCTAATTTAAGAGTAGATTCAACAAATATATATTAAACGTTAAAAAAAAAAAAAAGCTTTACAACCGTAGGCTCGTTTTTGGCATTCTCTTTCTCCATAAACTAGTCAACGGCGAAGTCATTTCTACTAATTTACTAGATACGCTATATTTTTGTGTTCCCTCACGTCGGACCAGAAACTTTTTTCCTATTCACCTTAGTAGATGTCTGACTAACTACTCTCTTCATGAACCTTTTCGTGTTCTTTGCCAATCTTTTAACAACCTTTCTCACCTAATTTCTCCTCATCTTTCTGTCACTTCTCTTCGCGCTATACTTTTTAATCATCTACAGCGAAACCAATAATATTCTGGACTTGGATTGGCTGCAACTCATCCCTGACCACATTGGCTGTGAACCGGGGCATAGCTGGCACCTTATGCAAATAAAACACCTCCACCGGGTCGGGGATGTTTAGTTGTCTATATAGCTAAGCTATCTTTTTCAATTAATTACTATCTGTCTTTAGCTTAAGCTTTTTCGTCGACTGCTGTGTTAGTTGACGTAAATAAATAAATAAATAAAATAAAATAAATAAATAAATAAATAAAAAAATCCTTCATCTTGTTTTTGTCTCTGATCCCACTGTTAGTGCTGTATCCCGAACACAGCCCCTAGTGAAACCTGAAGATCCCTATCACCCTACCATTGAAGTTACTATTTCTTACAATTCCGTTACTAATTCAATTAATAACAACGCAAATTCTCGTCGTAGATGTTTTCGTAAAACAAATTTCAATCTTCTTAATAGCCTTATTTTCTCTTTTGAATGGTCATTTCTATTTGAGTGCTGCGATATAGATCGTGCAGTGAAGTTTTTCTACTCTGCTCTTAATTCTCTAATTGATAAATGCGTTCCTTATGTGAATGTCTCTACCGTCTCCAGCGCGCCAGTCTGGTTCACACGTAGGCTCTCTAATCTCCGTAACATTAAATCGAGATATTTTAAAAGATTTAAAAAAACTGGTTCGCGACTTGACTATGCAAATTACTGTATAGCCAAATCTCAATTTTGTCTTTTAAACACTCAATGCTACAATAATTATATAGTTCGCTGTAAGGTTGAATATTATAAGAACCCCAAAAGATTTTACAACTTTGTTAATTCCAAAAGACGCTCTAATGTACTACCCTCCACCTTCAGACCCAATGACCAGACTGCTAATAATGATTCAGACATTGCAGATCTGTTTGCTAAATTCTTTCAGTCGACTTATTCTACTACTGTTTCGGAGCCCATACCCTATCCCTTTTCAATCCCAAATTTAAATTGTATGTTTTTTCCTAGTATTACTGAAGACTGTATTATCTCTAGCTTGTCATCTATGACGTCTTCCTTCGTTCCCGGTCCTGATAATATACCTAGTTGCATCCTTAAAATGCGTTCGGATTCCCTATCTGCCAAACTTTCGGCAATACCAAAGCTGTTTGAGAAAATTATTACGTCTTCCCTTCAACACCTATCCAGATCCACTATTTCTCCTTGTCAGCATGGATTCATGAAAGCTCGTTCGTCGCTTACTAACCTTTTAGAATTGACTACCCTTGTACACCATGGCTTCCGTAAAAAGTGTCAAACTGATGTTATTTATACAGACTTTAGTAAGGCTTTCGATACGGTTGATCATTCTATGCTTCTCGCAAAACTTAACATAATGGGTTTTTCCCCAAAACTATTGGCTTGATTAAAGTCGTATCTTATTGGCAGAACCCAAAAGGTGTCTTTTCGTTCCTCGATCTCTAAAACTGTTCGAGTTACGTCAGGTGTACCCCAAGGCAGTCAACTGGGCTTTGGCCTTGGCTCATTCACGCGAGTTATGAAACCAATCAAAGTCGCACAAACAAATAACATAATTATACAAAAAGCCAAAGCTGAACAAACAAATAAACCTATGCATGGGAATGTTGATAACGACGAGATCAGCATAATCATGCAGAAGTACTTGAACCAAAATCAAATTTCAAAAGCATAAGCAACAGAAGCGTCGCCGTCGCTTCCGTTGCAAATGCTCGATCAGCAATTTATGAAACAAACGAAATGGGCATTTGCATATGCCAAAGAAAATCATATATTTTAGTCTTAAGATTCAATTGTAACCAGACAGAAGTCGAAGTTCCAAACTAATAAAGAAACTCACAATATCTAAAGATATCCAGTGAACAAAAATCGTTTAATTCTGCAAAATTTAAATCAAAAATTTAAATAAATAAATAAAGATATCTAAAGATATCTAGTGACTAAAATTCGTTCTTTCAACGAATATAATTGGCGCAGTCGAAATCGGACAAATACGTTCAGAATTAACCAAAGTTAATCTGCGAGAAATTTTTTTTATTTTAAACCACAATGGAAGCAGAGATGGATAATTTAAGAGCAGCATTGCTTCAACAAGAAGGAGAGTTGAACCTATTAAGGCAACAAAATCAACAACAACAACAACAACTGCAACAACAACAGCAACAACAACAACAACAACCATTCCAGTGGCTGTCAAACAAAGATATCATCCAGCAGTTTCGCCAGCTAAGGCAGCTCGACGACCAACATGATGTATTGGCTTTTATAAAATCTGTGGAGTTCCTCATGACATTATGCCAGGGAAACGCATTGCTGATCCAGTTTGGCACTAGCATCGTCGCTAACGAAAAGGTGTCGGGAACAGCAGCAAATTTCATCAGACAATTGGGGATGGAGCCTAGCTGGGACCAAATGAAGACCAAACTGATGGAGCAAATGCGACCCAGGATGACCTACGAGGACGTATTCGATAGATGCAGATTCATCAAAGTGAGTAGTTTAAGAGATTTGTTCCAGGAGTTTGAGAAAGCAAAGTGCGAAATAAATAAAATATATATGTTCGACGAATCCAAACCAGCCATGTATGAAAATGATAAAGTAGATAGAGATTTGTTAAACATGTTAATGAATAAAATAGACACTCCATTCAGGATTCATGTCGATCAGGGCATATCTATGCATGCTTTACAAACGAAATATTCAAATATTAAAGCACTGGACGATCCCAGAGCTATCTTACAGAGGTATAGGAAAAATTCGAACAATACCTATAACAAACAGGGTAACACTAACGCTAACACCAACATTAGCACCACTCATAAAAACGCAACCCAGAATAATCAGTTTGCTAGTAATAATAACAATACCAAACAGAATCAAGGTGGCCAACCAAACACCAATAATAACGCCAGCCCACCTCGGAGTGACCAAGTCAACCAACAGTCGTATAACAGGTCACAACCCACCCAAAATCCAAATTTTAAACCTAACTATAACAACAAGGGTAACAGCTCAAGACAGACAAGAATGTCTCATATGAGCGTTGACACTCAAAAAAATGATCCCACACCCATGGAGATTGGGACTTTAGAAGAAAAACAGGCAGAAGAAGAAGAGGAAGAACAGGTAAATTTTTTGATTCCTTGCCTAGAGCATCCTTACCCATAATAGTGTGGACAATAGGAAAAGAAAAAATTAAATGCTTAGTCGACACTGGTGCGACGACAAGCATCTTAAAATCAAAAATTCTCGAATTTCAATACCCCAAAACAGAACTCACCAAACCATGCTCTTATAAAACTCTTAACGGCATTAACGTCGTGAAATACACCGTAACAACACCACTTCCAAAAGAGATACCCTACTCGGGGACACTACAGTGGAATCTTATAGATTTCTCAAACAAAAATTTCTCGGCAATAATAGGCCAAAATTTCTTAAAAGCCTTCAATGCTCAAATCAACAACACAGAGCGATATGTACAATTACTCGATAGAAAATTTTATTTTTTGGATTACGAATACCCAGAAGCCATGCACAATGCTTGTGCTCTGCAACCCGTGAACAAAGAAGAAATACGAGATCGCTTCAACCTCGCTCATTTAAATGACGAGGAACGTCGAGCCGTCGAAACCCTATTAGCGGAATCTGACGACTTATTTTTTCAAGAGGGGGACGTTTTGTCAGCAACAAACCAGATTTTCCACGAAATAATTACCACAGTGGATAGGCCTTTATATTCTAAAATATATAGATATCCCCAAATACATGAAAAAGAAATAAATAGACAGATAAAGGAAATGCTTGAGCAGAACATAATAAAAAAGAGTAACTCACCCTACAACAGTCCCTTATGGATCGTCGAGAAAAAACTCGATAATTCAGGGTCAAGAAAGTTCAGAATCGTCATCGATTACCGTAAATTAAACGAATTCACGGTCGATGACAGATTTCCAATCCCTAATCTAAACTCTCTATTGGATAAATTAGGTAGATCCCAATCTTTCACAACCCTCGATCTGGCGAAGGGTTTTCACCAAATTCTCGTAAGAGAGGAAGACAGACCAAAAACGGCATTTTCAACACCGTCAGGTCACTATGAGTTTGTCAGAATGCCGTTCGGACTAAAAAATGCTCCATCGACATTTCAGAGGCTCATGAATGAAGTCTTGAAAGACCATATTAATGACAACTGTGTCGTCTACATGGACGACATATTAATCTTTAGCACTTCCCTTCAGGAACATATGACCACCCTAAGGAAGATATTTAGAACCTTGAAGGAGGCAAATTTGAAAATTCAAGTAGATAAGTGTGACTTCCTTAAGAAAGAAACACAATTTCTTGGCCACATCCTGACCACTCACGGTATTAAACCGAACCCAGACAAAGTACATATTATACAAAATTTAAAATTACCTAAAACAGCAAAACAGATTAAATCATTCCTGGGAATGACAGGATTTTACAGAAAGTTCGTTAAGGATTATGCAAAAATAGCATTCCCTATGTCAAGGTATCTGAAGAAAAACGAGACGATCAACACTAATGACCCAAGCTATATAGCTGCATTCGAAAAGTTGAAGACACTAGTTACAAACAGTCCAGTCCTACGATACCCAAATTTTTCCAAGAAATTCACTGTCACTACAGACGCCAGTAATTTTGCGGTGGGAGCAGTGCTATCGCAAGAGAGCCACCCAATCGCATATGCATCCCGAACATTAAATCAACATGAATGCAACTACTCGACTATAGAGAAAGAGCTTCTAGCCATAGTGTGGGCCGTAAAGTACTTTCGACCGTATGTTTATGGTAGAGAATTCGACCTCGAGAGCGATCACCAACCCTTAAAATGGCTGATGGCTAAATATACGGGCAAAGATATAAGCCCAAGACTGCAGAGATGGCTCATTAATCTAGGGGAGTACAATTTCCATATAGAATACATAAAAGGAAAAAATAATAATATTGCCGATTTTTTGAGTAGGATTAAAGAAGACGAAATTAACCTAATGGAGGTCGAACCAACAGACGAAGAAGACAACAAATCCCTGACTGAAACGGTTCACTCTAAAGAAGAGGATCAGGGCTTTAACATGTCCATACTAGAAACGGCAGTCAACAGATTCAAAACACAAATAATTTTCACAGAAAAGAAACCCAACACCATAGTACAAGTGTTTGGCAGAAAGAGAGTTTATATTAGCAAAGAAGACTTGGAAAACAACCAAGCAGTAAACATCCTCAGACGAGAAATAACAGCAGGAAAGATAGGAGTTTTTTCACACCTAAGCGACCATGAATTTTACCAATTTCAAAAAATATTGACAAAGGAATACACTTCCAATCCAAAAGTAAGGTTCGTAAAATGTACCAGATTCGCTACAGACATAGAGTCTGAAGATGAGTTGCACACCCAAATAGCTCTGTTTCATAAAAACGAGAGTGGCCATTGCGGGATAGTTGCTACCTATCAGAAACTTAAACTTAAAATTTACCATCCCAATCTAAAAACACATATCCACAGAATAATAAATAATTGTGACGTTTGCAGTGGTGGGAAATATGATAGGAAACCCATTAAAAACAACTTCCATCTAACAGAAACACCAAAAACCTGCAACGAGATAATACATGTGGACACATATGTGAATTCAAAACAATCTTTCATAATATTCATTGATAAATTCTCAAAACACGCCACTTGCTTGCCACTGACCGATAGAAATAGTATCACAATAGTAGAACACATTCAACAGTTCTTGTCCATTAAAGGGAAAGTACAGAAATTTGTCTTCGACAACGAATTCAATAGCTTGAACGTCAGGGAATTCCTGGAAAAAGAAGGCATAGAATACCACGTAACAAAGCCAAATAGTCATACTGGCAATAGCGATGTCGAAAGACTTAATAATACATTGACAGAGAAAATTCGTACACTAAATATAGAAGAGAAAAGACCTATAACTGAACAAATGGCCAGAGCTGTATACTTTTACAACAATACACACCACACCACCACAAAGTCTACACCATTTGAAGTACAAAACCATAAAGTCGATCACAAAGAATTATATGACAGAATGTCAGCACAAAAAGCTGAAAAAATATCAAAACTAAACAAAAACAGGGAAACTTACATAGAAACCAGAACAGAAGGATTTATAAAAAATTACAAAAACTTAAGACACAAGGAAGAACCCAAATTTAGGAAAACAAAATTACAAAACATCCATACAACAAACATTAAAAGACCTACAAAATTTTCAGATAACGTTGACACTCCTCATCATGTGCCTGTTGCCAACACTGTCGACGGCAATGATCAACATAACCCCGATCCAGGCTGAAACCGGATTCATATCGCTGGGGGAAAGTACGGTGGAGCTGGTTAGCGAGTTCAAAATGGTCCTACATATAATAAGTCCAGAAGAAATATTAGAATTAACCAACATAATCCAGAATAATACGAAAATTCTGGTTAAAAAAGACAGGCATAGGCTAGATACAGAGATAGAAACTATAAAAATCAAAATAAGATCCATAACCCCAAATTCGCTAGCAAGACAAAAACGCGGCCTTATCAACGCAATAGGAAAAGCTCAGAAGTGGCTCACCGGTCTCATGGATGATGACGACAGGGAAACCATTATGAATCATCTCCTTAATAACCAAGAAAACCAAAATAACATAATTAACAATATTAACAAACAAGTAAACATAAATAACGACTTACAAAATTCTATTAACACACTTAAAGAAGTAATATTGGATGACAGGGAAAAAATAACCAAAACCCTTAACAACATTGAGACATATAATACCATGCTCAGAACAGACATAATGTATCATGACCAGCTGTTGAAGTTGAAATTTTTGCATGATAAAGTAGACACCATCTTGGACACAATAGCGTCAGCCAAATATAACCTCTTTCACCCCTCAATACTAACGAACAAAGAGTTTATACTCTATAATATAGATTTTTACAAAATTAAATTAATTCGCATGGGAGTCATGACCTATGACACTAATATAATCATAGCAATCAAAATACCAACTAACATAATAACTACCACAGTATTCCTAATAACCCCACTAACTAATCAGAAGAACAAAAGAATCGACATGAGTCCCGAAAGAGTAATAAAAATAGAGAACAAAACTTATACATACGAAGAACAGAAAACAATAAATGAACTCAAGCTTAGCTCTAACTGTATAATTAAAAGAAATTGTAAAATGATAGAAGATGTAGAATTTAAGACAAAATTAATAAACGAAGGTACATTGTTAATAAGTAATGCACAAGATAATGAAATTCAATACAATTGCAACAATACCACCAATAGCGAAATATTAAGAGGAAACTTCCTCATAGAATTCACAAATTGCACAGTCCGCATAGACGAAACATACTACAAAAATAACCAAGAAATTTATATACAATCATTTGCCAATGAAGAAGAGGAGGAAAACTCATTTAACTTTACCGAAAAGCAGACGTTTAAAGATATCGTATTAAAAGAAATAGAAAACACAAAAACAATTAAAGAAATAAAAATACAAACAATAGTTTCCAACAGTTTTGGCATAGTATCAATTACTCTTGTACTCCTCTTCATAGGAATATATTCCTATAACAAATGTAAAAGAGGAATCCAGGAGAATCCCTCATCAAAGGGGGAGGAGTTATGAAACCAATCAAAGTCGCACAAACAAATAACATAATTATACAAAAAGCCAAAGCTGAACAAACAAATAAACCTATGCATGGGAATGTTGATAACGACGAGATCAGCATAATCATGCAGAAGTACTTGAACCAAAATCAAATTTCAAAAGCATAAGCAACAGAAGCGTCGCCGTCGCTTCCGTTGCAAATGCTCGATCAGCAATTTATGAAACAAACGAAATGGGCATTTGCATATGCCAAAGAAAATCATATATTTTAGTCTTAAGATTCAATTGTAACCAGACAGAAGTCGAAGTTCCAAACTAATAAAGAAACTCACAATATCTAAAGATATCCAGTGAACAAAAATCGTTTAATTCTGCAAAATTTAAATCAAAAATTTAAATAAATAAATAAAGATATCTAAAGATATCTAGTGACTAAAATTCGTTCTTTCAACGAATATAATTCGCGTGCTCATGTTTGCGGATGACGTCGAGATTTGTTATTCCTATAATGATTCTTCTTTCCAACAGTACTTGCAATCAGATATCGATGCGTTCTGTGATTGGTGCTACGTTAATAAATTACACCTTAATGCCTCTAAGTCTTCTTTTATAACTTTCAGTCGTTTGTCTCCGTTCCTACCTCATTACTCTATTAAGTCTGTTCTGTTAGATTGTGTACCATCGTTCAAAGACTTAGGCGTTATGTTTGACCCAAAACTTTCATTTATTGTTCATTATTCTTCTATTGTCAATAGAGCATGCAGTCTTCTTGGCTTCATTAAACGTTGGGCCAAAGAATTTGATGATCCCTATGTAACAAAGGTTTTATACACTTCGTTAGTTTGCCCTACTCTAGAATATTGCTCGCCAGTGTGGAATCCGCAAATTGATGTTCACCAGCGTAGTGTTGAATCGGTACAGAAGCAATTCCTTAAGTTTGTGTTACGCGGTCTTATTTGGGACCCGAGTCTTCCCCTACCTTCTTATTCTAGCAGACTTCTTCTTATTAATTTTCCTTCACTTTACAACCGTAGGCTCGTTTTTGGCATTCTCTTTCTCCATAAACTAGTCAACGGCGAAGTCATTTCTACTAATTTACTAGATACGCTATATTTTTGTGTTCCCTCACGTCGGACCAGAAACTTTTTTCCTATTCACCTTAGTAGATGTCTGACTAACTACTCTCTTCATGAACCTTTTCGTGTTCTTTGCCAATCTTTTAACAACCTTTCTCACCTAATTTCTCCTCATCTTCAGCGAAACCAATAATAATATTCTGGACTTGGATTGCCTGCAACTCATCCCTGACCACATTGGCTGTGAACCGGGGCATAGCTGGCACCTTATGCAAATAAAACACCTCCACCGGGTCAGGGATGTTTAGTTGTGTATATAGCTAAGCTATCTTTTTCAATTAATTACTATCTGTCTTTAGCTTAAGCTTTTTCGTCGACTGCTGTGTTAGTTGACGTAAATAAATACATAAATAAATAAATAAATAAATAAATAAATAAATAAATAAATAAATAAATAAATAATCATCTCAGTTGCAGTTATTTTTAATAAATATAACAGTAATATTTGTGGGAGTCCCCGTTTTGCATTCCTTCTAGTTTTTCGGCAGAAGCTTTAGCATGAAAGGGATGGAAGATTATATTATCGGAATTATTTACAATTTTTTGTTATTATCAATACACAATATTGAACCAATTTTATCCCACAATATTTTATTCGAACTGAAATTTAATTTACATCCTTTTATTCTAAAACGACAAATAGTCAATCAGCCACTGAACAAAGAGCACCCTTGTATAAATCTTAAGCTATTGTATCGATGTAGTTGCTAATGCTTTTAAAATAATAGTAAGGTTGCTAGTCTACAACTATATCCTATACTGACAATAATAGGTAGTTCGTGTCTCTGCTGATTCTCGTGCCACTTTGTTTTTTGGGTGGAACATTAATTAAAATGTTTCTCACAGAGGGAATATCTTTTCGATTTTTGTTTTGTTCATAAAATCCTGTAAACCAGCATCGTGCTCACCCCTAAACAATTGTTATACAATGCACCCATAGGGTGAAATGGTATATTAAAGTTGCCAAAATGTATGTAAAATTTATCGATCAGCATCAACAGTCAAGACGATCTTGCCATGTACGTCTGTCCATTTGTTTGTTTAAAAGGTTTGCCATACCCACTTCCACATTCATTCATTTTTTTTTAAATTGGACTCGAAAAATGGAAAATATACGTATAACCGAGTTTTCTAGGCGGTCCACAAGGGCGAAGACGACCGTAGACGAGTGGCGGCGCTAGAGAGCTCGTGTGTTTTTGCAAGCATGTGCTATGAGGAATGTAAAACAAATTTAAATTTACATTCGGTTTTCGAAATTTAGAATATTTGTTCACCTGGAACATGGTATAACATATATAACAATAGGTGCCACAGAACTGCAAATGATATCATTTTTTCGAACATAGTTAGATGATTTTGGTAGTGATTTCATTGTATATGAATTAATTTTACCTGCATTTATAAAGCTCCACCATTATACTATACTATAAATGACTTATTGTTTTTTATCAAATTACCATGAGTTTAATTTAAGAAATTTGTTTTCTTAAGAAAACAAACTTTTTTTTTTTTTTTAATTATTTTTTTTATTTACAATCTGTCCTTGGACAATCAGTAAATTTGGATATACATAAAACATAACAGGAATAGTTGGCTCCACTGAGTCAACTATTATATATAAACTCTAAGTTGTACATAATGAGTAATTATATCTACTTAAGTATTTATACAAGTCTCTGTGCATGGGTTTCATTTTGATTGTTTTACATATATATTTAAATTTATGTATATGTACATATATAAAACAAAAGTTAAATTCTATTTGGAAGATCTAATAAATGTAATCTTTTTAGTCTTCTTGTTGGTATATTATCAAGTAGACTTACAGCTAATGAGTTGGGGTGATTGTGTAGTCTGTCAATATATCTAACACTAAACTCTGCTATTTCATCCTTTACAAATGGTATATTAAGTTCCTTATGAATTTCAGCATTGGAAACATACCAAGGTGCGTTAACAATTGTGCGTAGGGTTTTCGATTGATAACGTTGCATAATTTCAATATTTGATTGGCTCGCGGTTCCCCAAAGTTGTAGTGCATAAGTCCAAACAGGCTTTAATATTGCTTTGTAAAGTCTTACTTTGTTTTCAATGTTAAGCTGTTAAGAAAACAATCTTGAATTTGAAATAGCAGGCTTTCATTTTGGGCACACGACAACAATGTCAAATGTTTGTCTGTTACAGGTAAACGTTGCCACTTCAGGGAAATATAAACTATTTTTGTTTTTTTTTGGCAAAATACATTAAAACTACATAATTTGTTAAAAAACTAAAAGCATCAATAATTCAACAATGCTTTTATTTATGCTTTAACACATTTACTTGGGTATTTTAACAGAATTATTTTGATTTTACTATTCGAACTGGACTTTGTGGCAACCATGTTGTTGACAGCGGATTTGTGCCTGATAAACATTTCTTGTGATTTGCTAAACCGCAAACTCAAATAAATAATTGCATCAAAACATCTGTAACCAAACAAATTGTCTTGCAACATTATTTTTTTTTTTAAGAAAACTTGTAAGTTCCCTCCAATAGACCATTTAGCTAGAACATTGGTGAGCGGATTGAAAATCGCTCAATATGTCAGTTTGTGGCAAAAAGATTTCAGCTTTCGCTGAAATTGCCGCTGAAGTGATTGATGTAGCACACCTGATAAAATTCATAATTTTACCATATACTTCAACTGTCAATTAACAACATGTGTATAAAAAATGTTTGAAAATGTGTTTATTTTTTGCTTTGTTGTGGTTAAGTTATACTTCATTTGTTATACTCTTGCAAAAGGGGTATATTAATTTTGGTCAGAAGTGTGCAACGCATAGAAGGAAGCATCTCCGACCATAAAATATATTTATATTCTTGATCCGCACGACGAGACAAGTTTAAATAGCCATGTCTGGATCCTCCTAGATCGTAAGAGCTACAGAGTGGAAGGCTTGTATATACAAGGCATTAAGGCGTTCTTTCGCAAACATTAGACTTTTTAGATAAAAAGTTTTTCTACTTTGACGGCTATAGGTAAGGAAAGAGTAACAAAAGAATTGAGAGGATATGCAAGCTTTGGCAAGGTCGAAGTTAACACCGGTCCTCTGGTTTTTTTTATGTCTTAATTTATTTTAATTACATAAAAATTGCTCTAATAAAGTATGATCATTTTAACAGATTTGGACACATCCCAAAGTCTTGGAGGATGCTTGGAAGAATGCGAAAGTTTTTTGTTAATCGGTAAAACTTTGCTTTCTTTTAATAATTTCTTATTCTTATTATAGCAATTATTAAATTATTAAAATTAAAAAAGATGCAAGGAAAGTATCATGTCCACACTCAGATGACGACCAACCAGATGATATTTATGACCGATAAACTGGTGTCATATCTATAACTAATGATTGGTGGAGGCAATATCTTTCAAAAATGGATTTGGAAACAATTATGCCAAGCAATAAACTTAGGACAATTTTTGCCATTCTTCGCTTATGCGAGGAGAAGGGCGAAAAGTGCTGAGGCCATACGTGTGATTATTTATGTATTACCTCTAAAATTTTTATTTAAAATTTTTCCTTTGGGCAGGGGGAAAAAAAGGAACCACAATCGGGGAAATCCATGGGGGGAAAGCCACCTACGTCGGGGTCGAACTCGAGAACAATTGTAGATTTAAAAGCTCTGCACTGAGCCACCGAAAAGGGAAGTGCGAGTGCATGTCTAAGATGTGCTTACTTTGCTCTGCTCATATGGTATTTCAGTTAAAGCAGATCCGCTTATATTAGCTATTATTGATTGTACTTTAACTCCTTTACCTGTTTTTTAAATAGCACTGAAACAAGAAATCAGTATCATGCATCATGTTGACGAAAGTCGGAATCGTCTCCTTCTATTCGTTACAAACATTTAGCTAGTTTTATAATGATGACTATTTAATGCTTTTCAGTTTTCAGCATTGACACAAAACACGTCAGCCCCATGGCAATAGGTTTGTAATAATGATTTATTTGAAACAATTATAAAGAATTCTTAGCGTAAGTCATGAAGGACGGTCGTGTTTTTGATAGGTGCTTACTTTTTTTTTATCGATATTTAATATTTCCCTCAACTTTTAATTGTGCTTAGTTCGTTTAAGCTTTCATTTTTTTTCTCGTCATTGCTTCTGCATTTGCTTCCCTCATCGTTTCGATCATACCATCATCAGTGCTAACTTTTTTTTGTTCTCTCTTCTTTGCGTAATCAATTTTTTAAAGCCGCCTATCAAAGCTTGGCTTATAACTCTTCATGCACTAGTTTTTTAACTGTGCGCGCTAGCTGTCTTTTTGTTTTATTTGCAATTATTGATTTTTAATCGATAATTATCTTAGTGCTGTGTATTTAAATTTTCTATATATTTATACCCTTGCAGAGAGTATTATAAAATTGGTCAGATGTTTGTAACGCACAGAAGCAAACGTTTCCGACCCCAAAAAGTATATATATTCTTGATCTGAAGCTGAGTCGATACAGCCATGTCCGTCTGTCCATCCGTCGGTGCGTATGCATCTTAAGAGCTATAGCGATGAAACTTGGTATTTGAGCTACACATAACCCGGGTAAGATAAAGTATGAAAATCATCATGATCGGACCACTATATCATATACAGCTGTGTTCACGAAAATAGCAGTGCAGTAGATGCTAACAAAGATTCAAACATTTTTCACATATTCCTTTTTATACATTCAGTTTTTTGACTTTGGTTTTGTAAAATGGTATATAGGCATAGGAAACCCGAAAAAATTTCGTTAATTTTACTAATTTTTTTGGTTGTTTTTCAAATTTTTGTGCTTAACCCCACAAATTTAACTGTTCATAAAAATAGCAGTGTCTCGTTGAGATGCGAAAAAAACAAATTAAAATTTTAGTTGGATGTTTTGCAAAGATGGTCTCTGCTGCCCTAGACTACCAAAAATAACCAAAAACGTAGTGTAATACGTGCAAAAACGTCTTTAGATGACTGGCACTTTGTTATATACAGCAGATTCAATCAGTTTGCGTCGTCTAATTTCGTCAAACATGATCTAAACATGCCGACAGGCGTCCTTAAAGTAGTCCTGTTTGGTGGTGCAGGGTCTAAACAGTATGTACGTCGCTCAGAATATACGGAATACCACCCAAACGACACGCTAAAACGGTTAAGCAATCCGGCATGATTTGGACTTGTTTCTCATATAAAGGACTTGGTGCAATACATAAGATTCATGAAAATATGAATCGAAATATCTACGTGGACATTATAAGGAAGGTTAAGCTCTCCTATATCATATGGAATCTGGCCATGAAATGGACATATCACCGGTCTAACGACCCAAAACCTAGGAGCAAGCTCAAAAAATTTGTTTTCAATTCGAAAGAATTGATGTTATGCCAGGGCCAGTTTAGTCGCCGGATTGGTAACCCATTAAAAATATATGGGGAAACATTCAGAGAAGCGTCACAAAGAGAAAACCTTCCAATAAAGCTTAGCATTGGGAAGTTATCCATGAAAAATGGCTACAGATCCCAGTTCAGCATTGCTGGAGTCGGAGCGGCGCAAGTGCCAACCGGCTATTGGCAATAATTGGTTCAGGACTAAGTATTAAGTCCTAAGAACCAAAGGTGACCTGAATTTAAACTTTCAAATAATTTACAATCGACAGATTGTAATTCTTAGTTGTCACTGCTATTTTAATGAACAGCTCAAAATGCCCTTCCTTTAGTATCTTGCTCGTTTCTGAAAATGTTGGACTCTTTGTTCAGTCCAAAATAGTACTAATATTATTATATATAATAATAGATTATGAATTTATAAAAGATTGGTGCATTTATGGTCTTTTTAATATGATTTATAAACTTTAAAGTCAAAGCTTAGGGGCACTGCTATTTTCGTGAACACAGCTGTAGTTCTAGAAGAAACATAGGTGGAAAAATTGGACTGTCCCTGTTTAAGAATAAACATCGTGTTCGTCTGAAGCGGTTTCACCAAATCAGATGCACTAAAGAAAATATAATACAATTAATGTAATTCTAAACTAACCCAGAAGATCACAACGGCAGCGTGTCAAGTGGCCGACGCGGTGCCCAACATAATAATTTTTCAACCCCCGAATACGTGGGTGTAAGTCGTACTAGAATAACATCTCCTAAGAACAATTGTTACCTCCTAGAGCCTAAGATAATCCTATATAAACTCCGTACTTTTGTAAATAAAATCAGTTCAAACAGCTAATCGACGAGGTGGCAAGGAAAGAGAATACGAAGTGGCAACGCAGAATTGATAGCCAGGAGTCTAGAGAAAACGAGGAACGACGATCAACGTGTGTGTAAAAACAACCTACATAACTTAATCGAAGAAAAAAATGACGGTTCAACCTAACTCTAAAAGTATGAAGTCTCAAGCTAAATGATGTGGAAAAATAGTAAGAAGTGCTAAAACGACGAATAAGATGGACAAATTTATGTAAAAGTAATTAATTAATGTAACGGGTTTAGCGCGGTTCCAAGAATTTGTCAAACGTTTAACATTTCGACAAAATGTGTATTAGAGTGACTCTACCAATACAGACATACAGAAGTAAACATGGCAAAGCTCGCAGATTTCGGTGCTATAAAAGAAAAACTACGTACGGAAAAGAGACAGAACATTACATTGCTTCGCAAGTATATATATTCAAAAGGCATGGAGACAGAAATAACAGAAATGGTTACGCGAATTTCGTTACGACTATGAAAGAGCAGATGAAGAATATGCAATTAAAATGACATATATTGCCTATGAACTTTCTGATAACGACTTAGCTCGGTGGCTCAGTGGATACCTACTAAATCTGCAATTCTGTTTTTCTCTAGCTCGAACCCCGACGTAGGTGGAGTTTCCCCTTGATAAAGCAATACTGAAAGGTAGTTCTGTTGGGGATAATGGAAACGATTGTGGATAACGAATAATTTTTTTTACAGACGCAACGCTACATGAACTGTATGTGTATGCGTGCCGTGCTTTGCTTAGGGACTGGTTTGTCTGTGCCTAAGCCTGAGCTTGGATTAATGCGCTGGACTTGCCCATCTTGTGCCAGCCAGCAGCTAGATTTTAGCCGTATGTACAGGGATCTTCGTTTAAAGTTTCTTTCTTTAAACAAACTGAATATTCTCCCTCTCTATGCTTTTCTTTTCAGATTGCAGAACCCAGTACAAGAACTGGTGTACCTCAATCTATCCCTCACGGGAAATCTGATCAATTACAGGATCATGCTGGCTCTCAATCACTCGCGGATTCCATTGCTCCTACGCCTCCACTAACTGCAATGCCTCATCGTAAACAATTATTTATCTGTACGCTTGTTACAGATAATTCTGACACGTCTTTGGCAGCTTACATTGGTTTTATATGCCGTTTTAAAATCTCAATTCAAAAGTTTAAGTTTTCTAGGCCTCGCGAAATCTCTTTTAAAAATACTATATCAAATGAGTATTGCTCAGCTATGGTAGACCCTAATTTTTGGCCACCCAATAAGGGTTCCCGGCCGGTATCTACACACCTTCCTAATTTATCTTCTGCTTGAAAAAACTAATAACGTCTAGTCTTTGCATTCATTATCAAAATTTAAGAGGACTTCTTACCAGGCTTTTGAAACTGTTCTCTGAAAGCGAAACCCTTTTGGATAGATATTAGCTTTTCCTCTGTTTTGGATAACGAAATTTTTTCAAATAACTCATTTTCTTATAGGCTTGACCGTGTTGAACGTCGTGGCGGAGGAGTACTCATTGCTGTCAACTGTGCCGATTGATCTGCCCTGAGGTGTTGAGTTTATTTGCGTAAAAGTTAAATCTTTAGCTTATATATTTCTTGTTCTTATATTCCTCCAGCTTCTGATATCATGACCTACCATGCTGGTGCTTTGCAAAATATTTTAAATCGTCTTGAAGATCGTGATTTCCTTATAGTCTAAGGTGACTTTAAATTGCCCAATATTTCTTGGCTGGTTGATGACAATCTATCCTCCTTAATTCCTTCATCTCAACATGTTTTTCTTGATAGCCTACTTGAATGTCCGTTATATTAGTTGAATTCTTTCCTTAACTCTTCTTAAAGAATCTTCGATCTTGTTTTTGCCTCGGATCCCACTGTGAGTTCTTTATCTCTTCCTTTTCACCATACCATGGAAGTTCTTATTTCTTACAATTTCGTTACTAATTTATTTAATAACATCTCAGTTTTTAATTGTAGATGTTTTCCTTAAACAAATTAAATTCTTCTTAACAACCTTATTCCCTCTTTTGATTCCTATTTGAGTGTTATGATATAGATTTGCAGTGAATTTTTTTCTACTCTGCTCCTTATACTCTAATTAATAAATGCATTCCTTAGGTAAATATCTCTACAGTCATCAGTGCGCAGTGTGAACCAGTCACACGTAGTCTGTCTAATCTCTATAACAATAAATCGAGATATTTTAAAAGGTTTAAAAAACTGGTTCGCGACTTGACAATGCAAATTATTGTGTTGCGAAATCTCAAATCAGTTGAACTCAGTTGAACTCTATAAGAACCCCAAAAGATTTTACAACTTTGTTAATTCTATACGACGCTCTAATTTACTACCTTCCACCTTCAGACTTAATGACCAGACTGATAATAATGATTCAGATATTGCAGATCTGTTTGCTAAATTCTTTCAGTCGACTTATTCTACTACTGCTTCGGATCCCACATCCTATCCTTTCTCAATCCCACATTTAAATTGTATGTTTTTTCCTAGTATTACTGAAGACTATATTTTCTCTAGCTTATCATCTATGACGTCTTCCTTCGTACCTGGGCCTAATAATATTCCTAGTTGCATCTTTAAAATGTGTTTGATTTCCCCATCTAATCCTATATCTCGGTTATCATTTATATGGAGTAAGACTTGTACCATTCCTTATGTTTGGAAGGAGTCTTTTATTATTCCGCTTTTTAAAAAGGGCAACAAATCGGATACTTTTAACTACCGTGGCATTGCCAAACTTTCCGCAATACCTAAGCTGTTTGAGAAAATTAATACGTCTTCCCTTCAACCTATCCAGATCGACTATTTCTCCTTGTCAGCATGGCTTCATGAAAGGTCGTTTGTCGTGGCCATGGCTTCTGTAAAAAGTGTTAAACTAATGTTATTTACCGACTTTAGTAAGGCTTTCGATACGGTTGATCTTTCTATGCTTCTTATAAAACTTAACATTATGGGCTTTTCCTTGAAACCATTGGCTTGGTTAAAATTGTCTCTTTTTGGCAGAACCCAAAAGGGTCTTTTCGTTCCTCAAACTCTAAAACTGTTCGAGCTACCTCAGGTGTCCCAAAAGGCAGTCAGTCATCTGGGCCCACTGTTATTTACCCTGTTTATAAATGATTTGCCCTTGGCCTTGGTTCATTCACGCGTTCTCATGTTTGCGGATGACGTCAAGATTTGTTATTTGATCCTTCTTCCCAACAGTAGGTACTTGCAATCAAATCTCGATGCGTTCTGTGATTGGTGCCATGTTAATAAATTACACCTTAATGCCTCAAAGTACTCTTTTAAAACATTTAGTCGTTTGTCTCCTTTTCTAGCTCATTACTCTATTAAGTCTAAGACTTAGGCGTTTTTTTTTTGACCCAAAACTTTCATTTAATTTTCATATATCTTCTGTTGTTAATAGAGCATGCAGTGATCTTGGCTTCGTAAAACGCTGGCCAGAGAATTTGACGACCTCTAAGTAACAAAGGTTTTATACACTTCGTTAGTTAACCCTACTCTAGAATATTGCTCGCCAGTGTGGAACCCGCAATATGATGTTCACCAGCGTGGTATTGAAGCAAATCCTTAAGTTCGCGTTTCGCGGTCTTAATTGGGACCCGAGTCTTCGCCTACCTTCCGATTCTAGCAGACTTCTTCTTATTAATCTTCCTTCACTTTACAATTTTTCTCCACTAGACAACGGTGAAGTCATTTCTACCAATATACTAGATAGTCTATATTTTTGTGTTCCCTTACGTCGGACCAGAAGGTTTTTTCCTACTCACCTTAGTAGTCTAACTATGAACTATTCTCTTAACGAACCTGTTCGTGTTGTTTGCCAATTTTATAACAACTCTTTCTTAACTTATCTCTCGTCATCGTTCTGTCACTTCTTTTCGCGCTCAACTTTTTAATAATCTACAACGAAACCGCTGAATATAGTTTGGACATCGCATTGTTTGCAACTCATTCATGACCACATTGGCTTTGAATCGGGACATAGCTGGCACCTTGTGCAAACAAAACACCTCCACCGGGTCGGGGATGTTTAGTTGTGTATAAGGCCAAGCTTACTTTTTTCAATTAATTGGTATTGTTGTGTTTTTTAGCTTAAGCTTTTTCGTCGACTGCTGTGTTAGTTGATGTAAATAAATAAATAAATGGCGGGGGGCGGGAAGGTGCGAGACAAAAATTTTAAATAAACTTGATCACTTTACATACTACACGAGTCTATATACCAAATTTGGTGGCTGTAGGTTTTATAGTCTCCGAGATCTGCGTGTTCATACGGACAGACGGACAAGGCTAGATCGACTCGGCTGTTGATCCTTATCAAGAATATATATGTATACTTCATTGGGTCGGAGAAGCTTCCTTCTGCCTGTTGCATACATTTTGTCGACTTTAATATACCATTTCACGCTATGGGTGTATGCTATAATTTTTGTGGTAGGACACTCTAGGGCAGGTTGTTATAGAATTTAAATCAAACAACGTGTTCTTTTAATACCCACTGCAGACATCCTTGGTATTGATTTTATTAAGAAATACAACAAAATTGGTCAAATACTCCACAGATTGGTAAATAATAAGACCAGAGGACTGGCACTAAGAAATGTTTGTACCTGCGCGATATTTTAGTATGCAAGAACACGATTGCAATATCTGCAAGACCGTAAGTTATTCGACAAATACAACAAGAAAACAATGCAATAGAAATATTTATACTAAATATTTCCCTTTATTCCCAAAATGGGAAACAAACTTATGCAAGGTTCTATAATACAAAATCTTTAGAATACGGAAATGAAATTAGAAAATTTAGCCGATTTTAACGAATTAACCTAGCAATTATATCAACACTACTTAATTCGAAAAACTTTCCTTCATTTGCAATAGCAAAAGAACGAATATCAAATAATTTTTATAAACAAATATCAACCTTGCAGTCCTTAACCATAACATTTTTACATTTTCATAAGTCATAACACGAACCATCCCATGGTTAGGGAGTAAGCAAGCCATAGCAGGTAAACAGCTACTGTAAAACCCATATTATGGAAGGGCCCAAAAAGTCGACGAAGGGATTGAAAATTTATTCCCAATACACTGCAGCACCGCGGTTCTGAATATATACAGCACCTGCCACAGATTACTACATATACGTAGCTTCCAGATACATGACACACAACAGTGAGTACGTCACCGGATGAACTGTGTAGTTTGGGTAAATTTGCGAATGCCGAGGAGCAGCCTTACATCATTAGCTCAAACGTCAAAAGTAAAGACAAGATTATTTGGGCATAGTTCGAACACTAATAAAAAAAAATGACGTTAACACACAAAAAACTGTGATATCAGCCCACTGTGAAACCACTGTGGAGTGGATATAAACTAGCTTTTAGGTGACAATATTGCAGCAAGAGCAAAACTACAACACAACATTTACTCAAAACAGGAGTCAGAATAACGAGGCGATATCCAGAGATTAAAATATATTGGAAAGGGAAAAAAATAAAAACTGTGTTTTTAGTCATTGACATCGGCCTACAACATCTTGGATAGATTGAAAAACAAAATATACCACATTATAAAAAATATTGAGTGTAATATAAAGCGTTTTTCAATAGGTGCGCTTCAACTTTTTTCCGATAGGGAGGGCGAAAGACGCAATATTTTTTATTTTACGCTTGCCATTTGTAAACTTCATTAGTATACATTTCATCATGGAACGCTACACACTTAAACAACGATTGCAGATCGTGCACATTTTTATACCCTTGCAGAGCGTATTATAAAATTGGTCAGATGTTTGTAACGCATAGAAGGAGACGTTTCCGACCCCATAAAGTATATATATTCTTGATCAGCATGAGAAGCTGAGTTGATATAGCCATGTCCGTCTGTCCGTCTGTCCGTCTGTCCGTCCGTCCGTCCGTCTGTGCGAATGCGTTTTACTCGAATATAAAGTGTTTTACTCGGTGTTTTTTATTACCCGGGAAAAATAAAGTATGAAAACCATCAGGATCGGACCACTATATCATATAGCTCACGAAGAACTATATGATGAAGAACTCACGAAGAAACATTTTCATAAAAATCGGAGTATGCTATGAAATTTACATATGTGATTGTAAAATAATTGAAAAATAGAGAGTAAAATTGTTTTGTTTGTATATTGATGAATTGAGTTGCAGAAAACAAATTTTGAACATGTAAAATTATTATTACCAAGGACTGCAAGGGTATATAAACTTCGGCATAGCCGATGTTAGCTTCTTTGATATTTTATGAAAATATTCGTTCTGTTGCTACTACTTTAAGAGCATTTGGCCATTTTACGGTCCATTTAATAAGCCATTCCGTTCGACAATCGACCGTCTAGTGAAAAAATTTGAGTCTACATTTTCGCTACATAATGTTCCGGTGCCAGTGAGAGCAAGAAGTGCACGAAGTGTTTTAGCAGGACGGGGCCAAAAACCACACAGCTCACGTTACAATTGATTTGTTAAAGAGTAAGTTCGATGAGCGCGTTATTTCCAAAAAATGGACTGGTCGAATGGCCGCCGCGCTATTTTCTTTGGGGTTATGTGAAGTCATTGGTCTACAGTAAAAAGCGGGCGACGATTGGTGAACTCAGAGCCAATATTGAACGCGAAATTGCTGGAATTTCAGCCGATATATGCAAAAGAGAGGTCGAAAATTGGGTTCAACGTTTGGACTTCGTAAAACGTGCACTCGGTGGTCATGCAAAAGAAATCGAATTTCGTACTTAAATGGATATGTTCAAAATCGATAATAAAAAAATTAGTTAAAAAATTCAAACCGTTGTGTTTTATTCAAAAAAAAAGTTGAAGCGCTCCTACTGGAAAACACTTTATATTGGTTTTTGAACTCCCAATTTTAGAAAGAACTCACTTGATAACGGGATCGAGTTCATTCGCCGCACCAGGTCCAAGGCCGAAATTTCAAATGTAAAAATTTCAACATCTACGTTCATTTTAAAAACATGCAAATAATACCATAATAGCCAAATACACCAACTAGTTAATATTTTTTGATTAATACGACTTTTTTGCAAGGGTATAATGAAATGTAAGTACCCGTTTCATATAAATTGCAAATACATCGGTGAAATAATGTTTCCCACTTGATATAGGATTCAAGAGTCATTTCGATAACCTCGGTATACAATGCACAAAGTGGAAGAAAATTTATACTTGCATTGAACAAATGTTTATATATTTATTATATTCTTGCATCATGTGAGCAAGTCCCCGCTATTACGGCCAATTTCGCCATAGAGGTGGAGAACTATCGATAGTACTATCGACACTATCGATGGTTTGGTTTTCACATTTTTGAAATAAATCATTCGCAAGTTTTTGGCACAATTGCTACAGTTTGCTTTGTGTGAAATTGTTTTTTCGTTGTTTAATGTTTACTTCTTAACAGTAATGAATCGCTATTTCCAACTGGTAAGTACCAGAAGTATTAATAAAGCAAACGGAGTGAACTTTCTGTTTTGTGTAACTTTAGGTAAGCGTCATAACTCTTCGCCGAGTTGCGATTATAGCAGCAACAGCGATGGAAACAAAAGTCCTCAAAGACCCACGCAAAAGAAGAAAAAGAAAATTTCGTGTGCAACTACTTCAAACGTTCAGAAGACAAGAAGTTTGCAAAAAGCTTGAACTGCCAAAAAGAGTATAGACGAGTGGAAACACTTCAATTTTACGAAACCGTTTTCAAAGATTTCACCCGCATTTGAAATATAAATCACCTGCTTCAAGCACACATCGATATTCGAAGCAAGCAGAAGTCGATATTACACCTCAGTTTGGGTTTGACATTTAATTTGTTTTATGTTTTCCCTATTGAGGAAATTTACAGCAAAGATATTGCCCCTACTGTTTCTACTAGTTTCGAAATCAGGGCGGTGCAGTTAGCTCCACGGATGTATAAAGGGGGTGGTCTAGCCGATTTCAATTTTTCTATACCGCCGGCTTGGGCGTCTTACTGATCGGAAAGAATTTTAAACGATACCCGCTTAGGGGTGCTATAAAGTTATTTTAATATATCAATTCATTCCAGTTTGGGCAAAAGCCGTTGAGTATATTGTTGTGGCTGACTCTGTGCGACGTGGCGTTGACGGCTTGCGGCAAGTCAATACCTTTGCAGACGTTACACTAGTTGCTGTCAACGAGCTGACGGTACAAGTTGTTCTTGTTTATTTATGTCGAATAACAAAGCAGTCGACGAAAAAGCTTAAGCTATAGAACAGATAACAATTAATTGAAGAAAGTAAGCTTAGCATCCCCCAACTATGCCCCGATTCACAGCCAATGTGGTCATTTATTTATTTATGTCGAATAACAAATCAGTCGACGAAAAAGCTTAAGCTATAGAACAGATAACAATTAATTGAAGAAAGGAAGCTTAGCATCCCCCAACTATGCCCCGATTCACAGCCAATGTGGTCAGGTATGTGTTGCAAGCAATGCGAGGTCCAAAATATATTCAGCGGTTTCGTTGTAAATTATTAAAAAGTAGAGCGCGAAAAGCGAAAAAGTAGAGCGTCGTTTCTTTGGCCCAACGTTTTATGAAACCTTTAAGGCATTTATTAAGGGGGGTTTCTACCTTGCTGGGCCGAGAAGGCGCTTTTTTGTAATAAATTTTTTTTTTGAGAAAAGTATAATAGATCAAGGAATGCAATTTTCCACAGTCATTACAGGAATAACAAATCTTGACGTCATCCGCCAACATGAGCAAGGGAAAATCATTTATAAACAGATGACTGCTATCGGGGACACCTGAGGTAACTCGAACAGTTTTAGATATTGAGGAACGAAAAGACACTGTAATAACCCGGTTCTTTAATTGAAACATAAGACTTCCAACTCAATTATTTATTATGTTGTATCATTATGTTGTATATTTACCGCTTCAATGCGACCGCTTCGATTGTCCAAAGTATACTTAAACTATAGAATTGGAATAGAGAGAGATAAACAAAAGAGAGTAAAGTCTTTCTCTTTTATAGGCGTCGCTTGCTGCTTAGCATCTTGGTTCTGGTTCTCACGAGCTTGAGCTTCAATCCCTCGGTGGAGTTTGTGCCATCATCTTCTGGTGTTTGCTGCCTGGGTTGTATTACAGGATCGGGGGTTTGGATTTCGGCAGGAACTGAGATTAATTCCTTGTTGGGAACATCCAAGAATTCCCCCTCACCAGGAACCTTTTTAAGGTGGTTCGCAATTCTTATGAGAGTTTTGCCACCCGCACCTACGTGTACTATATTCCCTTCTATTTTCCAAACTTCGTATTCGGTGCTGTCAAAGTTCGGTGTTAGTTTATGAGGATAAACTACATTCCTGAGAACAACTCTGTCTCCTACATTAATATCTACTTTCTTAGCTCTTCTTCTCTCATCAGCAATTTCCATTCCCTTTTCTTTATTGCTAATGTCAGTATCCCTTTCTGCTGACTCTGTAAACTCTCCACCAGATCTTCTATCCCTGGAATCTTATCCCGAATGACTCGATTGAACGTAAGCTCTGTAGGAGCCGTGCCTGTGGTCCCATGAGGAGTTACATTATTTATTAAAGTGAAAGCTTGAATTTCATCCTTAAGATTCTTCTTGTTTTGGTAAGAAGAATTTAAACGTTTGACCAGCGCCATATTAATATTTTCGACCTCACCGTTAGCCTGCGGCCAATAAGGAGGAGTTGTAATTTGTACGATGCCGCACGATGTACAGTAATTTCGTATTTAGCACTTACATATTGCCGGCCATTATCGGTTCGTAACTCTTTTGGAACATCCAGCCTACTGAAAATTTCTTCACAATAAGTGATTCTGATGTAATAGATCGAAGGAATTTAAACTCCACGTATTGTGAGTAATATTCTATTAACACTAAGATATATTCATTGTTGGGTAGTGGCCCTAATAGATCCGTAGCGACCGTTGGCGGTGGATTCGTAGCTTGGGATACCAGAATACAATCAAAACAATCCTTTACAAAGGTAAAGTCCCTCTCCTTTATTGGCGTGGATTGCTGCTTAGCATGTTGGTGCTGGTTCCCACAGGCACCGTTTGGGTTCTACCAATAAAATACGATTTTAACCAAGACAATAGTTTCGGGGAAGAGCACATAATGTTAAGTTTCGTAAGAAGCATACAATGATCAAC
Source organism: Drosophila willistoni (assembly GCF_018902025.1). NCBI lineage: Eukaryota > Metazoa > Arthropoda > Insecta > Diptera > Drosophilidae > Drosophila > Drosophila willistoni. The sequence goes on along the minus strand of NW_025814459.1, from coordinate 2,333,404 downwards.
CGTATCGAAAGCCTTACTAAAATCAATATAAATAACATAAGTTTGATACTTTTTATGAAAGCCATAATGTATAAGGGAAGTCAATTCTAAAAGGTTGGTAAGCGACAAACGACCTTTCATGAAGCCATGCTGACAAGGAGAAATAGTCGATCTGGATAGGTTGAAGGGAAGACGTATTAATTTTCTCAAACAGCTTAGGTATTGTAAAAAGTTTGGCAATGCCACGGTAGTTAGAAATATCCGATTTGTTGCCCTTGGAAGGCCAAACATCAGGAAATCTACAAGTCTCACTCGATAGATAAATTATCAGGCCCGGGTACGAAGGAAGACTTCATAGATGATAAGCTAGAGATAATACAGTCTTCAGTAATACTAGGAAAAAACAAACAATTTAAATATGGGATTGACAAAGGATAGGATGTGGGATCCGAAGCAGTAGTAGAATAAGTCGACTGAAAGAATTTAGCAAGGGACACCAGGGGTTGTACTGGGTACTTCAAATCTGAAAAGAAGAGCATAAAGAGGGACAAAAAGATGGTGTAGGCGAAAGTAAGATGGGAGAAGATATAATAGTTAGGTCTGGCCACTGCTTATGAGGTAACTCAAGGGTTTATTTCTTGGGCAGCTTTTCAGAAGGTGGAACGAACTTAAATTGCGACAATACATGTACGCTAGAGCCACACTCATTACACAGCTGTTAGGCCAGTTTATTTTAAGAAAGAAACTTTAAACGAAGATCCCTGTACATACGGCTAAAATCTAGCTGCTGGCTGGCACAAGATGGTCCAGCGCATTAATCCAAGCTCAGGCTTAGACACAAACAAACCAGAGAATTGGTCATAGTCGCGGCCGTTCAGGCCAGCACATTTTAGGTGAATTAGATTATCGTAGAGCCAACAAGATATTGCTCTATATTGATCATCAAAACGATCAGAATGCTTGCAAGTAGGTAGACAACAAGCCATTGAAAAGCCAAAAAAAAACACAAGGCATAAATATATAAAAATATATAGAAAATTTAAAAACACAGCACACTATCGATAAAAACAAATAAAACAAAGAGACAGCTAGAGTACACAGTACAAGAAAAAGTGCAAGAACACTTATAAGCCAAGCTTTGAGAGGCGGCGCACAGTGGGGCCTTCTGGCATTTAGCATTGCAAAAATCATAGCGTCTAAACCAATAAAGCGATTTCAAAAATTTAAAAAGTATATGATAAAGAATACCTTAAGCTTCAAAATGAATGTTTGTCAAAAGTGCTGGATGTTCGTGGTTGGTGGTAATATTCAAGGTTAAAGTCAGAAAATATTTCCAAGCATGTTTTTCCTTTAAAAATGGATCGAAACCCGGTTTTTTTCAATCACAAATGGAATTTTTCATTGTTTTAGACGACCATGTAACATTTTTTAATGTTTTAATTTGATTTTTTAACATAATTACAAAAAGAACAAAATTTTTTTTTAAATTTTTTTTTAGGTTAATTTTGAAAATTTGCTTTTGATGGCTGATTTTCTTCAAAATAATTTTCAATATTTACATCAGTATTTAATAAACTCAACATTTCGGGACTATAGTTGCTATTTTCCAAATCCTTTCGAGATCGCACGTGTCTCAGTGATGCAATAAGTGGGTCCGAAGAGGCTGCTAGCATGTTAAAAAGGTCTTCATTTTGTCTAACACGAGAAGTCTTTAATGTATTAGTGTATCTGAACCTTTTGTAGTCCTTGTTTTTACATTCCTGTGCTTCTTCGGATAGCTCTCCAAGTGGTAAACACTGATATTCTATTAAATCCTTTCCGTGAGCCAAAATTCTATGTACCGTTGGGGTAAGTTTTTTTTGCGGATACAATTCAGTCAAAAGATGAGCAGTCTTTGAAGTATATTCGGTAAAATTTTTCACCATTTACCATTTCCTTGCAATTTATAACATTCAAGATAACAGCCAACCTTTTAATGATCTCTTGACTAACACCTGTTATAAAAGATGTCACTTCATAATTTTCAAAAAATCTCCTTGAAGTATTTCCATCATCGATTGTTGAAATCGCCCAATATTCAGTTTTAAAGTTGCGATTTTTTTTTAAAATTATCATTTTTTCCTTTTCACTAAAAATGTCTCAACTTTGGGCGCCTCTAGCACCAATGAATCTCAACCGATTTCAAAAATTTTTCGGATTCATAATCTCTGAAGTATTTCCTATCGATTGCATATATAATTTTTGCCAAACGCGATCATAAAAAAACGTATTTTTGCAACGCTATCCGAGCAGAGGCCCAAGTGTGCGGCGTTACAGAAGTAATTACGCGGGAGAGAAGTTGAGCACAAGAACAAAGAAGAGACAACAACAAAAATAATAGCACTAATGTTATAACCGGGAGGGATGAAGGATGAGGAAAAAAAAAAAAAAAAACAGAGAAAATAAAAAAATATATAGGTATATATATAATAAACCAAACACTAAGCACAGGAAAAAATCTAATTAATTTGGCAAATTATGCAAATAAAACACAAGGGTGTCAAGCAAACTACACCAGCGCAATCCTACACAAACTAAGCACAATTAAAAATTGAGAGAAACAATAAATATTGATAAAAACTCAGGAGTTATAAAAAACACGACCGTCACGTCAGGGAGCAGAAGCTTTTTTACTTGCTGGTGAAGATCAAGAGAGCTTGGGCTCGAGTTGGCTGACATGGCTTTTCCGAAATTACGCAATTTGTTGTTGCAAACTAATAACAATATGATTGTGAATGGGCGTCTTTGAGGCGACTGCGAACGAAAGTTGCAGTCCATAAAAAGCGGCTCTGTTTAGACGCTGACGACAGCGTTGCCAGCAGCCTACTACGTCATTTATGTACATTGTTGGTGAAAAAAATAGCACCAAAGCAAGCAGCTCATTTCATTTTACAGTAAAACTTGACAAAAAATGTTTTGGTTTGCAGTTTCTTTTCACTTGCCTTACTTTCAGTCGCTCTAATTTGGGAGATAAAAAAAAACAACAAAAATAATAATGGTTTTTCTGAGAAGAAGCACAATCGAAACGACAATGCAAAATAGCGCGGTGAAAAAATAGCATTAAGCACATGTTGTCATAGAAGAAAAAATTATCATTGAGAAACACTCTTGTTTATTTGAAAAAAATATTTTTTAAAGAAAAACATAGTTTAAAAACAAAATGAATGGCTATTTCTATAACATGGATCGCGGAAAACATTGCAGTGATGAAAAAAGAAAAGTTATCAAAAAACCAGAGGGCCGGGGCTAACTTCGACCGTGTCAAAGTTTGTATACCCTTGCAACTTTTATGGTAACTCTTTCCTTACCTATAGCCATCAAAGTGAAAAAACGTTCAAGCTAAAAAGGCTAATGTTTGCGAAAGAACGGCCTACAATCTTAGCATAGATTTAGATAAAAACTAAGATATTGATCAAAGTCACTGTTTTCCACCGATCGTTCCTATGGGAGCTATATGATATAGTAACCCGATCTTTATCAAATTCGGCACAGTCATTAACAGATATATTAAACTAACAAATGTTTAATTTGAAAGCAATCGCGTCAAAAGTAACGAAGTTATTGACAAAAGTCACTGTTTCAAAAGATCGTTCCTATGCTGTATGATATAGTCACCCGATCTTCATCAAATTTGGCACAGTCGTTTATATGTGTAATTAACTCACCAATATTTCATGACAATAGCTCAGAAAATAACAAAGTTATTGAGAAAAGTCACTGTTCGTGACTTGGCCATTTGTATGGGAGCTATATGATATAGTGATCCGATCCGGGTGAATCCGAGATATACAACGCCTGCAGTATATACAAGCCTACATGCATTTCAGCTCTGTAGTTTTAACGGTCTAGGAGGAGTTTGCGTTGATCCAGACGGACGGACAGACGGACGGACGGACGGACGAACGGACGGACGGACGGACGGACGGACGGACATGGCTATTTGAACTCGTCTCGTCGTGCTGATCAAGAATATATTTACTTATACATATGGTCGGAAATGCTTCCTTCTATGCGTTGCACACTTCTGACCAAAATTAATGTACCCTTTTTGCAAGGGTATAAAAAGCTTCTGCTCTCTGACGTGACGGTCGTGTTTTTGCATAGCTCCTGAGTTTTTATTAATATTTATTGTTTTCTCTCAGTTTTTAATTGTGCTTAGCTTGTTTACGCTTTCGCTGGTGTTGTTTGCTTGACACCCTTGTGTTTTATTTCCATAATTCGCCAAATTAATCAGTTTAAACAGTTTTTTCTATTTCGTGATTAGTGTTTGGTGCATTTAATTTTTTTTCTTTTTATTTTTTTCTCGCTCGTCATTGCTTCTGCAGTTGCTCCCCTCATCGCCCCCATCATACCATCAGTGCTAGTGGCTTTGTTGTTCTATCTGCTTTGTGTTTGTGCTCAGCTTCTCTCCCGCGTAATCACTTTTGTAAGGCCGCCTCTCAAAGGTCGGCTTATAACTGTTCTTGCACTCTCACTTGTGCTGTGCACTCTAGCTGTTCTCTTTGTTTTATTTGTAATTATTGATTTCTGATCGATAATTATCTTTGTGCTGTGTATTTAAATTTTTCTATTTATTCTTATATATATAAATTTATTTTTTTTTTTTTGCCTTGTGTTTCTTTTGGCTTTATAATGGCTTGTTGTCTACCTACTTGCAAGCATTCTGATCGTTTTGATGATCAGTATAGAGCAATATCTTGTTGGCTTTGCGATAATCTTATTCACTTAAAATGTGCTGGCCTCAATGGCCGTGACTACGACAAATTTTCTGGTTTGTCTGTGTCTAAGCCTGAGCTTGGCTTAATGCGCTGGACTTGCCCATCTTGTGCCAGCCAGCAGCTTGATTTTAGCCGTATGTATAGGGATATTCGTTTAAAGTTTCTTTCTTTAAACAAACTGGCCAAACAGCTGTCTAACGAGTGTGACTCTAGCGTACATTTATTGTCGCAATTCAAGTTTGTTCCACCTTCTGAGAAGTCGCCCAAGAAATGTACCATTGAGTTGCAAGTCCATTACAAGCCCTGGTGTACCTCATTCTATCCCTCACGGGAACACTGATCAATCACAGGATTATGCTAGCTCTCAATCACTTGCGGATCCCAATGCTCCTCCGCCTCCACTAACTGTAGTGCCTCATCGCAAACAATTATTTATCTCTAGGCTTGCTCCTTCTACTTCTGAGTCGTCTGTGGCAGCTTACATTAGTAATATATGCCCTGCTAAAGTTTTAATTCAAAAGTTTAAGTTTTCTAGGCCTCGCGAAATCTCCTCTTTTAAAATTACAGTACCTAATGAGTATTTCTCAGCTATGGTTGACACTAATTTCTGGCCAGAGGGCCTAGTTGTACACGAGTTTGCGCCCAATAAGCGCTCCCGTCCGTTGCCTGTCCACCTTCCTAATTTATCTTCTGCTTCAAAAAACTAATAACGTCTAGTCTTTCCATCCATTATCAAAATGTAAGAGGACTTCTTACCAAGCTCTCGAACCTGTTCTGTGATAGCCAAACCTTTTCGGCTGACATATTAGCTTTCTCTGAAACTTGGCTTAACTCCTCTGTTTTGGATAATGAAATTCTTTCTAATAACTTTATTTCTTATAGGTTTGATCGTGTTGGTCGTCGTGGCGGTGGAGTACTTATTGCTGTCAACTCGAATCTGTGTTCAAGTGTTGTGCCGATTGATCTGCCCTTAGGTGTTGAGTGTATTTGCGTCGAAGTTACATGTTCCAACTTTAGCTTATATATTTCTTGTTCATATATTCCTCCAGCTTCTGATATAATGACCTATATGCACAATGCTGATGCTTTGCAAACTATTTTTAATCGTCTTAAAGATCGCTATTTCCTTATAGTTTTAGGTGATTTCAACTTGCCTAATATTTCTTGGCTTGTTGATGATAATCTATCTTTCTTAATTCCTTCATCTCAACATGTTTTTCTTGATAGCCTACTTGAATGTCCGCTATATCAGTTGAATTCTTTCCTTAACTCTTCTCCTTACCTATAGCCATCAAAGTGAAAAAACGTTCAAGCTAAAAAGGCTATTGTTTGCGAAAGAACGGCCTACAATCTTAGCACAGATTTAGATAAAAACTAAGATATTGATCAAAGTCACTGTTTTCCACCGATCGTTCCTATGGAAGCTATATGATATAGTAACCCGATATTTATCAAATTCGGCACAGTCATTAACAGATATATTAAACTAACAAATGTTTAATTTGAAAGCAATCGCGTCAAAAGTAACGAAGTTATTATCAAAAGTCACTGTTTTCAAAAGATCGTTCCTATGCTGTATGATATAGTCACCCGATCTTGATCAAATTTGGCACAGTCGTTTATATGTGTAATTAACTCACCAATATTTCATGACAATAGCTCAGAAAATAACAAAGTTATTAAGAAAAGTCACTGTTCGTGACTTTGCCATTTGTATGGGAGCTATATGATATAGTGAACCGATCCGGGTGAATCCGAGATATACAACGCCTGCAGTATATACAAGCCTACATGAAAAATTTCAGCTCTGTAGCTTTAACGGTCTAGGAGGAGTTTGCGTTGATCCAGACGGACGGACAGACGGACGGACGGACGGACGAACGGACGGACGGACGGACGGACGGACGGACGGACGGACGGACGGACATGGCTATTTGAACTTGTCTCGTCGTGCTGATCAAGAATATATATACTTTATATGGTCGGAAATGCTTCCTTCTATGCGTTGCACACTTCTGACCAAAATTAATATACCCTTTTTGCAAGGGTATAAAAAGAGGGCGTCTAACGGTTAGACACGATAGAAGTGAAACCTTTCGTAAAACAAACTGAGAGAGAATGAGACGAAAGCAGCATTAGGAGCGGGATAATTATAGGTTCATTATAATATTGCTACTATATTGGTCATGTTTTATTTTCTTCATTTTATTATTATTCATCCTCAATGTTTTCAATTTCAACAAATGATACGAGTGGCTTATGATAGCTAAAATATGATACAAATGCTTTGGTTTCGTTGTTGTCAACATATCTTTGAAATACCGCGTCAATTGTTGTTTTTGATCGTGTTGTTGATTCAGTGCGATTGTTACACATTTTTAAACTGAATGTTGTATTGAGAAAGTCAATTAAAGGAACCGCTGTGTCCAATGCAAAATTTACGTTAAAATCGCCACTTAAAATCATTGGAACTTTATCGTAATCTTTTCTAAGTATCCGCGATACTTCTGGTGTATACTTTATTGAATTTTCATGAATGAATTCCGTGATGCTATTTATTGATTGATTGGGTGAAATATAAATTGCCACAATTAAAACTGTTTTTCCATTGCTCAATCTGATTTCGCATGCACATATTTCTCCCACTTTAGAGAGCTAAACAGACAGTGATTCTAGTTGCTGTGCATTTATTCATTATATATTTTGTGATACATTTTTATTTACTTTTTATACCCTTGCAGAGGGTATTGTAAAATTGGTCAGAAGTTCGTAACGCACAGAAGGAGGCGTTTACGACCCCATAACCCCCCTCTGCAAGGGTATAAAAAGTAAATAAAAATGTATCACAAAAAAATATATAAATATATAAAAAGCATTATGAATAAAAAGCATTATGAAAAACTTCGACCAAGCTGGGAGTCGAACCCCGGCCGCCCGATCGCCAAGCGAGCACACTTACTACAGAACTCGACGGCAATTTACAAAGTGTCGACGTGGCTCTGTTGTTAGTGTGCTCGCTTGGCGATCGGGCGGCCGGGGTTCGACTCCCAGCTTGGTCGAAGTTTTTCATAATGCTTTTTATTCATAATGCTTTTTATATATTTGCATCTCATTCTCTCGCAGGCTAAATACTATAAGATCTATATGTGTCTCTTTTTAGTGTCGCTTTTTCGTTTCATCGAGTCTCAAATCACTCCCAACGATTCTAAAGAAGTTTTCACTTCAAAAAAAAAATGCTAAACGAATGCAAAACATTCGCCGAAATAGGTCGTATACTGGGTTGTTCCAATAAAATGATCAGTAACGCCAAGAATATTTATCCAAAAAGTGAAGTCTCGTGGGCGAAAATCCGTAATGTCGCTATTACTCGTCAAGCGTCTGGTAAGACAGAGCAAGAAAAAACCATTTAAGCCAGCAACAGAGCTTAAAAAACATTTCGAAATTTCTGCATCTATTGAAACCTTGAAACATACATGGCTGCGGGAAAATAATTTAAATGCTCGTAGTCTGAAAAAAGTGCCACTATTGACTATTGAGTTTCCAATCAACACTCCAAATGGCCATTGGAAAAATAGAGGAATATATTGTGGACAGACAAGAGCCAAATCGTGTTATATTGTGGGACAGGATCTCGTATTTTCGTTCACAGACTACCAAGTAAGGAGTACAGACCAATGTACACAAAAAAAAAACGGTGAAACACGGGGGTTCCAATATATGATATGGGCGTGCTTTTTGTACTTTGGATTTCGCAACATCCTTTGGTGCTATTATTTTCACCGCGTATGTACACATATGGGTATGCACAGAAATTTTGAACATGTAGGACCAATATGACCCAGCATTGCAAGGGTATATTAACTTCGGCGTATCCAAAGATAGCTTCTTTGATATTTTATGTAGCATTACAACTTATAGATTCACGGTATAAAAAATGAAAAAAGCTTTCTGTTATACTGTTTTGGGACTATAAGCATTATATTTATTACCTGCACAAATTTTGATAACTTCTTGTGTAGAACATAGGAACGTTGCTTCATGACAGTAATGTCTTTTTTCCCTGAGTCTTTGTGTTGGCCATTTTTAATAGGGTTTGCATATAAGTTGGCGAATTCTCTTTCAGTTCCAAGGTACAATGGTTTAATAAAATTAACCATACTGTAGTCTGAAATGCAAAAGCAGAAAAAATAAATTTTATTCAAGAAATCGGCGGTACATGTACATCTATACATGTTGTTATTGACATTTGAAGTATGATTGGTAACATTTTGAATTCTAGATAATTATATTTCGATCCGTGGCAGCGCATTTGCTGAGGCTCTATGAAAAAAAAAGGTTTGTGGTGAACATGATGCTGGGTTACAGGATCATCCGAACGAAAAAAACTAAAAGATATCTCCTGGTAATGACGAAGCGTTATTTTTGATTTACTCTAAATTTTCACACAACATTCTTCAAGATACAAAAAAAATAAACAAAGTTAAAAAAAAAATTTTTTTTAAACCTTACTTCCCCCTGTTGGGTCCGTCCACTAGTTCCTGTTGTGGGTTGCCGTTGGTGGGATCCAACTTATTGGTTGATTTATGTTGATTAGGATGAGATACGATTAAGTATCTAAAACATCGTCCTTGTGGATCAGCAATATATTAGAGACTAAAATTTGTGCCAAGTGCCGCAGTTATGCGTCTTTATTGTTTAATTGAGAAGAGAGAGAGAACTAAACCTAAGTACATACAGTATGCTATGCTATGGTCATGCTATGAGCTCTTGGTCAGACGCTGTGTCAGCGTATTTATGCTTATGTGGAATTCGTCACATCGACGTTGCAGCTGAACATATTCCTCTAAGACTTAGAGCAGGGGCAGTATACTTTTGGACCGATTCAAAAATTGTTCTGCAATGGCTGAAACTTCATGCATCAACACAAAATTGTTTTGTAGCAAATAGAGTATCAGAGTTATCCAGCAGACATTGTTTCTCGTGGTTGTCGGACATCAGAGCTGCAAACAAGCATGTGGATAACAGGGCCAACATTCTTAAAATTGTCTAAGGCCGAATGGCCAATTCTTAGGGAACCACTTCCGCCGCCTATCGAAGTAAGAACCAAGTCAGCACGCCTTTGTGAAAAGAGCAGACAACGCTAATTCACAATCTATTCTAAATATGATCATAAATATTTCTTCATCGTATATTCGAATCGTTCGAATTGTTTCATACCTCTATCGCAGCGTGAGCAAAGTGAAGCCTGATCGCACTCTAAGTTCATCATCAATAGCCGATATTCGCATTACTGAGACAGAAATGTATCAATCGTTTTGGAAAATTGTTGCACTAGTACAACAAGAATGTTATGCTGATGAAATATCTTTACTAAAAAACAAACAAACCTTAACACCGTGTCTACAGCGTTTGACACCATTCATGCACACAATGACATTTGGACAAACTGCAGTATGTTGGAACGTATTGTCTGCGATCTTTTCCCCCAGCGAGCGGACTCCCTAAACTGTAGGCGCGTTGAACATGTTGCTTCCCGCTACCATGTACCAGTTACCACCGAAGAAGTGCTTTCGGCCGCCAGGTCGCTAAAACAAAACAAGGCCCCATGCCCGGACTCCATCCCCAACCGTGCACTTCGGCTGGCAATGGCAACTCGCCCAGAAATATTCGCGGCAACCTTCGTTTAGTGCCTGAAGGAGGGAGTATTCCCATCTCAGTGGAAGTTGCAAAAGCTGGTTCTGCTCCCCAAGCCTGGGAAACCAGCAGAGGATGCGTCGTCATATTGTCCAATCTGCCTCGTGGACTCCGTGGGTAAGGTGCTGGAAAGCCTCATCAGCGCCAGACTGAGCGAGGCGATCAACAAAGGGGGCGGCCTATCCGCCAATCAGTACGGATTTCGCAAGGCAAGGTCCACAATAGACGCGGTCAGCAGAGTAGTGTGTACAGCGGCCGATGCTATTAAGGGTTATCGATGGGAAGGGGGTTCGAAGGAATACTGCCTAGTGATCACCCTGGACGTGAAGAATGCCTTCAACACGCCGGATTGGGGCTGCATTCTTGATGCTGCCAGAAGCTTCGGAATTCCTTCGTACTGCGCTCGGTGGGCCTAGTACTAGTGGCGCATAAGACGGAAGCGGTGCTAATCAGCAGCCGGAAGTTAGTGGAAACGGCCACAGTTACTATCGACGGTATTGAGGTGAAATCGGCTAGAGCAATTCGATACCTTGGAGTGTGGCTCGACACAAGATTGTGTTTCCGAGAACACCTAGCGGTGGTACAGCGGAAGGCAGCGGAATCGAGTAGAGCACTCGCCAGGATCATGCTCAACACAAGAGGGCCCAAACAGGAGCGGAGACTGTTGCTGATGAGCGTGGTAAAATCGCAAATCTTGTACGCAGCCCAGATCTGGGCACCGGCCATGGAGGTCGATAGCTACCGTCGCCTCATCAGTCCGACGTATCGACTCTGCGCTCTCAGAGTATGTAGTGCTTTTAGGACTGTGTCGGAGGATGCAGCACTAGTAATCGCCGGCATGGTGCCCATCGACATTCTGGCAGCCGAAGTTCGGGTCACTGCAGAGGCCACCAGCGGGGGCATTCCGAAGAGTGTCGCCAAAGCAGACGCCAGAAGGCTCAGTTTGAGGAAATGGCAGGACCGATGGGACGCCGCACCAAATGGCAGATGGACGCACCGCCTCATCCCCAACATTGAGGCTTGGGTCGGTAGAAAGCAAGGGCAGGTGAATTTCTACCTCACGCAGGTGCTGAGCCGACACGGCTGCTTCCGCCAATACTTAACCAGGTTCGGCCACGACCACTTCCCAACGTGTCCTGCGTATCCTGAAGGAGCAATCGAAGACACCCACCACGTTGCATTTAGTTGCGACCGCTTCAGTGCGGAGAGACAGCGGGCCGAGCGGGCGATCGGCCAGACCCTATCGGTGGCCAGCTTGGTACCCAGCATGCTGGAGAGCAAGGATAACTGGGCGGCGGTGAGCACCTACTTCGGAGCCATAATGCGGGAACTTAGGAGACTGGGGGTCGGTTCAACATAGAAGCTGCCACACCTGGCGAAGCAATTCCCAATGGGACGTACCGCCGGGCGGGCGTTTTTTATATATCCACGTTAATCGATTTCTTTTGTCAGTCTGGTTGTATTTTGTTGATCTCTTTTTATATATGCTAATAAATGAAAAAAAAAACAAAAAAAAAAAAAAAAACTGCAGTATGTGTGATGAGAGTCGGAGGACGTCTCGACAACGGAGACCTTCCATTCAACGCCAAGCACCAGGCCCTGCTACCTCAAAATCATCGTTTTACCAAGTTATACATCGAATTCTTACACAACAAAAATCTTCATGCTGGCCCAAAGTTTATTTTATCTCTTTTACGAGAACGATTTTGAAGCTGTATCCGCTGCTTACACTTTAAACCTCGCCTCATGACTCAACTGATGGGCAATCTTCCTGCTGATCGACTACGAGCTGAAAGACCATTCCTAGTAACAGGAGTAGATTTGTGCGGCCCATTTTTCACGTCTTACAGGATTCGCGGAAAGCCGCCGTACAAAACATGTGCGGCAATTTTGTATGTTTCGCTTCAAAGGCGATTCATATTGAATTAGTCTCCGAATTGTCAACAAATGCATTTCTGCTTTGTATACGTAGATTTGTAGCGCGCCGTGGTGTACCATTGCGCATGGTGTGCGACAACGCCACAATTTTTGTTGGCGCTGCTACAAGGCTAGCTGAGTTTAAGTCAAAATTGTTTAACTCAGACGTCATAGATCACATAAAAACATATAGTTCAATTAAAGGATTTAACTTTTGCTTTATTCCCCCTAGAGCTCCACACTTTGGCAGCCTCTGGGAAGCGTCAGTAAAATCAGCGAAGACACTGGCTCTGAAGAATATTTCAAACGCATCTCTTACTTTCGAGGAACTACTCACTGTGTTCTCGGATGTGGAAGCTATCCTTAATTCAAGGCCAATAGCACCCACTTCAGATGACCCCAACGATTTCAATGCTCTCACTCCTGGGCATTTGCTGATTGGAACCGAATTAACGTCAGTACCAGAATCATTACTTTACCATTCCACGGACCCTCCCGGAACGGAACTTCGGTATCTGGATAGATGGCAGCGAGTGACCTATTTGAATCAACAATTCTGGACACTGTGGGCACGGGATTATGTTCATAACTTACAACAACGCAGCAAATGGATTTACGAAACAGCAAATGTGGCCTTGGGACAACTAGTTATAGTACATGAAGACAACGTGCCGGCTCATCATTGGCCTTTAGCAAGAGTAGTGTCTGTAAATGCCGGACCTGAAAATTCGAGTAGTCGAACTTAGGACAGCAAAAGGAATCTTCAAAAGGCCAATTCACAAGATCGCTCCGCTTCCATAATCATTTATTTGAAAGTTGGTTCTTTCAACAGGGGGAGCATGTTGGAGGAGAACTCCTGAATTAACATTCATTAATTTAATTATTCTGAAATATTAACCATTGGTTAAATAGCTAAACTATCGATATATCGCAAGCTCAAAGAGAGTTCAATCTAGCATCACTGTTGGCTCTCTTCTTTGGTTTCCCTTTACATTTTACTTTGTATTACTCTCTCTCGTAGCATATACGAATTGAAGAATTTACTGTACCAAGAGAACTCGAATGCGACGGACGCATAATAAATGGAAAACTACTAACGTCGTCTAATTTGATTGTGGCGAGGGAAGTTTTGATTCATAGAATCCAACGAGTAGCAGATTATAATTATGGCCGAGAAATTGCCCAACAGTAATCTGCATAAAGCAATAATATACATGTTTTCTTAAAGCTATTAGTTTAAGATAGAGGTACAGTGGTAAGGCTTATGCTTTTTATCTGTGATATTGTAACGGTTTATAGTCTAATGATTCGTATGTGGAGGTGACATGTGTTCATAAAAGGAAAAATGGAGGTAAACCTTTTTGCTTCTTAAACTAACTTAAAAACTAGAATCTAGGTACTATAGGGAGCTAACTTAGATTTATCGGTTTAGTACTAGAACTAATAAGAAATGTATTATAGAAATTTCGGGTATAATATGGTCTTACACATACAGGTGTTTGTTTAAGATATGTGATGCTTACATATATAAAGGTTATCGTAAACTTAAGAGGCCAATGGACCTCTAAAGTGGGATGTCAAAAATGACTCGCACGATTCAGTAAGGTACTTAGGAATTAACTTTGAGAAAGACTCACATTTAAATTGCACATTGGACTCACCATGTTTGGTACTCCAACAAGGCAAGGAAATTTTTTAATTTTGATGTCACTTATTATTATAATTCACTAGCATTAACGAGAAGAAGCTTCTGCTCTCTGACGTGACGGTCGTGTTTTTGCATAGCTTCTGAGTTTTTATCAATATTTGTTGTTTCTCTCAATTTTTAATTGTGCTTAGTTTGCTTACGCTTTCGCTGGTGTAGTTTGCCTGACACTCCCTTCTTTTATTTGCATAATTTGCCAAATTAATAAGTTTTTTTCGTGATTAGTGTTTGGTGCATTTTATATTTTTATTTTTTTTTATTTTCTGTTTCTGTTTTTTTAGCATTTTGCATTGCTTCCCTCATCTCCCCGATCATAGCTTCAGTGCTAGTAGTGTATTTATTGATTTTTTATCGAAAATTATCTTAGTGCTGTGTTTTTAAATTTTCTATATATTTTTATATATTTTTTCCTTGTTTTTCTCTTGGCTTTTCAATGGCTTGTTGTCCACCTACTTGCATGCATTCTGATCGTTTTGATGATCAGTATAGAGCAGTATCTTGTTGGCTCTGCGATAATCTTATTCACTTAAAATGTACTGGCGTGAACGACCGCGACTATGACAAATTTTCTATTTTGTCTGTGTCTAAGACTGAGCTTGGCTTAATGCGCTGGACTTGCCCATCTTGCGCCAGCCAGCATCTAGATTTTAGCCAGTATCAATCTATTCCTCACGAGAAATCTGATCAATTACAGGATCATGCTGGCTCTCAATCACTTGTGGATTCCAATGCTCCTCCGCCTTCACTAACTGTAGTGCCTCATCGCAAACAATTATTTATCTCCAGGCTTGCTCCAGATACTTCTGAAACGTCCGTGGCAGCTTACCCTATATATACCCTGCTAAGTTTTTACTTCAAAAGTTTAAGTATTCTAAGCCTCGCGATATATCCTCTTTTAAAATTACTGTACCAAATGAGTATTTCTCAGCTATGGTAGACCCTAATTTTTGGACAGAGGGCCTAGTTGAACACGAGTTTGCGCCCAATAAGCGCACCCGATGTTGCCTGTACACCTTCCTAATTTATCTTTTGCTTCAAAAAACTAATGAAGTCTAGGTTGCAGTCAATATCAAAATGCAAGAGGACTTCTTACCAAGCTCTCGAACCTGTTTTGTGATAGCCAAACCTTTTCGGCTGACATATTAGCTTTCTCTGAAACTTGGCTTAACTCCTCTGTTTTGGATAATGAAATTCTTTCTAATAACTTTATTTCTTATAGGCTTGATCGTGTTGGTCGTCGTGGCGGTGGAGTACTCATTGCTGTTAAGTCGAATGCTCCAGCTTCTGATATCATGACCTATATGCACCATGCTGATGCTTTGCAAACTATTTTTAATCGTCTTAAAGATCGTGATTCCCTTATAGTTTTAGGTGATTTCAACTTGCCTAATATTTCTTGGCTTGTTGATGATAATCTATCTTTCTTAATTCCTTCATCTCAACATGTTTTTCTTTATAGCCTACTTGAATGTCCGCTATATCTTTCCTTAACTCTTCTAAAAGAATCCTTGATCTTGTTTTTGTCTCTGATCCCACTGTTAGTGCTGTATCCCGAACACAGCCCCTAGTGAAACCTGAAGATCCCTATCACCCTACCATTGAAGTTACTATTTCTTACAATTCCGTTACTAATTCATTTAATAACATCGCAAATTCTCGTCGCAGATGTTTTCGTAAAACAAATTTCAATCTTCTTAATAGCCTTATTTTCTCTTTTGATTGGTCATTTCTATTTGAGTGCTGCGATATAGATCGTGCAGTGAAGTTTTTCTACTCTGGTCTTAATTCTCTAAATGATAAATGCGTTCCTTATGTGAATGTCTCTACCGTCTCCAGTCTGGTTCACACGTAGGCTCTCTAATCTCCGTAACATTAAATCGAGATATTTTAAAAGATTTAAAAAAACTGGTTCGCGACTTGACTATGATATTTGGAAGGAGTCTTTTACTATTCCGGTTTTTAATAAGGGTAGCAAATCGGATGTTTCTAACTACCGTGGCATTGCCAAACTTTCGGCAATACCAAAGCTGTTTGAGAAAATTATTACGTCTTCCCTTCAACAAAATTTGTTATTCCTATAATGATCCTTCTTTCCAACAGTACTTGCAATCAGATCTCGATGCCTTCTGTGATTGGTGCCACGTTAATAAATTACACCTTAATACCTCTAAGTGTTCTTTTACGAGTTTCAGTCGTTTGTCTCCGTTCCTAGCTCATTACTCTATTAAGTCTGTTCTGTTAGATTGTGTACTATCGTTCAAAGACTTAGGCGTTATGTTTGATCCAAAACTTTCATTTATTGTTCATATTTCTTCTATTGTCAATAGAGCATGCAGCCTTCTTGGCTTCATTAAACGTTGGGCCAAAGAATTTGATGATCCCTATGTAACAAAGGTTTTATACACTTCGTTAGTTTGCCCTTCTCTAGAATATTGCTCTCCAGTGTGGAATCCGCAATATGATGTTCACCAGCGTAGTATTGAATCGGTACAGAAGCAATTCCTTAAGTTTGCTTTACGCGGTCTTAATTGGGACCCGAGTCTTCGCCTACCTTCTTATTCTAGCAGACTTCTTCTTATTAATCTTCCTTCACTTTACAACCGTAGGCTCGTTTTTGGCATTCTCTTTCTCCATAAACTAGTCAACGGCGAAGTCATTTCTACTAATTTACTAGATACGCTATAATTTTGTGCTCCCTCACGTCGGAACAGAAACTTTTTTCCTATTCAACTTAGTAGATGTCTGACTAACTACTCTCTTCACGAACCTTTTCGTGTTCTTTGCCAATCTTTTAACAACCTTTCTCACCTAATTTCTCCTCATGTTTCTGTCACTTCTCTTCGCGCTATACTTTTTAATCATCTACAGCGAAACCAATAATAATATTCTGGACTTGGATTGGCTGCAACTCATCCCTGACCACATTGGCTGTGACTCGGGGCATAGCTGGCACCTTATGCAAATAAAACACCTCCACCGGGTCGGTGATGTTTAGTTGTGTATATAGCTAAGCTATCTTTTTCAATTAATTACTATCTGTCTTTAGCTTCAGCTTTTTCGTCGACTGCTGTGTTAGTTGACGTAAATAAATAAATAAATAAATAAAGTTATTTTTGTACGAAAGTTTAAGGGCGACAGTTTCGCTTACTAACTGTTAATCGGCGATATTTTGGTCGCACTAGGGAACTGTTTTTTTTCTGTTGTTTCCTTTTAGCCTCCAATTTCTAAAAAAACAGGGGGCCGCGTCAAAGTTTGTATTCCCTTGCAAGTTTTTTGTTACTCTTTCCCCACCGATAGCCGTCAAAGTGGAAAAATATTTTAAAAGTCTAATGTTTGCGAAAGAACGGCCTTCAATTGTAGCATAGGCACAATCGTAAATAAAAATATTAAAACAACTAATATTAAATTTCATGATGCAAGCTCAAAAAATAACGAATATATTTAGACAAGTTACTGTTCGTGACTTTCCCGTTTGTATGTGAGCTATATGATATAGTGATCCGATCCGGCTGACTCCGACATATACAACCTCTGCACTATATCCAAGCCTACATGCTAAATTTCAGCTATGTAGCTCTTACGGTGTAGGAGGAGTTTGCGCTGAACCAGCACTCGTCTCGTCGGTCTGATCAAGAATATATATACTTTATATGGTCGGAGATGCTTCCTTCTATGCGTTGCACACTTTTGACCAAAATTAATATACGCTTTTTGCAAGGGTATAAAAACATACGCAGAAACATATGTTACAAAAGTAGGACCCAAAGGAAAAATACTTATGAAAATTTAAAAAATTAAAAAAGAAAAACAAGCTTCTATTCTGATTTTGCAAAATATTTACACTTATGGTTATAAAGACAAATTTCATGATTTCTCTCTCTCTTAATAAAACCGCATATTATGGTCTTACAAGAAAACCATCTTACCAATTCTCACACAAAAATATTCACACACCCACGTTTGCTATATAGGCAAACACAGGAGTGTCTCTCCTTACATTAATCACGAAATAGTCATTTGTCAGTCCTACATTATAGACTTATTTTAAATTTCGAATAACAAATGTAGGTATGTCTTTTAAATAGCATATGGGCATTTCCGCGATGTAGCGGACGTTCGTACACATTCAAAGTGAAAAAAAATTAGAACACGTCGCTGTAGTTAATAATTTTTTACTTTATTACATACCTCTTGTGTTGAACTTTATTTTTTTTTTTTTTGATATTAAGTTACTTCTGAACAGAAGATTTCTTTGGCCTCCCTGTGTATAACAGGTTAACGCCACAGCGTATTCGTGATGATGAGTTTCGTATTGTTGGTTTTTGTTATAAATGAATTAGTTATTTAATTAAATTTATTTATATGTGGATTAGATTGTTAGAGTTCTATGTTGGCAGCCTTAGTAAATTGTGTTATCGATTTGTAGTTGTCGATAGGCTCTTGCGCGAGTAATTGATATATATCGTTATACTTTGTTAGTGTTGGAAAGTTCATTCGGGTGTTTGTGTATTTTGAACAATTTAAAATAATATGTGAGATATCTTCTGTAATGTTACAGGTGTCGCATAAGTTGTTGTCAACGACTTTCATTTTAAATAGAGTGTTTTTGTCAAATGCGTGACCGCTTAGTATTCTGTTTAGTTGTTTTATCTCCAGTCTATGGAATTGGTTTTTTCCCTGGAACCATGGTTGTGATGACACATAAGGATATAGAAGGCAGTATCCTTTGTTTCGATCTATACAAAATTCATTGTACGCTCTTTCCCATTCTAGTTTTATTTTGTTGTATATATGAATGATAGCATCGTTGATTGTCCAGCTTATGTGCGTGAACACTACATCGTGTCTGGCATTTTTGGCTGCGGTATCAGCTAAATCGTTTTCTCTTATGTTTGAGTGACTAGGTATGTGGTGTACTTCGACTGAGATGATATTATAACTATTTTCTATATTTTTAAGGATTCTTTGAGCAATGCAATTATTGTTCTTTGGGTTTCTAATTGTTTGGATTGCTCCAAGACTGTCTGTTAAGAACGCTACTTTGAAGAGGTGATTCGAATCAGCAAACTCCACTGCTTTTTCCAAAGCTGTGAGTTCCGCAGTCAATGATGACAGTTTTTTATTGCTGTAATAGCTTTTTGTGATGTTGGAGCCCAAGTGAAAAAAAGCACTTCCAGTAAAATCTTCAGAAACTGAACCATCTGTGTAAATCAGGTCAAAATTTTTTGAATTTAAGTTCTTAATTTTTTCTTTATACAGGGAGAGTATCGTTGTTTCATTTGCATCTCTTATGTTTTTAAAGGCACCTTTGGAAAAATTGGCATCTATGAAGATTTTTCGTGTGCGTATAGGAGTTGGCTCTATGTGTAATGTTGTCCAGGACATCTTTAAATTCAGCATACACTTTGGCATAACTTGTTTTATTAGCATGAAAGACACTGGACAGAAGCGACGCTGCTGGCAGGCCATAAGCGAAGACCCTGATCAGTTCTTTTGCTGTGGTAAATTTAATTCTATACTCTGGTGGAAGTTCGGCCGCTAGGTGGTATATTATATAAGTTGGAGTTGATCTAATAAGCCCTAATGCCTTCCTTAAATGTAAGTTAGCATGAGTATTTATGATGCCCATTACTGTCTTAGTTGTATTTGCAAATGAAGAGCTTGCATATTCATACCTGTTCCTTGTAAAGGCCTTATAGAAAAGAATTGCATTTTTGGGATGGGTGCCAAAACGACAGCCATTAATCATATGAAGAAACATATTTGTTTTGTTTGACTTAGCAATTGTTTCCTTTATGTGTTGGGTCGTGGAATTATTGGTGCTAATCAGTCTTCCTAAGTAGTTAATTTTATCTACGTCCCTAATAGGTACGTTATTGCATATTATTTGTTGGGGTTTACGTCTTAAATTAAAATGTAAAGCAGCAGATTTGTTCGGGTTGAATGACAGGTTGATTTTATTACACATTTTACTAAATTCTGTAACTTGTCTTTCTAATATGTTTTTAGCGTCTGAAAAGTTTTTATGGTAACATACCAGGAAAAAGTCATCAGCATATTGAAATAGTATGCTGTTAATTTGATTGCTTATTTTGTGCAGCTCAGCTGTGTATAAATTGAAAAGTATTGGACTAAGGCAGCTACCCTGACTTACTCCTTTTCTTATTTTTATTTCTGTTCTTCCCATAGTCAAAACTCTTTCTTTAAGGTAGTTGTAAATGAATTGTATGTGTCTGTGATCGAAACCTAAATCTATTAGCTTGTTGCCTAGAATGGGAATATTAACAGAGTCGAAGGCTTTGCTTAGATACAGATGCACAAACGTGCTGTAACGATCCTTTCTCGTCCTTCGGGATATTTATAATATCTCTTGGGCTAGGTTCGGCACAACAAAATTTATTTTGTGCCCCGGTGAAATCAGAACAGCTTTGTTTATTGATTTGGTTTTTATAATACGTTTATTTGCGATCGTTTATGGGCTTGATTGGCTATGACAAGTTTCTCTGCGGTAGGTCTGGACTGGGACAGCGTTGTCGAATCACTTCGAATCCCTCGTCGTCCCTTCTTGCCTTCCTTTTGCTCCTGCAACCGTTGCGGGTCGTTGTCTCGGCCTGTATCGTGTGCTTGGTTGATGCTCCACACCTCTGCACCCCTTTCGCTATGCTTGTTGAGATGGCTTTCGCTTTTTGGTTCTGGGATAAATCCCGTAGCTACTATCACGAAGCAGGATGTTCCTCAGCAATTGGTAATCGTCAAGATATATAGATCCTGGAATTTCCGGCAGTAGGATATATCCTCGTGCCTACCACTGACTTTGGATACTCCTGGAAATGCTTGGCTTCTCTCCAACTCACTCTAGCTTGGGTGCGGTGTTTACTATCCTTATTTAAGGATCTGTTGCTGTCGAGATGAACTGTACAGGTTACTCGTAAGGCCTGTATAGTTCCTTGTTTTTCCTTTGCTCCTTCTGTTTCCTTGATAAGTTCTTAAGGTTACTCGTAAGGCCTTAATTACTTGTTACTTGATCACGATTTGATGACTTGATGCCTTTGGTTGACAGACGTTGCCTTTATATAGGCAGTTCCCATGGCCTCAGGAACACATTGGTGTGGTACCGCTATACAGCTGGTACATTTCCATCGGCCCTCTGCTTTCACCCACGCATTCACTTGTTGCTATGCGTGGTGAAAGTCCCGCAAATCCTTGGCGCATGTGTCCACTTTCTCTGCGGCTGCGCGCCCATTTATTCCTTGTCCCTGTCTTTCTTGTTTGTACATATCGACTTGCATCACTCTCTTATGCTGGCGTCGCCTTTCTATTGGCCGCCCATCGTATCCCGTTGACTTTCTCTGCTTTCATCGCTGCCTTTGCCCGTCGCTCCCTTTGATCCACTTGACATACCCAATTTCGCACATATTCTCTCCTTATTATATTTACATACATATATATGACAATTATATTAACTTAAGCTATTATTTAACGATAATCATATTGATTAAATTAACATACGAAATCGTTTAATTTCCCATACAATGCCCTTTCATACGCGTATCGTATCTGTTAGATAGCGGGCTTCCCCATTGTTCATTCCCCCCCCCTTCGGTTCGCATATTCCCCTATCCATTCCACAAACCATCATTGCTTCATACCAAGCATGCATGCCCCGCACCCGTCTCATGGGCTTGCTTGGCCCTCACTTTTATTTTCTCTCGCTCACCAGATTTTGGCTGCTCGCAATCTAACTGCTTTCATTCTCATGAGCGTGACGTAGGCAGAGAGTACGCTATTGGTCACCGATACTCTCCCTCACGCATAGTGTACGTGTGACATGCATGTACATTTATTCAGCGTATTCTAATGCATGCACTCATATTTGCCTCTCTGTGCTCTTAATTTGCATAAGTAGGCCAATGCCCCCTTTTGTGTGCAATTATGCAGTCAAGCCGGGTTCCATTTACTCTTATACGACCGAACTTATCGTATTATGTTTCCCACGCATCTTCCCGCTTGTACGAAATCGCCAGCGGTTGCGTGGGGTCCGATCGGCCATGTTCGACCGGCCTCTTGCATTGTCTCTTATACGACCGAACTTATCGCATTATGTCTCCCACGCATCTTCCCGCTTGTACGAAAATCGCCAGCGGTTGCGTGGGGTTCGATCGGCAATATTCGGCCGGCCTCTTGTATTGGCTCTTATACGACCGAACTTATCGCATTATGTCTCCCACGCATCTTCCCGCTTGTACGAAAATCGCCAGCGGTTGCGTGGGGTTCGATCGGCAATGTTCGGCTGGCCTTGTTTATTTGATCATTCACATCCGATTTCACTCTTATACTTTAGTTTGTGTCTTGGCTGCGTTTGTATCTGGCTGTTTGTATCTTATGTATTGTGGCTTTGTATCTTGTTTGTTGTAGCTTGTTTGTTGTGTGGGACATTATTCTTGTGTATATAATGTTCCTCACACTCCCCCCCTTCTTCGGGAGGGATTTGCCCTCCCCTGTCCCTTGTACCTTGTGTTTGTTTTTTTTTTTATTTGTGTGTGTATTTTCTATTCTCATATTTGTGCATTTAATATGTTTGCATTTGTAGTTTTGGCCTGTGTTTTGTGTTTTTTTTTTGTTTTCTTTTGTTTTGGCTTGTCTTTTGCTTGTTCTGTGTGTTTTGCTTATTTTGTGTTTTTCTTTGGTTTTGGCTTGTCTTGTGCTTGTTTTGTGCCTTTTTTTTTTTTGGGACTCAGCTCGCATCTTTTATTGGCCAATTGGCATCTTCTAATGTTGGCGATTACTGAGTATCTTTTCTTAAATGTTGTCGGATTAGGGCATCTTTTCATTGTTTGTTCCTTTTTTTTCTTGGCCCGTTCCGCATCTTTTTTTTTTTACTTCCTAACTTATTTCTAATTTTTTGTTGTTTTTTTTTCTTTTATTGTTTTTCCCTAAATACCCTAACTACCCCCTGTGCAATTCTAATTCTATACCTAATTCTACCCGCCCACACTAATCTTACTGCTCTTGGCCCCTCCTGTTGGGCCATTTGCCCCACCATTTCTGAGACCGTCTCCGGCCACTCATTTTCTTCCACTGCCTCATACCTCTCATGCCCGTCTGGCGCTGGGCAAGACAACTGCCTGGCCAATATTGGCCGAACACTGTCATTTCGCGCCGTGGGTGCAGACATTTGTCTATTTAATGCCGGTCTTGGCCACACCCACGGGCACTCTTGGGGTTCGAGTTGCTGTTGTTGAAGTTGCTGTTGCTGTTGTTGTTGCTGCTGTTGTTGTTGCTGCTGCAGTTGTTGTCGCTGTTGTTGTTGCTGCCATTGTTGCTGCTGTTGCTGTTGCTGCTGCAGTTGATGTTGCTGTTGTTGCTGCTGCCATTGTTGCTGCTGTTGCTGTTGCTGATGCTGTTGTTGCTGCTGCTGTTGTTGTTGCTGCTGCAGTTGTTGTTGCTGTTGCTGTTGTTGCTGCTGCTGTTGTTGTTGCTGCTGTTGTTGTTGTTGCTGCTGCAGTTGCTGCCATTGTTGCTGCTGTTGCTGTTGCTGATGCTGTTGTTGCTGCTGCTGTTGTTGTTGCTGATGCTGCAGCATTGCCATCGCCAGCCGTTCCCTGGCCTGGGTAAATCGTTCCGCCTCCTGTCGTGCCCTGTCTGCCGCTCTTAGGTTTTCTATTTGTTGGCACACCCACATGTGTTGCCAACATGCGTCGCCTGGCACTACATTTTCGACGTTTCCCGGCGTTTGGCTGGCCACTTCAGCCTCACCCACACCAGCCACGGCCTCCTCTTCCGATTCGCTGGCTTCGGACATGTAGTCCACCATACGAAACGGCGTCGGCGGCCGTGCTGGCTCCCATGCTTGTGCCGGTGGTTCAGGTATTTCTTCCTGATCCCACGGCGCATACACATCTGGGCTATTTCGCTCGCTGCTCGCCTCCTCCGCCCCTTCGTTTGCCATCATCTGCATAGCCTCATCCAGCTCCCTCCATACTGATTCATCGTCGCTCTCCTCTTCCTGTATGGTTACCACTGACTCGGCCTCGCTCTCCTCTGTCACGTACCCGCTTTCCTCTCCGTCCTCATCTAACTCCTCGTCCGAAGAGGCGGCGATGGCCGGATTTGCCATGTCCGGCACATCGTCGTCGGACTCCTCATCGGACCGATGCCAGTCACCGCGTTCCATATTGGCCCGCGGTGCCGCACCTCGTCGAGCTACGCCTTCATCCTGGCCAAAATTTGCATTAAATGCGTTCATGATTATTCCTTTTTTTTTTGTTGATTACTCGCCGAGTGATAAACTTTGAGTGTCTGACGATTATGATAATTGCACGCATGAAACCTCGCATTAGCATTTGGTTATTTCTTTGATATTTACCGATATTTAGGATTTCTCCACCTTGCCCTTGCTCTCTTGGCATAGTTGCAAATTCTAATGCGTCGTGATGCTCCACCATTACATGCATGATAGCATGCGCATGTGTATGTGCGTCGCGTAATATCGTGCGTATGTGTGGGTGTGTAATATCATGCGCCTGTGTGGGTGCGTTTCCCCTCTCTTTTCGCGGTGTATGCGCATGTGTATGTGCATTGCGGTGACTCACCATTACATACGTCATATCGTGCGTATGTGTGGGTGCGTAACATCATGCGCCTGTGTGGTGCTGTCCCCAATCGTTCTATCTCTGGTTTTTTTTTTTTTTTTATTATGTCTGCATATTGTTTGCATCGTTACGATATTCGGGTATCCGTTGCCAGTTTCTAAATTCGTTTTCGCATGCTTGTATACGTGTCATTACGATATTCGCACATCTTCATTGTGCTCTGCGATGCGGTTTGCAACTTTGCTATAATTTGTTTCTGATGCGATGCGTTTTTAGATTTTCAGCTCTAAGTCATGTTTTGAGTTCTCTGTCCAGCCGGCCGGTCTGTGCAGATTTTCTCGCCGCCATGTCATTCGAGTCGTCCATCCTCATTGCTCCTCACTTTTCGTGCCATCCGCTTCTTCGCATATTTGTTGCTTCAGTTGGCTGATGTGTGCTTGTCTGGTTTTTTTCGTTTCTTTGTGCAGTATTTTGCATATGACCGGAGATGCAAATCCTATCACTTCATATGGGCCTCCAAACTTTGGTGCCAGCTTTGCTGCGAATCCTTCTGCAGCATTTGAAAGGTGGTGTTCTTTTGCCCATACCGTTGCTCCAATCACTGGTCTCCATTCTCTTCGTCTCAGATTGTAATGGCGGGCCTGATCCTGTGCAGCCGTTTCCAGATTTCGCCGTATTAGTTCGAACAGCTCTTGCATTTGTTTTACCTTCGCGTCTGGTGGTATCGTTTGTTTCCCTGTGCCTATCGTGACATTATCGTATAGTGCACCCGGCATTCTTGGTTCACGCCCCTGTATTACATACGCTGGCGTGAATCCTGTTGCCTCTGATTGGCTTGTATTCACTGCTAGAGTTATTTCTGGCCAACTTTCATCCCAGTTGCGTTGATTTTCCCCCGTAAACTGAGCAATCATTGTTTTTACTGTTCTATTTGCTCTTTCGGTTGGATTTTCTTGTGGCGTGTACGGTGCTGTCAGTTGGTGTTGGCATCCCCATTCTTCTAACATTTTTTTGAATATCCTGCTAGTGAATTGAACTCCATTGTCCGTTATCACCATTTTTGGAGCTCCGAATCGAGATAGTATCCTCTCTCGAAAGGCCTTAACTAGACTTTCTGCAGTTGCCTTCCGCATCGGTATCAGTTCTGTCCATTTCGAAAACCTGTCAATGATTACTAGTAGCATCGAATTTCCGTGTTTCGATCTTGGCAACGGTCCTACAAAGTCAGCGCATACTGTAGCCCATGGTTCTTCCGGTATTTGTGTTAGCATCTTTCCCGCTGCCTGCTGTTGGCTGGGTTTATATTGTTGGCATATCGTACACTTTCCTACAAATGTCCTGATATCTCGTTGCATTCCTGGCCAGTAATATCTTGCTGCGGTCCTGGCAGTAGTTCGCCTGCTCCCTGTATGCCCTGCTGTTGTTGCCGTGTGGTTTTCGGCCATTACTTGGTTACGTAGTGTTTTTGGCACACATAGTTTCCAAGCTACCACTTCTTCTTGGCCTGCTCTGTGCGGAATGTTCCTGTATACCTGACTATTTTCTATAATGTAATCCGGATATTTCTGTGGTTGTTGTTTTATTTTTCCCATTATGTCTTGAATCCACCCACACTCGTTGTTTGCTTGTCTTAATCTGGCACCATTATCTATTATTCTTCTGCAGCCTTCCATTGGTTGCCTTGACAAAGCGTCTGCGACAATGTTTAATTTGCCCTTTCTGTATGCTATTTCGAAATCGTATTGTTGCAGTTCCAGTGCCCATCGGGCTATACGGCCCGTAGGGCTTTCTATGCTATTCAACCACTTCAACGCCATGTGATCTGTTACCACTTTAAATCGGTATCCTTCAAGGTATGGTTTTAGTTTGCGTATTGCCCATACTATCGCTAGGCATTCCTTTTCTGTTGCCGAATAGTTCTTTTCCGCTGGGTTTAATTCTCTTGACAGGTATGATAGCACTCTCTCTCCATCCTCAGTGTTTTGTACCAATATGGCTCCTAATCCCATGTTACTTGCATCCGTCTGGAGCACAAACGTTTTTGTGAAGTCTGGACATGCCAATACTGGGCCACTCGTCAGCCTTTCCTTTACAGCATCGAATGCTGCCTGATGCTCCTCGCTCCAGTGCCACTTTGTTCTCTTCTTTAGTAGTTCGTTCAATGGGTGTGTTAGTGCTGCAAAACCTGGTACGAACCGTCTGTACCAAGATGCCACTCCTAAGTACTGGCGTAATTCCTTTGTGCAAGTTGGTGGTTCTAATTGGGCTATTGCGGCCACCTTTTCTGGGTCCCTTGCAATACCGTTTTCTGTCACCAAGTGGCCTAGAAATTTTAGCTCTTTTCTAAAGAATTGGCACTTCTCGGCATTAATTCTCAAGTTTGCTTCCTTCAATCTCCTGAACACTTCTTGTAGATGATTCATGTGTTCTTCGATTGTTTTGCTCACTATCACAATGTCATCTTGGTATGCGAATGCGTTTGGTATCATTTCTGGGCCAATGACTTGGTCCAGTGCGCGTTGGAAAGTTGCTGATGCTGAGTGTAAACCGAATGGCATTACTTTCCATTGGAATAACCCCTTCCCTGGGACTGTGAATGCCGTCATTGGTCTACTTTTCTCTTCTAACGGAATCTGCCAGTATCCGTCCTTCAGATCTAAGCTGCTTATGAATTTTGCTTCGCGTAGTTGATTCAAGATGTAATCGATGCGTGGCATTGGGTATGCATCCTTTATAGATTTTGCGTTAATCTGTCTAAAATCTACGCATAATCTCCATTTGCCTGTCTGTTTCTTTCTCACCATCACTATGGGTGAGCTATATGGGCTTTGCGATGGTTCTATGCATCCCATTGTCAACAGTTCGTCGACCTTTGCATTGATTTCTCCTGGTATTTTCGGGTTTTTCGGGTAATACCTTTGTTTTATTGGGATATCGTCCTTCATCGTTATGCGATGTATCCCCACCTTTGACAGTCCCTTAACTTTCCCTAATTCCTTTAATTCCTGACTCAGAAAGCTTTGTATTTCTTGCTGGTCACTCTTCTGAGTGACCATGATGGATATTCTTTCTACGCGCCTGCCCTGTATTCGCCTTATTGTCGGTATTCGCACTTTGTGGCCACCACACGATATTTCTGTGTTCATAATGCGGAGGAAATTCCACCCCAATATTAGCGCATCCATTCCTTCTGGCATGACCAGAAATGGCATGTGGATTTCCTTGTGTCCGAATCTCACGCATCCTGTCCATTGCTCTTCAATGTCTCGCACCTTTCCGTCTGCCAAGTATACCTGTTTGTGTGTGTTCTCCCATTTTCCCTTATTCCTCACTGTTTCCAATATCTGCTTGCTGATGAAGCTACTCGTGGCTCCGGAGTCAATTGTCGCTTTCATCTGTATTCCTGCTACTTCGATAATCGCTGACAATTGATCCTCTTCTTCTACTAGTTGGCCTATTAGTGGTGAGGAGCTTGTTGGCTGGGTCCCTGCTCGCCCCTGATAGGCTGGAACCGCCTTTCGTTTCCCGAACTCCAACAACATTCTTTCGTCCTTTTGCCCACTTATCCACACTGCCAGCAGAAATTGAGTCTCTGATTGTTGCATTCCCTGGCCCAGTGTCCGGCTCCCCCGCATCTGCGGCACGCCTGATTCGGGTTCAGGACTTTTCCGTCTCGGAAGTTCTTGTTTTCTTGGTTTGCTCTCGAATGATTCTCCATGCTGTTGTCCTGGCATCTTCGGCACTGTGTGACTGGTGGCCCGTGATTATTTCCTCCTCTGTGGTTTGATTGGTTGTTATGTGTTCTTTGAGCATTGTTTTCGCGATGGAACTCGAATCGCTCTTGTTCGAGCATCTCGTGTTCTTCTGCCAACTGCATCAGCTCATCTAGATCTCTGACCCTGTGCGGCCGAACGAATATTTTTAGATCTGGAGTGCAATTTTCCAATATGACCTCCAATTGTTCGTACTCCGGTATTTGTAGGGGTCTCATCAATGTTTGCATATCCACCATATAGTCCTTGAAGTACTCGTTTCTGTTTTGCTTGCGATTTTTCACTTGATCAGCCAATTTGTTGAAGAATCCTTTCGGCAAGAAATATTTCTTGAAGCCCTCAACAAATTCCTTCCATGTTCGCCACTGCTTATTGTTTGCGACGTACCATTTGAGTGCCCTATCTTTCAGCAGCTCTGGCATCGCTCTCGGGATCATGTCCAGTTCGATGCCATACATGTCTGCTGACCACTCGATCTGTTCTATGAACTCTAGTGGTCTGGAATTGCCGTCGAACCTGAATGTCCACTCCCTCACTTGTTTTGCCACCTTGGCGTATTCGGTGGTCTTGTTTGTTGTATGTGGTGCCGTTTTCTTGGGGTCTATTGTTTGTCTCCTTATGTCCCTCTTTGTCTCTGCATTATCTAGGGCTCCTTCGCTTCCCCATCTTGGTGGTAAATATGGTGGGATTGCTAGTGTGGCGATGTTTATTTTCTGGAATTCCTCAGCCTCACTTTCGCATGTTTTTGATGTGCTTGCTATTGTTTTCATTTTTATATTTTTCGAGTACTTTGTTTCCAATCTATTTATTTCCTCCTTCCAGTCTGGGTCCGTTTCATTCCTTTCTACCCACTCGCCCAGCTGTTTCCTCATTTCCTCCACTGTGCCGGTTATCTCGATCCCGATCCTTTGGCCTGTCTGTACCAAATCCTCCTTCTTCATGTGGTAAATCCATCCTTTTCCCATTTTTGATCTTTTTCTGATTTATAAACTGTATTTTTATTTCTAAATATCACCAGTATAGCACGTTGGGCGCCAGTTGTAACGATCCTTTCTCGTCCTTCGGGATATTTATAATATCTCTTGGGCTAGGTTCGGCACAACAAAATTTATTTTGTGCCCCGGTGAAATCAGAACAGCTTTGTTTATTGATTTGGTTTTTATAATACGTTTATTTGCGATCGTTTATGGGCTTGATTGGCTATGACAAGTTTCTCTGCGGTCGGTCTGGACTGGGACAGCGTTGTCGAATCACTTCGAATCCCTCGTCGTCCCTTCTTGCCTTCCTTTTGCTCCTGCAACCGTTGCGGGTCGTTGTCTCGGCCTGTATCGTGTGCTTGGTTGATGCTCCACACCTCTGCACCCCTTTCGCTATGCTTGTTGAGATGGCTTTCGCTTTTTGGTTCTGGGATAAATCCCGTAGCTACTATCACGAAGCAGGATGTTCCTCAGCAATTGGTAATCGTCAGGATATATAGATCCTGGAATTTCCGGCAGTAGGATATATCCTCGTGCCTACCACTGACTTTGGATACTCCTGGAAATGCTTGGCTTCTCTCCAACTCACTCTAGCTTGGGTGCGGTGTTTACTATCCTTATTTAAGGATCTGTTGCTGTCGAGATGAACTGTACAGGTTACTCGTAAGGCCTGTATAGTTCCTTGTTTTTCCTTTGCTCCTTCTGTTTCCTTGATAAGTTCTTAAGGTTACTCGTAAGGCCTTAATTACTTGTTACTTGATCACGATTTGATGACTTGATGCCTTTGGTTGACAGACGTTGCCTTTATATAGGCAGTTCCCATGGCCTCAGGAACACATTGGTGTGGTACCGCTATACAGCTGGTACATTTCCATCGGCCCTCTGCTTTCACCCACGCATTCACTTGTTGCTATGCGTGGTGAAAGTTCCGCAAATCCTTGGCGCATGTGTCCACTTTCTCTGTGGCTGCGCGCCCATTTATTCCTTGTCCCTGTCTTTCTTGTTTGTACATATCGACTTGCATCACTCTCTTATGCTGGCGTCGCCTTTCTATTGGCCGCCCATCGTATCCCGTTGACTTTCTCTGCTTTCATCGCTGCCTTTGCCCGTCGCTCCCTTTGATCCACTTGTCATACCCAATTTCGCACATATTCTCTCCTTATTATATTTACATACATATATATGACAATTATATTAACTTAAGCTATTATTTAACGATAATCATATTGATTAAATTAACATACGAAATCGTTTAATTTCCCATACAATGCCCTTTCATACGCGTATCGTATCTGTTAGATAGCGGGCTTCCCCATTGTTCATTCCCCCCCCCCTTCGGTTCGCATATTCCCCTATCCATTCCACAAACCATCATTGCTTCATACCAAGCATGCATGCCCCGCACCCGTCTCATGGGCTTGCTTGGCCCTCACTTTTATTTTCTCTCGCTCACCAGATTTTGGCTGCTCGCAATCTAACTGCTTTCATTCTCATGAGCGTGACGTAGGCAGAGAGTACGCTATTGGTCACCGATACTCTCCCTCACGCATAGTGTACGTGTGACATGCATGTACATTTATTCAGCGTATTCTAATGCATGCACTCATATTTGCCTCTCTGTGCTCTTAATTTGCATAAGTAGGCCAATGCCCCCTTTTGTGTGCAATTATGCAGTCAAGCCGGGTTCCATTTACTCTTATACGACCGAACTTATCGTATTATGTTTTCCACGCATCTTCCCGCTTGTACGAAATCGCCAGCGGTTGCGTGGGGTCCGATCGGCCATGTTCGACCGGCCTCTTGCATTGGCTCTTATACGACCGAACTTATCGCATTATGTCTCCCACGCATCTTCCCGCTTGTACGAAAATCGCCAGCGGTTGCGTGGGGTTCGATCGGCAATATTCGGCCGGCCTCTTGTATTGGCTCTTATACGACCGAACTTATCGCATTATGTCTCCCACGCATCTTCCCGCTTGTACGAAAATCGCCAGCGGTTGCGTGGGGTTCGATCGGCAATGTTCGGCTGGCCTTGTTTATTTGATCATTCACATCCGATTTCACTCTTATACTTTAGTTTGTGTCTTGGCTGCGTTTGTATCTGGCTGTTTGTATCTTATGTATTGTGGCTTTGTATCTTGTTTGTTGTAGCTTGTTTGTTGTGTGGGACATTATTCTTGTGTATATAATGTTCCTCACAGTGCATGCCCCTAGCTTTCAGATTTGCTATATTGTTTAAAACGTCATTGATGCAGTGCGATGTGGAGTGGTGTTTACGGAAGCCGTAAGATCTCGGGGGCAATATATTGTTGTTGTTTATATGGTTTTCCATCCTTGTTTTTACCAAACCTTCTAAGCATTTGAAAACTACGCTTAGTAGGCAAATAGGTCTATTGTTTGTTATTATAGCTGAGTCTAGATTCTTTTTAGGGACAGGTACTACTTTTATTTTTCTCCAACTAGCTGGTATGTCACCGTTGCCTAGAGTCTCATTTAGCAGGGATACCAAAATTTGAATTTCTGAGGGTGGTAAGGCTAGAAGCATTCTATATGAGATATTGTCTGGACCTTTTGCTGAGTCCGGGTTGCGGGAATTTAAAAAGTCAAGTAAATCGTTGTCAGTTAAGTTTGAGTTGCTGGCGGGTAGAAGCCAGGTGTTAGGTGGTTTCATTCTAATGCAGTCTGAAGTGTCAGTTACCGTCGCCATTTGTTTAAGAAATTTTTCATGATCCTCATCAGTTTTTTCGTTTTTTGTCGGTTTAAGTTTTTTATATTGTTTAAGGGCTGTAATTTTTTGCCACATTTCTTTTGCTGAATTAGTTTTTGAAATTTCGTCCATTAGCTTGTCTATATTGTTTTTTCTAACTTTATGTAAGTAGTTGTTCAAAATTCTATTGCTTTTTAAATAAATTAATGCGTCCGTGTGAAGTTTTGTTTTATATATATATTCATCCCAATATTTTTTTGGTTTGTATCTATTTTTTGGGTCTATTGAAATTGTATTCTGTCTAGTTATATTTTGGGTTGAGGTTGTAGTTGTTAATTAATGTGATGTCTAAGGTAGAAAAGTACGATGCGTTGTGTGAATATGTGGGGCTGCCATTGTTAAGACAATAAAAGTTGTTGTTTATTAGTAATTGTTCTAGGATGTTTCCTCTGTTGTTTTGAATCGTGTTTCCCCATATTTGTGATTTGGCGTTAAGATCTCCTCCTATGATTGTTAAACCATTAGTCTGGTTTGCCCTCGTTAGAATTTCTTTGCATCCTTTCTCAAAAAGATCATCACTTAAACTTTGCGCTGCATAGACGCTAAATAAATTGATGTTATGTTTCAGGTTCATAGTGGACACTGAAATCACTTCTACTTCACTAATGCAATTTAATTGTGTGAATTTTATATATTTTTTTAGGTATATGCCTACTCCGCCATATCCATCTGCTCTGGGGTGGCAAATAAAGTTGTAATTCGCTAAACTACAATTAGCATTATTTGTGACCCAGATTTCAGATATAATTGCTATATCAATGTCGTTGTTTATTAAAAATATTTCTAATAGATGTTTATTATTGTTATGCGTTAGGCTCTGTATATTGTACTGTAGAATCTTCATATGTCTATTATAATAAGATGTTGAGTGTAAGGTACTAAGTAAGGATTAAGATTTGAATTTAATTAAGTTGGTTTATTTTTATAATATCTATTTTTGTGTTAGTTTGTGCGATTCTATCTCTTAGTGTCTCTAAAAATTTATAGTGGACTGAATTTAGTTGAATGTTTGGATTAGTTATAAATGAGGATATGTCTATAGCCAGCTGTGATAAGCCTTCTTTTGCCATTTCAAGAGCAGAGGGGCTGTCAGTAGACTGATTAGATTGGGATGTAATGGTTGGGGGTGTTGGTTTAAATGTGTTGTTTGTATGTGTGTTAACGTATTTCTCATTTAAAGTAATTTTGTGTTCATTTAGAGTCGCTTTCCAGGTACTCATTGTTTCAGAAGAGTTTCTCTCTTCATTTCGTCTGTTTTGCATGTTTCTTAATGTTTTATTATATGGGATGTGAGCGTGTAGTTGTTCTGTTGATAATTTTGTGTTGTTCTGCAGAGTTGGGGTTGTAGATGTCTTTTGCCATGTTGGAATGGGAAATTGTGTTGTATCATTAGTGTCTATCGTATTTTGTCTTTGGAATAGAGCTGGATATCTAATTTTTACCTCATTTCTGGATAGATTCTCCATTGTCATACATTTCTGTATGGCAAAGGCTCTCTTGCGAGCGGGGCAGTCGATTGAGGTAGCTGGGTGATTTTCTTTGCAATTGATACAAATAGTTTGTGTGCAGGTTTTTTCTTTATCATGTAACAGGAGCATTTGTTGCACTTTTGGTCTAACTGTTTACAGTGTTGCGCAAAGTGATTAAATCTGAAGCATCTGTAGCATTGATTAAAAGGTACAAAAGGACTTACTGGAACTTTTGAGTATAGGAAAGTTATTTCTGTTGGTATTTGAGATCCTTTGAAAACTATTTTAACTCTAGATGTTGCAATTAGATTGTCCTTCTCCTTTCTACGCACACGAATAATCTTGTGTATGTCCACTGGTGTTGGGATATACTCCTTAAGTTCTTCGTCTGAGAATCTTGTGGGGATCTGGAATATGATTCCAGTTTTGTTTAGGAAATGCTTTAGTAACTTGGGTTCATAGTCATATTTTTTAAGGTCCGATGCGATAAATATGTTGGCTGCAGCTGCCGATTTAAATTCTACCTTGCAACGTCCATAACAACGTCTTTGACTTTTAGTTTAAACATAACTGCATTTAGCTCTAATGGATTAATTGGTAATCTGCTTTTATTGCTCTCTTTGTTATTTCCATCTACTCTGTCTACATACACCACAAATGGTCCCTTACCCATTTACCCATTTTTTTTTTTTTAACTTTCCACAAAATTAAATTTTATTTATTTTTTTTTTTTTTGTCTTAAATTGACTTATTTCACTTTGACCAACTTTATTTAACAATGAAAAGAGTGTAAGCTGTAGTGTTTTTTTTTTTTTTTTGAAAATATGTCGATGCTTGCATGGAAAAAACGGAAGTTTTTTGTTGGAGCCATTTGCATAAGGAAGGATTTCAGCGAAACTAGAGATAATTTTAACGTAAAATTATTGAAAGGATCATTCAAGAATGGTATTTTGAAAATATTTTTGTGTGATATACCAAATTTTTATATTTTGTTTTAAAAAAATATATTAAATTTTTACGCACGGACATTTCGAACGGACATTTTTCCCATGCGGGGTAATACAGATAAGTATTGTCATAAAATGAAATATATTCAGGTTTTTTGATTACACTTAAATCTAAAAGCAGGTACAAATTGCACAAGTATTGTAACAATATTTAAATTTAAAAATAAAAATAACAAAAAAAAATTGTTTTTGACGATGCAGTTAATATTGCCAAATGCACTGAACTTAGCACTTAGAAAGGTTGTCATTTACGCATAACGTGTCGAACGGAAAAACTTTTTTAAAATTCAATAAACAATTTTTTTTTATTTGTTTTTTTTTTCCTATTTACAGTTTAAAACCATATTTTCTCCCAACTTTTCAACTTCTCTTGATCTCTGGGTCTCTTGATTTTTGGCACAATGTATACTAATTCTCATTTTTCGTGTCGAACGGAACTTAAAAAAGTGGGCAAAAAAAAACCAATAATTTGCAAATAAGGCGGGTTGCCTTATAATCCGAATTTTTTTTTTTTATTGATTGTAATATGAGAAACATTTTTTGGCAAACTTTTTACCTTATAAAAGCTTACCTACAAAATATAAATAATAAAGAAAAAAGTGATAAAACTTTTAATAAGTGCTCAAATAAGAAACAAACTATTTGATCACTTTGCATTCGATTTGCTCATTACGGTAAACAAATACATGCTCAAAATACATCAAATATTAAAATTTTTACATTTTCTGATAAGAGTTTAAAACAAACAAAGAGTTTCAAGATGGTTTGTTTTTTTGCTCGTGGTTGACACTTCGGCGGAAATGCCCATAAGCTATCTCGATTGCTCTCACAAAAACACACTAACACTCTACCGCCGCCACTTGCTTACAGGCAACTCCGCCCATATGGACCGCCTAATAAAACTCATTTATACGTAGGTGTGGCAAAAATATTAAATATCAATAATCTGCACGCATAGTTAACAAATCTACATACCAAATTTGGTGGTTCTATTTTTGTTAGTTTTCGAGAAAGTCAGTTTTATTTAATTTTCGGGGACGGAAGTGGTTGTGGCAAAATTTTGAAAAAAGCTAAACCTGCCGGTGTACTAAGTCAAATTTGGTGTCTATAGCTAGTAGTCTTTGACAAAATCAGTTGTATCTAATTTTCGGGTGCATACCCTTATGCACAAAAATTTGAACAAAACTTATACACCTTAAGTAATACAGGAGTCTAAGTTCCGAGTTTGGTGACTCTAGCTCTTATAGTCGCCGAGATCTACGTGTTCATACGGACAGACGGACAGACGAACGAACGGACATGGCTAGATCGACTCGGCCGTTGTTCCTGATCAAGAATATACATACTTTATGGGTTCGGAAATGCTTCCTTGTGCATGTTACATACATTTTGGCGACTTTAATATACCGTGTCACCTTATGGTATAAAAATTGTTTTTTTTTTTATTTGTTGCATTTTACTGTTAGAGTATGGTGTTTGAGGCTGTTCAGAACTAAAAATTTTTTGCATAGGTAACAAATACCTAACTAACTAACATACATCTCTAAGATTCCATTTAATTCAAGCCACAAGACAAAGGCTTCTTGTGGATAAGAACCAATATTCGACCTATCGTTTCTCATACAGCTATATTATATGTCCTGTCCGATTTTTTCATTACATGTTTGAAATTGTTTTCAAAATTTCTAAAAAATGGGCTTTTCTTCCTCACCTGAAGTATTTTAAAATAGAAATTCAATTTTTTTTACTGACTGTAGGGAAGAACCGGGTTTTGAAAAAACCTCAAAATTTTTTCCTCAGTTCCGGGAAATGAAAAATTACGAAGTTTAACATTTAAGTATTAACCAAACGCAACTTTTTTCCAAGGAAAGTATGTTTATTTGAGTTACTCAAAAAATTTTGGAACAGATTTAATCTGAATAGCTTTTTTTAGGCCGAAAAAAAAAGTTATGACTCACCTTAAGAAATTCACTGAAAATAAGAAAATATGAAAGGAATGTCACACGAATTGTTGTGATTTAATGGTTTATTTACTATGAAGGCCTTCAATGGCAAAAACAATGAAAAACACAAAAAAAAAAAAAACATGCAATGGCCATAAATGACAACGATTTTTTTCCTCGTCGTCCATGTCACTTACGCAGTTTTTGCTATTGAAATAACTTGCTTGCATGTTAGCGCATTTCGAATGAACTGGACGCTTGCATACATTGCAATTGATCGATTTGGCAGCGGTCAATTTCTTCGGCAACAGCTTTAGGCAAATTTTGCTATTGAAATAACGTGCTTGCATGTTAGCGCACTTCGAATGAACTGGACGCTTGCATACATTGCAATTGATCGAGTTGGCAGCGGTCAATCTCTTCGGCAACAGCTTTAGGCAAATTATGCAGAAATCTGTTTCTTCATCAGATGATGGTGATGTTGGTTTGACGCGCTTGGCCGCTCGTGATGGTGTTGCTGGCTTCATTGTTGCCTTCTTCGGTTGGCTTCTTCGCCCCTTTGGCTGCTTTTGCAATTGCTTTGAAAGCGATGACTTTTCCAATTTTTTTTGGCAAAGTCGAGAAGCCACTTTCATCCATATTATAGATTGAACTACTGTTAAAGTTGTGTACATCGCTCAACCGAGATAAATTTGCGATAAAATTGTCTACATTGGGATCTTTGTCTCTTGATCGGGAGAGAAAACCATGTTTGATGGAGTTCTTGTGCTAACACCATGAATGAATTCCAACAAATCCTCATCTTTTAATTCCGAAATGTCTTCAAAATTATCTTTCGTTTTCTTCACATATCGTGATAAGGTCGGTCCTGTTGTCTATAGCATGCTCTCTTGCACTTTTGCGGATTGCATTTTTATCGATAATGCATGATTTTACATTATCCTATTGCAAAAAAAATAAATGGGACATAACTGGGCACCCCAGCTGAGTCATAACCGGGATTTTTCATAGTTTGGTTATATGTATATTTTTATACCATACACCCATAGGGTGAAATGGTATATTAAAGTCGCCAAAATGTATGTAACAGGCAGAAGGAAGCATCTCCGACCCCACAAAGTATATATATTCTTGATCAGGATCAACAACCGAGTCGATCTAGCCATGTCCGTCTGTCCGTCCGTCTGTCCGTCCGTCCGTCTGTCCGTCTGTCCGTATGAACACCTAGACCTCGGAGACTATAAGAGCTAGAGCCACCAAATTTTTTATGTAGACTCGTGTAGTATGTAGAGTGATCAAGTTTATTTCAAATTTTTGCCACGCCCCTTTCCGCCCCCGCAATTTAAAAAAAGCGTTTATCTCAAAAACTATTCTAGCTAGAGACACCATATTTGGTATGTATATACGCTTAGTAAATGCACACATTTTGTATGTATAAAAATTTTGCCACGCCCTTTTGCGCCCCCGTAATTTGAAAAACTTGATTATCTCCCGTATTTTTTTACCTCATGCAATCAAATTTGGCACACTTAAATTTAATACTAATATCTAGCAAAATACCAAATTTGATCAAAATCGGATAAAAAACAGTCGAGTTATGCATATAAACGTTTTTCCGTAAGGCCGGAGTTGGCCGTTGGCTGGTGGGGGCGCTAGGGTGTGAGCGAGATACTAAGATATGCTTGTAAGAAGCATGTGAAAATGCTTGAAATATTTGCTTTACTGGTGTATGGTATACCAAAGTCGGCGAGACGACTTACTTACTTCATTTAAAGACACCACATAATCACATAAATCTGTATAGAATCAGAAAATATACGGCAAATGTAATATTCTGATGCATTACACTCACCTTTTCACTGTTAATTTCACAAAAATTTGGTACTTTGGAAAAAATCAAAATCACTTTTTCGCACGATTTTGAACACGATATTTGGTACGCGTCTATACAATTCCATTATTAACGGTGGTGTCTGCCCAAAAACTGCAGAACGTGTAACGAACATGATTTACAGGGCTCAAACTGTCATTCAATACCGCATTTCAAAAATATTTGAGAATGTCACAACTGGGCCTGAGTCACAACTCCCCTACCCAATAAGAAGTTTATAGTATTTAGCAATCAGAAAAAAAACTTTGCGAGGCAAGCTGTCTCCCCCTCTTTAATACACATTAACATATTATTATCAACAGACTTGTAAACACATGGGCAAAAATAACATGCCGCTAATGTCAAAATCATCAATAAACAGCTGAATTAGGCGCTTAGAAAATGAAACAGCTAATGAAAACACACAATAGATCATGTCACTGGCTATATTTCGCGCACTTGACCTTTTGTTGGAGTTTGCACCTAGTTTGAAAGAAATTGTATGTTTTCCAGGGGAGTTTAATAGAATTTAATTCAGTATTAAGCTCCACGTCATACGATGCGGACGTGTATATCGATTTGCCCTGAAGACGGTTGCCCGAGTGCAACCGAAATATATCAAAAAAGGGGAAACTTAACAATATTTGAAGTTTTTCTTGAAAGCCATCTAATTGGATGATTTAAAAAATTGACCTCGAGCCTGTTTCTTAATTTTCACGAGGTCACTTAACAAAACACAATAATATATGATGTATAATAAAATATGTAGAGCAGATACTTACATTCTTTGAGATTATTTTGTATAGGAGTTCCGGTTAATATTATCCGCTTCGTTGTTTTTATTTGCGCAACAGCAAGACTAATGGCCGATTTACTGTTTTTTATAATGTGTCCTTCATCGCAAACAACAAGATCAGAGCCTACAGTCAGAAAACATATTTTAAAAATTAATATTTTTATTACTGTTAAAAAGATTTATAATTACTGTTATTATTGAAAGTTAAAAAAAAAAAAAAACAGATGACCAATATCGATGGGTTCAGCTGCCGGTCCTGCGAATTCTACCGTATCAATTTTTTAAGTTGTATGGTTCATACAACGCATTTTGCTAATATTGAAAATTTTCCATACGAAGCTTGTTCATAATGTGAACAGACCTATCTAATTTTCGATTTAATATATAACCATTTCATCAAATTGAATTGAATTTGTTTAGTTTTTTGAATAATATTTATACAGTCGGTATAATAACTGCAACAATATTAGAATTATATACCATGGATTTCATTTATTTAATTCCAACATTGTTACATAACTAATTATTGGACAGCTAATTATCTCTATAATTGACTGTGCCAACTTTGATCCAAATCGGATAATTTTATTATATAGCTGTCAAATACAAATACGATAAAAAAGCACGCACAGTATAGCTAGATCTTCCGCATTGCTTCAGCTTTAGTTTGTAGGCTATATTTTCGCGAATTTTATTACATTTTTCATAACTCATAACTCTAAATAAACCAAATAAACCAAATTTGGTGACTTTACCCTTGCTTTTTTCGAGAAACAATAAGATATGTACGCAATAAAACATAAGTGTGCACTTGAATATGTTTATGTGTATACATTAATAAACATAAATAAACAGCTAAACATGTTCATATGTATATGTATGTACATTTATATATGCACATACATATATTCACATGAGCAGCAATGCACAGGCGTAACATGAGCTAGTGTGAACGCTGACCAAGCACTTTGATGCAAGTGCCCCAATTAATAGGTATGTATGTATGTATGTACTGACACTCTCCCTCTCTTTTGTAGCTGTCGCCTAAGTCGCAGCATAAGAATATATATGTAACAATAGGTTAGGCCAAAGAATACACTGTGATAGTTTTTTTCAAAAAAAAAAAAAGACATGGCAAAATTCGATGGTTTCACCCTATTTCGGGTCCTGCGAATCGAACTGCATCATTAGTTTTTTAAGTTATCACTATGGTTTCATACAAAATTTTTTCCGGAAGTTTTTCATCAAAGTTTTCATTTGCTTCTAACTTCTAAAATATAAATAAACAGTTGAAAAAAAAGCAAGTGCTGATGACTAGCACCGAACCGTCACATCCACTGCAGTATGTGGAGAGTTTAAACGTGGTATCCTATGAATATATCATGTTGTCTTTCTTTCCTAGATGTCCCAACCGGTGTTTGATGATTGATTGCCTCTTGCAATCCCCTTTCCTTTTTCGGAAACCTGTAGCAGCTTAAGAAACTATGAAACAGACGAATCCAATTTGGTTGCAATTGAACAAAAACTTATCCAACAGCAAATTTCCGTCTTGTCTCGGTCGACAAAATGTTGGCCAAGTTCTCGGCCAGTTAATAAATTGCTTCCTCGTTAGGAGATTTGATGCATCACAACTTCCTTTGCTTATGATGTTCCAAAATGTTAACGAAAAGATTAGCCGACGTAATAAATTTGTACATTTATTTGCGTCCTTCGCATTCGAGTTCTTCTTAAAGTTATGCGTTACGAGAGAGAGCAATTCATAGTACAATGTAAAGGGAAAGACAAGAAAAGAGCAATTAGTGATGCTTATTGAATTCATTTTGAGCGATACATCGATAGTTTACCTATTTAATATAATAGTTATTATTTCAGAATAATTAAACTAATGAGTTCTGTTTTTTTTTTTTCTCTCTCTCGTCATTGGTTTTGCAGTTGCTCACCTCATCCGCCCGATCATACCATCAGTGCTAGTGTTTTTACTTTTGTTGTTGTCTCTTCTTTGTTCTTGTGCTCAACTTCTCTCCCGCTTTTAATTACTTTTATGACGCCGCCTCCTAAAGCTTGGCTTATAACTGTTCTTGCACTCTTTCTTGTGCTGTGCATTCTAGCTGTCTCTTTGTTTTATATGTATTTATTGATTTTTTTATCGATAATTACCTTAGTGCTGTGTTTTTAAATGTTCTATATATTTTTATATATTTGTGACTTTTGTTTTTTTGTGGCTTTTCAATGGCTTGTTGTCGACCTACTTGCACCTACTTGTCGCAAGTCAAGTTCGTTCCACCTTCTGAGAAGTTGCCCAATAATTGTACCCTTGAGTTGCCTCATAAGCAGTCGCCAGCCCTCTCTATTGCATCTTCTCCCATCTAACTTTCGCCTACACCATCTTCTTGTTCCTCTTTATGCTCTTCTTTTCAGATTGAAGTACCCAGCACAAGCCCTGGTGTACCTCAATCTATCCCACACGGTCAATTACAGGATCATGCTGGCTCTAAATCACTTGTGGATTCCAATGCTCCTCCGCTTTCACTAACTGTAGTGCCTCATCGCAAACAATTATTTATCTCCAGGCTTGCTCCAAATACTTCTGAGTCGTCTGTGGCAGCTTACATTGGTAATATATGCCCTGCTAAAATTTTAATTCCAAAGTTTAAGTTTTCTAGGTCGCGCAAAATTTCCTCTTTTAAAATTACAATACCAAATGAGTATGCTATGGTAGAACCTAATTTTTGGGCAGAGGGCCTAGTTGTACACGAGTTTGCGCCCAATAAGCGCTCTCGTCCGCTGCCTGTCCACCTTCCTAATTCATCTTCTGCTTCAAAAAACTAATAATGTCTAGTTTTTGCATTCATTATCAAAATGTAAGAGGACTTCTTACTAAGCTCTCGAACCTGTTTTGTAATAGCCAAACGTTTTCGGCTGACATATAAGCTTTTTCTGAAACTTGGCTCAACTCCACTGTTTTGGATAACGAAATTGTTTCTAATAACTTTATTTCTTCGTGTTGGTCGTCGTGATCTGCCCTTAGGTGTTGAGTTTATTTGCGTTGAAGTTACATGTTTAAACTTTAGCTTATATATTTCTTGGTCATGTATTCCTCCAGCTTCTGATATCATGACCTATATGCACCATGCTGATGCTTTGCAAACTATTTTTAATCGTCTTAAAGATCGTGATTCCCTTATAGTTTTAGGTGATTTCAACTTGCCTAATATTTCTTGGCTTGTTGATGATAATCTATCCTTCTTAATTCCTTTATCTCAACATGTTTTTCTTGATAGCCTACTTGAATGTCCGCTATATCAGTTGAATTCTTTCCTTAACTCTTCTAAAAGAATCCTTGATCTTGTTTTTGTCTCTGATCCCACTGTTAGTGCTGTATCCCGAATACCCGAATACGAATGCACAATACACAGCCCCTAGTGAAACCTGAAGATCTTTATCACCCTACCATTGAAGTTACTATTTCTTACAATTCCGTTACTAATTCATTTAATAACATCGCAAATTCTCGTCGTAGATGTTTCCGTAAAACAAATTTTAATCTTCTTAATAGCCTTATTTTCTCTTTTGATTGGTCATTTCTATTTGAGTGCTGCGATATAGATTGTGCAGTGAAGTTTTTCTACTCTGCTCTTAATTCTCTAATTGATAAATGCATTCCGTATGCGCGCCGGTCTGGTTCACACGTAGGCTGTCTCATCTCCGTAACATTAAATCGAGATATTTTAAAAGGTTTAAAAAAACTGGTTCGCGACTCGACAATGCATATTATTGTGTAGCGAAGTCTCAATTTTGTCTCTTAAATACTCAATGCTACAATAATTATATCTTGCGCTGTAAGGTTGAATTTTTTAAGAACCCCAAAAGATTTAACAACTTTGTTAATTCTAAACGACGCTCTAATTTACTACCTTCCACCTTCAGACTTAATGACCAGACTGCTAATAATGATTCAGATATTGCAGATCTGTTTGCTAAATTCTTTCAGTCGACTTATTCTACTACTGCTTCGGATCCCACATCCTATCCCTTCTCAATCCCACATTTAAATTTTATGTTTTTTCCTAGTATTACTGAAGACCGTATTATATCTAGCTTATCATCTATGAAGTCTTCTGTTGGTGTTTAGATTATATAAAATAAGATAACATTAAGACAATTATAATATAGAACAAATGGAAATATATGTCAATATAAGTATGTAACCCGATTAAAAATATCGATAGCCCATCAGTCATAAGTAGATCTGATATGGTCAGCAGTTAAAAATAAAGACCTAGTTAATTAAGCTGATATGGTTAGCTATTATCAATTTTTTTTTTGTTTGCTGAACAATCCTAAGCGAGGGCACAAATTGATGAACATTTCACATCAATCTGGGGTCCCGACTAAAACATCGCTTGGCTATCAATGCGTAGCCACCTTGGCGACTAAAAACAATTTGGTGGAAAATTAAGAGTTGGTTTTCCCCTACGGGGTATCATTGCATACCCATTGAATAAAAGTTGATCAACTAGGCGATCACTTTGTCAAAAACATTTAACAACGATTTGTGTCAACAAGGCGACCAAATCATAAAAAGTTATTTTTATATATAATAAAGTTAATGTTGAACTCATAAACTCTATTGCATTCCCAGGCGTCAGCAATCTCTGACTTAGTTAACTCGGTCAGTAATATACATATATAGTTTGGCATTGGTCAGCAATTTTTAAAAAGATATAACAAAGAAAAGAAACTCAAAGAATTGGTATCACTGTCGTGGCGTTTATCAGTGTAAAAGAATAGGTATATTTGAAATAAAAATTGTTAATCGATAGAATATCGATAAGAAACGATATACACGGATATATACGGAAAGAAAAAAGTACACCGAGCGTCAACTAAAAAATTTTGGCGCCATGTCGTAATAAGAAAAAAGTTAAATCCACAAGAGCGACAGAGACAGCATCGCGGCAACGAACCAGAGAGACAACGACATGCTCGTGCGAAGCTGAACGAGGCAGCAATAAGACGAAGACCTAAGAGAGTAAGCAACTAGGCACAAAGAGTGTGCAAAAACGAGGCCTTGAGTGTGCGTTGGAATCGTAACATGTTTCAAAGGTGAAACTCGAGCCCGAGATGCTATGCTGGTGCAGCGTATACATTGCTGCTAGCGTCGAAAAAAACGTGTAGTTCGACTTTCGTAGCAATAGATAAATGTTGGGAGTAATATCTTGGTATACTAACATCGTATAGTCTCTTCAGATCGTTTAAGGGGGGAGCCTGCTTTAGGAGGCCTAAAAAAGGCAGTTTTTCGTGTTTTTTTTAGGATAGAAAAAAACAAGCAAATGTAATGAAATTTTTACATAATTTTATTACATATTTAAACTTACAAAAAACATTTTTTTAAATTTAAAATATCGAAATACAGCCCACTTTCATCTACTTTTGTGCACCACCGCGCAATTGAAGTGTCCAATTGGCGGG
Organism: Drosophila willistoni; assembly: GCF_018902025.1. Classification (NCBI taxonomy): domain Eukaryota; kingdom Metazoa; phylum Arthropoda; class Insecta; order Diptera; family Drosophilidae; genus Drosophila; species Drosophila willistoni. The sequence goes on along the minus strand of NW_025814459.1, from coordinate 2,288,686 downwards.
CAAAATGTAGGTCGCAATTTTTGTCGGAAACAAAAAAATCAAATGGATAATTAATTTTCATTAGTCCTTCATCTATGTGAACCTGTGAAAACCCGAAAAACGAAAAAAATCAAAGTTTTTTTAGATTTGAAAAAAAAAAGTTGAATTTTTCACCAAAAAACCTAACTTCAATTTACTAAAAAAAATAGTTTAGAATTTTTTTCAAGAACCCTTTGGGTTCACAGAGGAGGTAATAAGATACTGAATTTAATAAGCTTTGGTTTTTTACGATTGGTTGAATACTTTTTTTTGTAATTTTACCCGCCAATTTTGCAAAATCCCAAAAATGAAAACGCGAGAAAACGCGCTTTAAAGTTTACGGTTTACTCGTATACCTGCTCGGCGCCCGACTGCTTTTAGTGCTGTATCTTCGAAAATAATTCGAATTGTCCTTCCAAAATTGACAGACATATTCTTAGACATATTAGGAACAGATTTAAGCAATAAAAAAAAATTCGATTTTTTGAGCCTCCTAAAGCAGGCTCCCCCCTTAACCCCACTTTTTGCCAGGGTCGCCTTTAATGACATCATCCCATCCAAGTTCCCAAATATTACGCATCAAGATCCGACCTTTTATTGTTACTGGCATCACCATTCCCAAGGGATCATACAGTGAGTTGACTGCTGCAAGCACCTTTTTGTTGTAGGCATCCTTGTTCCATTCAATATGTCCTCGCTTATGCTGTGCATTGTAGTTGTTGAGAATATAAATATATCTCCTTATGCGTCCCAAATCATGCCGAGAACCTTTTGATATACGTCTCCTTTTTCGCCCAATCGAATCCGTGTTAACGTTAAGACCACGTAGATCTTCGGGTAGTTCCTGTAAGACATCATGATTGTTAGAAATAAAGTTTCGAATTTGAAAACGTCCCGCTGCATGTATTTGAATTACTGAATGAATTATCTTAACAGCTTCGCGAACTGTTGCTTTTGACTCCAGATAGTCGTCGACATAATGGGTTTCAATGATGGCTTGAGCTGGTTCTGGTGCCTCAATTTTGTGTATCGCCGCATTGTGGTTTTTTTACAAATTGTGGTATAAATGGTGATGAGGTTGCTCCGAATATAATTGACGTCATCTGGTAGACTGTTGGTGGTATTGGGGTATTCATATTTGTCCATAAAAAGCATTTTGAGACTGCATCTTCTTCGAAAATTTTAACTTGGTTGAACATTTCTTTAATATCTGCAGCAAAGGCTGCCTTGATGAGAGACAATCCGGACCAGTTAGTGAAGGGAAGGGAAGGGGCCCAGGAAGTGCCACTACAAATGGCTGCTGCGTCGAACACTACTCGAACTTTTCCCGGTTTCTTGGGATTAATTACTGCAAAATGTGGCAGGAACCACTGTTTTGGGGATTTAACCAAGTTGACATTAGTGATGGCATAACCATTCTTTAGTAGCTTCTCCACTTCCTTTTGGTATGCTCGCGCTAATTCACGGTTTCTGTTCATTTTTCTTTCTAAACATTTTAGTCGTTGTTTTGCCATTTGGCGATAGTCGCCAAATCGGGAGTTTCACAATGTCGCTTTTCCAGGGTAAGTTTACCTGATATTGTCCATTTACTCTTATAGTAGATTTACTCCAATTAGCCAATTTTTCTTCTGTCGATTTAGTTTTCTCCGTTGCTGGTTTACAGACACCAAATCCTTCTACGCTGAATTGGTTTTTAAGCATATCGCCAAGATGTTCATAATCGATGTGGCAGCATACGAAATCTGCTTCTCTTACTCTTGCTTTTATCGGACCGTGTATGACCCCTCCGAGTTTGGTTGTTGCCAAAATCGGATCTACATTTAGTATGGTTTGAGTTGCAAGGAGTGTTGCATGTCGTTGTCCAATGAGGAGATAAGGCTGAATATTCCGAATCGAGTTCAATTTTGCCATTTTTGTATATGGAAATTCTTTCCGTATAGCTTCGTAACCAATTCGTTGGGCTGGTAAATTCAAATCCTTGATAACACGTACATTTTGAAGCTTCTGAATGTTGCTATCGCCAGTAATAGCAATATCTGCGATTTCTGAAGTTTCATCATATCTAGAGATTCCTTCAGTCTATCCAAAACAATACAGTTCAGGTTGTGCTCCCATCGTCGAGAATAGCCAAAATTTCTTTTTCACCAGTTGGACCACGTAATATAACTGGTTACATTTTAAAAATTGCTGCTTCTTGAACTTCTTGTATGCATCCGCTAATAGCTTGCGGCAAGGATTGCATTGCTCACGATTATTGCATTGTCCCTTATGAAATTTTAGACATGTGAAGCAGGCGTTACTTGTGCTCGCGTAATCCCATCGTTTCTTCACCTCTGCCTTTCTAAAATTACTATATTTGTGCTTCCATTCAAAAAATATTTCAAAATTACATTCTGCAGCTCTTAATTTTCGAGCGGTTAAAAATGATCCCCATTCTCAGAGATAACTTTCATCTAGCTCCTCAATTAGGGTTGCAAGCAACTTTTGTGTATCGATGAACTTGCATTGTACAAACTCCAGCGCTGAATTGATATTTTGAACAGAGCAGTTGACTTCGTAAAAATCTCCGATTTCCTTTACGTATTTTATTTCCTGGGCTTTTGCCATCAGTTCGAACGCCACATTTTTTGGAGCTCCGTATATGTTGTCCAAAATGGCTAGAATTTTGGATGGCTCCTTGGCCGACATCAACAAAATTTCAACCTTCTTACGCGCTGCCCCTTTCAGTGACTTGTCCAGAGGATATACATGTTCTTCTCCAGAAAACTGACACTCGCTTCCTGATTTTATGAACTGCGTCTTAAATTGAGAGGAACCGTTAAATTCCAGATGTGTATTGCCTAAGCTTTGTCTGGCTAACATTGTGATGACGGTGCTTTGCATGTTGTTGTCCTCGTTGGAGATCGATAGAGATTCATTTATCAGGTGGTCTCCATCAGACATTACAGATTTTTGGGTTTTTTAAGAGTGTGACCATTTCTTTCTTTGAACAAAAAGATAAATTGACTAATATACTAGATTCAAGAACAGAAATGGTATTTTTCGGTAACTAGCTTAAATACAAACCAGAGGGCCGGGGCTAACTTCGACCGTGTCAAAGTTTGTATACCCTTGCAACTTTTATGGTAACTCTTTCCTTACCTATAGCCATCAAAGTGAAAAAACGTTCAAGCTAAAAAGGCTAATGTTTGCGAAAGAACGGCCTACAATCTTAGCATAGATTTAGATAAAAACTAAGATATTGATCAAAGTCACTGTTTTCCACCGATCGTTCCTATGGGAGCTATATGATATAGTAACCCGATCTTTATCAAATTCGGCACAGTCATTAACAGATATATTAAACTAACAAATGTTTAATTTGAAAGCAATCGCGTCAAAAGTAACGAAGTTATTGACAAAAGTCACTGTTTTCAAAAGATCGTTCCTATGTTATATGATATAGTCACCCGATCTTGATCAAATTTGGCACAGTCGTTTATATGTGTAATTAACTCACCAATATTTCATGACAATAGCTCAGAAAATAACAAAGTTATTGAGAAAAGTCACTGTTCGTGACTTTGCCATTTGTATGGGAGCTATATGATATAGTGATCCGATCCGGGTGAATCCGAGATATAAAACGCCTGCAGTATATACAAGCCTACATGCAAAATTTCAGCTCTGTAGCTTTAACGGTCTAGGAGGAGTTTGCGTTGATCCAGACGGACGGACAGACGGACGGACGGACGGACGGACGGACGGACATGGCTATTTGAACTCGTCTCGTCGTGCTGATCAAGAATATATTTACTTATATGGTCGGTAATGCTTCCTTCTATGCGTTGCACACTTCTGACCAAAATTAATGTACCCTTTTTGCAAGGGTATAAAAAGCTTCTGCTCTCTGACGTGACGGTCGTGTTTTTGCATAGCTCCTGAGTTTTTATTAATATTTATTGTTTTCTCTCAGTTTTTAATTGTGCTTAGCTTGTTTACGCTTTCGCTGGTGTTGTTTGCTTGACACCCTTGTGTTTTATTTCCATAATTCGCCAAATTAATCAGTTTAAACAGTTTTTTCTATTTCTTGATTAGTGTTTGGTGTATTTAATTTTTTTTCTTTTTATTTTTTTCTCTCTCGTCATTGCTTCTGCAGTTGCTCCCCTCATCGCCCCATTATACCATCAGTGCTAGTGGCTTTGTTGTTCTATCTGCTTTGTGTTTGTGCTCAGCTTCTCTCCCGCGTAATCACTTTTGTAAGGCCGCCTCTCAAAGGTCGGCTTATAACTGTTCTTGCACTCTCTCTTTTGTGCTGTGCACTCTAGCTGTTCTCTTCGTGTTATTTGTAATTATTGATTTCTTATCGATAATTATCTTTGTGCTGTGTATTTACATTTTTCTATTTATTCTTATATATATAAATTTATTTTTTTTTTTTTGCCTTGTGTTTGTTTTGGCTTTATAATGGCTTGTTGTCTACCTACTTGCAAGCATTCTGATCGTTTTGATGATTAGTATAGAGCAATATCTTGTTGGCTTTGCGATAATCTTATTCACTTAAAATGTGCTGGCCTCAATGGCCGTGACTACGACAAATTTTCTGGTTTGTCTGTGTCTAAGCCTGAGCTTGGCTTAATGCGCTGGACTTGCCCATCTTGTGCCAGCCAGCAGCTTGATTTTAGCCGTATGTATAGGGATCTTCGTTTAAAGTTTCTTTCTTTAAACAAACTGGCCAAACAGCTGTCTAACGAGTGTGACTCTAGCGTACATTTATTGTCGCAATTCAAGTTTGTTTCACCTTCTGAGAAGTCGCCCAAGAAATGTACCCTTGAGTTGCCTCGCAAGCAGTCGCCAGCACTCTCTATTACATCGTCTCCCATTTTACTTTCGCCTACACCATTTTCTTGTCCCTCTTTATGCTCTTCTTTTCAGAATTGAAGTACCCATTACAAGCCCTGGTGTACTTCATTCTATCCCTCACGGGAACTCTGATCAATCACAGGATTATGCTAGCTATCAATCACTTGCGGATCCCAATGCTCCTCCGCCTCCACTAACTGTAGTGCCTCATCGCAAACAATTATTTATCTCTAGGCTTGCTCCTTCTACTTCTGAGTCGTCTGTGGCAGCTTACATTAGTAATATATGCCCTGCTAAAGTTTTAATTCAAAAGTTTAAGTTTTCTAGGCCTCGCGAAATCTCCTCTTTTAAAATTACAGTACCTAATGAGTATTTCTCAGCTATGGTTGACACTAATTTCTGGCCAGAGGGCCTAGTTGTACACGAGTTTGCGCCCAATAAGCGCTTCCGTCCGTTGCCTGTCCACCTTCCTAATTTATCTTCTGCTTCAAAAAACTAATAACGTCTAGTCTTTCCATCCATTATCAAAATGTAAGAGGACTTCTTACCAAGCTCTCGAACCTGTTCTGTGATAGCCAAACCTTTTCGGCTGACATATTAGCTTTCTCTGAAACTTGGCTTAACTCCTCTGTTTTGGATAATGAAATTCTTTCTAATAACTTTATTTCTTATAGGCTTGATCGTGTTGGTCGTCGTGGCGGTGGAGTACTTATTGCTGTCAACTCGAATCTGTGTTCAAGTGTTGTGCCGATTGATCTGCCCTTAAGTGTTGAGTGTATTTGCGTCGAAGTTACATGTTCCAACTTTAGCTTATATATTTCTTGTTCATATATTCCTCCAGCTTCTGATATAATGACCTATATGCACAATGCTGATGCTTTGCAAACTATTTTTAATCGTCTTAAAGATCGCTATTTCCTTATAGTTTTAGGTGATTTCAACTTGCCTAATATTTCTTGGCTTGTTGATGATAATCTATCTTTCTTAATTCCTTCATCTCAACATGTTTTTCTTGATAGCCTACTTGAATGTCCGCTATATCAGTTGAATTCTTTCCTTAACTCTTCTCCTTACCTATAGCCATCAAAGTGAAAAAACGTTCAAGCTAAAAAGGCTAATGTTTGCGAAAGAACGGCCTACAATCTTAGCATAGATTTAGATAAAAACTAAGATATTGATCAAAGTCACTGTTTTCCACCGATCGTTCCTATGGAAGCTATATGATATAGTAACCCGATCTTTATCAAATTCGGCACAGTCATTAACAGATATATTAAACTAACAAATGTTTAATTTGAAAGCAATCGCGTCAAAAGTAACGAAGTTATTGACAAAAGTCACTGTTCGTGACTTTGCCATTTGTATGGGAGCTATATGATATAGTGAACCGATCCGGGTGAATCCGAGATATACAACGCCTGCAGTATATACAAGCCTACATGCAAAATTTCAGCTCTGTAGCTTTAACGGTCTAGGAGGAGTTTGCGTTGATCCAGACGGACGGACGGACGGACGGACGGACGGACATGGCTATTTGAACTCGTCTCGTCGTGCTGATCAAGAATATATATACTTTATATGGTCGGAAATGCTTCCTCCTATGCGTTGCACACTTCTGACCAAAATTAATATACCCTTTTTGCAAGGGTATAATAAATTATATTTTCTGCGACATATGTGTATCGTTTAGGCTACCAGTCAATCGTTTAAGATCTCATGGCGTACACACGATATTAAAGATATTAAAGATTCGTATTTCTGTATCCTTGATTTGGGCCGTTAACTTTTAATCCTAGCTTCTGAAAGAATTCAGTTTGTATAACCTACTTCCTTTTATTTACATTCTCAAAAAAAGTATGTATAGAAAAAGCCTTAGAATGATAAAATGTAACTCGCTATTAAAAAAACTTTAAAATACACAAATGGCGAATTGCTATTCGATAGCTTACTTTTAGAAATGAAGTCGTCTCGCCGATTTAGGTATACCATACACCAGTAAAACAAATATTTCAAATTTATAATAACATCTTAGTATCTCGCTCACTCAAACATACGATCACCCTAGCGCCCCCACAACCAAAGGCAACTCCGGCCTCATGGAAAAACGTTTATATGCATAACTTGGCTATTTTTAGTCCGATTTTAATCAAATTTGGTATTTTGCTGGGTATTAACGCGTGTTTTTTTAAGCGTTTGGTTTTTCACGTTGGCAACACTGACATACCGCATGATGTTCATGACAGCTGTGAAAGTGAAAAATGCTTAGTTTAGTTTGCCATTTCATCATGGAAAGACTTACGCCCGAACAACGTTTACAAATCATTGAAATTTATTATCGAAATTCGTGTTCTGTGAAAAATGTGTTTCGCAAATTACGTCCATATTATGGTCGACACAACCGACCAACCAAGCAAGCCATAAAGGCAATTGTGGACAAATTTCGCACACATTTTACTTTATTGGACATTCAACCATCGAATCGTGTACGGAGAGTGCGCACAGAAGAGAATATTGCAGCTGTAGCGGCTAGTGTCAATGAAGATCGCACAGAAGAGAATATTGCAGCTGTAGCGGCCAGTGTCAACGAAAATTCCCTTAGACATGCTGGAAAAAGTGGTGCAAAATTGGACCTTCCGTGTTGATCACTTGAAACGCAGTCGCGGCCAACATTTACATGAAGTCATTTTTAAAAAGTAATTGGCAGAGATTGTTTTATCATCTCAAATAAAAATTTAACAATAATATTCAAATTTTGTGTGTTTCATTTCAATTTTAAAAACCAAACGCTTAAAAAAACAGCCGTTAGTATTAAATTTAAGTGATTGCACAAGAAAATTACGGGAGATAATCACTTTCAGTGTTCGGTGTTTTTTATGCATATTTTATATTACAATATTATATTAATTTAACTTATTTTTGTATTGACTAACCTGGTTCCAATAAATATTTTTTAACTTTATTTCTGATAATTTCCAAATTACCCGAAGTGAAGTTTCCCCGATTTTTGTAGGAGTGATAAAATACAAGAGTCCGAAAAGCCTCATAGCCGACCAACAAACAGCCTGCTTTTTTTGAAGATGATAATGACCATTCCTCTAACAACCGTAATTTTTCGGATATATCTCTAAAAGGAAATAAGTTTTTGTGTTATATTACGTATACATATTAAAAACATTTATATTTGTATATTTGTACAAGATGTATTTACAGTTTTCAAAAAAAGTAATAGAAACAGATGCTACCTTAACCAGAGGGCCAGGGCTAGCATCGACAGCGCTGAATATTGTATAACTAGCCGCCAAAGTGGAAAAACGTTTTATTAAAAAATTCGAATTTTCTCGGCATGAAGCATTCATAGTATATTATTATAACAGTATAGGATATATACATAGTTGTAAACTATCAACCCAACTATATTTTGATGACAACTTCATCCATTGAAACCATGATCCTTTAGTTACCTACATGAGTGGACATATAGTATTCCAATCTTTATGAAACTTGGCATTGAGTCTTGGTTACCAGATGATCGGATTGACTCATGCCCTGTGGCGCTCTAACTACCTAATGATGCCAATAGGACCGTTTCTATTATTCTAGGTGGGCTGCCTTGGTCCTTTTCTGTCTACCGTTTCCAACATTTGGCAAGTATTAAACTTTAAGGCATTCGCGAAAAAAGCTTTATTACTTTATTGCGAAAGGTTTTGTTTTCGACCGTTAAACCGTTCATTACTTTATTTCGAAAGGTTTTGTTTTCGACTGTTAAACTGCCTACTAACCGAGTTGCCACCCAGGCCGTCTACGTTACAATATAATACCCAAGGGTATAAAAAGAAGTCAAATTTCCAATGTCTGGAAGTATTTTAAGTGGTCCAAAGACAACAAATTTGCTAAATGTTTTAACTGCGGCAAGGAATTAAAGACATCTGGCAACATGAAAAAGCTACAATATCAATTAAAGAATTTTCATCCTCCGCTTGGAGTTAAAAAAGTCAGATTCGAGCACATCAGTTTTACTGGATGAGGGGAGCGACACTACAAGCAGTAGCAGATCGAGCATGAATTCTGTAGCGTCGTACACTTGTACGATACAAATTCTAGGCGAAAAAACGACATTGACAATGATACATGATACCTTCTAAGTTAATGACGTTGGCGACAAAAAATTAAACTCAGTCCAAAAAGGTTCGGAGTATCCCTTGCTAAAGGAAACACCCACCAGATGGGATAGTTTCTATTTCATGATTACACAAATTATAAAAACAAACGATGCCATTTACTGCTGAGAAAATACTTATGCTAAAAGATGGAGAAAAATAATTGGGTTTCAGCAAGCAAGTGAAAAAATTTCAGTGCGTAACCATATCGCTTATACACCCTTGGCAAATGGACTTTTACGCAAAATCGACATTGCTTTACCTCTGATACAAACTTTGCAAAGAAAAATGATGAAAAAAACATTGATGAAGTCAATAAAGACAGCAAATGTCAATCAATCAGGATATCTACGCTTTTGGATCCTCGCTCCAAAACAAATGGTTTTCAATGCAGCTCAAACGCTAGACACGCATCAACATTTTTTGAAAATGAGCTGGAAAGTTGCCCCGTCAAAGAATCCTCAACTAATCTGCCCGTCGCTCCGGATACAAGTTTCAAGAACTCATTGATCTATTTTTTTGGTGAACGGCCGACAAACAAAGCTGCAAACTCACGAATGGATGCTAAAATTACGAAAAGGCAATGTCTGGAGAGGGCAATTGCCACCCAAGATACGGTGTCCTTGCTATAGATGAATTATATATAATTAAATATATTCATTTTTTCCAGGCAAATTAAACAGCAAGGTCAAATTATTTGGGAGAGGCGAACACGACTTAAAGGAATATAAACATTCCCCTGTTTCCGAATCGTACCTTTTGGTTAAAATAAGGTACAGTTTTATAGATTTAAAAAAAAACAATCGTCGAATATCAATGGTGCCTACCGCCTACATCGATAGTTCTCCACCCTTGAAATTCATCAAGTAAAACAAGTCCTTAGAGCAGGACCAGCAACACCGTATCTAATAATCGCACCCATAGAGGATAAGCGCAGCTCAGGGTCAAATCATTAGACTAATGACTGCCTTTAAAGCGCCTGTTCCACTGGAATGTAACGCCTTTCGGTCTAAATTCTGCGTCGGCAACGTTTCAGCGGGCACTAGACCAAGTGATTGGCACAGAAATGATTCCGAACACATTTGCGTACCAGGATGACATTTTGGTAGTGAGCGAAACAGTAGAAGACCACGTAAACACCTACGAGAAGTGATCAAAATGTTGAAAGCGGTAAATTTGCGTATCAACGCCAAGATCTTCGGGTAGCCTCATGGTACAGAAAATTCGTACCAGGATTTGCAACTCTGACACACCCACATTAGACAGCATTTGACGCTCTTAAAGAGAAACTATTAAATGGCCCAGTATTGGCATATTCAGACTTCACACAAATGTTGTGTTACAGACGGATGCGAGTAACATTGGACTGGAAGCAATCCTAATCCAAAGCACGGAGGATGGTGAAAGAGTTCTACGTATCTGTCCAAAGAATTGAATCCTGCTGAGAAAATCTATTCGGCTACTAAAAAGCAGTAGCTGGCGATGGTATGGGCAGTACGCTAACTGAGGCCCTATCTAGAGGGGTATCCGGCTGAGACAAGCGAACAAGGAATGCGGATGTGTACAGGATATAATAGGAAATTAAACAACGACGCCTGCAAGAACTGCAGCGCAAAACTATAGGACGGGAATGCAACGGGACATCAGAGTCTTTGTGGGGAAGTATACAGTGTGCCAATTAAGACCAAATCAACAGCAGGATGCTAGATAGATGTTGTTAGTGGTTGTGGAGCGGTTCACTTAATGGAAAGAACTGCGCAAAGCAACAGCAAATTCTCTTACATTCTCTCCCAATTTACTTTCACTTATTGCTTTTACTCATTGCTGTCAACTCGAATCTGTGTTCAACTCGAATCATGTTGTGCCGATTGATCTGCCCTTAGGTGTTAATTTTATTTGCGTTAAAGATACATGTTCCAACTTAAGCTTATGTATTTCTTGTTCTTATATTCTCTGCAATGCTTTGCAAACCATTTTTATCCGTCTTAAAGTTCGTGATTTCCTTATCGTCTTAGGTGATTTCAACTTGCCTAATATTTCTTGGCTGGTTGATGATAATCTATCTTACTTAATTCCTTTGTCTCAACAGGTTTTTCTTGATAGCCCACTTGAATGTCCACTATAACAGTTGAATTTTTTAGTTAACTCTTCTAAAAGAATCCTTGATCTTGTTTTTGCCTCCGATCCCACTGTTAGTGCTGTATCACAAACACAGCCCCTAGTGAAACCTGAAGATCCTTATCACCCTACCATTGAAGTTATTATTTTTTACAAATCCGTTACTAATTCGCTTAATAACATCTCTATTTCTCGTCGTAGATGTTTTCGTAAAACAACTTTCAATATTCTTAACAACCTTATTTCCTCTTTAGATAGGTCATTTCTATTTGAGTGCTGTGATATAGATTATGAAGTTAATTTTTTCCATTCTACTCTAAATTCTCTAATTGTTCAATGCGTATTTATGTGATTTTCTCTACCGCTTCCAGTACGCCAGTCTGGTTCACCCGTAGGGTACCTAATCTCCGTAGTCGCGACTTGACTATGCAACTTGTTGTGTACCGAAATCTCAATTTTGTTTTTTACTCTACAATAATTATATCGTTCACTGTAAGGTTGAATTTTATAAGAACCCCAAAAGATTTTAAAAACTTTGTTAATTCTAAACAATGCTCTAATTTACTACCTTCCACCTTCAGACTTAAATAACCAGACAGCTAATAATGATTATGATATTGCAGATCTGTTTGCTAAAGTCTTTCAGTCGACTTATTCTACTACTGCTTCGTACCCCACATCCTATCCCTTCTCAATCACACATTTAAATTGTATGTTTTTTCCGAGTATTACTGAAGACTGTATTATCTCTAGCTTATCATCTATGACGTCTTCCTTCGTACCCGTGCCTGATAATATTCCTTGTTGCATCCTTAAAATGTGTTCTATTTCACTATAAAAGCCTTTATCTCGGTTATTCTTTATATCGAGTGATACTTGTAGTTTTTTTGATTTTTGGAAAGAGTCTTTTATTATTCCGCTTCATAAAAAGTTTAGTAGGGCTTTCGATACGGTTGATCATTCTCTGCTTCTTACGAAACTTAACTGTAACTTTTTTCAATACCCAGCTTGCTCGTAATATGAGAATTTATTTTGCTTAATAGCAGACACTAGACCTATATATGGACCCTTGCAGTCCTTGGCAATAATATTTTTACATCTTCTAAATTTTTTTTCTGTAACTCAATTCATTAATGCAGAGACAAAAACCTTCCAAATATCATTTTCATTTCTTGTTTTTCTTTTTCCCCACCACTTTTTACAAGCATGGCGCGATTGGCACGCATACACATACAGTTTATGTAGCGTTGCGTCTGTGTGTGTATGTCTGTGCTACGATAATTCGAGCAATGACGTAGAAGGCTGCTGTAACTTGTGTTATACTTATTTGATCTGATTAAAATTTCGGGATCTGATGTTTTATATCCAAAACTATCACATTAGTAAGTTTCATAGGTATACTTCAATTTCTTCACCTATTTTTTCTATATGACTACTTTATCTTCCCCGGGTTATAAGTAGCTCAAATATCCAGTTTCATCCCAATAGCAGTTAAGATGGCTGAGTAAAACACACACGCACTGACGGACGGACGGAGGGACTCAGCTTCTCATGCTGATCAAGAATATATACTTTATGGGGTCGCAATACCCTCTGCAAGGATATAAAGATGCGGAACGGGCCAGAATTAAAAAAAAAAATATATATATGACAACAAAGAAGTCTGAAGAAGTATTTGCTATCTTGCTCACTCTTACAAACACACCAGCACTTTACCGACTCTACTAGCCAACGACCAGCTTCGGCCCTATGAACCGTCTTGTAAATCACGTTCATACGTATATTTTTCAAGTTTCTTGTCCGATTTTAATCAAATTAATTGGTGTGCTCAACTTGATTTCAATTGACATAAACTCGATCTATATCCTACATGAGTCTATATACCAAATTTTAGGTGATCATCCTGCTATGAGACCAAAGAATGTGTTAAAACATTAATAATAACATTAATAAAAACATTATTAATTTAGTTTCACTTTAAATTTTTTCACGTATTTTGTAAGAAAAACAGCTATTTGTCTCAAGTGTCAATATTTAAACTGCTTTCAAACCTTTTATATTGTCGCCGACGGTGGCCGACGATCAACACACAGAAAGCTCCGCGGCACAAGCCACGGAATGATCTTTCGCGTACGAGCTTTGGCATTGTTTCTTCATTCCTTTTCACTTTGATTCTTGGCGGCAAGCGCAGCAGAAAACATATCAAACAACACTTGAATAAAGTAATAATTAATTTGTTAAAATCGAAATAACTTGACATTTCTAATTGCTGGAATACGGGGTTGATACATTGGCGACGAGGTGAAAAGGAGGAAACACAGAGAAGAAGGAAAACGCGGCCTAGCAAAAAAAAAACGAGAAGTGAGGTTATACACGAAGCAACGCGTTGTGCCAGACGCGGCCCTAAGCAAAAACCAGAGGGCCGGGGCTAACTTCGACCGCGTCAACTCGCGTAACTCTTTCCTTACCTATAGCCATCAAAGTGGAAAAACGTTTAAGCTAAAAAGGCTAATGTTTGCGAAAGAACGGCCTACAATCTTAACATAGGAAAAAATTGAGATATTGATCAAAGTCACTGTTTTCCACCGATCGTTCCTATGGAAGCTATCTGATATAGTTACCCGATCTTTATCAAATTCGGCACAGTCATTAACACATATATTAAACTAACAAATGTTTAATTTGAAAGCAATCGCAAAGCAATCGAAAGTAACGAAGTTATTGACAAAAGTCACTGTTTTCGCCCAATCGCTTCTATGGAAGCTATATGATATAGTCACCCGATCTTCATCAAGTTTGGCATACTCGTTTATATGTGTAATAAACTCACCAATATTAAATTTCACAATAGCTCAGAAAATAACGAAGTTATTAAGAAAAGTCACTGTTAGTGACTGTGCCATTTGTGTGGGAGCTATGTGATATAGTGATCCGATCCGGCTGAATACGAGGTATACAAGCCTACATGCAAAATTTCAGCTGTGTAGCTTTAACGGTCTAGGAGGAGTTTGCGTTGATCCAGACCGACGGACGGTCGGACATGGCTACTTAAGCTCGTCTCGTCGTGCTCGTCGGAGATGCTCGTTCCTAGGGAGCTATATGATATAGTTACCCGATCTTTATCAAATTCGGCAGAGTTGTTTATAAGTATAATAAACTCACCAATATTGCGTACATGTAAGTATACAATAGTGATGGAAACAAAATATAAATTAATTATCTGCATTTGACAGAGGCTGAGTCGAGAGAGTGCAAAGGCGACTCTAAGACAAGCCAAGGCAGAACTAACGCCCGTGCAAGTTAAAAATATCTGGAAAATACCAGAAGTTGTACACAGCATGGCTGTCCAAGCGAAATCATCTGAAAAGAATCAGAGGCTGAGCACAAAATAAAGTGTAAGCTAAAACAAATCAGCAGGATGGCTGAATTTAACCATTTCTGTGCGCCAACATAGAAAAATCGTTGTGGCGCAACGAGTGGGAGGAATGGCTTCGGTCATTTAATATCTATGTGGACACAGAAGAAATTTCATCGGTAATTAAAAAGCTGCAAGAGGTGGTGTACAGTCTTCCAGGCGCGTTAGTGCTATACGATGCGACAATGGAAAATTATGTATTTACTCCACTGTTGGATAAATTAAACGAATATTTTTCACCGCAACGTAACGCCTTATTCGAAAGGCACATGTCTCACAGCATGGTGCCCCGCCAAGGTGAGTGCTTCGCCGAGTTCTTGTTGCAGCTAAGACAACAAGCCAGTAAATGCTCTTTTGGAGCCACCAAGATCGAAATAGAGGAAATCTGCATCGCTGATAAAATCATTGATGCCTGGGCTAAGACTGCGTTCAAAAAGAAGCTATTAGAAGCGGAGCTCAAGCTGGAGGAGATAATAAATACGTGCACAGTTGAAGAGCAAGTATATCAGCAGGTCGAACTGTTTTGAAATAACTGGTGAACCAGAAGGAGAAGAAACCGTATCATGTCTAGTTGAGGGATCCCAGCTGCAAATGATAATTGACTCCGGATCATGGTACAACCTGATAAGCCGTGGCGATTGGCTGCAACTGAATAGTGTACATGCGATAGCTTTCAATGTTCGTACCAACTCGTCTACCCAGTTTCGAGCCTATGCTTCGGATGACGTGCTGAGGGTGACTAACGTTTGTGAAGCTCCGATAAGAATTCAGGAAAGACTAGAGATGATTGCTACATTTTATGTAATTGAAAATGGTAGACAATCGTTACTAAAACGGGACACAGCCGTACAACTCAACGTCCTAAAATTTGGTTTAGGCGTAAATAGAGTGGATTCGTGCGCACATTTTCCGAAATGGAAAGCTTCACCTGTGAGATTGGCCATAGACCACAATGTGAGACCAGTGCAGCAGCCAATGCGGAGATTTCCGACTGCGTTAGAAGACCAAATTGCAGAAAGGATAAGCCAGGCTGTGCAGCAAGACATTATAGAGCCAGTCCATGGACCGAGTTCATGGATTTCACCAGTTGTAATTGCCTATAAAGGAAGCGGCGAGATAAGGCTATGTCTGGATATGCGAAGGGCGAATTTGGCCTTCTCGAGGGAAAACTACCCACTGCCAACATTCGACATGTTCATGACCAAACTACGTGACGCGAGATGTTTTTTTTTTTTTTTGATTGGACCAACAAAGAACAGCAAGCTTTCGATACGTTAAAGAAACAAGTCGTCGAGGTGACAAAGCTGTCGTACTTCTATGAAAATCCCCGTACATTTCTTATAGCCGATGCAAGTCCAGTGGCACTGGGAGCTGTTCTGGTACAGATTGATAATCACAACGACCATCATATCGCATCGTTCGCCAGTAAAAGCCTAACTGATGTTGAGAAGAGATATTAATAAAGAAAGCTTGACACTGGTATGGGCAGTGGAGAAGTTTTACTACTACCTAGCAAAACTGGAATTCGATCTAATAACGGATCAATTAGCTTCTGCTCTCTGACGTGACGGTCGTGTTTTTGCATAGCTCCTGAATTTTTATTAATATTTATTGTTTTCTCACAATTTTTAATGGTGCTTTGTTTGTTTACGCTTTCGCTGGTGTTGTTTGCTTGACACCCTTGTGTTTTATTTCCATAAATCGCCAAATTAATCAGTTTAAACAGCATTTAATTTTTTTTTTTATTTTTCTTTCTCGTCATTGCTTCTGCAGTTGCTCCCCTCATCGCCTCACTGTTGTTCTCTCTGCTTTGTGCTTGTGCTCAGCTTCTCTCCCGCGTAATCACTGTGCACTCTAGCCGTCTCTTTGTTCTATTTGTAATTATTGATTTTTTATCGATAATTATCTTTGTGCTGTGTATTTAAATTTTTCTATATATTCTTATATATATAAATTTATTTTTTTTTTTTTTTGCCTTGTGTTTCTTTTGACTTTTCAATGGCTTGTTGTCTACCTACTTGCAAGCATTCTGATCGTTTTGATGATCAGTATAGAGCAATAACTTGTTGACTTTGCGATAATCTTATTCGGTGGCTTTCGGTGGCCGGCGATCAACACACAGAAAGCTCCGCGGCACAAGCCACGGAATGATCTTTCGCGTACGAGCTTTGGCATTGTTTCTTCATTCCTTTTCACTTTGATTCTTGGCGGCAAGCGCAGCAGAAAACATATCAAACAATAATTGAATAAAGTAATAATTAATTTGTTAAAATCGAAATAACTTGACATTTCTAATTGCTGGAATACGGGGTTGATACATTGGCGACGAGGTGAAAAGGAGGAAACACAGAGAAGAAGGAAAACGCGGCCTAGCAAAAAAAAAAAGAGAAGTGAGGTTATACACGAAGCAACGCGTTGTGCCAGACGCGGCCTTAAGCAAAAACCAGAGGGCCGGGGCTAACTTCGACCGCGTCAAAGTTTGTATACACTTGCAACTTTTTTGGTAACTCTTTCCTTACCTATAGCCATCAAAGTGGAAAAACGTTTAAGCTAAAAAGACTAATGTTTGCGAAAGAACGGCCTACAATCTTAACATAGGAAAAAATTGAGATATTGATCAAAGTCACTGTTTTCCACCGATCGTTCCTATGGAAGCTATCTGATATAGTTACCCGATCTTTATCAAATTCGGCACAGTCATTAACACATATATTAAACTAACAAATGTTTAATTTGAAAGCAATCGCAAAGCAATCGAAAGTAACGAAGTTATTGAGAAAAGTCACTGTTCGTGACTGTGCCATTTGTGTGGGAGCTATGTGATATAGTGATCCGATCCGGCTGAATACGAGATATACAAGCCCTGTAGTATATACAAGCTTACATGCAAAATTTCAGCTGTGTAGCTTTAACGGTCTAGGAGGAGTTTGCGTTGATCCAGACCGACGGACGGACGGACATGGCTATTTAAGCTCGTCTCGTCGTGCTCGTCGGAGATGCTATGCGTTGCACACTTCTGACCAAAATTAATATACCCATTTTGCAAGGGTATAAAAATGGCGATTAGTAATTGACTATCGTCAGATTAATAAAAAAAACTGTTGTCCGATAAATTTCCACTCCCTAGAATTGATGACATCTTGGATCAACTAGGTAGATCAAAGTATTTTTTATGTCTTGACTTAATGTCAGGTTTTCATCAAATTGAACTTGAAAAAGAGTCACGATACATTACATCCTTTTAAACATGTAATGGCTCATATCGCTTCACGCGACTAGCATTCGGTTTAAAAATAGCGCCAAACTCGTTCCAGAGAATGATGACTATAGCATTCACTGGACTTGAACCTTCACAAGCATTTCTTTACATGGATGACTTAATAGTCATAGGTTGTTCTGAAAAACATATGCTCAATAACTTAACAGATGTTTTTGAGAAATGTACGCAACACAACCTAAAGTTACATCCAGCAAAATGTTCATTTTTTATGCATGAAGTCACCTTTTTGGGACATAAATTCACAGATAAAGGAATCTTGCCTGATGACACAAAAAACCAGACAGCCGGGGCTAACTTCGACCGCGTCAAAGTTTGTATACCCTTGCAACTTTATTGGTAACTTTTTCCTTACCTACAGCCATCGAAGTGGAAAAACGTTTTATCTAAAAAGGCTTATGTTTGCGAAAGAACGGCCTACAATCTTAGTATAGGAAATAACGAAGATATTGATCAAAGTCACTGTTTTGCACCGATCGTTCCTATGGGAGCTATATGATATAGTTACCCGATCTTTATCAAATTCGGCACAGCCATTAACATATATATTAAACTAACAAATGTTAGTTAGAGAGTGCAAAGGCGACTCTAAGACAAGCCAAGGCAGAACTAACGCCCGTGCAAGTTAAAAATATCTGGAAAATACCAGAAGTTGTACACAGCATGGCTGTCCAAGCGAAATCATCTGAAAAGAATCAGAGGCTGAGCACAAAATAAAGTGTAAGCTAAAACAAATCAGCAGGATGGCTGAAATTAAACCATTTCTGTGCGCCAACATAGAAAAATCGTTGTGGCGCAACGAGTGGGAGGAATGGCTTCGGTCATTTAATATCTATGTGGACACAGAAGAAATTTCATCGGTAATTAAAAAGCTACAAGAGGTGGTGTACAGTCTTCCAGGCGCGTTAGTGCTATACGATGCAACAATGGAAAATTATGTATTTACTCCACTGTTGGATAAATTAAACGAATATTTTTCACCGCAACGTAACGCCTCATTCGAAAGGCACATATCTCGCAGCATGGTGCCCCGCCAAGGTGAGTGCTTCGCCGAGTTCTTGTTGCGGCTAAGACAACAAGCCAGTAAATGCTCTTTTGGAGCCACCAAGATCGAAATAGAGGAAATCTGCATCGCTGATAAAATCATTGATGCCTGGGCTAAGACTGCGTTCAAAAAGAAGCTATTAGAAGCGGAGCTCAAGCTGGAGGAGATAATAAATACGTGCACAGTTGAAGAGCAAGTATATCAGCAGGTCGAACTGTTTTGAAATAACTGGTGAACCAGAAGGAGAAGAAACCGTATCATGTCTAGTTGAGGGATCCCAGCTGCAAATGATAATTGACTCCGGATCACGGTACAACCTGATAAGCCGTACATGCGATAGCTTTCAATGTTCGTACCAACTCGTCTACCCAGTTTCGAGCCTATGCTTCGGATGACGTGCTGAGGGTGACTAACGTTTGTGAAGCTCCGATAAGAATTCAGGAAAGACTAGAGATGATTGCTACATTTTATGTAATTGAAAATGGTAGACAATCGTTACTAAAACGGGACACAGCCGTACAACTCAACGTCCTAAAATTTGGTTTAGGCGTAAATAGAGTGGATTCGTGCGCACATTTTCCGAAATGGAAAGCTTCACCTGTGAGATTGGCCATAGACCACAATGTGAGACCAGTGCAGCAGCCAATGCGGAGATTTCCGACTGCGTTAGAAGACCAAATTGCAGAAAGGATAAGCCAGGCTGTGCAGCAAGACATTATAGAGCCAGTCCATGGACCGAGTTCATGGATTTCACCAGTTGTAATTGCCTATAAAGGAAGCGGCGAGATAAGGCTATGTCTGGATATGCGAAGGGCGAATTTGGCCTTCTCGAGGGAAAACTACCCACTGCCAACATTCGACATGTTCATGACCAAACTACGTGAGGCGAGATGTTTTTTTTTTTTTTTTGTGATTGGACCAACAAAGAACAGCAAGCTTTCGATACGTTGAAGAAGCAAGTCGTCGAGGTGACAAAGCTGTCATACTTCTATGAAAATCCCCGTACATTTCTTATAGCCGATGCAAGTCCAGTGGCACTGGGAGCTGTTCTGGTACAGATTGATGATCACAACGACCATCATATCGTATCGTTCGCCAGTAAAAGCCTAACTGATGTTGAGAAGAGATATTCGCAAACGCAGAAAAAAAGCTTGGCACTGGTATGGGCAGTGGAGAAGTTTTACTACTACCTAGCAAAACTGGAATTCGATCTAATAACGGATCAATGAGCTTCTGCTCTCTGACGTGACGGTCGTGTTTTTGCATAGCTCCTGAATTTTTATTAATATTTATTGTTTTCTCACAATTTTTAATGGTGCTTAGTTTGTTTACGCTTTCGCTGGTGTTGTTTGCTTGACACCCTTGTGTTTTATTTCCATAAATCGCCAAATTAATCAGTTTAAACAGCATTTAATTTTTTTTTTTATTTTTCTTTCTCGTCATTGCTTTTGCAGTTGCTCCCCTCATCGCCTCACTGTTGTTCTCTCTGCTTTGTGCTTGTGCTCAGCTTCTCTCCCGCGTAATCACTGTGCACTCTAGCCGTCTCTTTGTTCTATTTGTAATTATTGATTTTTTATCGATAATTATCTTTGTGCTGTGTATTTAAATTTTTCTATATATTCTTATATATATAAATTTATTTTTTTTTTTTTGCCTTGTGTTTCTTTTGACTTTTCAATGGCTTGTTGTCTACCTACTTGCAAGCATTCTGATCGTTTTGATGATCAGTATAGAGCAATAACTTGTTGACTTTGCGATAATCTTATTCGGTGGCTTTCGGTGGCCGGCGATCAACACACAGAAAGCTCCGCGGCACAAGCCACGGAATGATCTTTCGCGTACGAGCTTTGGCATTGTTTCTTCATTCCTTTTCACTTTGATTCTTGGCGGCAAGCGCAGCAGAAAACATATCAAACAACACTTGAATAAAGTAATAATTAATTTGTTAAAATCGAAATAACTTGACATTTGTAATTGCTGGAATACGGGGTTGATACATTGGCGACGAGGTGAAAAGGAGGAAACACAGAGAAGAAGGAAAACGCGGCCTAGCAAAAAAAAAAAGAGAAGTGAGGTTATACACGAAGCAACGCGTTGTGCCAGACGCGGCCTTAAGCAAAAACCAGAGGGCCGGGGCTAACTTCGACCGCGTCAAAGTTTGTATACACTTGCAACTTTTTTGGTAACTCTTTCCTTACCTATAGCCATCAAAGTGGAAAAACGTTTAAGCTAAAAAGGCTAATGTTTGCGAAAGAACGGCCTACAATCTTAACATAGGAAAAAATTGAGATATTGATCAAAGTCACTGTTTTCCACCGATCGTTCCTATGGAAGCTATCTGATATAGTTACCCGATCTTTATCAAATTCGGCACAGTCATTAACACATATATTAAACTAACAAAAAAGCAATCGCAAAGCAATCGAAAGTAACGAAGTTATTGAGAAAAGTCACTGTTCGTGACTGTGCCATTTGTGTGGGAGCTATGTGATAGGGAGCTATATGATATAGTTACCCGATCTTTATCAAATTCGGCACAGCCATTAATATATATATTAAACTGACAAATGTTTAATTTGAAAGCAATCGCGTTAAAAGTAGCAAAGTTATTTTCAAAAGTCACTGTTTTCGGCTGATCGTTCCTATGGGAGCTATATGATATAGTTACCCGATCTTTATCAAATTCGGCAGAGTTGTTTATAAGTATAATAAACTCACCAATATTGCGTACATGTAAGTATACAATAGTGATGGAAACAAAATATAAATTAATTATCTGCATTTGATAGAGGTTGAGTCGATAGAGTGCAAAGGCGACTCTAAGACAAGCCAAGGCAGAACTAACGCCCGTGCAAGTTAAAAATATCTGGAAAATACCAGAAGTTGTACACAGCATGGCTGTCCAAGCGAAATCATCTGAAAAGAATCAGAGGCTGAGCACAAAATAAAGTGTAAGCTAAAACAAATCAGCAGGATGGCTGAAATTAAACCATTTCTGTGCGCCAACATAGAAAAATCGTTGTGGCGCAACGAGTGGGAGGAATGGCTTCCTCTTCTGTGGACACAGAAGAAATTTCATCGTTAATTAAAAACCTACAAGAGGTGGTGTACCGTCTTCCAGGCGCGTTAGTGCCATACGTTGCGACAATGGAAAATTATGTATTTACACCACTGTTGGATAAATTAAACGAATATTTTTCACCGCAACGTAACGCCTTATTCGAAAGGCACATGTCTCGCAGCATGGTGCCCCGCCAAGGTGAGTGCTTCGCCGAGTTCTTGTTGCGGCTAAGACAACAAGCCAGTAAATGCTCTTTTGGAGCCACCAAGATCGAAATAGAGGAAATCTGCATCGCTGATAAAATCATTGATGCCTGGGCTAAGACTGCGTTCAAAAAGAAGCTATTAGAAGCGGAGCTCAAGCTGGAGGAGATAATAAATACGTGCACAGTTGAAGAGCAAGTATATCAGCAGGTCGAACTGTTTTGAAATAACTGGTGAACCAGAAGGAGAAGAAACCGTATCATGTCTAGTTGAGGGATCCCAGCTGCAAATGATAATTGACTCCGGATCACGGTACAACCTGATAAGCCGTGGCGATTGGCTGCAACTGAATAGTGTACATGCGACAGTGTTCAATGTTCGTACGAGCTCGTCTACCCAGTTTCGAGCCTATGCTTCGGATGACGTGCTGAGGGTGACTAACGTTTGTGAAGCTCCGATAAGAATTCAGGAAAGACTAGAGATGATTGCTACATTTTATATAATTGAAAATGGTAGACAATCGTTACTAAAACGGGACACAACCGTACAACTCAACGTCAGAAAGGATAAGCCAGGCTGTGCAGCAAGACATTATAGAGCCAGTCCATGGACCGAGTTCATGGATTTCACCAGTTGTAATTGCCTATAAAGGAAGCGGCGAGATAAGGCTATGTCTGGATATGCGAAGGGCGAATTTGGCCTTCTCGAGGGAAAACTACCCACTGCCAACATTCGACATGTTCATGACCAAACAACGTGAGGCGAGATGTTTTTTTTTTTTTTTGATTGGACCAACAAAGAACAGCAAGCTTTCGATACGTTAAAGAAACAAGTCGTCGAGGTGACAAAGCTGTCGTACTTCTATGAAAATCCCCGTACATTTCTTATAGCCGATGCAAGTCCAGTGGCACTGGGAGCTGTTCTGGTACAGATTGATGATCACAACGACCATCATACCGCATCGTTCGCCAGTAAAAGCCTAACTGATGTTGAGAAGAGATATTTGCAAACGGAGAAAGAAAGCTTGACACTGGTATGGGCAGTGGAGAAGTTTTACTACTACCTTGCAAAACTGGAATTCGATCTAATAACGGATCAATTAGCTTCTGCTCTCTGACGTGACGGTCGTGTTTTTGCATAGCTCCTGAATTTTTATTAATATTTTATTTATTGTTTTCTCACAATTTTTAATGGTGCTTAGTTTGTTTACGCTTTCGCTGGTGTTGTTTGCTTAACACCCTTGTGTTTTATTTCCATAAATCGCCAAATTAATCAGTTTAAACAGCATTTAATTTTTATTTTTTTTTTTTTCTTTCTCGTCATTATTTCTGCAGTTGCTCCCCTCATCGCCTCATTGTTGTTCTCTCTGCTTTGTGCTTGTGCTCAGCTTCTCTCCCGCGTAATCACTGTGCACTCTAGCCGTCTCTTTGTTTTATTTGTAATTATTGATTTTTTATCGATAATTATCTTTGTGCTGTGTATTTAAATTTTTCTATATATTCTTATATATATAAATTTATTTATTTTTTTTTTGCCTTGTGTTTCTTTTGACTTTTCAATGGCTTGTTGTCTACCTACTTGCAAGCATTCTGATCGTTTTGATGATCATTATAGAGCAATAACTTGTTGACTTTGCGATAATCTTATTCGGTGGCTTTCGGTGGCCGGCGATCAACACACAGAAAGCTCCGCGGCACAAGCCACGGAATGATCTTTCGCGTACGAGCTTTGGCATTGTTTCTTCATTCCTTTTCACTTTGATTCTTGGCGGCAAGCGCAGCAGAAAACATATCAAACAACACTTGAATAAAGTAATAATTAATTTGTTAAAATCGAAATAACTTGACATTTCTAATTGCTGGAATACGGGGTTGATACATTGGCGACGAGGTGAAAAGGAGGAAACACAGAGAAGAAGGAAAACGCGGCCTAGCGTTAAAAAAAAAAAGAGAAGTGAGGTTATACACGAAGCAACGCGTTGTGCCAGACGCGGCCTTAAGCAAAAACCAGAGGGCCGGGGCTAACTTCGACCGCGTCAAAGTTTGTATACCCTTGCAACTTTTTTGGTAACTCTTTCCTTACCTATAGCCATCAAAGTGGAAAAACGTTTAAGCTAAAAAGGCTTATGTTTGCGAAAGAACGGCCTACAATCTTAACATAGGAAAAAACTGAGATATTGATCAAAGTCACTGTTTTCCACCGATCGTTCCTATGGAAGCTATCTGATATAGTTACCCGATCTTTATCAAATTCGGCACAGTCATTAACACATATATTAAACTAACAAATGTTTAATTTGAAAGCAATCGCAAAGCAATCGAAAGTAACGAAGTTATTGACAAAAGTCACTGTTTTCGCCCAATCGCTTCTATGGAAGCTATATGATATAGTCACCCGATCTTCATCAAGTTTGGCATACTCGTTTATATGTGTAATAAACTCACCAATATTAAATTTCACAATAGCTCAGAAAATAACGAAGTTATTGAGAAAAGTCACTGTTCGTGACTGTGCCATTTGTGTGGGAGCTATGTGATATAGTGATCCGATCCGGCTGAATACGAGATATACAAGCCCTGTAGTATATACAAGCTTACATGCAAAATTTCAGCTGTGTAGCTTTAACGGTCTAGGAGGAGTTTGCGTTGATCCAGACCGACGGACGGACGGACATGGCTATTTAAGCTCGTCTCGTCGTGCTCGTCGGAGATGCTATGCGTTGCACACTTCTGACCAAAATTAATATACCCATTTTGCAAGGGTATAAAAATGGCGATTAGTAATTGACTATCGTCAGATTAATAAAAAAAACTGTTGTCCGATAAATTTCCACTCCCTAGAATTGATGACATCTTGGATCAACTAGGTAGATCAAAGTATTTTTTATGTCTTGACTTAATGTCAGGTTTTCATCAAATTGAACTCGAAAAAGAGTCACGAGACATTACATCCTTTTAAACATGTAATGGCTCATATCGCTTCACGCGATTAGCATTCGGTTTAAAAATAGCGCCAAACTCGTTCCAGAGAATGATGACTATAGCATTCACTGGACTTGAACCTTCACAAGCATTTCTTTACATGGATGACTTAATAGTCATAGGTTGTTCTGAAAAACATATGCTCAATAACATAACAGATGTTTTTGAGAAATGTACGCAACACAACCTAAAGTTACATCCAGCAAAATGTTCATTTTTTATGCATGAAGTCACCTTTTTGGGACATAAATTCACAGATAAAGGAATCTTGCCTCATGACACAAAAAACCAGACGGCCGGGGCTAACTTCGACCGCGTCAAAGTTTGTATACCCTTGCAACTTTTTTGGTAACTCTTTCCTTACCTATAGCCATCAAAGTGGAAAAACGTTTAAGCTAAAAAGGCTAATGTTTGCGAAAGAACGGCCTACAATCTTAACATAGGAAAAAACTGAGATATTGATCAAAGTCACTGTTTTCCACCGATCGTTCCTATGGAAGCTATCTGATATAGTTACCCGATCTTTATCAAATTCGGCACAGTCATTAACACATATATTAAACTAACAAATGTTTAATTTGAAAGCAATCGCGTTAAAAGTAGCGAAGTTATTTCCAAAAGTCACTGTTTTCGGCTGATCGTTCCTATGGGAGCTATATGATATAGTTACCCGATCTTTATCAAATTCGGCAGAGTTGTTTATAAGTATAATAAACTCACCAATATTGCGTACATGTAAGTATACAATAGTGATGGAAACAAAATATAAATTAATTATCTGCATTTGACAGAGGCTGAGTCGAGAGAGTGCAAAGGCGACTCTAAGACAAGCCAAGGCAGAACTAACGCCCGTGCAAGTTAAAAATATCTGGAAAATACCAGAAGTTGTACACAGCATGGCTGTCCAAGCGAAATCATCTGAAAAGAATCAGAGGCTGAGCACAAAATAAAGTGTAAGCTAAAACAAATCAGCAGGATGGCTGAAATTAAACCATTTCTGTGCGCCAACATAGAAAAATCGTTGTGGCGCAACGAGTGGGAGGAATGGCTTCGGTCATTTAATATCTATGTGGACACAGAAGAAATTTCATCGGTAATTAAAAAGCTACAAGAGGTGGTGTACAGTCTTCCAGGCGCGTTAGTGCTATACGATGCAACAATGGAAAATTATGTATTTACTCCACTGTTGGATAAATTAAACGAATATTTTTCACCGCAACGTAACGCCTCATTCGAAAGGCACATATCTCGCAGCATGGTGCCCCGCCAAGGTGAGTGCTTCGCCGAGTTCTTGTTGCGGCTAAGACAACAAGCCAGTAAATGCTCTTTTGGAGCCACCAAGATCGAAATAGAGGAAATCTGCCTCGCTGATAAAATCATTGATGCCTGGGCTAAGACTGCGTTCAAAAAGAAGCTATTAGAAGCGGAGCTCAAGCTGGAGGAGATAATAAATACGTGCACAGTTGAAGAGCAAGTATATCAGCAGGTCGAACTGTTTTGAAATAACTGGTGAACCAGAAGGAGAAGAAACCGTATCATGTCTAGTTGAGGGATCCCAGCTGCAAATGATAATTGACTCCGGATCACGGTACAACCTGATAAGCCGTGGCGATTGGCTGCAACTGAATAGTGTACATGCGATAGCTTTCAATGTTCGTACCAACTCGTCTACCCAGTTTCGAGCCTATGCTTCGGATGACGTGCTGAGGGTGACTAACGTTTGTGAAGCTCCGATAAGAATTCAGGAAAGACTAGAGATGATTGCTACATTTTATGTAATTGAAAATGGTAGACAATCGTTACTAAAACGGGACACAGCCGTACAACTCAACGTCCTAAAATTTGGTTTAGGCGTAAATAGAGTGGATTCGTGCGCACATTTTCCGAAATGGAAAGCTTCACCTGTGAGATTGGCCATAGACCACAATGTGAGACCAGTGCAGCAGCCAATGCGGAGATTTCCGACTGCGTTAGAAGACCAAATTGCAGAAAGGATAAGCCAGGCTGTGCAGCAAGACATTATAGAGCCAGTCCATGGACCGAGTTCATGGATTTCACCAGTTGTAATTGCCTATAAAGGAAGCGGCGAGATAAGGCTATGTCTGGATATGCGAAGGGCGAATTTGGCCTTCTCGAGGGAAAACTACCCACTGCCAACATTCGACATGTTCATGACCAAACTACGTGAGGCGAGATGTTTTTTTCTTTTTTTTTTTTTGTGATTGGACCAACAAAGAACAGCAAGCTTTCGATACGTTGAAGAAGCAAGTCGTCGAGGTGACAAAGCTGTCATACTTCTATGAAAATCCCCGTACATTTCTTATAGCCGATGCAAGTCCAGTGGCACTGGGAGCTGTTCTGGTACAGATTGATGATCACAACGACCATCCTATCGTATCGTTCGCCAGTAAAAGCCTAACTGATGTTGATAAGAGATATTCGCAAACGCAGAAAGAAAGCTTGGCACTGGTATGGGCAGTGGAGAAGTTTTACTACTACCTAGCAGAACTGGAATTCGATCTAATAACGGATCAATTAGCTTCTGCTATCTGACGTGACGGTCGTGTTTTTGCATAGCTTCTGAATTTTTATTAATATTTATTGTTTTCTCTCAATTTTTAATGGTGCTTAGTTTGTTTACGCTTTCGCTGGTGTTGTTTGCTTGACACCCTTGTGTTTTATTTCCATAATTCGCCAAATTAATCAGATTAAATAGATTTTTCTATTTCGTGATTAGTGTTTGGTGCATTTAATTTTTTTTTTTTATTTTTCTTTCTCGTCATTGCTTCTGCAGTTGCTCCCCTCATCACCTCATTGTTGTTCTCTCTGCTTTGTGCTTGTGCTCAGCTTCTCTCCCGCGTAATCACTTTTGTAAGGCCGCCTCTCAAAGGTCGGCTTATAACTGTTCTTGCACTCTCTCTTGTGCTGTGCACTCTAGCTGTCTCTTTGTTTTATTTGTAATTATTGATTTTTTATCGATAATTATCTTTGTGCTGTGTATTTAAATTTTTCTATATATTCTTATATATATAAATTTTTTTTTTTTTTTTTTGCCTTGTGTTTCTTTTGGATTTTCAATGGCTTGTTGTCTACCTACTTGCAAACGTTCTGATCGTTTTGATGATCAGTATAGAGCAATATCTTGTTGGCTTTGCGATAATCTTATTCGGTGGCTTTCGGTGGCCGGCGATCAACACACAGAAAGCTCCGCGGCATAAGCCACGAAATGATCTTTCGCGTACGAGCTTTGGCATCGTTTCTTCATTCCTTTTCACTTTGATTCTTGGCGGCAAGCGCAGCACAAAACATATCAAACAACACTTGAATAAAGTAATAATTTATTTGTTAAAATCGAAATAACTTGACATTTCTAATTGCTGGAATACGGGGTTGATACATTGGCGACGAGGTGAAAAGGAGGAACCACAGAGAAGAAGGAAAACGCGGCCTAGCAAAAAAAAAAGAGAAGTGAGGTTATATACGAAGCAACGCGTTGTGCCAGACGCGGCCTTAAGCAAAAACCAGAGGGCCGGGGCTAACATCGACCGCGTCAAAGCTTGTATACCCTTGCAACTTTTTTGGTAACTCTTTCCTTACCTATAGCCATCAAAGTGGAAAAACGTTTAAGCTAAAAAGACTAATGTTTGCGAAAGAACGGCCTACAATCTTAACAGAGGAAAAAACTGAGATATTGATCAAAGTCACGGTTTTGCACCGATCGTTCCTATGGGAGCTATATGATATAGTTACCCGATCTTAATCAAATTCGGCACAGCCATTAACATATATATTAAACTAACAAATGTTTAATTTGAAAGCAATCGCGTAAAAAGTAGCAAAGTTATTTTCAAAAGTCACTGTTTTCGGCTGATCGTTCCTATGGGAGCTATATGATATAGTTACCCGATCTTTATCAAATTCGGCAGAGTTGTTTATAAGTATAATAAACTCACCAATATTGCGTACATGTAAGTATACAATAGTGATGGAAACAATATATAAATTAATTATCTGCATTTGACAGAGGTTGAGTCGAGAGAGTGCAAAGGCGACTCTAAGACAAGCCAAGGCAGAACTAACGCCCGTGCAAGTTAAAAATATCTGGAAAATACCAGAAGTTATACACAGCATGGCTGCGAAATCATCTGAAAAGAATCAGAGGTTGAGCACAAAATAAAGTGTAAGCTAAAACAAATCAGCAGGATGGCTGAAATTAAACCATTTCTGTGCGCCAACATAGAAAAATCGTTGTGGCGCAACGAGTGGACACAGAAGAAATTTCATCGGTAATTAAAAAGCTACAAGAGGTGGTGTACAGTCTTCCAGGCGCGTTAGTGCCATACGATGCGACAATGGAAAATTATGTATTTACTCCACTGTTGGATAAATTAAACGAATATTTTTCACCGCAACGTAACGCCTTATTCGAAAGGCACATGT
This sequence comes from Drosophila willistoni, assembly GCF_018902025.1. NCBI lineage: Eukaryota > Metazoa > Arthropoda > Insecta > Diptera > Drosophilidae > Drosophila > Drosophila willistoni. Next base: position 2,259,129 of record NW_025814459.1, on the reverse strand, counting down.
TTCGCAGCATGGTGCCCCGCCAAGGTGAGTGCTTCGCCGAGTTCTTGCTGCGGCTAAGACAACAAGCCAGTAAATGCTCTTTTGGAGCCACCAAGATCGAAATAGAGGAAATCTGCATCGCTGATAAAATTATTGATGCCTGGGCTAAGACTGCGTTGAAAAAGAAGCTATTAGAAGCGGAGCTCAAGCTGGAGGAGATAATAAATACGTGCACAGTTGAAGAGCAAGTGAATCAGCAGTCAGAGGCAATGGTGATTCCGTCGGATGCCGAAATTGTGAAGAAAATTGCCGCCCAAACAAAAAGAAATGACAGGACGAATGATGTGTGTGGCCAGTGTGGAGCAGCAGACCATGATGAATGCAGTATGGCATGCCCGGCAAGAAACTCAAAATGTAATAAATGCTCCCGGTTCGGACATTATGCTCGGATGTGTAAGACCACATTAAAGAGACGACCACGAACCTCACAGTCCCAGGTGCGCGCCATCGATGAGGAGGAGACTAGATGTCACAGCGACAACAGTTGGTCGAACTGTTTTGAAATAACTGGTGAACCAGAAGGAGAAGAAACCGTATCATGTCTAGTTGAGGGATCCCAGCTGCAATTGATAATTGACTCCGGATCATGGTACAACCTGATAAGCCGTGGCGATTGGCTGCAACTGAATAGTGTACATGCGACAGTGTTCAATGTTCGTACGAACTCGTCTACCCAGTTTCGAGCCTATGCTTCGGACGACGTACTGAGGGTGACTAACTTTTTTGAAGCTCCGATAAGAATTCAGGAAAGACCAAAGATGATTGCTACATTTTATGTAATTGAAAATGGTAGACAATCGTTACTAAAACGGGACACAGCCGTACAACTCAACGTCCTAAAATTTGGTTTAGGCGTAAATAGAGTGGATTCGTGCGCACATTTTCCGAAATGGAAAGCTTCACCTGTGAGATTGGCCATAGACCACAATGTGAGACCAGTGCAGCAGCCAATGCGGAGATTTCCGACTGCGTTAGAAGACCAAATTGCAGAAAGGATAAGCCAGGCTGTGCAGCAAGACATTATAGAGCCAGTCCATGGACCGAGTTCATGGATTTCACCAGTTGTAATTGCCTATAAAGGAAGCGGCGAGATAAGGCTATGTCTGGATATGCGAAGGGCGAATTTGGCCTTCTCGAGGGAAAACTACCCACTGCCAACATTCGACATGTTCATGACCAAACTACGTGAGGCGAGATGTTTTTTTTTTTTTTGATTGGACCAACAAAGAACAGCAAGCTTTCGATACGTTAAAGAAGCAAGTCGTCGAGGTGACAAAGCTGTCATACTTCTATAAAAATCCACGTACATTTCTTATAGCCGATGCAAGTCCAGTGGCACTGGGAGCTGTTCTGGTACAGATTGATGATCACAACGACCATCTTATCGTATCGTTCGCCAGTAAAAGCCTAACTGATGTTGATAAGAGATATTCGCAAACGCAGAAAGAAAGCTTGGCACTGGTATGGGCAGTGGAGAAGTTTTACTACTACCTAGCAGAACTGGAATTCGATCTAATAACGGATCAATTAGCTTCTGCTATCTGACGTGACGGTCGTGTTTTTGCATAGCTTCTGAATTTTTATTAATATTTATTGTTTTCTCTCAATTTTTAATGGTGCTTAGTTTGTTTACGCTTTCGCTGGTGTTGTTTGCTTGACACCCTTGTGTTTTATTTCCATAATTCGCCAAATTAATCAGATTAAATAGATTTTTCTATTTCGTGATTAGTGTTTGGTGCATTTAATTTTTTTTTTTTATTTTTCTTTCTCGTCATTGCTTCTGCAGTTGCTCCCCTCATCACCTCATTGTTGTTCTCTCTGCTTTGTGCTTGTGCTCAGCTTCTCTCCCGCGTAATCACTTTTGTAAGGCCGCCTCTCAAAGGTCGGCTTATAACTGTTCTTGCACTCTCTCTTGTGCTGTGCACTCTAGCTGTCTCTTTGTTTTATTTGTAATTATTGATTTTTTATCGATAATTATCTTTGTGCTGTGTATTTAAATTTTTCTATATATTCTTATATATATAAATTTATTATTTTTTTTTTGCCTTGTGTTTCTTTTGGCTTTTGAATGGCTTGTTATCTACCTACTTGCAAGCATTCTGATCGTTTTGATGATCAGTATAGAGCAATATCTTCTTGGCTTTGCGATAATCTTATTCACTTAAAATGTGCTGGCCTCAATGGCCGCGACTACGACAAATTTTCTGGTTTGTCTGTGTCTAAGCCTGAGCTTGGCTTAATGCGCTGGACTTGCCCATCTTGTGCCAACCAGCAGATTGATTTTAGCCGTATGTATAGGGATCTTCGTTTAAAGTTTCTTTCTTTAAACAAACTCGAATTCAAGTTTGTTCCACCTTCTGAGAAGTTGCCCAAGATATGTACCCTAGAGCTGCCTCGTAAGCAGACGCCAGCACTCTCTATTACATCGTCTCCCATTCTACTTTCGCCTACACCATCTTCTTGATCCTGTTTATGCTCTTCTTTTCAGATTGAAGTACCCATTACAAGCCCTGGTGTACCTCAATCTATCCCTCACCGGAACTCTGATCAATCACAGGATCATGCTGGCTCTCAATCACTTGCGGATCCCAATGCTCCTCCGCCTCTACTAACTGTAGTGCTTCATCGCAAACAATTATTTATCTCTAGGCTTGCTCCTTCTACTTCTGAGTCGTCTGTGGCAGCTTACATTACTAATATATGCCCTGCTAAAGTTTTAATTCAAAAGTTTAAGTTTTCTAGGCCTCGCGAAATTTCCTCTTTTAAAATTACAGTACCAAATGAGTATTTCTTGGCTATGGTTTACCCTAATTTTTGGACAGAGGGCCTAGCTGTACACGAGTTTGCGCCCAATAAGCGCTCCCGTCCGTTGCCTGTCCACATTCCTAATTTATTTTCTGCTCTCGAAACTGTTCTGTGATAGCCAAACCTTTTCGGCTGACATATTAGCTTTCTCTGAAACTTGGCTTAACTCCTCTGTTTTCGATAATAAAATTCTTACCAATAATTTGATTTTTTATAGGCTTGATCATATTGGTCGTCGTGGCGGTGGAGTACTCATTGCTGTCAATTCGAATCTGTGTTCAAGTGTTGTGCCGATTGATCTGCCCTTAGGTGTTGAGTTTAAATGCGTCGAAGTTACTTGTTCTAACTTTAGCTTATATATCTCTTGTTCATATATTCCTCCAGCTTCTGATATCATGATCTTCATGCACCATGCTGATGCTTTGCAAACTATTTTTAGTCGTCTTAAAGATCGTGATTTTCTTATAGTTTTAGGTATGATTTTAACTAATATTTCTTGGCTTGTTGATGATAATCTATCTTTCTTAATTCCTTCATCTCAACATGTTTTTCTTGATAGCGTACTTGAATGTCCGCTATATCAGTTGAATTCTTTCCTTAACACTCCTAAAACAATCCTTGATCTTGTTTTTGTCTCCGATCCCACTGTTTGTGCTGTATCACAAACACAGCCACTAGTGAAACCTGAAGATCCTTTTCACCCTACCATTGAAGTTACTATTTCTTACAATTCCGTTACTAATTCATTTAATTTTATTAAATGAATTAGTTATTTTCCTTAGCCTTATTTTCTCTTTTGATTGGTCATTTCTATTTAAGTGCTGCGATATAGATTGTGCAGTGAAGTTTTTCTACTCTGCTCTTAATTCTCTAATTGATAAGTGCGCTCCTTATGTGAATGTCTCTACCATCTCCAGTGCGCCAGTCTGGTTCACACGTATGCTCTCTAATCTCCGTAACATTAAATCGAGATATTTTAAAAGGTATACAAAAACGGTTCGCGACTTGACTATGCAAATTATTGTATAGCCAAATCTCAATTTTGTCTTTTAAATACTCAATGCTACAATAATTATATCGTTCGCTGTAAGGTTGCATTTTATAAGAACCCCAAAAGATTTTACAACTTTGTTAATTCCAAAAGACGCTCTAATGTACTACCACCTTCAGACCTAATGACCAGACTGCTAATAATGATTCAGATATTGCAGATCTGTTTGGTAAATTCTTTCAGTCGACTTATTCTACTACTGTTTCGGATCCCACACCCTATCGATCGATTTCCCTATCTAAGCCTTTATCTCGGTTATTCTTTATATCGAGTGAGACTTGTAGCTTGTCCTGATATTCGGAAGGAGTCTTTTATTATTCCGCTTTTTAAAAAGGGCAACAAATCTGATCATCTATGCTTCTCACGAAACTTAACATCATGGGTTTTTCCCCGAAACTATTGGCTAACCCAAAAGGTGTCTTTTCGTTCCTCGATATCTAAAACTGTTCGAGTTATGTCAGGTGTATCCCAAGGCAAAAATGATTTGCCTTTGGCCTAGCCTCATTCACGCGTGCTCATGTTTGCGGATGACGTCAAGATTTGTTATTCCTATAATGATCCTACTTTCCAACAGTACTTGCAATCAGATCTCCATGCGTGTTGTGATTGGTGGCACGTTAATAAATTACACCTTAATGCCTCTTAGTGTTCTTTTATGACTTTCAGTCGTTTGTCTCCGTTCCTAGCTCATTACTCTATTAAGTCTGTTCTGTTAGATTGTGTACCATTGTTCAAAGACTTAGGCGTTATGTTTGACCAAAACTTTCATTTAATGTTCACATATCTTCATTTGTCGAATATTGCTCGCCAGTGTGGAACCCGCAATATGATGTTCACCAGCGTAGTATTGAATCGGTACAGAAGCGATTCCTTAAGTTTGCGTTACGCGGTCTTAATTGGGACCTAAGTCTTCGCCTACCTTCTTATTCTGACAGACTTCTTCTTATTAATCTTTCTTTACTTTACAACCGTAGGCTCGTTTTTGGCATTCTCTTTCTCCATAAACTTCTCAACGGCGAAGTCATTTCTACTAACTTACTAGATACGCTATATTTTTGTGTTCCCTCACGACGGACCAGAAACTTTTTTCCTATTCACCTTAGTAGATGTCTGACTAACTACTCTCTTCACGAACCTTTTTTTAACAACCTTTCTCACCTAATTTCTCCTCATCTTTCTGTCACTTCTCTTCGCGCTATACTTTTTAATCATCTACAGCGAAACCAATGAAAATATTCTGGACTTGGATTGGCTGCAACTCATTTCTGACCACATTGGCTGTTAATCGGGGCATAGCTGGCACCTTGTGCAAATAAAACACCTCCACCGGGTCGGAAATGTTTAGTTGTGTATGAGGCTAAGCTACCTTCTTCAATTAATTTTTATCTGTCTTTAGCTTAAGCTTTTTCGTCGACTGCTGTGTTAGTTGACGCAAATAAATAAATAAATAATAAATAAATGAATAAATTAATAAATAAATAAATATCAGAGAATAATACGTCATGGACTTTTACATGATCGGCAATTTACAATTCTGAAATGGGCAAACCAATAGAAATAAAATCAGACAAATATTCAAATATTTCTGTGTATAGCACTAAAATTGGCTACAAGAAAAAAATGTAAAGTTAGAAATCACAACAAGTAAACACGGCATTTCAGACGTAGAAAGATTCCATAAAACAGTAAATGAAAAACTCAGAATTATAAATAGTGAAAATGACATCGAAGATAAATTAATTAATTTTAAAAAAATTCTCTACATATACAACCATAAGACGACACATAAAACAAATAATCGAACACCAGCGGACATTTTTATTTATGCAGGATCATACCCAAACGAATAAAATACATCAAAGAAACAATTTAAATAAAGATAGACACGACTTCGAAATTGATACTAGATTTAAACAAGCACCATTAGTAAAGTCAAAAACGACAAATCCATTCAAAAAGACAGAAGAAATAAATCAGTTAGACAAGAAACATTTTGAAGTTCTTTCTTCATAGAGGACAAGAAGTGACACACTACAAATCAAAATTCAAGAAAGAAAGTTAATAAAAGCAAATACGACAATTGATTAATTACAGGTCCACAACTCAAGATTTATTTGTGCATTATGCTATTCTTAACATAAAAATCAACATGCAGCCAATCCATTGACATAAACCCAGTAAAAGCACAGAACGGTCACTTAATATTTAAGACAGGAACTAGGACTTACCGACAAACTTTGAATATCATTTTTTAAAAGTGAATTTAACGCTAGTAGACATTACATATAACATTTTAAACTTTTTTAAAAGTGAATTTAACGCTAATAGACATTACATAGAATAATTTAATGCAACAAGCACATGAATTTAAAGACATAATCCCAATTCAATACCTAACAGAAAAACTAAGTGGGGAAATTAATGGAATACAAATTGCAAAAGGACTAATTAACGGAATTTGTTCAATATACAAATCGAACGATAGGGTGTGGGATCCGAAACAGTAGTAGAATAAGTCGACTGAAAGAATTTAGCAAACAGACCTGCAATATCTGAATCATTATTAACTGTCTGGTCATTAAGTCCAAAGGTGCAAACCAGTTGAGTAATTGCACGGTACATTTAAGATAAGCTTAAGTATTTTGTTTTGATAAATTAGAAGTCTTTTTAAGTGACACTTTGCCACGTCCGCCCACACAGAAGCACCATTAAAAATAATTGCTTGGAAAATCGACCTAAAAAGGAAAAGTTTGTTTTCTATGTTTAAGCTCGAATTTCTATTAATAAATGGGTAGAGTGAACGGATCGTGATGTTTATCTTTTTGATAGTTGCATCAATATGATTTTTGAATTTTAGTTTTTTATCTAAGGTTATGCCCAGGTACTTATCACTTGTCTCCCATTTAACATCTACATTTCTTAAGTTAATAACAGCGCTAGGGACGCAAATGTCCTTTCTCTTTTGAGTAAAGAAAATTTTTTCAGTTTTCTTTGTGTTAGTCATCAATTTCCATTTGAAGAAGTAGTTTTTTAGAGATTCGTAGTCAGATTGTAAATGGACTGAAATTTCTGATGCTAGCGTTCGTAGAGTGAATATCGTAATGAAGACAAATCAGCAGTAAAAATATTATTTAACAAGGGTGATAAACACGATCCTTGTGGACACCCCGTAGTAATATTAATTATTTTAGACCTAACATTCCCTATGTGGACGGCAAAAGATCGATTCTTCAAGAAACTCTGAAGTACTTCTATGATTTACGGGGGAAACTTAAAACAGTACATCTTGTTAATAAGCCCATCATGGCAAACTGAGTCGGAGGCAGCCTTTATGAATAGCGATTCCAGAAAGAAGGAAAAAAACCTAATCTTCATTCGTTGAATTCAAAATATGAATTATGCTTAAAAATACTCATTTTAAAGACCCACGTTTTTCGGAGGTTGAAAATTGTTTATATTTCATGCCCAGCGTTGGTTACTTGTTACCGCGCCGTTATAATTTTAAGTATTTTCCACAGAGTGTGGATACATGTTTTTTTTTTGGTATTAAGCAATAATTGTCATATAAATCTTTATGACATATTTTTGTTTTTTATATTTCTTTGGTCAATCTGATTTCTTGAACCCATTTCAGCAGACCACGATGTTTAATCTTAAACATCATTTGCCGTAGCAAATCAATATAATGCTGCTTTAACGATTATTACTGACTTCCTATTTTTTCCTATTCTGCCGTATGATTTACTAAATTAGCCTCTACTGGATTTTATATTATATTTGGCATATCACTAATGTCGCCCAATACTTAACAATTTCTGTTTCGAGATATCTACCCACTCCTGATGTGTATTACTGTGTTGACTTCTAGCCTTTTTATATGGTGTAAACTTTAAAGACCAACTACTTCTTCCTTTCAGTTGAAGCCAATGTGGCTTTTTTGTTTTCACATTTTGCTGATAGCTGAAATTTGAGCGGTTATTCTGTTTAAAAGCTGTCCCTTTTATTTTCTAATACAGACTAGGACAATTTGTAAACGAAATCTATTTTGACATTATTTTTTAGATAATCATTATCTAATTGAACTATCGCCTTATGTCTATTCTCATATTGTACTGGCTCTGAGTTATATACTTTTTTTCCCCAGTTTTCACTTTTCCTCCAATGTGAGGTCCTGCCGGGATCCATAAATTTATTTCTTGAGTTTTGTTGTTGAGTTTTTTTTGCCATTGTGCTGTATTTATTTTCACATATACCTATCTGATTTATTCTCCTCCATCTTCTAAACATAATGCAGTGGATTACTAAATGGAAAAATACAAAGAAATGGCAAGTCTTGCTGTAAGCCAGCTACACCACGAATATTGGCGGTTGGCAAAAACATTTGATAAAGTTTATAAGCATTATTGGTTTCAGAATATGTCAAAGTACACACGTAAATTTGTAGAGAGCCTGTAAGATATCGATGAAGATCATCATATAAGATTCAAATGGAAATGCACCCAATTTCCAGGATAAAAATACCATGGCAGGCACGCTCATAATTATGTCTACCTATACCATGCTCTAAACCTAAATTCAGAAAGATGCATTAAAGCGATTAAATCAGGTATATCACTCTTTGAACTACCTAATAGCAATAAAAAAGCATTTCGTGTTAACATTACTTTTACCTCGAAAACTGACATTTGCGAAAGCCGAGGTTCGAGCGGGATGGCTACGTGGACTGAGCGTGGCGCAGGGTTTCTGTATGCTTTTGGACTTGGAAATACGATTAGAAACGAAAGAAACCCAGACTGCTATTCCGACATAAAAATATCAATGTCATATTTTATATATGCCCTACAAATTTTGGAAGCAAAATCTGTGACATCTATTATTGTTGCTTTATTATTTTATGTTTGTTTATTCCTTTTTGATTTGATGCATCCCGAGACGATCCAACCAAATTGACAATTTTGTAGTAGTAGGCCATGTATCTTTGTAACTCCCCATTTTAAGATATGGGTATATACGTTTACCCCCAATATCATATCAACCCTACCAAGTTTATTAAAGGTGGGGTCAGCAAGCACGTAAGATTGCCATTTTGATATATCACCGTTTGCTCTTTTTAATGGAAGAGCTTTCATTAATTGCGGCAACCCAACTGCTTCAACCTTAGTTCTTCAATATTTTATTATACTTGGAAGATCTAGTTTTTGTTGCAGATACGGCACTTATTTCCGTTTGTTGCTTGATCTTCTTCAAAAAAGATAATGCTTTAAAACCACTATCAATCAAAGCACGTTTTTTTCTGAATGTACAACATCTTAAGAATAGTCTGTTAAAATTTTAGATCGATCCGAGTGGGCAGTTGAACGCAGGTCGGCCGACCGTTTTATATTAGATTTTTGGGTGTCCAAAACTTTAAAACGCTCTCCTGAAAAGTTGCCATTTTTACTACAACAAATATGTAAGTTTTTTGGGCAAAAATCGCGGTTTTTTAAAAAAATTTTAAAAATCGAAAAAAACAAAATTTATAAATAAAAACTCGACATTTTTACCTGGGGAATTTTGTCCTTTAACTAATGCAATTTGATTTTTTCATATCCGACGATTCTGTGACGAGTTACTATGTTCACCGCAAACCACTTTTTTTCGAGGTCCCGCCGGAGATTGCCTATATCTCACTCAACTTTCAATATTTTTGGATGAAAATTTTCACACATATTGTTTTAATGTTGTATTATCACACGGGCAAACAAAAATTGAACTGTGACTATCCGTATCGCCAATAAAAATTATTAAAAAATTACCGATTTTTGCACGAATTAACTATACCATTGCAATACCCTTTTTGTTGGTCAGAAGTGTGCAACGTATCGAAAGAAGCATTTCCGACCATATAAAGTACATATATTCTTGATCAGCACGACACGAGTTCAAAAAGCCATGTCCGTCTGTCCGTCCGTCTGGATCAACGCAAACTCCTCCTAGACTGTTAGAGCTTTAGAGTTGAAATTTCGCATGTAGGCTTGTATATCTCGGATTCAGCCGGATCGGACCACTATATCATATAGCTCCCATACAAACACCAACCTCACGAACAGTGACTTTTCTCAATAACTTCGTTATTTTCTTAGCTATTGTCGTGAAATTTAATACTGGTTAGTTCATTGCGCCTATAAACGACTGTGCCAAGATCGGGTGACCATATCATTTAGCTCCCATAGGAACGATTGGGCGAAAACAGTGACTTTTGTCAATAACTTCGTTACTTTTGACGCGATTGCTTTCAAATTAAACATTTGTTAGTTTAATATATCTGTTAATGACTGTGCCGAATTTGATAAAGATCGGGTAATTATATCATATAGTTCCCATAGGAACGATCGGTGGAAAACAGTGACTTTGATCAATATCTCAGTTTTTTCATACGTTAAGATTGTAGGCCGTTCTTGTATAAAAGACTTGGGATCTTGCTGTCAAAACTACTGAATTGTTGCCAGTACTGTACGATATTGGTACATATATCGGATATTTTAAATTACTGGGTCCAATTATTAGTCTTCGGACAGATTGAAATCTAATTGACAGTTGTATTTTCTAATGAAGTCGATTTCTAGTATTCCATCACATGGAATAGCGAAATGGGAATTCACGATGTGAAATTCGTGTGGAATTAAGTATTCTGAAGTTTGTATGTCAATAGAAGTAAACCCTATGGATTTGGTTAATTCTTGACTAATTCCCTGTATGTGTATAATATGATTTGTTTGTATACATTGAAAAGTGTCGGAATTTTCTTTTGAAATAGATATTTCCGCACGTATTTTGACTAAGGCTAATGGCGTAAATCTTGCTATTTTTTACTGCTGGGTATCTAAAAGTGCTAGGGAGTTTCCCGACGCGTTTTGTGCTACTCGTACATTGGTGTTGTTATAACCTTCCCTTGGTTATTTGGGTCCTGTCACGGTCGCCATGTAAAGTTATACCCGATCAATCCAAAATAAATAGAGCCGTTTTACTTGTCGTTTTGACTTTTAGTTTGTAGTGACCGGATTTTAAACTTTCAAAAGGAAGAGAATTTTTTTTTTTTTAAATCTACCGCGCTTTCATGAAGAGCAAATAACAGAACGGTTACACTGATACGATCATGGTCAACTTAATTGCAGGGTTGAGTTTTAGCTTTGAGTACAGTTAACTGATGCAGGCGCATCGCCCAATGAAAAGACGCCACGTCGCAACATGTGGGAAAAGACCCGTTAGAAGGCTCTGTCCGCAAATTCTTTGGCATAAGACGCGTGCTTAAGCTCAAATTTATTCTATTCTGTTCTGCCGAAGCGATAAGTTGCATAAATTATATAGTGATTTTTACTTAAAGAAATTTCAAGTCGTAATACCACGTGGTGGTGGACAATCCAAAAAATAAAAAGTTAATTACCAGGCTATCTAGCCAGTATCGGTGCCAAAGTTGAAGACCAGTACAGTGTGAAACCTAACCGTTCGGTTAGTTTATTAAAAGTGAAAGAGTCAAAAGGTGATATTTTTTTTCGTATAATTATGTGAGGTTATGATTCCCTGACCGGGTAAACTAAATTCATGTTTTCACAGTCCCAGCCGTAACCAAGTACCGAATATCCGTACTAGCGCTAAGAGTAAGCCTAGGCCTCGGAATTTCGTGGATGAAGCTTCCAAATTTGAGGGCGACGAACGCACTATGGTTCACATACGGTGACGTAAGGCGCTGAAGGAAGGCCGTAAATTAGGCAAAAACATAAAATCCTCATACACCGTCTTGAGAGGGAGCTGTCTAGGCTGCTAAAAATTATTCGTTGTCATATAATCATGTAAATACACTACCTCGCACATGTCGCTCGTAGGCCGAACAAAAATATAATAATCGCCTAAGTAAATAAACCCCAAGGTGGTTAAGGAGAGTGTTAAATTAAGTCAGTATCTCCCATAATCTATAAAGATTCGCACTTTGTCATTCGATTGGAATCAATCATAACCTAACGTTCCTTAAGCAACGGACTTAAACCGAACAATTTAAATTTAGTTCATTTTTTTTGCTCATTACGAGCTTTAACCTTTTTTTTATAGTATTTAAGTAATCTCTAGTTAAGAATCCTACTTTAATTGTTTGTTCTAATGGAGCGATATGCGTATGGTAACCTATGGAGTATATTTCATTGTCATTTAAATAATTAATCTAAAACTTTTTTTTTTAAAAACCACACCACAGCCAATTCAACGTCATCTTGGGCCCAACGATTGCAACGAAAAACTGTGAAGTAAGCCAAAGTCGTGAGTAAAGTGTTAATCCTTTAAAATTTATATATATATATATTATATTTGGAATATCTCCATATGGTTGGATCTAGCACATCCTTTTCTTTCTTTTATATTTAAGATGTTAGTAATTTAAGTCACTTTTGGATTTAAAAGAATGAAGTCAAAAAAAAAATATGAAATTTTGCCAAACTTGTTAGAAAATAAGTCAAGAAAACCCCAAATTATGTTCGAAACCGAAATAATGGATTGAGTTACTCTAATGTGGTCTGTCAAGTATCCTTGCTGAACTTTCATAAGATGTCATAAAAGAAATAAAACTACATTGTTTTGGGACAACCTTTGAATTAGAACAGTTGTCATGGTCGGGTGGGTAAAGAAGAGAGACCCATCACATCTAAGTTCTCTCCCATTCTTTATTTAGATTCATGTTTGTCTTCTTTCTTTAGGTCATGGTGAATTGGCACCTTAGCAATAGTAATAATAGTAACATCACCTTTAACTTTTAGTAGTTAGTTTAGTTTTCTTAACGCGCATTAAATTTATTAATGGTAGTGAGTGTGAAAAGGGGAGAAAGAACCCCGACCAATCCGACGAGCTAGACCCGAGCATAGCTAGAATGCGCACCCTCGAACCTGATCACACTGGTGGTGCAATCATTTTGTCAATTCAACAACTAATGAGCGCAACGAAGCATAACGCTTTCGGAGGATCCGGCTCATGATAAAGACTTATCCCCAACCTTAAGGCCTCTACTTCTAAAATGAAGTTCTTGTAAAAGAACCAAGTCCACCAACACTCGGGACTTTTAGATGTTAACTAGGTTGAGCGAGAACTATGAACCATAACCCATTCTGGTCACTACATATATTAATAATTGGCGCCCAACGTGGGGCCCGACCAACAAATCCATAAACAAACCACTTTTCAAACATTTGAGGAAAATTCTCAAATGATGGGTCGTCCCACAAAGCTCGAATAGTCCATCCATATTTACAAATTTTAGGAACAACTAAAGTTCCATTTGATTACAAGTTATTGTGCATATTCTAGAAAGTATTTTGGTATCGCGCACGAGTACGATCTTTGGAAATGCGATTGCAATTCCAGAATGAGGATTGGTCGACCAAGTGAGTTTCGTGATAGCCTAGCCTTAGATACATATTTCAGGAAATGCTATGGTAGTAAAAATTTGGTTTAGATAGGCATGGAGGATTTATTTTGGAATTACTATGTTCTGGAGAGTTTCGGATATAGTCCAGTCATTCAAGCTTGTCCACTTTCAAATCGGCAATACGCATATTAGATACAGTAAGACCAAAAAAGAAAACAAACATTTAGATCCAGATAAAGATTAGACATCTGTGAACAAGTTGAGCAAGAGGAAAGACAGACCTTAGTGATATTGAGAAAAGTTTTTTTTATTTAGAAAAATTATTGGAACATACACATTTAAAATGTTTCGTAGTAATGAAAATATAGCCCAGCCGGCAATAGAAGATCCATTTTGCGGTATATGTAATGAAGTAATGAATGCGACGGATCTGATAGCAAACGCACCATGTAGACACAGATTTCACAAGGAATGTCTTCTGGAGCATCTGAAGACAACTGCAGCCTGTCCGACATGTGCGACTAGTTGTATTCCCGTACAACTAACATTTTCCAACAACACATTAGCAGCAGAATTAAATTCACTAGCGTTAGGATCAGCAAGTGTTAATACTTCTAACGAAAATGTAAGGAAATCAGCTACAAAACCCTACAGAGGCAAAGGCACACCTAAATACGGCAGCAAACCCGGAGTTAATACTAGATCGCAACAAAAGCAAGTAGAGAGTAGACTTGATGCTTTCAATGCAAATTCGCAGGTCGAAATAACGAATTATATCAATTCGGCTATTGACGGTCAGCAAGTAAAGATAGTGCAAGATTTGTTTAATATATTAAGTCAGAATATTGAGGCTTCCACACAAAAGCATCTAGCTTCACTTCAACTTAGCCAACAACAAGCAATCAGACAAAGCCCTAATAGAGAAGAATCAGAAACCTTCCAAAGACCAAGAGTAGACCTAGACAATTCAGGAACGAGCAGAGATCAACTCAGATCACTTAGTTGCACTTCCCCTGGAAAAGCGTCTAGCATTATCCAGACGTGGCGAATTAAATTCGATGGTACAAAGCAGGGTATGAGAATGGAAGATTTCATCTACCGAGTACGATCACTGACACGACAAAATTTAAACAACGACTATCAACTGTTATGTGATCATTTATATTTATTATTTACGGGTAAAGCCAGCGATTGGTACTGGAAATTTCATAGTAACCATAGTAACCATAGCAACCTTACCTGGGAAAAATTTTGTGTCGAATTTCGTAAACGATTTGAAGATGTAGAGACAGACTTAGATATTTGGGAAAAGATTAGGAAACGACGTCAAGGGGAAAACGAAGTTTTTGACGACTACCAGTATGCCATTGAAGACTTAAGCGATAGACTTCAACAAGGCATGTCAGAAGAACAGTTAGTAGCACTCTTAATTAGAAATGCTAAATCCAGTCTTCATCATGAGTTACTACATCTGGAAATCACAAACAGGTCACAGTTACGAGTAGAGGTCCGCAAGCACGAACCGTTTTATAACGAAATTCAATCATTTAAACCACGCACGCTTCGCTCATACGTTAACGAATTGACTGAAACCTATGAAAAGTTAGACCAAACAATTGATAAAGAATCATGTGAGGAAGTTCTTGCTATAACAGCAAACTCAACTAGTCCAAAGTGTTGGAATTGCGACCAATATGGTCACCGTTTCGATGACTGCTTAGAACAGCGTAGTATCTTTTGCTACGGGTGTGGCGCTAAAGATGTATTTAAGCCGCGATGCCCAAAATGCAACCCAACGGGAAACCGAACATCGGGTGTGTTTCCCAAACATCACAAAACACACCCGTAAAACCCGTCGAATATAGTTTTCAAATGGTAAATAGAGCCCAGGAAACACAAACAAAATCTATTCTAAGTAAAACAGAACCCTATCATGTTCGGTTGCAAAACTACAATAAGGTACGCGAAAGAATATTTGGAGGAATACATTATGTAAATTATATTAAAAAGCCCAGACGTTCAACTATACGGTTAAGAAAATTTTGGAAAGCGATTCGCGCTAGCCACCATAAGATCGTTTCAACCATCTTTACTCCGTTTGACGATCGATTATATACGGAAATCACCATAGAAGACAGAAAATATAAAGCTTTGCTAGACTCAGGAGCAAACATTAGCTGTGTAGGCGGAATGGCTGCCAAAGAATTGTTAGAAACCGGTAATTATAAAAAGTGCTCAGATAGAATCCATACGGCGAATGGAACACCAAGTAGAGTAGTAGGTAGACTTGAAACCAAAATTAAGTACAGACAAGTTATTAAGACGGTAGAGTTATTCATTATTCCAGAACTTAAACAAGACGTTTACCTGGGAATTGATTTCTTTAGGAAGTTTGGTCTACTAGACCTTATCGCTTCACCTCTAGAAGTTACAGAATTGGATGTAGGATCAGATTACTCAGAAGAACTACCGAAGTATCATAATTTATTACCAGAGCAACAGAAACGACTAAATGTAATAATAGGAAACTATCCATCATTCGAATTGGAAGGACTTGGCCGCACTAAGCTAATAGAACATACAATCGATGTCGGTTCAGCAGTCCCCATAAAACAACGAACTTGGCCCGTGTCGCCCGCTAAAGAAAATCTTATGTTTCCTGAAGTAGATATGATGTTAGCCCTAGATGTTATTGAAGAATCGAACAGTCCCTGGAGCAGTAACTGCGTCCTAGTTCAGAAAGGAAGTAAAAATAGATTGTGTTTAGATTCGCGTGAGGTTAATCGAGTGACCAGAAAAGACGCTTACCCTTTACCGCATATCGACGGTATTTTAAGTCGTCTTCCCGCAGCACAGTATATCACTGGTTTAGATATGAAACATGCATACTGGCAAATTCCTCTTGATGAGAAATCACGTCAATATACTGCATTTTCTATTCCAAATCGACCGTTGTACCAATATAAGATGATGCCTTTTGGTCTTTGCAATGCCGCTCAAACTCTTTGTCGTTTAATGGACAAAGTCATACCACCTCAGTTGCGTAACCAAGTTTTTGTATACCTCGACGATCTTTTGATCATGTCTGATACTTTCGATTCACACTTACTTTTACTTCAAGAAATAGCATTATGTTTGAGTAAAGCTAATCTTACCATCAACATAAGCAAATCTAAATTTTGTATGCGTGAGATAAAATATCTCGGTTTTATTATTCGTGAAGGACAATTTATGACAGACACGGACAAGATAAAAGCCATTAAAGAATTTCCAACTCCGACTACAGTAAAGCAGTTAAGACGATTTTTAGGATTATCCGGCTGGTATCGTCGATTCGTCGAAAATTACGCTACCATTTCCTTCCCTCTTACGGAATTATTGAAGTCTAGGGGTCCCTTAAAGTGGAACGATTCCGCTTCCTTAGCTTTCGAAGACTTGAAAACTCGTCTAACCACTGCACCAATACTAATCACTCCAGACTTTTCAAAACAATTTATTTTACTATGCGACGCAAGCAATGTTGGCATCGGGTGCGTTTTAGCCCAGGAACGCGATGGAGCAGAGTTACCCATCTCTTATATGTCCGAAAAATTATCAAAAGCCCAGCGGAATTACTCAGTAACTGAACTAGAATGTTTAGCGGTAATCAAGGGTATTAAAAAATTCCGTCCATATATCGAAGGACAAGATTTTGTAGTTATCACAGATCACGCTTCACTTCAATGGTTAATGCGCCAGAAAGACCTATCAGGTAGACTCGCAAAATGGTCAATGAAGTTGCAATCCTTTTCTTTCAAAATAATACACAGGCGAGGCCCGGAAAATGTAGTCGCTGACGCGCTATCGAGACAAAACGAGTTAAAGGTATCTGAACTTGAAATGAGTACTTCTATTGTAGATATACAATCGGTACATTTCAAATCAGTAGAATATCTAGAACTGATTGAACATGTTCAAAGTAACCAAGCTAAATTCCCTGATTTAAAGGTTATAGAAGGATTCGTTTATAAAAGAACTGTTTTTAACAATGTCGTAGAGTCTCGAGAAGATACATCATGGAAACTGTGGATTCCATCTGCCCTAGTACCAGAAGTATTGCAACAGGCCCATGATTTACCAAGTTCAGCTCATTGTGGAATGGCGAAAATGGTAGAAAAACTAAAACGATATTTATTTTGGCCACAAATGGTGAGCCAAATAAGAGCTTATGTTTCCAATTGTGATATTTGTCGTTCAACGAAGAGTCCAAATATTGTGCTAAAACCCCCTATGGGAAAACCTTTAGTTTCTGAACGTCCGTTTCAAAAACTTTATTTAGACCTCCTCGGCCCATATCCTAGAACTAAGAGTGGAAACATCGGACTCATCGTAATCGTCGACCATAACACGAAGTTTCATTTTTTGATTCCCATTAAGAAATTTACTGCGCCAAGGATTTGTGAATTTTTGGAAAGAACCATATTTTACACTTTTGGCGTGCCCGAAGTCATTCTTATCGACAACGGATCCCAATTCAAATCAAGTTATTTCGAAGCTTGCTTAACTAGTTTTGGTGTATCTCATCGGCTTACGGCTATATACTCGCCACAAGCTAATGCCAGTGAAAGACTTAATCGATCTATCCTTTCTGCGATTCGTGCCTATGTCGGCGAAGATCATACCAACTGGGATGTACATCTGAACGCTATTAGTGGCGCACTCCGGGCTAACGTACATCGAAGCACCGGGTTTTCACCATATTTTCTTACATTCGGTCAGAATATGATCCTTAACGGTAACGACTATACTCTGTTAAGAAAGTTAGATTTGTTAAAGGACGATACTATGTTAAATCACCCTGATTATCTACAACTAGCCAGACAAAAAGCTCAAGAAAATATCGATCACACACACGAGAAAAACGCACAAAGATATAATTTACGTAGTAGAAATATACAACTCAACGTTGGTGATCAAGTTTATGCCAGGAATTTCACCCAAAGCAATGCAGCTAAGAAGTTTTCTGCGAAATTAGCATCTGTTTTTGTACCGGCAACGGTAAAGAAGAAACGCAGTCCGTTTTATTACGAATTAGTAGACAACCATGGCAAAATCCTAGGAGTTTTTCACTTAAAGGACATTCAAGTCAAGAAAAAGCGATAAAATCCTGTCTTTTTCAGATCATGCTGCTGTGATAGAGATCTCGCTTCATTATCTGTGGTGTAGTGACCGGATTTTAAACTTTCAAAAGGAAGAGAATTTTTTTTTTTTAAATCTACCGCGCTTTCATGAAGAGCAAATAACAGAACGGTTACACTGATACGATCATGGTCAACTTAATTGCAGGGTTGAGTTTTAGCTTTGAGTACAGTTAACTGATGCAGGCGCATCGCCCAATGAAAAGACGCCACGTCGCAACATGTGGGAAAAGACCCGTTAGAAGGCTCTGTCCGCAAATTCTTTGGCATAAGACGCGTGCTTAAGCTCAAATTTATTCTATTCTGTTCTGCCGAAGCGATAAGTTGCATAAATTATATAGTGATTTTTACTTAAAGAAATTTCAAGTCGTAATACCACGTGGTGGTGGACAATCCAAAAAATAAAAAGTTAATTACCAGGCTATCTAGCCAGTATCGGTGCCAAAGTTGAAGACCAGTACAGTGTGAAACCTAACCGTTCGGTTAGTTTATTAAAAGTGAAAGAGTCAAAAGGTGATATTTTTTTTGTATAATTATGTGAGGTTATGATTCCCTGACCGGGTAAACTAAATTCATGTTTTCACAGTCCCAGCCGTAACCAAGTACCGAATATCCGTACTAGCGCTAAGAGTAAGCCTAGGCCTCGGAATTTCGTGGATGAAGCTTCCAAATTTGAGGGCGACGAACGCACCATGGTTCACATACGGTGACGTAAGGCGCTGAAGGAAGGCCGTAAATTAGGCAAAAACATAAAATCCTCATACACCGTCTTGAGAGGGAGCTGTCTAGGCTGCTAAAAATTATTCGTTGTCATATAATCACGTAAATACACTACCTCGCACATGTCGCTCGTAGGCCGAACAAAAATATAATAATCGCCTAAGTAAATAAACCCCAAGGTGGTTAAGGAGAGTGTTAAATTAAGTCAGTATCTCCCATAATCTATAAAGATTCGCACTTTGTCATTCGATTGGAATCAATCATAACCTAACGTTCCTTAAGCAACGGACTTAAACCGAACAATTTAAATTTAGTTCATTTTTTTTGCTCATTACGAGCTTTAACCTTTTTTTTATAGTATTTAAGTAATCTCTAGTTAAGAATCCTACTTTAATTGTTTGTTCTAATGGAGCGATATGCGTATGGTAACCTATGGAGTATATTTCATTGTCATTTAAATAATTAATCTAAAACTTTTTTTTTAAAAAACCACACCACAGCCAATTCAACGTCATCTTGGGCCCAACGATTGCAACGAAAAACTGTGAAGTAAGCCAAAGTCGTGAGTAAAGTGTTAATCCTTTAAAATTTATATATATATATATTATATTTGGAATATCTCCATATGGTTGGATCTAGCACATCCTTTTCTTTCTTTTATATTTAAGATGTTAGTAATTTAAGTCACTTTTGGATTTGAAAGAATGAAGTCAAAAAAAAAATATGAAATTTTGCCAAACTTGTTAGAAAATAAGTCAAGAAAACCCCAAATTATGTTCGAAACCGAAATAATGGATTGAGTTACTCTAATGTGGTCTGTCAAGTATCCTTGCTGAACTTTCATAAGATGTCATAAAAGAAATAAAACTACATTGTTTTGGGACAACCTTTGAATTAGAACAGTTGTCATGGTCGGGTGGGTAAAGAAGAGAGACCCATCACATCTAAGTTCTCTCCCATTCTTTATTTAGATTCATGTTTGTCTTCTTTCTTTAGGTCATGGTGAATTGGCACCTTAGCAATAGTAATAATAGTAACATCACCTTTAACTTTTAGTAGTTAGTTTAGTTTTCTTAACGCGCATTAAATTTATTAATGGTAGTGAGTGTGAAAAGGGGAGAAAGAACCCCGACCAATCCGACGAGCTAGACCCGAGCATAGCTAGAATGCGCACCCTCGAACCTGATCACACTGGTGGTGCAATCATTTTGTCAATTCAACAACTAATGAGCGCAACGAAGCATAACGCTTTCGGAGGATCCGGCTCATGATAAAGACTTATCCCCAACCTTAAGGCCTCTACTTCTAAAATGAAGTTCTTGTAAAAGAACCAAGTCCACCAACACTCGGGACTTTTAGATGTTAACTAGGTTGAGCGAGAACTATGAACCATAACCCATTCTGGTCACTACAAGTTGTCTTTATTGAATAATTCTTAATCCGCTGACAATGGTCAAGTATAGCTAACACCGCGTAACTGCGCCGGCAGAGGAGCGGTCTGTTTATGTATAAATGTATGAATGTATATAAGTATGCATGCTTGCATAAAAGTACGTATGTATATAAGTATATACATATATACGTATGCCGCCGCAGTGGAAGAGTGAGGGTGTATCATATTGCATATTGGGGACAGAGTGGTCGCGCGTGTTAGATTCGCCGAGTCCAGCAAAGTCCAGCACCATGCTATGGGGGCATGACACTTGAATGTTGTATACATAAATATTGTAACAAAGTGATACAATATTTTTATAATATTATTAATTTATTTCACTGAGTACAGTGATCACTTGATATAATAGAACATGCTACAATTATCTGGTTTTTATACTCTGTTCCAATGTCCGATACGAACGTCTTCATTGAGCCGTACTTGAGTATGAAGTCTTCAAAAATTGCTTTTGAGACATTGTTTGCACTTTTACTTTTGATTGGAATGGCTACTAAATATTTTGTTAAGTTACATATTAGTGTGACTATATATTCGTTGCCATGTTCCGATTTGGGTAGTGGACCAGCTGTGTCCACTATCACTGTGTCGAAAACATTTTCTGTTGTCGTTGTTTTAGACCTCTGGCATTTTTGACATCTACGTACATACGTACTCTTTTATATGACGTGTCATATTTTTCCAGTAGTAGTGTCTTTTGATTTTCGCTGGCGTTCTTGTTTTGCCACTATGACCTCCTTGCATTGGATCATCATGATATGTAGACAATATTTTTGTATCTTTATTTCTTCTAATTGGACCACCGGCTGGAGTAGCGCTACTCGTAATGATTTTAATAATTTATTGCCCATATATTTAAAAGTAACCCTTGAAATTCATTTAAAGATCTTTTCGCTAGGTGCCACTTTGAATTGGCGGGCTTTGGAAAGACTGAATTTCATTGGAGTTAATGCTCTATGGTCGGTTTTTACAAGAAAATGTTTGTGAAGAATTTATGGTCGAAAGTGTGTAATCGAGTTATGTGCAGTGAATAGTCGGTGAACTATTCTGACCCTGAGTATCTGGGGGCGTCTGGGATTTTCCCGAAGTATTTTGGGTTACTCAGAATGCAATTTGCTCGGACTCCAAAGTTTCGTCTAGAGTGTCATTGGCTTCTATTATTTGTATTATTATTATTATTTGGAAATGGCGTCATTCATATTATTGAATGTGCCTGCCTGCATGATAAGTTTTACCTTATCAATGGAGCATTTAGGAGTTATTATTGAATGTTATCAATGGAGCAGTAAGGAGTTATAGCTTTATCAGCAAGTGTTGTGCTATACTTATTAGCTAAATCAGGTGACAATCAGCTTGTTTTTTAAATTTTTTCTTTGCATATTTCTTTCTTTTTTATGTCTTGTTTTTTTTTGTTTCTTATTTTTTTTTAGATTTTGTTATTTGTATTTTTTGTATTTCTATACCAATGACATCAAATGGTACTATATAAGACGATTTTAATTTAATAATGTGATTATAACGAATACGAAAAACGGAGAACAAATGCTCATAAAAATAGGTTAAAACCTTTTGTTTAGCAATTACTTTAATTTTTTTTTTCATAAGTATTTCAAGTTTTGATCGTATTTGCTTGAATAAAATATTATGTATTCATGCATATTCAAAAAAAAAAATTTTTTTTTATTTAAACTATTTTTTTAAAAGATAGAAAAAAAAAATTGTCTCAACTGTGTCTTACACAGCGAGCCAGAGACGTGGAAAAGTTGTTAGAGTATGTGGTTGGCCCACAATACAAGTACACATTTCATTTGTCATTTAAAAAAAAAATAAAGTAAGTAAGTCGACTCGCCGACTTTGGTATACCATACACCAGGTGAAACAAATATTCAAAACTTCGAAAACCAAATGTATGTCTACTAAATTGTTTAAATTGTTCATACCATATGCTATCTCGCTCACTCTACAAAAACACACGAGCACTCTAGCGCCGCCACTAGCCAACGGCCAATTCTGCCCTTATGGATCGCGTAGCAAAATACGTTCATACGCATATTTTGCATGTTCAATATCGATTTCAATAAAATTTGGTAGTTTGGTAGAAATAGTTAAGATTAATTAGTCTGCCAAATTTGATTGCGATGGTCAAAAAATAGCAAGAGCCAATCGGGTTTCTCTAAATTATGGAGGCGGAAGTGGGCGTGGCAACATATTAAAATATATATATTCTGGCGCATATTAAGCCAGTATACATACTAAATTTGGTGACTTTAGCTTTGTTAGTTTTCGAGAAAATCAGTTTTGTTTAATTTGCGGGGGCGGAAATGGGCGTGGCAAAATTTTTAAATAGTCAATATCTGCGCGTCTATTAAGCTAGCTTACATACCAAATTTAATGTCGGTAGCTTTCATAGTTTTTAAGAAAATCTGTTTTATGTGGATTCCGGGGGCGGTAAGGGGCGTGGCAAAAAGTTGGAACAATTATTTTCTGCGCGCTAACTAAACGAGTATATAAACCAAATTTGATGTCTCTATCTGTTTTACTTTTTAAGAAAAACAGTTTTATGTAAATTCCAATTAACGCTATACATTTACGTACCACAAAAGTTGCGAGGGTATACAAACTTTGACCCGGTCGAAGTTAGCCCCGGCCCTCTAGTTTTTATACCCTTGCAAAAAGGGTATATTAATTTTGGTCAGAAGTGTGCAACGCATAGAAGGAAGCATTTCCGACCATATAAAGTATATATATTCTTGATCAGCACGACGAGACGAGTTGAAATAGCCATGTCCGTCCGTCCGTCCGTCCGTCCGTCCGTCCGTCCGCCCGTCCGTCCGTCCGTTCGTCTGTCCGTCCGTCTGGATCAACGCAAACTCCTCCTAGACCGTTTGAGCTTCAGAGCTGAAATTTTGCATGTAGGCTTGTATATACTGCAGGCGTTGTATATCTCGGATTCAGCCGGATCGGATCACTACATCATATAGCTCCCATACAAATGGCAAAGTCACGAACAGTGACTTTTCTTAATAACTTCGTTATTTTCTGAGCTATTGTCATGAATAATTTGGTGAGTTAATTATACATATTAATTATACATTAATATTGGTGAGTTAATTATACATATAAATGATTGTGCCAAATTTGGTCAAGATCGGGTGACTATATCATATAGCTCCCATAGGAACGATCTTTCGAAAACAGTGACTTTTGTCAATAACTTCGTTACTTTTGACGCGATTGCTTTTAAATTCAACATTTGTTAGTTTAATATATCTGTTAATGACTGTGCCAAATTTGATAAAGATCGGGTTACTATATCATATAGCTCCCATAGGAACGATCGGTGGAAAACAGTGACTTTGATCAATATCTTAGTTTTTATCTAAATCTATGCTAAGATTGTAGGCCGTTCTTTTGCAAACACTAGCCTTTTTAGCTTGAATGTTTTTTCACTTTGATGGCTATAGGTAAGGAAAGAGTTACCATAAAAGTTGCAAGGGTATACAAACTTTGACGCGGTCGAAGTTAGCCCGGCCCTCTGGTTCTTAACTTGTATTAGGGGTGTGGCCAACAGTTTTTGTTGTGCCGTTACACAAGTATTTACGCTCTCCTGTTTTTCTCTAAATTGAAGTAGAGAATGGTGCCCTTTGCTACATAATGAGAAGAACGTTTCATCAGATAGAGGTTGTATCTGTCTTGTTTTCCAAATCCGACTCTCATATAATTGAGTCAAATTTACTAACCAGGAGTTGTGCGAATATTATATCAACTTTTTAGGACAAATTTGCTTTTATTTTAATGAAGTGAACTGACTCTTTAACTATGTCAATCACTCCCTTCACACTGCGGACTCGTTGTTGATCATAGGCAAACCAACGATCCGATTAAATTGTTCGGAAAATACCCTCCCATTATTCTCATAGATTTCAAAATTTTTTTTATATATGTCAAATTTAAGGTACGTTAGAAACGATTAAGAAGAATGTACTTACGATGAATCAGGAAAAACGTATATTTTTATATGGTTATTTCTGTTTAATGGACCCAGCCATCGGTGAAATTCGTCAGCCCAATTCATGACTGTACTCTTTGGGCATAGTATCATTACTTTTTTAGTATTAAGTACCTGGTATGATATGACTGTGTGTAAGAGAGCAATTAACTGTTGGGATAAATTGATACAATTATTTTCAACTTAAAAAACAGATAATATGTGTTTCACCTGAAGTGTTTTTCCAAGTCCCATACAGTGAGCTAAAATACATCCTGATCCAGAAACTTTTAGATTATGATTACTTCCACCAAAACAGGAATCGTACATAAACCTTACTCCATCTATTTGATGCGGCTTTAATTGCTTAACAATATCTGCATCAACCTTAATAAAGGTTTTTTCACTTTCGATGTAATCAAGAATTAATTCATCATTCTTAATAGACATTGCATTGTTTTTCAAAGCCTTTGATAAAAGAGTATGTTGTTTTTCAAGTCGTTTTATTCTATCACTTTCAGATTTTTGTGCAGCTCGTGTTTCATTAGCTAATTGATCGATGCGAAGCATGGGCTTAATAAGTCGGGACTTTTCTTCAGTAGGTTCAGCTTCAACTGCTTCGATTTCCGAAAACTCACTTTCAGAACTAAGAACAATTTCTTCATGTTTTTTACGTTTATCTGACTCGAAAAGCGTTGTCTTGAATGATTTTTTAAATGGTTTTTTACGATTAAAAATACAGTTGGAAACTTCAGTGCTTTCTATAAAAATATCGCAATCTTTTGGTAATACTTCAATTTCGTTTCCTAAATCAGTGCCCGAATTACTCCCTTCATCATACGGTGGTTCAGATTTAAATACCTGCAAAAACTTCTCCACAATATCTATTGCTTTATCGTCTTCTTTATCTGAACACGATTCTTTTGATAGATTATAATAGTCAGACTGGCCAGAATCACTAGTTGAATCATTCAACAATTCGTGCTTGATTTGGTCATTGCATCGGGATAAATATTGATGTTCGGTGATAATTTCATCTTCACTCTAAATTACGGAAAGAATTGAGAATTAGAATTGACAATCATAATATTTTTTATAGTCCATATCAATTATTATCAATTATACCATTATCAATTTCGAAGAAAATCGTTCTAATTTCAAATGAATTTTTTAATACCCTTGCAAAAATGTATATTCAATAACTCCTAAAAAAACAATCGGGCACGAAAGTAAATTTTTTATTTTACCAGGGTACTTAACAGACGGGCACGAAAGTAAATTTTTTATTTTACAAGGGTACTTAACAGACAAAGTATTAGGTATAATATTTTCTTCAGTTCAGACTTATCAATCTTATCAGTTAACCACAATGTTGATTTACCATTTGATTTTGTAACTATTTAACTCTATTGGCGAAAAGTTTGAAGTCATTTGCTCAAAAATTGATTTGCCAAATTGAAAGAAAAGACAAATGTTTTTAGCCAACAATTATTATTTTTGTCTTTTTAAAAGGTTATACAAGGGCTTTGTAAGTTTTTTATTATAAAATTTTATGCTATGTTATATAAAATTATTCCAGGGGATTAGCATACCATACATGTCCTTTGATATTGCATTAACGCTATCAAGACAACAATTTTTATTTTTATACCATGCACCCACCCATAGGAATAAATGGTACATTAAAGTCGCCAAAATGTATGTAACAAACACAAGGAAGCATTTCAGTTAAGTATAAAAAGCAGAGACCTTAACTGTTATAAGGTATTTATAAAAAAATCAATAATAATAATTATGTTGCAACTTTTTCCATTAAACTCAAAATAGTTCCTATTTTTGATTTTTAAAATAAAATGATTTAAAAAAAAAAATAAATAAATATACGTATATAAAAATCATTTCATGATTTAAGAGGGGTTTTTACCTTGTGTTATAAAAACATTTTATTTTTTTTTTTATTTTCGGATAGATGTGTTTCAAGAATACTGTGTAAAAATTTCAGTTGAAATCTGTAAAATTACGAAAGTTATCGGCTATCGTTAAGTGGAGCGGTGTGAAGCGCGTTGGGCGTAGGGTATGGGGATGCCATTGTTGTGCTTTTAGTTTGGCAGAATACTTTTCATATGTACGACGGCGCCCCAGTGACCGTTCTCAGAATATTCAACTGGGCCCTTTGTATAACTTCAATATTGCTTGTACTTGGATTACCCTATAGTACGGCTCCGTAAGTCCAAATGGGCTTTAGTACATAGTTGTATAGAAAGACTTTGTACTCCAGACGTAAAGGGGAGCGTTCATTGATAAGTGTAATTTTAGCGATTTGTGATTTCTTTATTTCAATATGGTTACGCCAAGTTAGCTTTCTGGTGAATGCTAAGGTATATGACTTTATCGAATTGAGGAACTGGTTAGTTGTTAAGCACTAGAGCCGGGCTTCTTCTGTGTAACATGAATGTTACATGTTTCAATTTCTGCTCGTTGACGCGATACGCCATTCCTTTCGGATCTGCAATACCTTTTCAAAAACCTACATGGCAGCAAACTATTCGGCATGTAAGATGATGCCCTTTCTTATTTTAGGTTATGTGATGATAGTGGACCTTTACGGTCTAGGGAAGTACTCAAGTTTTGAACAGTTTATAAATGAAGTTGTAGAATCGTTTTCGATGTAATTAAGTCA
Organism: Drosophila willistoni; assembly: GCF_018902025.1. Lineage (NCBI taxonomy): Eukaryota > Metazoa > Arthropoda > Insecta > Diptera > Drosophilidae > Drosophila > Drosophila willistoni. The sequence goes on along the minus strand of NW_025814459.1, from coordinate 2,231,831 downwards.
TAGCGAGGAGCTTATTTCGGATTTAATTGGTTTTTAGTAACTGCACAGATCTCATCCGATTGGAGTTCCAAGTACTCACTGTCCGTTAATGAGTTTGAAGGCGGAAGTACATAGTTTGATTTTGGGTTTGGCTAAAAAACCATTTGAAGGTGAGTGGCAAAGACGGATTCCCTAATTTCGTCCTATGGCCACGTAGTGGTTCTTTTGGCTCTTTACCGGCAAAGGCTGAGCAGAGAAAAATGTCACTTTTGCGAATTTTATAACGGGTCATAAACGACATTTTTTGGGTCTAGAGCGATCTTCGTCGAACTTGTGGATAGAGGGTTGGCCACAAGCTCGAGCTCTCAACTTGTTGTAGAGAAACGGTTACGGGGGAGGGGAAAAAGCTCGCTCGAGCACGGAAATTGTCGACAGAGGGAGTGAGGGACGGGTGAGAAAATAAGGGTTGTTTTTGATGAGTGCTCGAGATCGCGACCCTTTTTCCCCTTCCCCCTCTGTCTACAAGTTCGACGACGATCGCTCGCTCGGCCCAAAAAGGTCGATTTAAACTTTTTCTACTGCGCCAGTTTGGACGTCTTGGTGATTAGCGGACGTTGACGATACTATGCGCGGTACGTTCAAGTGGCCCCTACGACACCAGGACAAAGCCTGTTACGCGCGAGCCCAAGCAGATAACTGACCACCTCCCACCCGACCGAGGGGTGCAGCCGTATAAGGCACGGCACGAATCGCGTGGACAAAATACACAATAGAAAAGACAGACAAACAAATAATACTATAGCTATATATTAACTAAATGGGATAGGATAGATGTTTTAAGCATATTAATAGAAAACTCTGAGCCGATTACAGGGAATAGAAGGTTGTAATCAGAGCAGAGGACCCTAAAAGGTTCATGCATAGCATAGTTAGAAGAACAAAGACTAAGGGATAAAGGTATCAAAGGATGTCTACTCCGTCTACATGGTACCGACGGATTCACCTGAGCTAATAACTCAGGCGAGTCGATATCACCAATTAGGAGCTTGTGCATAAAAATGACACCAAGCATAATTGTACGGTTAGTTAGGGACGGAAGGTTAATCAAGAGAAGTCTACTAGAATAAGAAGGCAAATTGACATTGCGATCCCAGCTTAAGCCGCGAAGAGCAAATAGCAAGAACTGCTTTTGAACGGATTCTAGTCTAATCTGGTGCGACTCATATTGAGGTGACCAAATGCAAGATCCATACTCTAAGACAGGACGGAAAGCGAAGTAAAAAGAACTTTAGTTGTATAGGGGTCATCAAATTCTTTTGACCATCTTTTAATGAAACCCAGGACACTCATGGCCTTTGCGACCGTGGTGGAAATATGGGTGTTAAAATTTAACTTATGGTCCATAAGTACGCCCAAATCATTCATATTATTTAGACGTTCTAAAGGACGATTGTTTAGAAAATAAGTGACCAGTTGAGGAGAGTTACGAAAAAAAGTCATTACCTTACATTTGGTAGTGTTAAGATTTAGTAGATTAAACTGGCACCAGGATTGAAAGTTTTTAAGATCAGCTTGTAGCCGACTAAATGAATCTGTATCTTTATAAGTAAGACAAAGCTTGACATCCTCAGCATACATAAGCACACGCGAATGAACAATGACTGGTGGAAGATCGTTAATGAATAATGTGAATGTGAGGTACACCAGAAGTCACAGGAATGGAATTGGAAAAAGAAGACGTAAAAAGTACCTTCTGTTTTCTATTTGTTAAATATTTTCGAACCCAAGAAAGGAAAAGAGGTGGAAACCCAATGTCGTTTAGTTTAGAAAGTAATAGAGTATGATTAACAGAATCGAAGGCTTTGCTGAAGTCAGTGTATATGACATCAGTTTGTTTACCATTTTTGAACCCCTTGATAATTATTGATGTAAATTCTAAAAGGTTCGTGATTGTAGATCTACGTTTCACAAACCCATGTTGGGATGGCGAAATAATAGAGCTGCAAAAATGTTGCAATTGAGAAGTTATAATTTTCTCAAAAGCTTTCGGAATAGCGGACAATTTTGAGATACCCCTATAGTTAGAGGCTTCGGACTTTTTGCCATTTTTATGCAGAGGAATAATATACGACTGCTTCCAAATAGATGGAAAAGAGGAAGATTCGACAGACAATAGAAACAATTTTAAAATGGGTTTACATAATGCGTTTGCAAAGAACCTGAGTACACATCCAGGAAGACCGTCTGGCCCCGGAGAATAAACAGGTTTAACTAACTAATTTAAGTTCGCTAAGAATAGAACTTTCATCAATCACTGGATTGAAAATACAATTAGCCTTTTTTAAATGATAAGGATACGGACTTGCTCGATATTCCGTTGAGGAATAAGTTGTTTTGAAAAAACTCGCAAACATATCGGCAATTGCCTGATCATTGCTCGCTTTTTTATTTTGAAAAGACAAAAAAGATGGGTGCACAGAGGTCTTACGTTTAGAATTAACAAAATTATAAAATTGTTTAGGGTCAGAAGAAAACTGAAGCTTACACCGCTGAAGATAATTCTTATAGCATTGTGTATTAAGCATCATGAATTTTGAACGAGCGACTGTATACAGAGCATAATCTGATGAACGCCGTGTTTTTTGAAACTTCTTATAATATCGTGTCTTCACATTTTTCAAATTGGATAGCTCGCGAGAGAACCAGGGAAGTTTGTTAAGCCGCTCCAGCCTACCAAGAGGCACACAAATATCAAAGAGTGAATTCAGAGTATCAAAGAAAAAACGAACAGCCGAGTTCATATCACTACAATTGTACAGATAAGACCAATCGGTAGTAGCAATGTTTTCATTAAGGCTGGCAAAGTCAGTCTTACGAAAGCACCTAGTTAGAGGTAACTCATTTGAACCAAGTAATGGTGAAAGCAAGGGCAAATGAATTTTCAAATTTAATGTAGGATGAAATTTGTCTTCTGGAAGAACAAATGGTTCGATCCTAGAAACCTCACAATAAGAAGAATCCAATACAAAAATAAGATCTAACGATTTTCCATTAGAATTTAAGACAGGATTGACTTGGGATAAAGATAAGCCTAGAAGGCCATCAATAAAGTCATGTGACAAAGAGGGCAGCAACGTGGTAGATTCATCTGTTAGTGACCATGCTAAAGCGGGTAAATTAAAATCACCTACAACTATGAGCATGTCTTGACTCGAAACTAAAGAGGAGACAAACTGAATTGCCTCTAAATGATTTAAATATACCACCATGTCTGACAATGGTGGAATATAGGAACAAGTAATGAAAGCATTAAAAGATTTAAAATTTACTTTAACACCGACAAACTCAATCTCCTGGGTACTAGAAAATTGAATCATTTCAGATGATAAAGCAGCATCAACAGCTATCAGAATGCCACCACCTATGCGAGAAATCCGGTCACGTCTGAAAATAGAAAAGTTTGTGGAAAAAACCGATGCTAGAATGTTATGCTCAAAAGAAAGACTATCTACATAGAGATTAGGAAGTTTAGATTTCAGTCCTCTAACGTTCTGGTAACCCAGGTTAAGGGACGAAGCTAGTTTTTTGACACACCAGCAGATGCTGATGTGGCAGGAATAGTATTAGTTGTTGTTGTAGGCAAGCGAATCGGTTGGTTTTTCTTTTTTACAGTATATTCCTTAACTATTATATGTTTAGGCCAAAAATCTTCTCGACATATAGTGTCGAAGATATTGGCAGAAACACTAATTTTAAAGGACGAAATGTCCCGAGAATAAGAAAATTTAAACTTTTCCACCGCAATATTCAAGACGTTAACTTTCTTCCGAATATAGGCTATTACATCATCAGATGTGACAACAGGGTCTAGCCTAGAAACAAATATATGTTTCTTTGGTGGAATGCCAACAAGAGGCCGCGGTACCGAAGCGTCAGCCGCAGCAGTAACGTTGGACAAGTCACCCACTGCAGCAGTCAACTTGTTTACGGGGCCCTCGATACTTTTAGAACTATCGGCAATTTCCATTGGAATGGGTAATTGCCCAGACACATCGGACACTACAATAGGCATCGTTTTTAAGAGATCATTCCCAGGTGATACCGGTAATTCATTACTAATAGCATTCACAACCGGGCTCTTAAACGATATCAATTGCTGTACATTAGGAGTGGACGGTGCATGAGACCGGTGGGGGACGATAAGAGACGCTGGCGAATCTACCGATACAGAAACACCCCAAGGACTGGTCCTTTTACGTTTCGGAGACTCATTCATAAGCGATAAACTTCTGAAATGAGTCTCCACCGCAGTAAACTCCGCTTGGAGTTTTTTAAAACCTGCCCTTAAAGTGTCAAAACTATCTCTAGTCCGCCTCATGAAAGAGCGCATCTCATTCTCGACCTCCCGGCAAGCATCACATCCATATTTTAAGCCACCACCTTTAGCAATAGACTCCTTGATTCTGCCTGTGTAACCTGCACACTTAACGTGAACCGCATTGTCACACAACAAACAAAGAATATAATCATATGAGTCAACCGCATTAGTAGCAACTATGCAATTATTTTTTGAGCAGACAACCATTTTATCAAAAAGTTTAATTTAATTGAAAAAGGAAATACAAAAAAATAAAAATTCTAAAGGTTAAAAATCTGTGTATAAGAATATACTGACCAGTTCTGACACAAGGGTTAATGTGCAGAGTAAGCCTTCACAACTAAAGAATAAAAAGAAATGAAAACACAAAAACAAAAACACGTATCACAGAGTCGCGGGTAGGCAAAAGACGAGAGCGCAAATCAATCAAGAATAGGAAAGAGCGGGAGAGCGCGTCAAATTGAACACATGCAACAACAATTTGTACGCAAGAGCGCGAGAGTTAGTCAAAACGGTAAAGACACAAAAGCAAAAGAGATAAACAAAACAACAACACCGCTAATGCAAGTATTGTTGTAAGTTTTAATTTTATTTAAATTTAAACAAAAGCGACAGCAAGAATTCGCGAAATGAAAATAAAATTCGGATGTTGAAATTATTATTAATTAAACCGGTAATTTAAGAGTTATGTAAAAATTTAATAAGCGAGAAAAAATAAAATTTGATAAGCGCAAAAAAAACACGTCCGTCCTCTGCAACGAGTGAAAGTGAAAGTGATCGGCAAACATTTTAAGACGACTCCCGCTTATGGGTGCTACGCATTCTTTTGGTTTTCTTATTGTGGTCGAGTGACACTATTTTTTTCTTGGAGGCTTAGCTTCCGCTTGGTTATTCAATATATCTATCCATTCCAGTTAGGACAGAAGAAGTTGAATTTATTTCTGTGTTTGGCTCTGAGCTTGTTGGAGTTTGATGGTTCGAGACAGGTCAATACTTCTGCAAACGTTGTGGTAGTTGCAGTCAACATGGTTGTTTTTTGCTGTAGTTGTCAACGAGCTGACGGTAATGTTCGGTGAACTTGTCATTAGTATCGATGAAGAAGCAAATTGCTCTCTCCACGGTATATGGTTGTCGGTTAATGTATGGCTTGCGACTTTGCTCTCAATGCTTATGGTAGCACTTTGAAGTGGCTGCGACACAGCCGAAAAGTCAGTGTTGTTGCATTGTACAGCGAGTCGCGTTGTTGTTATTTAATTTGTTGTAGCTTGGGTCTAAATTGGTCGGCACGGCTTCTCCACATCATGCTATTTGATTGTGATTAGACGCCTCGGTTCGGACTGAGAGCCTTTCACGTTTTGTGATTTTAGCAAACTCGGACTTTCTTCAGTAAGTACTAAAGTTTGCTCAGCACATTGAAAACACGTCGACAGGCGGCGGTGGTTGAACTTATTTTTGGGTGACCAAATGACTTCAAACTTTTGGACAACAGAGTTAAGCAGTTACAAAATCAAATCAACAATGTAGCTTAACTTTAACAAAAGTTATGAGCTACCCAAATGAAGACTGCAAACTGGTGTTACAGTTCTCTGTGTAATTGTATGTTATAGAAATTCCACTTTTTACACAAAAGAAATTTCACTGCGACACTTTTTAGGTAAGTAGGAAAATAGTAACACATAAATTTGCAAGGGTAGGTCGTGTTTTTTTATTTGTACACACACTTACTTTTTTCAAACTATTATCAGTTTCATATGAATCCAGGTTATCTTCCAACTCATAATTGTTACCTGCGATTTTTTTATACAGAGGCTTCCAAGGTGTTACTTCTTTGGTTTTGGAATGCACTTGGTGCGCATAACGTCTTTTCAATCCATTTAAATTGGTAAGTCTGTTTATTAAAAACAATAATTTAGAAAACTTAAATAGTAAGGATAAAATAATACAAAAATTTAATTTGTTCGATGTGATTATTGGTTTCCAGAAAAAATACCATCAACATGTACAATTAATGTAAGTTACATACCTTTCGATTTCTTTATCTGTATCATCATCTGAGCTGATGTCTTCGTTAAGGTCAATCCATGAATCTTCTTTGAATTTCCTACAATTTACATCTAACTTTATATATTTGGAAAGGTCAATTTCATCATTGAAGTCTGGCTTTTGAAGATGTGTGTAATTTTTGCAATGCCTTATACTAGTAAGTTTAGATAGTCCCAAATGACTTTCACATGTGGACATATTTATTTTTGTTTGTGTGTCATCGATATTACTGTCCAAAGTTGATGAACTAGAAGTTCTCCTTAAAAGTTTTATTTTTGCGTCATAATTTTGCTGAGACCTTTTTTTTAAAAATCGGTTTGTTGATGTAAATGTTTGCGTCCCAATATTTTTACTATCGATTGTTAAAATATTGCGAAGTTTCTGAATTTTACCAAGTATAAACAAGTTAAAAGCATATTCCGATTTTATTGTGGTGCTCTTACAATCATTGAACAATTCTCGGGCGAAACCAATAGTACGAGCTAAAAGTATTTTTAGAGCGTTGTTATTCTTCACAACATTTTTGTACAGATGTTCAAAATATTCATCACTAAGATCAACTTCTAGTGGTTCTGAGCAGTTTTCTGGTACATCTGAAGCAATCGTAGCCTCAGAGCTTTTCTGTGAGTCTTTAACATTTTCACGACGGGATTCAAATTGAAGAATTTGTATTTTAGCAAGAGTGCTGTCAATAAAACAAGACACACTTTTTGGAATGCATTGATAGCTAAAACCATTTAAAAAAATTTGATTTAATAACATCTCTCTTATGGTGTACAAATTCTGTTGAGATGACCCCGTTTCCTGGGACGTGTAGTTATGGTCACTTAGTGCATTGAAAATTATTCCCTTGTTTTTAAAGCACTTCATTTTTGAGTGATTTAATTCTCCTCCTATTTCATCTTTAGAAAATGAGTAGTTTATGAATTCTACAACATTATTATCAAAGTGGACTGAAGTATGCATATCCTGTAATATGTCCGCATCAACTGGCATTTCTAATAAATCTTTTTGTGCGACTATTTCAGAATCGCGTTGTTTGTCAATTTTAAGCAAATTAACATCGGCATAATTTTGTAGATGACGAAGCTGTTTTTTGTTTAAATATTCCGAAATGTCTTTTTTTTTTCATCCATATCGACATTTTTTAATAATGCAAATCCAAAATTTAATTTCTGAAATTGGACAAAAATAAAACGAAAAATTGTTATTATTGTAGCAGTATGTATTAATATTAGGCAGGGAGCGTAACTGTTATAAGGTATTTGTAAAAAAATCAAGAATAATAATTATATTGCAACTTTTCCATTTAACTCAAAAGTAATTCTTATTTTTGATTTTTAAAATAAAACTTTAGAATAACTGTTACTTTTGATTTTTATTTTTTTCCTCAACGCATAACTGTTATTTTTGAGAAAAATAAATAAAAATCATTTGTGATTGTGAAAAAAAAATTAAAAACAATTTCATGACTTTTATTTTTTTCTCAAAAATATAAATCATTATTGAGTCGATTTCGATTATCAATAATTTTTTTTTTGTAAAAATGCAGCTCCAATCTCAAAACAATTTTAAATTTTCAATTCCAACTCCAATTTTCTTAAGATTGAAGCTGTATTTTTGTAACAGTTATGCGTTGAGTTTTCCTCAAATTAAAATGAAAAACCAGAGGGCCGGGGCTAACTTCGACCGCGTCAAAGTTTGTATACCCTTGCAACTTTTTCCTTACCTATAGCCATCAAAGTGGAAAAACGTTTAAGCTAAAAGGGCTAATGTTTCCGAAAGAACGGCCTACAATCTTAGCAAAGGAAATAACGAAGAATAAGAGAACTAACAAATGTTTAATTTGAAAGCAATCGCGTCAAAAGTAACGAAGTTATTGAAGAAATCTTCTGCTCTCTGACGTGACGGTCGTGTTTTTGCATAGCTCCTGAGTTTTTATTAATATTTATTGTTTTCTCTCAGTTTTTAATTGTGCTTAGTTTTTTTACGCTTTCACTGGTGTTGTTCGCTTGACACCCTTGTGTTTTATTTCCATAATTCGCCAAATTAAATAGTTTAAACAGTTTTTCTGTTTCGTGATTAGTGTTTGGTGCATTTAATTTATAGTTTTTTTCAAAAAAAAAAAAAGACATGGCAAAATTCGATGGTTTCACCCTATTTCGGGTCCTGCGAATCGAACTGCATCATTAGATTTTTAAGTTATCACGATGGTTTCATACAAAATTTTTTCCGGAAGTTTTTCATCAAAGTTGCCGTTTTTTCGAAAAGGGTGTTTTTTTCATTTGCTTCTAACTTCTAAAATATTAATTTTTTTGCGAAGACATCTAGCCTCTAAGTCCGTCCGTTCCCGAGCTTTGGGACAAAATGTAAAAAAAATCGAATCTTGACCCAATTTTTTTTATGTTTTCTTTCCTCGCATTTTGCTAATATTGAAAATTTTCCATTCGAATCTGGATCGATCCTAATGTGAGAATTTACTATGCTCGATGGCAGCAGAAGAAACACCAGACCTATCTAATTTACGGTTTATAATATAACCATTTAATCAAATTGAATTTTTGTTAAAAAAATTAGACTAACTGTATTTGTTTATTTCGCAACAATATTTGTCAAGGGCGTAGCCGGGTTTGAGCACGGGCGGAGGAGGGAGGGGTCCATTTAAATCTTTTTATTTTTTTTCTCTATCGTCATTGCTTCTGCAGTTGCTCCCCTCATCGCCCCCATCATACCATCAGTGCTAGTGGCTTTGTTGTTCTATCTGCTTGGTGCTTGTGCTCAGCTTCTCTCCCGCGTAATCACTTTTGTAAGGCCGCCTCTCAAAGCTCGGCTTATAACTGTTCTTGCACTCTCTATTGTGCTGTGCACTCTAGCTGTTCTCTTTGTTTTATTTGTAATTATTGATTTCTTATCGATAATTATCTTTGTGCTGTGTATTTAATTTGCCTATTTTTTTTGCCTTGTGTTTCTTTTGGCTTTATAATGGCTTGTTGTCTACCTACTTGCAAGCATTCTGATCGTTTTGATGATCAGTATAGAGCAATATCTTGTTGGCTTTGCGATAATCTTATTCACTTAAAATGTGCTGGCCTCAATGGCCGCGACTACGACAAATTTTCTGGTTCGTCTGTGTCAAAGCCTGAGCTTGGCTTAATGCGCTGGACTTGCCCATCTTGTGCCAGCCAGCAGCTTGATTTTAGCCGTATGTATAAGGACATTCGTTTAAAATTTCTTTCTTTAAACAAACTGGCCAAACAGCTGTCTAACGAGTGTGACTCTAGCGTACATTTGTTGTCGCAATTCAAGTTTGTTTCACCTTCTGAGAAGTCGCCCAAGAAATGTACCCTTGAGTTGCCTCGCAAGCAGTCGCCAGCACTCTCTATTACATCGTCTCCCATTTTACTTTCGCCTACACCATCTTCTTGTCCCTCTTTATGCTCTTCTTTTCAGAATTGAAGTACCCATTACAAGCCCTGGTGTACTTCATTCTATCCCTCACGGGAACTCTGATCAATCACAGGATCATGCTAGCTCTCAATCACTTTCGGATCCCAATGCTCCTCCGCCTCCACTAACTGTAGTGCCTCATCGCAAACAATTATTTATCTCTAGGCTTGCTCCTGATACTTCTGAGTCGTCTGTGGCAGCTTACATTAGTAATATATGCCCTGCTAAAGTTTTAATTCAAAAGTTTAAGTTTTCTAGGCCTCGCGAAATCTCCTCTTTTAAAATTACAGTACCTAATGAGTATTTCTCAGCTATGGTTGACGCTAATTTCTGGCCAGAGGGCCTAGTTGTACACGAGTTTGCGCCCAATAAGCGCTCCCGCCCGTTGCCTGTCCACCTTCCTAATTTATCTTCTGCTTCAAAAAACTAATAACGTCTAGTCTTTGCATCCATTATCAAAATGTAAGAGGACTTCTTACCAAGCTCTCGAACCTGTTCTGTGATAGCCAAACCTTTTTGGCTGACATATTAGCTTTCTCTGAAACTTGGCTTAACTCCTCTGTTTTGGATAATGAAATTCTTTCTAATAACTTTATTTCTTATAGGTTTGATCGTGTTGGTCGTCGTGGCGGTGGAGTACTTATTGCTGTCAACTCGAATCTGTGTTCAAGTGTTGTGCCGATTGATCCTTAGGTGTTGGGTTTAGACTTAATGACCAGACTGCTAATAATGATTCAGATATTGCAGATCTGTTTGCTAAATTCTTTCAGTCGACTTATTCTACTACTGTTTCGGAACCCACACCCTATCCCTTTTCAATCCCACATTTAAATTGTATGTTTTTTCCTAGTATTACTGAAGACTTTATTATCTCTAGCTTGTCATCTATGACGTCTTCCTTCGTTCCCGGTCCTGATAATATACATAGTTGCATCCTTAAAATGTGTTCGAATTCCCTATCTAAGCCTTTATCTCGGTTATTTTTTATATCGAGTAAGTCTTGTACCTTTCCCGATATTTGGAAAGAGTCTTTTATTATTCCGCTTTTTAAAAAGGGTAGCAAATCGGATGTTACTAACTACCGTGGCATTGCCAAACTTTCGGCAATACCAAAGCTGTTTGAGAAAATTATTACGTCTTCCCTTCAACACCTATCCAGATCCACTATTTCTCTTTGTCAGCATGGATTCATGAAAGGTCGTTCGTCGCTTACTAACCTTTTAGAATTGACTACCCTTGTACACCATGGCTTCCGTAAAAAGTGTCAAACTGATGTTATTTATACTGACTTTAGTAAGGCTTTCGATACGGTTGATCATTCTATGCTTCTCGCGAAACTTAACATAATGGGTTTTTCCCCAAAACTGTTGGCTTGGTTAAAGTCATATCTTATTGGCAGAACCCAAAAGGTGTCTTTTCGTTCCTCGATATCTAAAAATGTTCGAGTTACGTCAGGTGTACCCCAAGGCAGTCATCTGGGCCCCCTGTTATTTACACTTTATAAATGATTTGCCTTTGGCCTTGGCTCATTCACGCGTGCTCATGTTTGCGGATGACGTCAAGATTTGTTATTCCTATAATAATCCTTCTTTCCAACAGTACTTGCAATCAGATCTCGATGCGTTCTGTGATTGGTGCCACGTTAATAAATTACACCTTAATGCCTCTTAGTGTTCTTTTATGACTTTCAGTCGTTAAGACTTAGGCGTGATGTTTGACCCAAAACTTTTATTTAATGTTCATATTTCTTCTATTGTCAATAGAGCATGCAGCCTTCTTGGCTTCATTAAACGTTGGGCCAAAGAATTTGATGATCCCTATGTAACAAAGGTTTTATACACTTCGTTAGTTAGCCCTACTCTAGAATATTGCTCGCCAGTGTGGAATCCGCAATATGATGTTCACCAGCGTAGTATTGAATCGGTACAGAAGCAATTCCTTAAGTTTGCGTTACGCGGTCTTAATTGGGACCCGAGTCTTCGCCTACCTTCTTATTCTAGCAGACTTCTTCTTATTAATCTTCCTTCACTTTACAACCGTAGGCTCGTTTTTGGCATTCTCTTTCTCCATAAACTAGTCAACGGCGAAGTCATTTCTACTAATTTTACGCTATATTTTTGTGTTCCCTCATGTCGGACCAGAAACTTTTTTCCTATTCACCTTAGTAGATGTCTGACTAACTACTCTCTTCACGAACCTTTTCGTGTTCTTTGCCAATCTTTTAACAACCTTTCTCACCTAATTTCTCCTGATCTTTCTGTCACTTCTCTTCGCGTTATACTTTTTAATCATCTACAGTGAAACCAATAATAATATTCTGGACTTGGATTGGCTGCAACTCATCCCTGACCACATTGGCTGTGACTCGGGGCATAGCTGGCACCTTATGCAAATAAAACACCTCCACCAGGTCGGGGATGTTTAGTTGTGTATATAGTTAAGCTATCTTTTTCAATTAATTACTATCTGTCTTTAGCTTAAGCTTTTTCGTCGACTGCTGTGTTAGTTGACGTAAATAAATAAATAAAGAAATAATCCCAAGATAATCAAACCAACAAAAAACAAAGTCACTGTTTTCGAAAGATCTTTCCTATGGGAGCTATATGATATAGTCACCCGATCTTGATCAAATTTGGCACAGTCGTTTATATGTGTAATTAACTCAACAATATTAAATTTCATGATCATAGCTCAGAAAATAACGAAGTTATTGAGAAAAGTCACTGTTCGTGACTTTGCCATTTGTATGGGAGCTATATGATATAGTGATCCGGTCCGGCTGAATCCGAGATATACAACGCCTGCAGTATATACAAGCCTACATGCAAAATTTCAGCTCTTTAGCTCTTACGGTCTAGGAGGAGTTTGCGTTGATCCAGGCGGACGGACGGACGGACATGGCTATTTGAACTCGTCTTGTCGTGCTGATCAAGAATATATATACTTTATATGGTCGGAGATGCTTCCTTCTATGCGTTGCACACCTTTGACCAAAATTAGTATACCCTTTATGCAAGGGTATAATAAACGTTATGCGTTGAGGGAAAAAATAAAAATCAAAAATAAAAGTTATTCTTGAGTTTATTTATTTATTTTAAAAATCAAAAATAAGAGTTAATTGAGGGTCTTTGTAACAATTATTATATCGATGATTTTTTCGATAAACATTTGGGAAATAATAATCATTTTCGGTCCCTGGTATTTAGTATATCTTACTCTTTCCCCAGTGCGATAGCCCTTAGCCTTAAGTATTTTCCTCTCTTTTCTTTGTAACAAATTAGTTTTAACTTACAGTACGAGAAGTGTGCTATCTCACTTATTACAAAAAAGAACAGAGAGAATCAAATAAAAATAATGAGAGCGTTCAGTTTGAATGGAGAGCTCACCAAATTCAGACGTGTTTTACTCGCGATACTATTGATATTATAATAACAATTTTTTTAATCAGAAAACTTTAATGATTGAAAACTATCAAATATTTTTGACAAGAACTAAAAATATTGGTTCCTAAATATCAAGGAACCGTTGCTAATAAGGTATGTCGGTCAGCTTGCTTTCTGTAATGACAATTTGTTAAATGATGCTATTATAATCGATGGCATTAGATAAAATGACCAACATAGCACAATTCGAGCCTAACTCAGGCATGTTCGCCATAATGAAAGTACCAAAGGCAAGGAACGCCGTTCGAGAAAATTAGTCAAGTCCTACAAAGATTATTAATTGAAACAATCGAATACAAACATCGGCAATTGACTCAACAATAACAATGTGAATAGGCAAGACAAAGCCACAGTTGATAATCGTATGAAATTAATGGAAGAACAAATGCTGGTAGTTTGTATATCTAAACAGAGATTAGCCGAGTATATACAGATGCCATCAATCATATCAATATCAGCATTTTTACTATCACCAGAGGAGCTATTTAAAACAACTTAAAAAGCAACTTCCACGCGGCCTTTAGATGCCAGATAAATAATACGTTTTAATCAAGGTTCTGAGAAAAAGGGACGTGCCTATGCATCGATAGTGTCGAGTACATACAAACCAACAAAACAAAAGTGCAATGAAGAACTACCGCTAGCCGCGAGTAATTGCCTCCCACGCTCGTTCTTATGAGTGAATGCCAACTTGAACGATTTAAGCACTCAGGTTTCTTATGCAGAAAGCAATAAAACATTGAAAAGAAAAAAAGAGACTAAGCCTGCGTTGGCGGTGCCCTGTCCAGCGGTACAGTGAAAGTTATAATCAAATAAAGTAACAAACAATTAAAAACGAGTACCAGTAAAACATATAAACAAATGTACGATGAAATGTTTCCGCCCATGGACGAAGATGCAACACCCATACTTTGCAGCCCTCAACTACTAAGTCTAGATACGAATAAAAAATCAAGCAGTATTCAACAAGCTTGCACAAACGTTCACAAAAAAAACCCAAAAATGTATACAGCCCACTGACGACCCCAAAAGTTGTTAGATCAAGCTCCCCCAAGCAATTCAACAACAAAACAATAGGTTCGAAGAATTATCTACCAATTCATCTGACGATTAAGATTTTGAAGATGACGAATTTGACGTAAGGCCCTCAACAAGTAAAGCGACCCTAAAAAACATACGAAAATTAGTGCAAACTACTGGCAAACAAAACACTAGCAATAAGGAAAGCAACAAGCATCAAAAAATTCTTCCAATTGTTATTCGTAACTTAGGAAACATTGTTAGTATCAGTATTAAAGTACAGGATATAACGGGTGTTTTTTTAAGCGTTTGGTTTTTAAAATTGAAATGAAACACACAAAATTTGAATATTATTGTTAAATTTTTATTTGAGATGATAAAACAATATCTGCCAATTACTTTTTAAAAATGACTTCATGTAAATGTTGGCCGCGACTGCGTTTCAAGTGATCAACACGGAAGGTCCAATTTTGCACCACTTTTTCCAGCATGCCTAACGGAATTTCGCCAATAACACGACTGATATTGTCTTCCAATGCACCAATTGACGCTGGTTTGTCCTGGTAAACCAATGACTTTACATATCCCCACAAAAAATAATCCAGTGGTGTAATGTCACATGACCGCGGTGGCCAACTGACGGGTCCAAAACGAGAGATTAATTGTTCACCGAACTCATCTTTCAATAGGTCCATTGTCTCACATGCTGTGTGGCATGTGGCACCGTCTTGTTGAAACCACATATCAACCAGATCATTATCTCTCATTTTGGGCAAAAAAAGTCTGTTATCATCGAACGATAACGCTGTCCATTGACAGTGACGTGGCGACCGTTATCGTCTTTGAAGAAAAATGGTCCAATGATACCGCCAGCCCATAAACCGCACCCGTCAGTTGGCCACCGCGGTCATGTGACATTACACCACTGGATTATTTTTTGTGGGGATATGTAAAGTCATTGGTTTACCAGGACAAACCAGCGTCAATTGGTGCATTGGAAGACAATATCAGTCGTGTTATTGGCGAAATTCCGTTAGGCATGCTGGAAAAAGTGGTGCAAAATTGGACCTTCCGTGTTGATCACTTGAAACGCAGTCGCGGCCAACATTTACATGAAGTCATTTTTAAAAAGTAATTGGCAGATATTGTTTTATCATCTCAAATAAAAATTTAACAATAATATTCAAATTTTGTGTGTTTCATTTCAATTTTAAAAACCAAACGCTTAAAAAAACACCCGTTAGTTGTAAACTATCAACCTAACTATATTCTACAATCTCTGGCAACTAAGGCCTTCGGCTTAGACGAAAACTACATCCATACACTAGCCCGGGATTCGAACACGGATCCTCGTTGTTCAGTTGACTAAATGACTGGGCCACTTAGATAACTCATCTACCTAAGACTGCAGGAAACATTGTAGCAAACCATAAGGAGGCAATGCAAATAAAAGTAGTCTGTAGACAACGCATCACGATTGAACTGCCTAGACCCTTCAACGACCTTGTCCAGTGCCACCAATGTCAGGACTTCAGAATGCCCAAAAAAGAAAGAGGAAACTCCAAAATGTGTCAACTGCAAGGGCAACCACACGGCAAACTACAAAGGCTGTGAGAGATACCAACTGCTCTATAAATCCAGTCTCCCGCAAAAACCAAAGCCAATTCTCATACCGGCTGGCCAGAACAGCTGGAACACAGGACTCTCGTACCCTCAAGTTACTAGTGTTGCTATTCAGATCAATCGAAAAAGCGAAGTTATTAAGCAACATCTTGCCATACAGCAGCAGCAAAGAAATGATATGTTGGAATTTATGAAAGAAATGCGTAATAGCTTCAATATGATGCTACAGCTGCTTCCACAGCAGAAGCAACTGATGCTTCACTGTAAATAATGTTCAAAATTGTTTTTTGGAACGCCAATGGCTTGCTCAGCAAACATCAAGATCTGGCGGAGGACCTTCAACGAAGAGACATAGACATAATGATGTTATCCGAAACATTTTCCATCCCAAAACGTAAAATTCTGGGATACACACACTATAATGCTCATAACAACCAATCCATTAGAAATGGCGGGGCTTCCATAATTATCAAAAATTCAATTAAACAGATACAATAATTACACAGCACTGACGACGATCGCAGTGCCCATATCACTGCACTCCCAAGCTTCAAGATTACCTAAATAAGTTCCAAGAATGGGCCAGACATTGGAGAATCGTAATTAACAGAAATAAATCCCAAAGCGCTACATTTATGCTACGTAGTGAAAACTGCCCCGAAGTTTCTACGAAGGACTCCCAATTCCACAAACCAGGCAAGCGACATATCTGGGAATGATCCTTGATAGAAGACTAACTAGGAAACCCCACATATCTACACTAGTAAAGAAGCACAACTACAGAATGAGCAGAGTAGCTGTTTTCAATTAGATCTAAGTGTACTTGTTTCAATACTATCATAATATAATGTATTACAAAACACTTTGTTTATTAATTCCAAAAAAAAAGACGTACAGACGACGAAAAGACAAAAGACATTAAACAATAATTAATTATATCTACTATTATCTAAAAACCAATACTTATCTTAAGACCAAATAAAACTAATATAAAACTATAACCGGGACTGTGTGTATTTGTAAGACAATGCCCCAGTCCCACACATTTTGGGGGCTCAACCTAAAAAGAATAAAACGTGAAAGAGAGGTGACCCACACATTTGGACTCAACCTAAAAGAAGTAAAAGTGATAAAGAGTTAAAAGTGTAAAAGAAGTAGCCCACACATATTGAGGCTTTACGTGAAAAAACTATAACTATAAAGAAATAGCACACATATTTTGTGAACTCAACCTAAAAAAAAAAGTAAGTATAACGGAAAATTAAAATAAAGTGTAAAGAGGTACAAAATTGAATAATACACATCTGTCTGAAAGTTTAATGAAAATGGTGAATAATGCTAAAAGTTGAATAAAAGTCGAAAAGGTATAAAAGAAAAAAATTCTTTTCTTAATTTCTTGGCAATTCCATCAGCCATAAAAAGCAATTTTTACCGCGTCGGTTTCCCATACACACACAGCATAAACGAAGAAAAACGAAACGAAAAATGGCACAGTTAAATGACTTTCAGTGTATTAGTAAGATGATTCGGCTGGAAAAGAGAAAGCATATCGTTCTGTTGCACAAGTTTATTTTTGAAAAAGCAAGAGATAGAAATAATAGAAAACGGATGCGCGAGTTCGAGGGCTATAAGTTTGCTAAGTCGGACAATTTGTGTATGATAAAGGTAATTATATTGCTGAAAATCTGTCAGATATGGATCTGGCTGTAATTTGTAATTTGCTTCGATTGCCTCACAATAAAAACGATTTAACGAAACACATATTTTGCAATTTAAAAAAGAATTCTTTGCTCAAAGATGCCGATTTTAAAACGAAAAATAACGACGAAAGTGAAGACGAAGAGCAGTGCTCGTTTGTTTAGTGGCGAAGATAATCTATCTATCGAAGCATGGGTCCAAGATTTTGAAGATGCAACTGTTATGTGTTGGAACGAGTTACAAAAATTTATTTTTGCCAAACGATCGTTAAAAGGCCTAGCAGAAATGCTTGCTAATAGTGAGCGAAATGTTACGAAATGGTTTAAGCTAAAAGTCGCACTTCTTGCTGAATTTAAATCAACAACAAATAGCGCACAGTTACATAAGTCAATGTCTGATACAAATATAAAGAAAACGAAAGTCTGCAGGAGTATTTTTTGTGCATGAAAGAAATGTCATCTCGCGGAAATATTGAAGACTGTTCGCTGATACAATATGTAGTCGATGGCATAGACGATACGGTGAATAACAAATCAATTTTATACGGGTCTAATAATATAAATGAATTCAAGCAGAAGCTAAAAATTTTTGAAATTATGCGCAAGAAATCGAAAAATGAAAACAAATATAACAATAATGTTGTCAAGCAGTATCCGAAAAACGACGATAAGTTTCAAGCAGTGCAAACAAAGAACTTAAATGTTTTAATTGCGGCGCCAAGGGCCATACATCAGTGAAATGCGATTATAAGAATAAGGGCAGAAAATGTTTTCAGTGTAATAATTTCGGACATATTGCTAAAGATTGCCCAACAAGCAGTGCCAAAAATGATAAAGCCAATACATGCAAAATTACGTCATCTCAAAATTTTATGTCTATTCAGGTTAAAATCGATAATATTAATTATAACGCGTTCTTAGACACCTGTAGCAAGTACAATTTAATATCTGAAGCAATGCTGAAAAACATGAATAATCCAATGTTGAGTGATTCTAACGTTTATTTAATCGGTTTCGGAAAGAAAAAAGACACAGACAAGATCAAAGCATCGGGTTCATTTAAATATACAGTCGATATTAACGGTGAGAAATACTGTTTGACATTTCTCTCAGTGGAGCAACAATTTATGGATGTGAAAATTGTTCTTGGCGAGGATTTCTGTAAGCAAGCGGAGGTTACAATCAGCTACAAAGGTCTAGGTCTAATGGTGACAAAAACCCAATGTTTAGAATCCGAAGTAAAAATTAAATGTGGAAATTCTGAAAATCAATGTGGATGACTCCAGTAAACAGCAGGCCGACATAGATCCAGCAGCAAGTAAAAGGGCTAAAGAAGCAGTTCAAAATTTGATACAGAATTATCATCCGGTAAGCGAAAAGTCAACAAATATTCAAATGCGACTAGTTATAAATATTGATAAACCGATATACGCACGACCTCGACGATTCTCATACGCAGAGAGATGAATCATTGACAATCAAACCGATCAATGGCTGAAGGATGGCGTAATTGAAATATCAGAGTCTGAGTATACTAGCCCAATCGTGCTTGTGAAAAAACGGGACGGATCAAATCGGTTATGCATCTATTATAGACGAATTAATAAAGTAATCATTAGAGATAATTTTCCACTTCCAAAAATGTCAGTGCCTTAAAACGAAAATTGAGTATTTAGGACACGTAATTGAGAACCAAAGTATAAGTCCATCCACATCGAAAACGCAAGCCGTGTGATCGTTTCCTATCCCGACTAATCTAAAACTATTACAGAGTTTCTTGGGATTAGTTGGATATTTTCGAAAGTTTATATTAAATTTTTCTCTGATTGCAAAGCCTCTAACGGATATGTCAAAACATGATGCATTGATTAATTTTGGTGAGAAATAGCTAGCTGCGTTTAACAAAGATGCTTATTACAGAGAAGCCAGTTTTGAAAATTTTTCATCTGCTACACGAAACGGAGCTTCATACGGACGTCTCAATCGACGGATTTGGCGCAGTCCTTCTCCAGAAGTCGCCAGAAGACATGCAGTTTCATCCAGTGCATTATATGAGCAAAAAAACGACAGATGCCAAAAAGAAGTTCACCAGTTACGAAATAGAAATCTTAGCTGTTGTAGGAGCATTAAAGAAATTTCGAGTTTATTTACTAGGACTACGCTTCAAACTTGTTGCAGATTGCAATGCTCTAGCTAAAACTATTCAGAAAAAATATCTATGCACACGGGTAGCTCGTTGGATTCTCCAAATGCAAGAATTTCAATATGACGTCGAGCACAGAGCGGGCACTCGAATACACCATGCTGATGCACTCAGTCGTGTACCAATGATGATGATCAGCGAAACCAGTAAGCATAGCAGAATAAAGCATCTGCAAGCTAAGGACGACCAGCTAGTATGCAACGAGAACTAATAAAAGAGGCCCACGATCATGGTCATTTTTCCATCAAGAAGACACGAGAGATCATTGGAAAAGAATATTTCATACCGAATCTGGAAGAGAAAATAAAAAGATGTATAAGCTGTTGCATAAGATGTATCGTGACTAACCGCAAGCAATGAAAACAAGAAGGAGAGCTTCGTCCATTATACAAAGATGAACAACCGCTAATGACCTACCATATCGATTTTTTAGGACCTCTGGAATCAACGCATATAAACACATAAACGTATAAACATATCCTGGCAGTCATCGATAGTTTTACCAAGTTTTGTTGGCTGTATCCAACAAAGCCGACTTCTACAAAAGATGCAGTTTTACGACTACAGGAGCAAGGTTTTTGGCCATCCATCCCAAATAATATCGGACAAAGGATCAGCTTTTTCTTCGGAAGAATTTGACTTGTACTGTAAAAGCGAAGGCATAAAACATCGTCTCATCACGACGGGACTTCCTCGAGCGAACGGCCAAGTAGAGAGGCTAAATACTACAATCATTGCAGTACTTTCTAAACTCTCAAGCGACGATCCAAGAATATGGTACAAATTTGTAAATAATGTCCAGCAAGTCATCAATTCAAATTTTAGTAGAAGTATAAAAACAACTCCTTTTGAGCTGCTTACGGGAACAAAGATGCGATTAAATTCTGATATCAAAATCAAGGAAATGATAGAAGACGAAATGATTCAACACTTTAATGATGAACGAGATAAACAACGTAAAGAAGCAAAGCAACATATTCTACAAATTCAAGATGAAAACAAAATCAGGTACAACTTACGACAAAGAGCAGCATCGAAGTATAAGATAAGCGATTTAGTTGCCATCAAAAGAACCCAACTTGGTCCTGGGTTAAAGCTAAAGCCGAAATATCTTGGTCTATACCGGATTATAAGGGTAAAATTCAACGACACCTACTACGTGGCAAAAGACTCTGTGTTCAGCGAAGGCCCAAGGCAGACGAGCACTTGCGCTGAGTATATAAAACCATGGGTTTATTCGTAAGACAATACCCCCAGGTCCCACATATTTCCGGACAATAAATTTGACATTTGTAGGAGCAGTTGGCACAATGTGTTTTGTTTGCTTTACAATGACAAATGAGTGCACGTATTAATGATTAAACTTACACAATTTTATACAGTTTGTAAATAATTAAATTCTAACAAATGAACCTCTTTACACAATTTGTGCTCTACTAATTGCCTTTGCATTGTTAAGAAGCGAATCTTCGAATCGTTAGATTCCAATTTTTCGGTTAAGCTACTACCATAGAAATTATTCGTCGGTGTTTGGTATCAAAATAGTCGGAATTTCCTTTCTCGTTGAAAAGCACAAAAAAATCGCTTTTGTTGCCGATCTTTCCCCCTCGCTTTTAATCTGGTACATGTTTATTGTTTAGTTGGTCCGCATTGCACACGCAATTTGCTAAGGTATACACATTTTTTATTTCGTTTACATAAAATACCCTAGATTTCGGCCCAGTTGGTAGGGTATATACATTTTTTGTACCATTGATCATAAATACCCTATATATGTTCTCGGTTAACATCATAGTTACTGATTGTCAATAAAATTTCGTCCGCTGTAAAACATATATATTTTTTTTATTTAGATAAATTACAAATTTCAATGAAAACTTGCAATTTAGCCGGCTCGAGTCAATCTTCCAAAAGAAGATTATTTCAAAGATAGCGCAAAAAGGTGAGCAGGTTGTTTGTATAGCTATTTTAAGAACCACCAAGTTCTATCATCAGCAGACTTTGCTAAAGAACTCCAGAATTACAATAGCCATACCATGTCTTCAACGCTAAAACTAGTTGGGAATGTTGCAACTAAATGAAGCGAAAGTTGGCAAAGCCTATAATACCTGCAGACCTTTTTGTGCTATCTTTAAAATAATCTTCTTTTGGAAAATTGACCTCGTGCCGGCTAAATTGCAAGGTTTCATTAAAGTTTTTAATTTCTCTAAATAAAAAAAATATGTTTTACAGCGGACGAAATTTTATTGACAATCAGTAACTATGATGTCAACCGAAAAGATAAATTTATTTTTGCTTCCCTTTTTGCTTAAGCGAAGCACGGCACGCATACACATACATTTTATGTAGCGTTTCGTCTGTGTATGTATGCGTCTACTCTGTTGATTTGATGATGACGCAAGCAGGGCTGCCGACAGCGGTTGTGCCGAGGTCTGAGGTTTTATATACAATACTATCACCAACTACTATTACCAATAAATTTCATGGGGATACTCCAATTTTTATGAAAATGTTTCTTCTAGAGCTATATGATATAGTGATCCGATCCTGACAATTTTCATTCCTTATTTTTCCCGGGTTATAAGTAGCTCAAATCCCAAGTTTCATCCCATTAGCTCTTAAGACGGCTGAGTAAAACACGTACGCACAGACGGACGTACGAACGTATAGACGGACATGGCTATATCAACTCAGCTTCTCATGCTGATCAAGATTATATATACTTTATGGGGTCGGAAACTTCTCTTTCTGTGCGCTACAAACATGTGACCAATTTTATAATACCCTCTGCAAGGGTATAAATATTTCCGAGCTGTTCAGCCTTTCTAAGATGATACATCCATCAGCTGCAGCGTTTAGGAATCTAGCTGACACTGGAGACGAAAAGGTGATCTTAAATGCAATTTTTATTTACTTACAATTAGTTATGAACAAAGATGATTCACAAATAAAGCGCAAATGGGAATAGCAGCTTTATGCGACAAACCCGTCGTGGAAAGAACGCGAGGCCACACTAAATCTCTGTCTCTGTTAAATAAGAAAGTTGGCGATAAGTCCCCAAAATGTTTGTATTGGAATTCCGAAGACCATAGTACTACCAGTTGTCTGTCACATTCAGCGTTGTCAGTGAAACAACGGTTCGATTTTGCAAAAACCGCTCTGCTTTATATTCACTATCTTCGGAAGTGGCGCACTGTCGCTATGTGCAAAGCAACAATCCATGCAGTTACCTAGAGAAGAGTGTCCAATCGACTTGGGATCGCTAAATCCAAGTTAAGAAATTGCTACACACTGTGTCGAAGCCACGAGTGAATCGCAGTAAGGTATGATTGGACTTCTGAATCCTGAACTCCATTTTGTCATTTCAGTCACCTCCAACCGTTAATACCACTGGGTGGAAAATACCTTACAATCTGAAATTAGCTGACTCACACTTTTATAAGCTGCAAAAAATAGATATGCTTATTGGAGCAGAGGACTTCCAGTCGATCGGATTCGGAAATAACTCTACATTGGATACAGTCACACCCATCGACACTGGCTACGTTCGTTTCGAACAGGGTGGCTGAAATTCAAGAGTGGTCATAGAACGTAGTTTGGCGTCATGTGCCAACAAAACAGAACCCAGCTGACATAGTGTCACGAGGTTCCAGAATTTCTCGGTAGACCTCAATATGAGTGGCCTTTCAACGAGTATGTCCACCTCTCGGACAAAGCGCGCAAGTTGGAGGGAAAAAAATCAGCTGTCATGCTGACTCTTAGGGTTGACGAGAACCCTCTCATCGAGTCCTATTCGTCACATGCAAAGTTATTACGGGTGTCCCGTTTCATCTGTAGATGTAAGAACAAATCGATCATGTTTGATTTCATTTCATAAAATTATTGATATATTGCAAAATAAAGAATTTCGAGAATATATTGAAATAGTTCGTAAGAGCGCCAAAGTGGGTTAGAAACTTCAAGAATTGACCCCCTTTATACACGAGAGTTGAGAGTTGGGGGCGACTTGTAAACGCTCCTATTACATATGATGCAAAATGTTCCCTCATTTTATCAGAAGCTATGTCCGTTATCTACATTGATCGAATTGTTATGTTGGTCCAAGAGCTTTGGTGAGCACCCTGCGTGAACAGTTGTAGGTTGTCAACGGTGCAGAAGTCTGTAGTCAGACAGTAATGTCTTGTGTCTTACGTTTCAAGTACAAGTCACGACTTATGATACAAATAATGGGAAATTTGCCGGCAGACAGAGTTAGAGAGCTCCACCAAGTGTGCTAATCGGTTGTCGCAGAAAAATGGCATGATTTTTTCATTTATTTCTAAGAAAAAATAAGACTAACTAACGGTAAACTTCCAAAGCATGCTATTTGTTTTTATACTAAGTACAAATGCAGAAGAATGATAGAAAAATATAAAGAGCATGATAGAGATTTACAGTTACCTGTTATTTATATTTCCAATGAGAGGTAACAGGGTGTGCTAATCGGTTGTCGCGCAGTGTAGGTTTAAGAAAAAAATTGCTAAACATTTGCCCAGGGAAAAAAATTGAGATAACCATACTTACGCTTTATATCATGTATCTAAATACCAAAAATTTACAATTTCTTTATAAGATTACTTGAAACTCAAAAACACCAAAGGCACTAACGGAGTGGCCACCGCTGTATGTACAGCTGTGTTCACAAAAACAGCAGTGCCCTCTTAAGCTTTGACTTCAAAATTGATCAATCATATAAAAAATACTTTAAATTCACCAATCTTTTATAAATTTATAAATTATATTTGTTTAAGAAAATGAATACCACTGTGGGATGAAAAGGAAGTGCTCCATTTTCAGAAATAAGCAGGGTAGTAAATAATGACAAATTTGAAGAGTTTTTATAATAAACTCTGCTAAGTAATTGGTGGACCGTTAAATGACGGGACTTCGAATAAGGAATAAAAAAGCGCTCGCTTTCAAAGATAATTTTCGTCTATATTTTTATTTCCATAACTTTAACTAACGAGGCAGAGCGAGCAAGTTCGCTCCATGCGACTCCCACACACATAGCGCTCATCTGTGCCAACACCACCCCTTGGAGGGCAAAAAAGCCTTCAAAAAAACGGCAAGGATGCCAACTTGTGCCACCACCACTGCTGCCATCTACTGCTGCGTCGGTAGGTTCGGCTCTGAGACAAGGACGAGGTCTCCCATGGCGATGTTGGGTATCCGCTCGTTTCACTTGCCTCGCTTTTGGAGCCCTAGCATATATTACCCGGGCGAGGTGAGGTGGACGCAGTTCGGGAAATCGCATCAAGAAGCGGATGCGAATTCGCGTTCATACCACCAAGAGCTCCGTATTTTGGGGGACGGCGAGCCCATAACACCTGGGCACCTGTTGGTCAGAGGACCGTTGAGGGCACCACGGGACTCTGGACCAAAAATGTGTCAGCGGCTAATTGAAGCGATGGCCCGGGTAATATATGCTAGGGCTCCAAAAGCGAGGCAAGTGAAACGAGCGGATACCCAACATCGCCATGGGAGACCTCGTCCTTGTCTCAGAGCCGAACCTACCGACGCAGCAGTAGATGGCAGCAGTGGTGGTGGCACAAGTTGGCATCCTTGCCGTTTTTTTGAAGGCTTTTTAGTTCTCCAAGGGGTGGTGTTGGCGCAGATGAGCGCTATGTGTGTGGGAGTCGCATGGAGCGAACTTGCTCGCTCTGCCTCGTTAGTTAAAGTTATGGAAATAAAAATATAGACGAAAATTATCTTTGAAAGCGAGCGCTTTTTTATTCCTTATTCGAAGTCCCGTCATTTAACGGTCCACCAATTACTTAGCAGAGTTTATTATAAAAACTCTTCAAATTTGTCATTATTTACTACCCTGCTTATTTCTGAAAATGGAGCACTTCCTTTTCATCCCACAGTGGTATTCATTTTCTTAAACAAATATAATTTATAAATTTATAAAAGATTGGTGAATTTAAAGTATTTTTTATATGATTGATCAATTTTGAAGTCAAAGCTTAAGAGGGCACCGCTGTTTTTGTGAACACAGCTGTACATACAGCGGTGGCCACTCCGTTAGTGCCTTTGGTGTTTTTGAGTTTCAAGTAATCTTATAAAGAAATTGTAAATTTTTGGTATTTAGATACATGATATAAAGCGTAAATATGGTTATCTCAATTTTTTTCCCTGGGCAAATGTTTAGCAATTTTTTTCTAAAACCTACACTGCGCGACAACCGATTAGCACACCCTGTTACCTCTCATTGGAAATATAAATAACAGGTAACTGTAAATCTCTATCATGCTCTTTATATTTTTCTATCATTCTTCTGCATTTGTACTTAGTATAAAAACAAATAGCATGCTTTGGAAGTTTACCGTTAGTTAGTCTTATTTTTTCTTAGAAATAAATGAAAAAATCATGCCATTTTTCTGCGACAACCGATTAGCACACTTCCTTTTTTGTGTGGATTTTTGTGTGAAAGCTGTCGGATCTGACTTATTATTTAATTAGATAAATTTTGAATTAAATAAATCGAAATTACTTAATTATGGGAAAAAGCAAAGCAGTTAGATGAGGCAGACTCACGAGACTCTGCGGCTAAAATCAAGCAAAAATCAGGTTTTTTTTTTTTGTAATTCGTTTATTAAGAAAAGAACAACAATTAGCGATAGATTTAGGTAACAACAAAGAAAGAAGAAAGAAAAGAAGGAAAGTTCAGGAGGATAAGATGCCATCGGGAACCTGCGGGACTGCCGTGGGGTATTGCTTCGCAGGACGATGACGGGCCTATTATGCCCCTCCTGCGTTTCTTAGGCGTTCCAGTCGGCGCAGCGTACCCATGGTATTTGCTGCGTATATGCAGACCGCAGACCACTTCTCCTGGCTCTCAATCATTGCTGGGACCAGGTTCTCAACTGTGGGCGTCCGTCCTAGAATGGCCTCTAGTTCGAGTCTCTCTGCCGAAAATCTTGGACAGCTGAATATAACGTGTTCCGGGTCCTCTATCATGCCATTCCGACAAAGCGTGCATTCGGGGCTACCGTCTTTGCCAAAACGGTGAAGGTATGACCTGAAGCAGCCATGACCGCTCAGAATTTGTGTTAATTCGAATGTTACTTCGCCACTTTGTCTGGAAAGCCAATCCGTTAGGTTAGGGATCAGCCTATGGGTCCATCTTCCCTTTGTAGAAGTGGACCATCTGCGTTGCCACTCCTCCATACTTGCTCGTCTGGCCGCTGCTTTTGCTGCGCTTTTTTCCGCCTGCGTCCATGCCACGGTTTGTCTCCTAATAAATATGAACTTCGCTTCGCGTGCTAGCAGATCGATTGGAGTCATCCCAGCTATAACCAGAGCCGCCTCGTCCGATACAGTTCGGAAGCCACGACAGACCCGAACCGCTGTCAGTCGATATGTAGACTCCATCCCGCGCCGATATGTTGGTTGCTCCATCGCGGATGCCCATACAGGTGCACCATATAGCATGACCGACCTTAGTACCGACGCTAGCAGTAGCCGTTGCATTTGTCTTGGGCCCCTGTTGTTGAGCAGGATGCGATTTATAGCTCGCCCATATAGCATGACCGACCTTAGTACCGACGCTAGCAGTAGCCGTTGCATTTGTCTTGGGCCCCTGTTGTTGAGCAGGATGCGATTTATAGCTCGCCCAATGTCCGCAGCTTTTAGTCTGGTGTCCAGCATTACTCCCAGGTATTTTATTGCCCTTACCGATTCAATCGTACAGGTCTCAAGTGAGATTTTCGCTCTTTCAACAGTTTTCCGGCTGCTTATTAGCACAGCCTCTGTTTTGTGGTCTGCAAGTTGAAGTCCTGAGTTGGCGAGCCACTGCTTCACCATTTTCGCCGCCTCTGCAGTTTTCTCCTCTGCTTCGTGGATGTGTTTCGCAACCGAGGTGAGCGCCACATCGTCAGCCAATCGTCACCAATGATTTGCGTGCCAGGTGGTAGAGACAGCCGCAAGACCCCATCATACATTATGTTCCACAATAGGGGGCCCAAAACCGAGCCCTGTGGAACTCCTCCTTGTACCAAGTGTATTTTTGAGCCGCCTTGTGTGCTATATCGCAGTATACGGTCTCCACAGTATAATAGTCCTCCACTAAGATAATTAGATACTCAGGAACTTGAAATGAACTCAAAGCATGTAGAATTCTGCTCCAATTCGCCGAGTTGAACGCATTCTTGACGTCGAGTGTGGTCACCAAACAATATTTTTTACTGCCACCCTTCCACCGTAGTCCCTCGATGGCTTTGCTAGCAACGTCGACTACTGCTGTTAAGGCGTCTATTGTTGACTTAGCCTTTCTGAAACCAAACTGCATCGGGGACAGATCGCCAGACCGTTGGATGGCTGCTTCTACACGGAGCGCTATTAGCTTCTCGAACATCTTGCCTGTCGAGTCCAAGAGGCAGATCGGCCTGTATGCAGATGGGTCTTCTGCTGGCTTGTTTGCCTTTGGGAGTAGCACAAGGTCCTGGAGTTTCCAAATGGTGGGAAACACGCCTTCTGCCAAACATTTGTTGAACACCATTGCGAATTTATCGGGGTGAAGCCGGGCAGCCAATTTAAGTGCCTTATTAGGTATTGAGTCTGGACCAGGGGCCTTGTGGTCGTTCATTCCGACAGCTACTTGAAGTACCTCTTCCGGACTGATGTTGCAAGCATCTGTTGCTACACTGTGTAGGGTCGACCTTGGTTCTACTACTGAAGTGGCTGGGAACAATGTTTCCACTATCAGCTGCATTTGAGATTCGTCTGGTGTGGCTGGCTTGGAAGCTTTGAATTTTCTCATTGCCACTTTATATGCCCGGCCCCAAACGTCATTTTCAGCCGCGTCGCAAAGTTCGAGAAAGCATTTCTTTTTGCTTTCCTTAATAGCATGTCGCAGTTCGCTTCTCCTGCTAAGAAACTCTAGTTGTAGGCTGGTAAAATCCCCTCTGCCGCGCGATCTTTGATACTGGCGTCTGGCTTGCAGGCACCGTTTTCTCGCCCCCTCTTTGGTCGCATTCCACCAGTAGACTGCTGTCTTCTGTTTGGTGTGGCCCCTACGGGTCACCATACTGGCATCGCAAGCTGATGAAATCGCGTCCACCAGCAGTTTGGCGCAATTGTTTGCGTCACCAGTTAGTTGAGGAAACTGTAATGAAGCATCGAACACAATTGGGTTGAACGTTTCCACCCTGTACATTTTGCAATTATTACGCGCATTTGCGTTATTGGCTGGTGATCACTGGCTGTGTAGTGGCTGCAAAGTTTCCATTCGGTTAGCTGGGCCAACTGACTGCTCGCAAATGTCACGTCAATTACAGATCCGTAGCCAGCTCGCTGGAAAGTGTGCTCCGAGCCAGAATTCAGCACTACCAGATCCAGAGCTGCCAATGCCTCCAGCAGAGTGCGGCCTCTGGTATTAGACTGACTGCTGCCCCATTCCGTTGACCAAGAGTTAAAATCACCAGCAATTATGACCTTGGTTTTACCTCTAGCATCCATAGCGAGTTGGTCTACTGCCGATTCAAACTCGTGTAACGAGAGGCTAGGTGCCATGTAGCAACTGTAGACCCACACGTCTCCGATAAGCGCACGTACGAAGCATTTGGATGATTTAATGTGCTGCAAAGGCGGGCCATTTGCTCCGCAATTCCAGATCGCAGCCTTGTGTGTCATGTCTGCAGCCCAGGAGTTATTAGACTGCGTCCTGTACGGCTCACTCAGGATAGCCAAATCGATCTCCAATTCTAATATTGACTGCGCAAGTAAGTCCTGCGCCGCCGAGCAGTGATTTAAATTTAATTGTAAAAATTTCATAGATTCTTATTCGAAGCTTGCTCTCCAGTAGTTACCATTGGGCAACGGCGACTACCAGTGTAGTGGCTCGCATCCATACGTTTTGCGTCTACGCAATTAAAACAAACTGGGTTGTTGTTGCATGTCGCTGCCTTGTGATCAGTCTGGCCGCATCTGAGGCACCAGTTCGTGCGATCTTTGGCGCTAGTGCAACTATCTGCTTTGTGGCCGAAGCATAGGCACTTGTAACATCTCTTTTGAGCCTGCCTCTCTCGAATCGGACACGTATCCCAGCCAACTTCAATGGAGCCTGCTCTCAATAATGTGGCTGCTATAGTCCGCGGCATGTTCAAGATAGCCATCTGTTTGCCTCTGTACGACTTGCGCAAGCCCCTTACATTTACTTGCCCAGCGTCATCGCCAATTTTTTGATTAATGGCCTTTTTGATTTCCTCTACCGTCGCCAAATGGTCGAGGTTGCGCATTTCCAGCCACGCATCGGCTCCAGCTGCTCGTACTGAAGCTTGGTGGCCCAGTACTTGGCTCAAGTCTTCAGTCAGTTTCCTGCTGTTTGCATTTCCACTCCCCTTAAGCTCGAGAAGTAGATCGCCCGTAGCCGTTTTCCTCGTCCTCTTGACGTTATTTTTAACCTCGTCGAGCTTGCCGTCTGGCCTTCTGGTAACTAGGCTCAGGATTTCGGCATAAGTGCAGCCCTCTTTCGCCTTAATTACGATTACCTCCGGCCTAGATTTCCTCAAGGATGGCTTGCCCGCTCTTTTCCTTGAGACAGTCTGCCATTCCGCCGCTCCATGGGCTGCCTGCGGCTCGGTCGCAATGGCTCGCTGCCCAGTACCTGGCTCCGGATCGCCGCGTGGCGTGTTTAGCGCGATTGCTCGGGGTCGCTTAGGAGGGGTGTTGCGCTGTGCGCCCACGTCTTCTCTCTGGCGTTTGGGCGTGTTTCCTATCGCATCCATCTTTTTCGCACCGTTTTTCAGCCTAATAGCATTAGGAGGCGAGGTTTGAGTTGCAATTTCGCACTTTGAGCCTACCGCCGTTTTGCTGCCTATCATTATATGGCATAGCATTTCGTGCAGCTCTTTCATTCGCACTATTGCATTCTTCGTGCCGAGGTTTATGTGGCGCACTGGTTTTTTGCCATCATCGCCTTTGTTGAACATGGTGTCCATTTCCCAAATGGGAATGAGTGAGCCCAACTCGTCTAACTCCGTCACATTTGAGATAACTTTTGGCGAGGTGGTTGTCTCCGGGCTGCTGGGAGCCAATGCCGGTGTTCCAGCCGTTCCTGAGCTATTAACGGGTAAAGCCACCGTTTCCGCCTCCATATGGTTGAATTTGCCAGGCGGCGACCGAACAACTTTTGGCCGCTTAGCAAATGCCGCCTCTAGGCATTGTGCATCTTGCACCGATCCGTCATCGCAACGAGCTAGATGGTCGATCGACAAGACATAACGCTCCATATCTCAATGTTGGCGCCAGCGCCAAATTTAAATTTGAAATTTTCGGGAAACAATAAAGTGGCGCTTTTTAATTTTCCCGGTTCAAACTGCAAAGTGGCGCCCCCTGCCAGGGCGGCTCAGGCTGAGCTTTTGGCGCTGATCAACACTGTGATCACAGCTGTTTGAATTTGTTGCTGCAACGCGGTGGAATGAAAGTGGAGAAATTGGCAAAATTTTTTCTCACCCACACAAATAAAAATTATGAGAGGCGGGAAAAAGAAGTGGCCAGCCACCCCCTCGCCAATCCCCTTGATTCCTGGAGTTGATTTGGCCCGTTGGCCCACCCGAGAGCTGGAATGGGGACTACCAGCTGGAGCACAGGGAATCCGTCTAGTGGTAAGCCTCGTACGTCGAAATTGGAGCGAATTATTTATACTTGAGTTTTTTTTTTTAGGTGTCGCGAAACCACCGAAAGGGGGAAAAACTTTAAGGAGGAGTCACGATACTCTGCCGCACTTGTAAGTTCGTCACTTGTGTCCTGTATCAAAAAAATCAGGTGTTACAACGCATTATTAAAAGTACAAGTACACAAAACGCCTTAAATTAAAAAAAAACACCTCTAAACGCAAATAGAAAGATGTAGCGGCTTGAATTTTGTCGCTTGAATATGACCTGGACTAAGGAGTGGCGACTTGTTGTCTATTCGGATAAGGGAAAATTTAATTTAGATGGCTATTCGTACTACTTTCACGATCTTAGAAAGGAAGAGCTTGTTTTAGATCGACAGCTGTGCTGGTGGTGTCTTGGTGTGGGGAGCAATTACCCCTTATGGAATTATACAACTTCAATTTTTGACAAGTCGAATGAATGCCACAGCTTACAATGGGGTATTACAAACGGTTTTTTCTGCAATAAAGGAAATTTTTGGACCCTTGAAGTGGAAGTTCCAGCAGGATAACGTACCTATTCATACGTCCAAAGGTGTAAAGTCGTGGATTGGAAGTACCTTTGCTAAACTTACCTTCGGTAAATTGGCCCCCATACTCGCCTGATCTGAACATTATTGAAAATGATTGGGGATGGCTGGCACGTAAAGTATACGAATCAGGAAGGCAATATACAAATGAAATAGAGCTTATAGAAAGTATTAAAAATGCCTGGAGCACCATTTCATTAGCCTACATTCAACAATTGTATGACTCTTTACCCAAAAGGATGTATAAGGTCATACTTAACCGTGGTGGCACAACACACTATTAATTTTGTTTATATGTAAATAAGTTAAAACAGATTGAATTAACAATAAAAACATTTTTGAGTGGGTGTGCTAATCGGTTGGCGCGAAAATTTAAGACGATTTCTTATATTAATTTAGATAATATTCTCTTTAAACGTTATTAATAAAGTTAATATCCTAAATTTTATTTTTCTTTGCTTAAAAATATGTGAATGAATATGATCATTAACACAATGACACAAAATTCATTCCAAAAGGATCACGCGATTGGCTGATATAAAGCTTCAAATGTAGGAAGCATTGGGTGTGCTAATTGAACTATTTTTGGACTCACTGGTACCGATTGGTAAATTGACAGAAGTCATTACCGATACCAGCTATTTTGATAGTTGCTAAGGACAATAGGGTTGCGCAACGCAAAAATAAATATATTTGTTTGCAAAATTGGTAAACGATTATATTTCAAAATCAAAAATTTTAAAATATGAATCCCACGCAATATATTCGTTAAATTAACAACCCTGTTGTTTACATTTGAAATTGAATTAAAATTGCAATTGATGAAAATTGAATACCACTTGAGGGCAAAGCCTACTAACTTTATATTATCTAACTACTTATGCTATTAACTAGGGTCTTTGAATAGAATTGAGCGGTGGCAAGAAAAATGTCGTATTATTTTCTGCGATCATTTTTTGTATAATTTTGCTTTGTTTTCTCAATCAACTTGCATATTAACATCAAAAATGTCTACTTCTATACAAAATTCAAATTTTTCCAAAGGGCAGCATAAAATTGAACTATTCGCAGCTGTATGCTTCTTCTTTTGTCGGGCCAATTTCAATACAGAATTGTCCACTTGGCTCATTTTTTCTATAGAAACGTACTAGTACCAGCAAAAACGATCGCTGTTTAATTTTTTTAATGGCGATTTCGTAAAACTATAAATTTAACACAAGAATAATCAATTCCTTAAATGCATTTCGATCCAAAATTAAACAAAGTTCATTTTAATTGTACTTTATTTCATTCATTTTTTGATAAAAGCGCAATATTATCGAAAACTTTGAGGAAAAGCTGCGAGATTTTAAAACTGTCAAACGACATTTCTGTGACACCGCACAATTAATTTTGGGTTGGTGTCAGGTTGTTATTAATTTTCGTAACACCCCTGTATATATTTATACATACATATACATTGTTAAAGCGATACATGCACTCATTAACTTAATAAACCCAAATAAAAAAAAAATCAACACTAAAGTATTTGCATGTGCACATACTAATTGTTTGCAAATGGAATGGCGGAAGAAGAAAAAATAAAATTGAGGTTCGCTATCGAATCTATGGGATCACAAGCGTCACCAATAATAAAGTTGGAAAATTGACATATCTAGATTCATCAATACACAGCGAGGAAACGAGCTAAAATTAAAATGGTACAAAAAGCAACGAGTCATGAACTTTAGCTCAAAACATCCGAATTCAATAATAATGAATACAGCAAGATGTTGTTTACAACGAATGCTTAGCATATCGGACCCAATTTTTGATGAAGAAACGAATGAAGAAATAAGACGCATTTTAAAGGATAATGACTTTCCAAACCATTACTAGGATAATGACTTTCCAAACCATTACTAAAAACTCACAACATGACAACAAATAGAGAACCCATAACAAAACGATTTATGTTCGTCACATATGTCCCACAACTGTCGGAAAGATAAGCAAACTCGAATTGCTATGAGACAGAACAAATACAGATAGCACACAAACCCAACAACACGTTACGAAATATATTTAACAGGACCAAAAGCAATATTGATGCAATGGACAAGAGCAACTTAGTTTATAAAATACCATGTAACGGTACCAATGAAGAAAACTGTGATAAAATGTATATAGGGACAACCAAATCGACCAAGAACAACATTACCAGCACAGCCCAAAGATTCGCCATCGGCTTTAGCACTGGCTCGCGAGGCTAAGAACAGTATAGAAAGGAGCATATTCGCTTCTACTTATGCTAAAGCAGTTAAAGATAGATAATAATAGGCAATGCATCGCCCCTACTTTACAGAAAAACAGTGCCAAAATAGACCCCAACAAGGTGAGCAGGGATCAGCCTCAAATAAAAAAGAAAGTCGAGCCAAAGACCAAGTGCAACCGATGGATGTTGATCCTTCAGTTTCCAAGCTAGATACCCTTGATACGTTTGATGCTTTGGGGGGGGGTAACCCTAAACTTATACAGCGGTAGTATTACTTATTTCAATACGACAGAAGCGTAAGAGAGGAACATAAAAAGGTAATACTGAACAGGATCGGCACATTTTTGACCTCTAACGAGGCATTATTATAAACACTTCAGTCATTGACACAATTCACACAATAGTCAATCAAAAAGTGTACTCCAAGCTTTACCCATATCCTATGGGTGTAGCCGATTTCGTTACCAACGAAAGCTCTTAGTTTTTGAAAGACGATTTTATAAGACCATCTCGGTCTGCGTACAACAGTCCTACATAGGTTGTTGACAAAAAAGGCTTTGACTAAAACGGTAACAAAAAGATACAACTCGTCATTGACTTTCGAAAGTTAAACGAGCGAACCATTGCCGACCGGTATCCAATGCCAAGCATTCCAATGATTCTAGCGAATCTTGGAAAGGCTTGGGTACTACCAAATTTATCTAGCTGAAAAGGATCGCGCGAAAACGGCGTTCTCAATAAAAAGCGGGAAATACGAATTCTGTCGCTTACCCTTTGGTTTGAAAAATGCAGGACTCATATTTCAGAGAGCAATCAATGATGTTCTAAGAGAACAAATCGGGAAAATATGCTATGTCTACGTAGATGACGTGCGAATATTTTCTAAAAACGAATCCGAGCATGTCAAACACATTGACACTGTGCTCCAACTGCTTTACAACGCCAATATGAGACTGTTGAACGAAAAAAGGAAATTTAAAAAAAAAAGCGTCAAATATTTTGGTTTCATCGTCTCTAGTGACGGAACAATTTACTGAAGAACGTAACGCTCAAATTCATTACAAGCCAGGGAAAGAAAACCTTGTGGCAGATGCCTTATCACGGCAAAATGTTAGATGATCAAATTCGAAGAGTTAATAGCGAACATAATCGCGCACATAGAGTGGCGAAAGAAAATATAAAACAAACTGGTTAATACGCTTTAACCAATGAAATAGTCTCAAATTGCAAAGTTTGTACTACTGCTAAATACGACCGTCGCCAAAATAACAAACCCATACCGTCTTATCTTGGCGAAATGGTGCATATTGATATATTCTCCACTGACCACGAGCTATTTCTGACCTGCGTGGACAAGTTTTCCGAATTCGCTGTTGTACAACCCTTATTATCTCGTACAATAACGGAGTTCAGTTAGTCAATATTTTTCCAAAAATAAAGACAATTTATTGTGACAACGGAGCATTGTTCAATTCAGAAACGATTTCTTCAATGTTAAAAAATCACGTCGAAATAGACATAGTTAACGCACCTCCATTGCATAGCTGCTCGAATATACAAGTAAAACGTTTCTACAGTGCATTGCTAGAGGTAACCAGATGCATGAAAATCTCTTAACCACTTAATGATACAACCCAAATAATAGTAAGAGCACCATACACATACATTTTATGTAGCGTTTCGTCTGTGTATGTATGCGTCTACTCTGTTGATTTGATGATGACGCAAGCAGGGCTGCCGACAGCGGTTGTGCCGAGGTCTGAGGTTTTATATACAATACTATCACCAACTACTATTACCAATAAATTTCATGGGGATTGTGACGCACGGGGTTTTGTTTGTATTAAAACAAACTTAAGTAACAGTTTATATAGCATTTAGTTTATTTAGCGCGAGTTTACAACATGTGTGATGTAATTTGACATTTTAAACGAAGAAGGCTTCCTAACGCTTTTAATAAACCTTTTTAACGAGACGCTTTAAAAAAGTTTGTCGCTTTCTTCCTCTGGTGCCATCACAGACTGACGCCAAACTCTCGGTCGGTCCCGCTCGTGTTTTTCAGGGCTGCCATACCATGGTATTTTCAGGGCTGCCATAACCCAGTATTTTCGGGTTGACGGTTAATATTTAAATTTGTAATGACGGCGGTAACATTCCCCCCCCCGTGAACGACCTCAGGATGTTCACTTTCCTTTAATCCGACGTCTAGAACAGCAATTTTGGAAACGGGGCGTATCATGACGCCGTTTGGTGTCGATATGGTGGCTCTGCGAACTTGGCCATCTTTGGCGGTTATGACATCGGTTATGCGGCCTTTTGGCCACAGGTTCCTCGGCAGATTATCGTCCACGACAATAACTACATCTCCGATATCGACT
The DNA here is from genome assembly GCF_018902025.1 of Drosophila willistoni. Taxonomy (NCBI): domain Eukaryota; kingdom Metazoa; phylum Arthropoda; class Insecta; order Diptera; family Drosophilidae; genus Drosophila; species Drosophila willistoni. The sequence goes on along the minus strand of NW_025814459.1, from coordinate 2,195,141 downwards.
GGTGGACGCTTAGTAAACCATTTGCTGCGTCGAGTTAATGTTGGTGTGTACTTCACCCATCTTTTCCAGAAGCGATCAGCGAACGATTGCGTTTGATGCCATCGTAACCTTAAGTCGGCGACATTGCCTGATACTGGTTTGTAGCCCGCTTTTGATCCCAGAAGCAAGTGGTTGGGTGTAAGCGCTTCATCGTCACCTGTATCTAAAGAAACAAACGTTAGAGGCCTGGAATTAATTATAAATTCGGCTTCCATTAGGGCACTTCGAAGTGTTTCGTCATTAAAGTTGCTAGAGGGGCAAATGGCCTTTAGGGCGGATTTTACAGTCCGGACCAAACGTTCCCACGCTCCTCCCATGTGGGGTGCGGCTGGTGGGTTAAAACGCCATTTTATAGCTTCATAGTGAACGGCGATCTGATCGAAGTCAATCTTCACAAGTTCCTCCTTAACTAGTTTTTCCGTAGCTTTGAAATTGGTTCCGTTGTCGGAGAAGATTTCTCTCGGTGTGCCACGTAGTGCCATGAAGTTTTTTAGGCACATTATACATGAGCTCACATCGAGTTTGTAGGCGACCTCTAGATGAACTGCCCTTAGTGTTAGGCACGTAAATAGGACTCCCCAGCGCTTTTCTTTGTGTCTTCCAACGTTGACTAGTATGGGGCCGAAATAGTCGACTCCCGTATATGTGAATGGTCGTTCAAAAGAAGCTAGTCTGGCGATCGGTATAGGTGCCATTTGTGGCACTTGAGGCTTCGCTGTGGATATTTTGCAGTGTTGGCATGCATTTCGGACGATTTTATATAGTACTCTTAGGCGTGGTATATAATATACGCTTCTAATAAGGTTGATAGTACACTCGTGAAATATATGGTGAGATTTTTCGTGATAATCCTTTGCGATTAAAAAGGCAATTCTGCTGTGTCTTGGGATTACGATTGCGTCACCGTCAGAAGTTATACTGTCTGACCTGCCCTTGCGGATGGTGTCTTCTGAGTCCAGGTAAACATTTAAAGCAATTAATGAGCTTGACTTGTCCACCACTGATTTGTCTTTGAGCGAATTGATTTCATTTGAGTACGTCGCTAATTGGGCCTGTCTGCATAAAAGAGATTTTGCTGCTTGTATATTTTCGGGGCTTAGGGTTTGTGGTAGAGGCTTTCCCGAACACTTAGCGCGTAACTTTTGGGCGTACAGCATGACGTTGGCCACTGCTCGATATAGGCGCTTCCAGTCAGAAAAGTATTCTACTGCAAAATCGAAATGGTTAAGCTTTACTATGACGAATACATTCTTACGCATTTCGATTTCCTGTGAGACGTTCTCAGATATTCCCTTTTGATCTGGCCACTTGTCGCTAGACAGTCCTAGAAAATCGGGTCCTTTAATCCAACGAGATGCATCTGGTACTTTGAAAATTTTTGTGGCTAAGTCTGCAACGTTTTCCTTTGTGCTAACCCAGCGCGATTGGTTTGGGCTGGTTTTGTCGACTATCTCGCCCACTCTATGCATGACGAATGACTGGAGTCTTCTTGGGTCCATGGTTAACCAGTTAAGGACCGTTTTAGAATCGGACCAATATGTGCAGGAATCGATTCTTAGGCCTCGGGTGCTCATTATACGCATTGTTAGGCCTACTCCCATGACGGCTGCCAAAAGTTCCATTCGAGGTATAGATACAGGTTTGAGTGGAGCTACTTTACATTTGGCTGATACCAACACTGTACTTATGTTTTGACCTTGTTTAATGCGAAGATAGCTTACTGCGGCGTAGGCATGTTCGCTTGCGTCTACGAAGGTATGAAGGTCTACCTGGCTTTCGTTTAACAGCAGAGCAGAGTAGTGACGCGGAAATTCTAAATTGCTGGCGTGTAGTAGGACACCTTTCCATTGTCGCCACTGTTCGAGGAGTTGTTCGGGTAAATCTTCGTCCCATCCTATTCCTGTGCGCCAGACTTTTTGAAGCAGCATTTTAAGGCCTACGGTGTAGCACGATAATAGAACGAGGGGATCAAATATAGACATCAGTACTTGTAAGACCTCTCGTTTCGTTGGTGCTATCTCATAGGTTAGGACGTCTCGTTTCAATCTCGAAAATCTGAAGATAAACTTAAAAACGTCATTATTTGGGTCCCAATACATACCGAGGACCTTTTCAGGGTTCCCTAATTCTTTGGGGTGTTGATTTATTTGCTGTTCTCCTAGATTTTGGAGAACAGATACAGAGTTTGAGCACCAATTTCTTATTTGGAATCCACCATCGGCATGTATGTCTCTAACTGATGATGCAACTGTTATGGCTTCAAGGTCATCTTTGAAACTGTCGATGAGGTCGTCCACGTAGTGGGCCTTTGTAATGGATTCGTACGCTCGTGGATTTTTGATTTGGTAATTCTCTGCATTTTTATCGCGTACATAGTGGGCAATACAAGGTGCGCAATTAATTCCAAATGTCATCGCGCGCATAACGAAGATCCTTGGAGTGTGGTCGTTTTTATTGAGCCATAAGAACCGCTGGACGTGCATGTCGCTTTCCTGAATGTTTATTTGATGAAACATCTCGGCTATATCTGCGCACACGGCAATCCGTCCTACTCTGAAGGCCATTAGGACAGAAGTCAATGGATTTAGATAATCAGGCCCAGTAAGCATAAAATCATTCAGCGACTTTCCATGACTTTTGGCGGCGGCATCCCATACTAGTCGTATTTTGTTTGGCTTATTCGGATTTAAAGCAATAAATATTGGGAGATACCAGACGCGTTCCTTTCGATCGGATATTTCTTCTGGTCTGAGCTCCGATGCATATCCTTTTTCTAATAGATTGTCAATTTGTGATTGAATTTTATCAAACAGTTCCGGCGTTCTTTTAATTTTGGCCCGTAGGCATTGGAGGCGTTTCAGCGCTGCGGTATAGCTTTCGGGTAAAATGACTGTGTCGTCTTTCCAGAGTAGGCCGACTTCGTATCGACCATTGACCTTTTTGCAGGTATCTTCGAGAATGCCCTTCGCCCTTTTATCGTTTTTGGATTGCAATTCTCTAGATACGATTGGTTCCATTGTGAAACTTTCCTTTATGGCTTTATCTATTTCACTCCAATTGCACTCGCAATGATGCATTGTTACGTGTTTGCTTGAGTTTGTTGATCCTTGGATGCACCATCCTAATGTGCACTTTGAAGCAATGGGTTCGTTTCGTCTGCCCTCGCGGATTTTGCGGGGTATTGCTAGATTCCAATTGTTGCTGCCGATTAAAATTAGTGGTGTACCGTTTTGGTACGACTTTAGCGGCAAACCACGCAAATAAGGATATTGCTTGGATAGTTCTTCAACATTGATGGTTTGTTTCGGCAATCCTAATTTCTTTACTGAGTGGACGTTGTAGAGCCATAGCTTTTTGTCAGTTCCCGCTTCCGAGATTTGTAGGTGGGTCTTAACGGAGTGCTCTTCGTTTCTGGTTTCTTCACCGGTCCATTGCAGGCAAATTGGCTCTGGCGTTGAAGAGATCTTCAGCTTGTCCAAAATGCTTTCATCGATGAGAGTGACTGATGAGCCCTCATCTAAAAATGCGAACGTGTTAAAGGTTACATTGGCTCCATACAGTTTGATGGGTACAACACGAAAAAATTGTCCTTCCACTACATTGTCTTTATGATGAGCAGTAACAACTTCGGTTCTGCCTGTGCCTTTGTGAAGAAGCGGGTGATGTTTTGAGTTGCAATTGTCGATTCCGCAGTCACGATTAGAGAAGCATTTACGGCGGTGACTTTTGAGGCACCTGTAGCATACCTTGGCTTCGTTTATTATTCGTTGCCTATCGTCAACCGACAGTCGCTTGAAGCTTTGACATAGAGCAACCTGGTGATCCGTGGAAGCACACTTCACGCATTGTAGCTTCGGCTTACAGTTTTGTTGCCACCCATTCTCTCGATTATTTGGTCCTTCCTGTGGTTGTTGATGTGCTTGTGAGTGTGTGTTGACATTATTGGCCTTAGTGCTTTGGCCAGGCATGACAGTGGCTGCGGCCTCAGCTATTTTGTACAACCAATCGCTAAATGATTTTATAACCGGGATGGATTCGTTACGTGGATGCATAGCCCAGTTTAACTTTTGCTGGGTGGGTAGTTTGTCGATAAGTTCTCGAAGAAGCATCGGGTTATTTGAATGTGAGGTTAAATTGCACGCTTCCATGGTTGCACATGCGTTTCTCACCGCCATTGCGAAATCAACGATGGATTCTAATTTATCCTTGTGTACGTATATTTTTCTTATTTTGTCGATCAATCGATCGAGTATTTGCTCCGGGCGTCCGAAGAATGTCTTGAGCGTATTAATAACATCAGGAACCAGTATTGGCAGCAGTAGCTTATCACGAACTAGTTCGTAGGCTTTACCTTTGAGGCTCTTCTGAAGTCGTAGCATGTTTTCGGCGTTTGAAAACCCCGCTATACGGCAGCTGTTCTCGTACATGCTAATAAAGATTGGCCAGTCCTCTGGATTTCCGTTAAAGATGGGTAGATCTGCAGGTAAAACTTGCCTTGCGGCTAGCTGAGAAGCAGTAGGTCCATTTAATTGGAAACACGTTACCTGCGTTCCTTGCTGCTGTGCAAGCAAGTTGTATTTTTGCTCGATGTATCTTTTTTCGGCTTCCCGCCTTTCCTCCAGCATTGCCAACATCAAATAATTTGAGCTTGGCGATTGAGTTTGCTCGACTAAGTTTAGTTTGCCGAGATAAGACGTATTTGCCGCGTTAGATTCGGGGCAATGTTGTTCGGTGGCTTTGTTGGCACTTGGTATATTGGGCGCTCCTGTTGACGGGTCACGACCAGTGCTTGTTGATGCCACGTTGTCCAGCGCTTGTTGGCAGCTGTTGCAAATCCATTCAGCCTCTGCTATTGAGCTATTGACTCCAGCACATTGAAAGTGGTACCATTTCTGGCAATTGTCGCATTGAACCCAATGTTGGGTACTACTGTTTAGGCGACTCTTGTTACAGGCACTACAAATGTCTTGATCTTTATTCATGATGCTTTGGATTTGTTTTAGTCTATTGGTTTCCGATTATATTGTGCTATGAATTTATCCCCTGCAATTTGTGCATGTACTACTTAAAGGTTTTTTACACATGCATGGCTTTGAACACTTTATGTGTAGTTACGCTCTAATATACATGTATATGTGTGTCTTTATGTATTTGCACTTGATACATATGGTGAAATTCGGGCACGCGGAAACTTTTTAACCTCAATAAACTTTTTTTAAAGAAATGTGACGCACGGGGTTTTGTTTGTATTAAAACAAACTTAAGTAACAGTTTATATAGCATTTAGTTTATTTAGCGCGATTTTACAACATGTGTGATGTAATTTGACATTTTAAACGAAGAAGGCTTCCTAACGCTTTTAATAAACCTTTTTAACGAGACGCTTTAAAAAAGTTTGTCGCTTTCTTCCCCTGGTGCCATCACAGACTGACGCCAAACTCTCGGTCGGTCCCGCTCGTGTTTTTCAGGGCTGCCATACCATGGTATTTTCAGGGCTGCCATAACACAGTATTTTCGGGTTGACGGTTAATATTTAAATTTGTAATGACGGCGGTAACAGGGATACTCCAATTTTTATGAAAATGTTTCTTCTAGAGCTATATGATATAGTGATCCGATCCTGACAATTTTCATTCCTTATTTTTCCCGGGTTATAAGTAGCTCAAATCCCAAGTTTCATCCCATTAGCTCTTAAGACGGCTGAGTAAAACACGTACGCACAGACGGACGTACGAACGTATAGACGGACATGGCTATATCAACTCAGCTTCTCATGCTGATCAAGATTATATATACTTTATGGGGTCGGAAACTTCTCTTTCTGTGCGCTACAAACATGTGACCAATTTTATAATACCCTCTGCAAGGGTATAAATATTTCCGAGCTGTTCAGCCTTTCTAAGATGATACATCCATCAGCTGCAGCGTTTAGGAATCTAGCTGACACTGGAGACGAAAAGGTGATCTTAAATGCAATTTTTATTTACTTACAATTAGTTATGAACAAAGATGATTCACAAATAAAGCGCAAATGGGAATAGCAGCTTTATGCGACAAACCCGTCGTGGAAAGAACGCGAGGCCACACTAAATCTCTGTCTCTGTTAAATAAGAAAGTTGGCGATAAGTCCCCAAAATGTTTGTATTGGAATTCCGAAGACCATAGTACTACCAGTTGTCTGTCACATTCAGCGTTGTCAGTGAAACAACGGTTCGATTTTGCAAAAACCGCTCTGCTTTATATTCACTATCTTCGGAAGTGGCGCACTGTCGCTATGTGCAAAGCAACAATCCATGCAGTTACCTAGAGAAGAGTGTCCAATCGACTTGGGATCGCTAAATCCAAGTTAAGAAATTGCTACACACTGTGTCGAAGCCACGAGTGAATCGCAGTAAGGTATGATTGGACTTCTGAATCCTGAACTCCATTTTGTCATTTCAGTCACCTCCAACCGTTAATACCACTGGGTGGAAAATACCTTACAATCTGAAATTAGCTGACTCACACTTTTATAAGCTGCAAAAAATAGATATGCTTATTGGAGCAGAGGACTTCCAGTCGATCGGATTCGGAAATAACTCTACATTGGATACAGTCACACCCATCGACACTGGCTACGTTCGTTTCGAACAGGGTGGCTGAAATTCAAGAGTGGTCATAGAACGTAGTTTGGCGTCATGTGCCAACAAAACAGAACCCAGCTGACATAGTGTCACGAGGTTCCAGAATTTCTCGGTAGACCTCAATATGAGTGGCCTTTCAACGAGTATGTCCACCTCTCGGACAAAGCGCGCAAGTTGGAGGGAAAAAAATCAGCTGTCATGCTGACTCTTAGGGTTGACGAGAACCCTCTCATCGAGTCCTATTCGTCACATGCAAAGTTATTACGGGTGTCCCGTTTCATCTGTAGATGTAAGAACAAATCGATCATGTTTGATTTCATTTCATAAAATTATTGATATATTGCAAAATAAAGAATTTCGAGAATATATTGAAATAGTTCGTAAGAGCGCCAAAGTGGGTCAGAAACTTCAAGAATTGACCCCCTTTATACACGAGAGTTGAGAGTTGGGGGCGACTTGTAAACGCTCCTATTACATATGATGCAAAATGTTCCCTCATTTTATCAGAAGCTATGTCCGTTATCTACATTGATCGAATTGTTATGTTGGTCCAAGAGCTTTGGTGAGCACCCTGCGTGAACAGTTGTAGGTTGTCAACGGTGCAGAAGTCTGTAGTCAGACAGTAATGTCTTGTGTCTTACGTTTCAAGTACAAGTCACGACTTATGATACAAATAATGGGAAATTTGCCGGCAGACAGAGTTAGAGAGCTCCACCAAGTGTGCTAATCGGTTGTCGCAGAAAAATGGCATGATTTTTTCATTTATTTCTAAGAAAAAATAAGACTAACTAACGGTAAACTTCCAAAGCATGCTATTTGTTTTTATACTAAGTACAAATGCAGAAGAATGATAGAAAAATATAAAGAGCATGATAGAGATTTACAGTTACCTGTTATTTATATTTCCAATGAGAGGTAACAGGGTGTGCTAATCGGTTGTCGCGCAGTGTAGGTTTAAGAAAAAAATTGCTAAACATTTGCCCAGGGAAAAAAATTGAGATAACCATACTTACGCTTTATATCATGTATCTAAATACCAAAAATTTACAATTTCTTTATAAGATTACTTGAAACTCAAAAACACCAAAGGCACTAACGGAGTGGCCACCGCTGTATGTACAGCTGTGTTCACAAAAACAGCAGTGCCCTCTTAAGCTTTGACTTCAAAATTGATCAATCATATAAAAAATACTTTAAATTCACCAATCTTTTATAAATTTATAAATTATATTTGTTTAAGAAAATGAATACCACTGTGGGATGAAAAGGAAGTGCTCCATTTTCAGAAATAAGCAGGGTAGTAAATAATGACAAATTTGAAGAGTTTTTATAATAAACTCTGCTAAGTAATTGGTGGACCGTTAAATGACGGGACTTCGAATAAGGAATAAAAAAGCGCTCGCTTTCAAAGATAATTTTCGTCTATATTTTTATTTCCATAACTTTAACTAACGAGGCAGAGCGAGCAAGTTCGCTCCATGCGACTCCCACACACATAGCGCTCATCTGTGCCAACACCACCCCTTGGAGGGCAAAAAAGCCTTCAAAAAAACGGCAAGGATGCCAACTTGTGCCACCACCACTGCTGCCATCTACTGCTGCGTCGGTAGGTTCGGCTCTGAGACAAGGACGAGGTCTCCCATGGCGATGTTGGGTATCCGCTCGTTTCACTTGCCTCGCTTTTGGAGCCCTAGCATATATTACCCGGGCGAGGTGAGGTGGACGCAGTTCGGGAAATCGCATCAAGAAGCGGATGCGAATTCGCGTTCATACCACCAAGAGCTCCGTATTTTGGGGGACGGCGAGCCCATAACACCTGGGCACCTGTTGGTCAGAGGACCGTTGAGGGCACCACGGGACTCTGGACCAAAAATGTGTCAGCGGCTAATTGAAGCGATGGCCCGGGTAATATATGCTAGGGCTCCAAAAGCGAGGCAAGTGAAACGAGCGGATACCCAACATCGCCATGGGAGACCTCGTCCTTGTCTCAGAGCCGAACCTACCGACGCAGCAGTAGATGGCAGCAGTGGTGGTGGCACAAGTTGGCATCCTTGCCGTTTTTTTGAAGGCTTTTTAGCCCTCCAAGGGGTGGTGTTGGCGCAGATGAGCGCTATGTGTGTGGGAGTCGCATGGAGCGAACTTGCTCGCTCTGCCTCGTTAGTTAAAGTTATGGAAATAAAAATATAGACGAAAATTATCTTTGAAAGCGAGCGCTTTTTTATTCCTTATTCGAAGTCCCGTCATTTAACGGTCCACCAATTACTTAGCAGAGTTTATTATAAAAACTCTTCAAATTTGTCATTATTTACTACCCTGCTTATTTCTGAAAATGGAGCACTTCCTTTTCATCCCACAGTGGTATTCATTTTCTTAAACAAATATAATTTATAAATTTATAAAAGATTGGTGAATTTAAAGTATTTTTTATATGATTGATCAATTTTGAAGTCAAAGCTTAAGAGGGCACTGCTGTTTTTGTGAACACAGCTGTACATACAGCGGTGGCCACTCCGTTAGTGCCTTTGGTGTTTTTGAGTTTCAAGTAATCTTATAAAGAAATTGTAAATTTTTGGTATTTAGATACATGATATAAAGCGTAAATATGGTTATCTCAATTTTTTTCCCTGGGCAAATGTTTAGCAATTTTTTTCTAAAACCTACACTGCGCGACAACCGATTAGCACACCCTGTTACCTCTCATTGGAAATATAAATAACAGGTAACTGTAAATCTCTATCATGCTCTTTATATTTTTCTATCATTCTTCTGCATTTGTACTTAGTATAAAAACAAATAGCATGCTTTGGAAGTTTACCGTTAGTTAGTCTTATTTTTTCTTAGAAATAAATGAAAAAATCATGCCATTTTTCTGCGACAACCGATTAGCACACTTCCCTTTTTGTGTGGATTTTTGTGTGAAAGCTGTCGGATCTGACTTATTATTAAATTAGATAAATTTTGAATTAAATAAATCGAAATTACTTAATTATGGGAAAAAGCAAAGCAGTTAGATGAGGCAGACTCACGAGACTCTGCGGCTAAAATCAAGCAAAAATCAGGTTTTTTTTTTTCAATTCGTTTATTAAGAAAAGAACAACAATTAGCGATAGATTTAGGTAACAACAAAGAAAGAAGAAAGAAAAGAAGGAAAGTTCAGGAGGATAAGATGCCATCGGGAACCTGCGGGACTGCCGTGGGGTATTGCTTCGCAGGACGATGACGGGCCTATTATGCCCCTCCTGCGTTTCTTAGGCGTTCCAGTCGGCGCAGCGTACCCATGGTATTTGCTGCGTATATGCAGACCGCAGACCACTTCTCCTGGTTCTCAATCATTGCTGGGACCAGGTTCTCAACTGTGGGCGTCCGTCCTAGAATGGCCTCTAGTTCGAGTCTCTCTGCCGAAAATCTTGGACAGCTGAATATAACGTGTTCCGGGTCCTCTATCATGCCATTCCGACAAAGCGTGCATTCGGGGCTACCGTCTTTGCCAAAACGGTGAAGGTATGACCTGAAGCAGCCATGACCGCTCAGAATTTGTGTTAATTCGAATGTTACTTCGCCACTTTGTCTGGAAAGCCAATCCGTTAGGTTAGGGATCAGCCTATGGGTCCATCTTCCCTTTGTAGAAGTGGACCATCTGCGTTGCCACTCCTCCATACTTGCTCGTCTGGCCGCTGCTTTTGCTGCGCTTTTTTCCGCCTGCGTCCATGCCACGGTTTGTCTCCTAATAAATATGAACTTCGCTTCGCGTGCTAGCAGATCGATTGGAGTCATCCCAGCTATAACCAGAGCCGCCTCGTCCGATACAGTTCGGAAGCCACGACAGACCCGAACCGCTGTCAGTCGATATGTAGACTCCATCCCGCGCCGATATGTTGGTTGCTCCATCGCGGATGCCCATACAGGTGCACCATATAGCATGACCGACCTTAGTACCGACGCTAGCAGTAGCCGTTGCATTTGTCTTGGGCCCCTGTTGTTGAGCAGGATGCGATTTATAGCTCGCCCAATGTCCGCAGCTTTTATGTTGGCATGGTCCAAATGCTCTCTAAAGCTGAGTCTGGTGTCCAGCATTACTCCCAGGTATTTTATTGCCTTATTATTATTGTGCTTATTAGCACAGCCTCTGTTTTGTGGTCTGCAAGTTGAAGTCCTGAGTTGGCGAGCCACTGCTTCACCATTTTCGCCGCCTCTGCAGTTTTCTCCTCTGCTTCGTGGATGTGTTTCGCAACCGAGGTGAGCGCCACATCGTCAGCCAATCGTCACCAATGATTTGCGTGCCAGGTGGTAGAGACAGCCGCAAGACCCCATCATACATTATGTTCCACAATAGGGGGCCCAAAACCGAGCCCTGTGGAACTCCTCCTTGTACCAAGTGTATTTTTGAGCCGCCTTGTGTGCTATATCGCAGTATACGGTCTCCACAGTATAATAGTCCTCCACTAAGATAATTAGATACTCAGGAACTTGAAATGAACTCAAAGCATGTAGAATTCTGCTCCAATTCGCCGAGTTGAACGCATTCTTGACGTCGAGTGTGGTCACCAAACAATATTTTTTACTGCCACCCTTCCACCGTAGTCCCTCGATGGCTTTGCTAGCAACGTCGACTACTGCTGTTAAGGCGTCTATTGTTGACTTAGCCTTTCTGAAACCAAACTGCATCGGGGACAGATCGCCAGACCGTTGGATGGCTGCTTCTACACGGAGCGCTATTAGCTTCTCGAACATCTTGCCTGTCGAGTCCAAGAGGCAGATCGGCCTGTATGCAGATGGGTCTTCTGCTGGCTTGTTTGCCTTTGGGAGTAGCACAAGGTCCTGGAGTTTCCAAATGGTGGGAAACACGCCTTCTGCCAAACATTTGTTGAACACCATTGCGAATTTATCGGGGTGAAGCCGGGCAGCCAATTTAAGTGCCTTATTAGGTATTGAGTCTGGACCAGGGGCCTTGTGGTCGTTCATTCCGACAGCTACTTGAAGTACCTCTTCCGGACTGATGTTGCAAGCATCTGTTGCTACACTGTGTAGGGTCGACCTTGGTTCAACTACTGAAGTGGCTGGGAACAATGTTTCCACTATCAGCTGCATTTGAGATTCGTCTGGTGTGGCTGGCTTGGAAGCTTTGAATTTTCTCATTGCCACTTTATATGCCCGGCCCCAAACGTCATTTTCAGCCGCGTCGCAAAGTTCGAGAAAGTATTTCTTTTTGCTTTCCTTAATAGCATGTCGCAGTTCGCTTCTCCTGCTAAGAAACTCTAGTTGTAGGCTGGTAAAATCCCCTCTGCCGCGCGATCTTTGATACTGGCGTCTGGCTTGCAGGCACCGTTTTCTCGCCCCCTCTTTGGTCGCATTCCACCAGTAGACTGCTGTCTTCTGTTTGGTGTGGCCCCTACGGGTCACCATACTGGCATCGCAAGCTGATGAAATCGCGTCCACCAGCAGTTTGGCGCAATTGTTTGCGTCACCAGTTAGTTGAGGAAACTGTAATGAAGCATCGAACACAATTGGGTTGAACGTTTCCACCCTGTACATTTTGCAATTATTACGCGCATTTGCGTTATTGGCTGGTGATCACTGGCTGTGTAGTGGCTGCAAAGTTTCCATTCGGTTAGCTGGGCCAACTGACTGCTCGCAAATGTCACGTCAATTACAGATCCGTAGCCAGCTCGCTGGAAAGTGTGCTCCGAGCCAGAATTCAGCACTACCAGATCCAGAGCTGCCAATGCCTCCAGCAGAGTGCGGCCTCTGGTATTAGACTGACTGCTGCCCCATTCCGTTGACCAAGAGCCTTATGACCTTGGTTTTACCTCTAGCATCCATAGCGAGTTGGTCTATTGCCGATTCAAACTCGTGTAACGAGAGGCTAGGTGCCATGTAGCAACTGTAGACCCACACGTCTCCGATAAGCGCACGTACGAAGCATTTGGATGATTTAATGTGCTGCAAAGGCGGGCCATTTGCTCCGCAATTCCAGATCGCAGCCTTGTGTGTCATGTCTGCAGCCCAGGAGTTATTAGACTGCGTCCTGTACGGCTCACTCAGGATAGCCAAATCGATCTCCAATTCTAATATTGACTGCGCAAGTAAGTCCTGCGCCGCCGAGCAGTGATTTAAATTTAATTGTAAAAATTTCATAGATTCTTATTCGAAGCTTGCTCTCCAGTAGTTACCATTGGGCAACGGCGACTACCAGTGTAGTGGCTCGCATCCATACGTTTTGCGTCTACGCAATTAAAACAAACTGGGTTGTTGTTGCATGTCGCTGCCTTGTGATCAGTCTGGCCGCATCTGAGGCACCAGTTCGTGCGATCTTTGGCGCTAGTGCAACTATCTGCTTTGTGGCCGAAGCATAGGCACTTGTAACATCTCTTTTGAGCCTGCCTCTCTCGAATCGGACACGTATCCCAGCCAACTTCAATGGAGCCTGCTCTCAATAATGTGGCTGCTATAGTCCGCGGCATGTTCAAGATAGCCATCTGTTTGCCTCTGTACGACTTGCGCAAGCCCCTTACATTTACTTGCCCAGCGTCATCGCCAATTTTTTGATTAATGGCCTTTTTGATTTCCTCTACCGTCGCCAAATGGTCGAGGTTGCGCATTTCCAGCCACGCATCGGCTCCAGCTGCTCGTACTGAAGCTTGGTGGCCCAGTACTTGGCTCAAGTCTTCAGTCAGTTTCCTGCTGTTTGCATTTCCACTCCCCTTAAGCTCGAGAAGTAGATCGCCCGTAGCCGTTTTCCTCGTCCTCTTGACGTTATTTTTAACCTCGTCGAGCTTGCCGTCTGGCCTTCTGGTAACTAGGCTCAGGATTTCGGCATAAGTGCAGCCCTCTTTTGCCTTAATTACGATTACCTCCGGCCTAGATTTCCTCAAGGATGGCTTGCCCGCTCTTTTCCTTGAGACAGTCTGCCATTCCGCCGCTCCATGGGCTGCCTGCGGCTCGGTCGCAATGGCTCGCTGCCCAGTACCTGGCTCCGGATCGCCGCGTGGCGTGTTTAACGCGATTGCTCGGGGTCGCTTAGAAGGGGTGTTGCGCTGTGCGCCCACGTCTTCTCTCTGGCGTTTGGGCGTGTTTCCTATCGCATCCATCTTTTTCGCACCGTTTTTCAGCCTAATAGCATTAGGAGGCGAGGTTTGAGTTGCAATTTCGCACTTTGAGCCTTTGCTGCCTATCATTATATGGCATAGCATTTCGTGCAGCTCTTTCATTCGCACTATTGCATTCTTCGTGCCGAGGTTTATGTGGCGCACTGGTTTTTTGCCATCATCGCCTTTGTTGAACATGGTGTCCATTTCCCAAATGAGTGAGCCCAACTCGTCTAACTCCGTCACATTTGAGATAACTTTTGGCGAGGTGGTTGTCTCCGGGCTGCTGGGAGCCAATGCCGGTGTTCCAGCCGTTCCTGAGCTATTAACGGGTAAAGCCACCGTTTCCGCCTCCATATGGTTGAATTTGCCAGGCGGCGACCGAACAACTTTTGGCCGCTTAGCAAATGCCGCCTCTAGGCATTGTGCATCTTGCACCGATCCGTCATCGCAACGAGCTAGATGGTCGATCGACAAGACATAACGCTCCATATCTCAATGTTGGCGCCAGCGCCAAATTTAAATTTGAAATTTTCGGGAAACAATAAAGTGGCGCTTTTTAATTTTCCCGGTTCAAACTGCAAAGTGGCGCCCCCTGCCAGGGCGGCTCAGGCTGAGCTTTTGGCGCTGATCAACACTGTGATCACAGCTGTTTGAATTTGTTGCTGCAACGCGGTGGAATGAAAGTGGAGAAATTGGCAAAATTTTTTCTCACCCACACAAATAAAAATTATGAGAGGCGGGAAAAAGAAGTGGCCAGCCACCCCCTCGCCAATCCCCTTGATTCCTGGAGTTGATTTGGCCCGTTGGCCCACCCGAGAGCTGGAATGGGGACTACCAGCTGGAGCACAGGGAATCCGTCTAGTGGTAAGCCTCGTACGTCGAAATTGGAGCGAATTATTTATACTTGAGTTTTTTTTTTTAGGTGTCGCGAAACCACCGAAAGGGGGAAAAACTTTAAGGAGGAGTCACGATACTCTGCCGCACTTGTAAGTTCGTCACTTGTGTCCTGTATCAAAAAAATCAGGTGTTAAGTCGAGTGTGCGGACTGTGCAACGCATTATTAAAAGTACAAGTACACAAAACGCCTTAAATTAAAAAAAAACACCTCTAAACGCAAATAGAAAGATGTAGCGGCTTGAATTTTGTCGCTTGAATATGACCTGGACTAAGGAGTGGCGACTTGTTGTCTATTCGGATAAGGGAAAATTTAATTTAGATGGCTATTCGTACTACTTTCACGATCTTAGAAAGGAAGAGCTTGTTTTAGATCGACAGCTGTGCTGGTGGTGTCTTGGTGTGGGGAGCAATTACCTATTATGGAATTATACAACTTCAATTTTTGACAAGTCGAATGAATGCCACAGCTTACAATGGGATATTGCAAACGGTTTTTTCTGCAATAAAGGAAATTTTTGGACCCTTGAAGTGGAAGTTCCAGCAGGATAACGTACCTATTCATACGTCCAAAGGTGTAAAGTCGTGGATTGGAAGTACCTTTGCTAAACTTACCTTCGGTAAATTGGCCCCCATACTCGCCTGATCTGAACATTATTGAAAATGATTGGGGATGGCTGGCACGTAAAGTATACGAATCAGGAAGGCAATATACAAATGAAATAGAGCTTATAGAAAGTATTAAAAATGCCTGGAGCACCATTTCATTAGCCTACATTCAACAATTGTATGACTCTTTACCCAAAAGGATGTATAAGGTCATACTTAACCGTGGTGGCACAACACACTATTAATTTTGTTTATATGTAAATAAGTTAAAACAGATTGAATTAACAATAAAAACATTTTCGAGTGGGTGTGCTAATCGGTTGGCGCGAAAATTTAAGACGATTTCTTATATTAATTTAGATAATATTCTCTTTAAACGTTATTAATAAAGTTAATATCCTAAATTTTATTTTTCTTTGTTTAAAAATATGTGAATGAATATGATCATTAACACAATGACACAAAATTCATTCCAAAAGGATCACGCGATTGGCTGATATTAAGCTTCAAATGTAGGAAGCATTGGGTGTGCTAATTGAACTATTTTTGGACTCACTGGTACCGATTGGTAAATTGACAGAAGTCATTACCGATACCAGCTATTTTGATAGTTGCTAAGGACAATAGGGTTGCGCAACGCAAAAATAAATATATTTGTTTGCAAAATTGGTAAACGATTATATTTCAAAATCAAAAATTTTAAAATATGAATCCCACGCAATATATTCGTTAAATTAACAACCCTGTTGTTTACATTTGAAATTGAATTAAAATTGCAATTGATGAAAATTGAATACCACTTGAGGGCAAAGCCTACTAACTTTATATTATCTAACTACTTATGCTATTAACTGGGGTCTTTGAATAGAATTGAGCGGTGGCAAGAAAAATGTCGTATTATTTTCTGCGATCATTTTTTGTATAATTTTGCTTTGTTTTCTCAATCAACTTGCATATTAACATCAAAAATGTCTACTTCTATACAAAATTCAAATTTTTCCAAAGGGCAGCATAAAATTGAACTATTCGCAGCTGTATGCTTCTTCTTTTGTCGGGCCAATTTCAATACAGAATTGTCCACTTGGCTCATTTTTTCTATAGAAACGTACTAGTACCAGCAAAAACGATCACTGTTTAATTTTTTTAATGGCGATTTCGTAAAACTATAAATTTAACACAAGAATAATCAATTCCTTAAATGCATTTCGATCCAAAATTAAACAAAGTTCATTTTAATTGTACTTTATTTCATTCATTTTTTGATAAAAGCGCAATATTATCGAAAACTTTGAGGAAAAGCAGCGAGATTTTAAAACTGTCAATCGACATTTCTGTGACACCGCACAATTAATTTTGGGTTGGTGTCAGGTTGTTATTAATTTTCGTAACACCCCTGTATATATTTATACATACATATACATTGTTAAAGCGATACATGCACTCATTAACTTAATAAACCCAAATAAAAAAAAAAGCAACACTAAAGTATTTGCATGTGCACATACTAATTGTTTGCAAATGGAATGGCGGAAGAAGAAAAAATAAAATTGAGGTTCGCTATCGAATCTATGGGATCACAAGCGTCACCAATAATAAAGTTGGAAAATTGACATATCTAGATTCATCAATACACAGCGAGGAAACGAGCTAAAATTAAAATGGTACAAAAAGCAACGAGTCATGAACTTTAACTCAAAACATCCGAAGTCAATAATAATGAATACAGCAAGAAGTTGTTTACAACTAAGCATTCGTTACCAATATCGGATATCGGACCCAATTTTTGATGAAGAAACGAATGAAGAAATAAGACGCATTTTAAAGGATAATGACTTTCCAAACCATTACTAGGATAATGACTTTCCAAACCATTACTAAAATCTCACAACAAGACAACAAATAGAGAACCCATAACAAAACGATTTATGTTCGTCACATATGTCCCACAACTGTCGGAAAGATTAGCAAACTCGAATTGCTATGAGACAGAACAAATACAGATAGCACACAAACCCAACAACACGTTACGAAGTATATTCAACAGGACCAAAAGCAATATTGATGCAATGGACAAGAGCAACTTAGTTTATAAAATACCATGTAACGGTACCAATGAAGAAAACTGTGATAAAATGTATATAGGGACAACCAAATCGACCAAGAACAACATTACCAGCACAGCCCAAAGATTCGCCATCGGCTTTAGCACTGGCTCGCGAGGCTAAGAACAGTATAGAAAGGAGCATATTCGCTTCTACGTATGCTAAAGCAGTTAAAGATAGATAATAATAGGCAATGCATCGCCCCTACCTTACAGAAAAACAGTGCCAAAATAGACCCCAACAAGGTGAGCAGGGATCAGCCTCAAATAAAAAAGAAAGTCGAGCCAAAGACCAAGTGCAACCGATGGATGTTGATCCTTCAGTTTCCAAGCTAGATACCCTTGATACGTTTGATGCTTTAATAGGCTTCGATCTGCTAATGCAGGCAGGGGTAACCCTAAACTTATACAGCGGTAGTATTACTTATTGCAATACGACAGAAGCGTAAGAGAGGAACATAAAAAGGTAATACTGAACAGGATCGGCACATTTTTGACCTCTAACGAGGCATTATTATAAACACTTCAGTCATTGACACAATTCACACAATAGTCAATCAAAAAGTGTACTCCAAGCTTTACCCATATCCTATGGGTGTAGCCGATTTCGTTACCAACGAAAGCTCTTAGTTTTTGAAAGACGATTTTATAAGACCATCTCGGTCTGCGTACAACAGTCCTACATAGGTTGTTGACAAAAAAGGCTTTGACTAAAACGGTAACAAAAAGATACAACTCGTCATTGACTTTCGAAAGTTAAACGAGCGAACCATTGCCGACCGGTATCCAATGCCAAGCATTCCAATGATTCTAGCGAATCTTGGAAAGGCTTGGGTACTACCAAATTTATCTAGCTGAAAAGGATCGCGCGAAAGCGGCGTTCTCAATAAAAAGCGGGAAATACGAATTCTGTCGCTTACCCTTTGGTTTGAAAAATGCAGGACTCATATTTCAGAGAGCAATCAATAATGTTCTAAGAGAACAAATCGGGAAAATATGCTATGTCTACGTAGATGACGTGCGAATATTTTCTAAAAACGAATCCGAGCATGTCAAACACATTGACACTGTGCTCCAACTGCTTTACAACGCCAATATGAGACTGTTGAACGAAAAAAGGAAATTTAAAAAAAAAAGCGTCAAATATTTTGGTTTCATCGTCTCTAGTGACGGAACAATTTACTGAAGAACGTAACGCTCAAATTCATTACAAGCCAGGGAAAGAAAACCTTGTGGCAGATGCCTTATCACGGCAAAATGTTAGATGATCAAATTCGAAGAGTTAATAGCGAACATAATCGCGCACATAGAGTGGCGAAAGAAAATATAAAACAAACTGGTTAATACGCTTTAACCAATGAAATAGTCTCAAATTGCAAAGTTTGTACTACTGCTAAATACGACCGTCGCCAAAATAACAAACCCATACCGTCTTATCTTGGCGAAATGGTGCATATTGATATATTCTCCACTGACCACGAGCTATTTCTGACCTGCGTGGACAAGTTTTCCGAATTCGCTGTTGTACAACCCTTATTATCTCGTACAATAACGGAGTTCAGTTAGTCAATATTTTTCCAAAAATAAAGACAATTTATTGTGACAACGGAGCATTGTTCAATTCAGAAACGATTTCTTCAATGTTAAAAAATCACGTCGAAATAGACATAGTTAACGCACCTCCATTGCATAGCTGCTCGAATATACAAGTAAAACGTTTCTACAGTGCATTGCTAGAGGTAACCAGATGCATGAAAATCTCTTAACCACTTAATGATACAACCCAAATAATAGTAAGAGCACCATACACATACATTTTATGTAGCGTTTCGTCTGTGTATGTATGCGTCTACTCTGTTGATTTGATGATGACGCAAGCAGGGCTGCCGACAGCGGTTGTGCCGAGGTCTGAGGTTTTATATACAATACTATCACCAACTACTATTACCAATAAATTTCATGGGGATACTCCAATTTTTATGAAAATGTTTCTTCTAGAGCTATATGATATAGTGATCCGATCCTGACAATTTTCATTCCTTATTTTTCCCGGGTTATAAGTAGCTCAAATCCCAAGTTTCATCCCATTAGCTCTTAAGACGGCTGAGTAAAACTCGTACGCACAGACGGACGTACGAACGTATAGACGGACATGGCTATATCAACTCAGCTTCTCATGCTGATCAAGATTATATATACTTTATGGGGTCGGAAACTTCTCTTTCTGTGCGCTACGAACATGTGACCAATTTTATAATACCCTCTGCAAGGGTATAAATATTTCCGAGCTGTTCAGCCTTTCTAAGATGATACATCCATCAGCTGCAGCGTTTAGGAATCTAGCTGACACTGGAGACGAAAAGGTGATCTTAAATGCAATTTTTATTTACTTACAATTAGTTATGAACAAAGATGATTCACAAATAAAGCGCAAATAGGAATAGCAGCTTTATGCGACAAACCCGTCGTGGAAAGAACGCGAGGCCACACTAAATCTCTGTCTCTGTTATATAAGAAAGTTGGCGATAAGTCCCCAAAATGTTTGTATTGGAATTCCGAAGACCATAGTACTACCAGTTGTCTGTCACATTCAGCGTTGTCAGTGAAACAACGGTTCGATTTTGCAAAAACCGCTCTGCTTTATATTCACTATCTTCGGAAGTGGCGCACTGTCGCTATGTGCAAAGCAACAATCCATGCAGTTACCTAGAGAAGAGTGTCCAATCGACTTGGGATCGCTAAATCCAAGTTAAGAAATTGCTACACACTGTGTCGAAGCCACGAGTGAATTGCAGTAAGGTATGATTGGACTTCTGAATCCTGAACTCCATTTTGTCATTTCAGTCACCTCCAACCGTTAATACCACTGGGTGGAAAATACCTTACAATCTAAAATTAGCTGACTCACACTTTTATAAGCTGCAAAAAATAGATATGCTTATTGGAGCAGAGGACTTCCAGTCGACCGGATTCGGAAATAACTCTACATTGGATACAGTCACACCCATCGACACTGGCTACGTTCGTTTCGAACAGGGTGGCTGAAATTCAAGAGTGGTCATAGAACGTAGTTTGGCGTCATGTGCCAACAAAACAGAACCCAGCTGACATAGTGTCACGAGGTTCCAGAATTTCTCGGTAGACCTCAATATGAGTGGCCTTTCAACGGACAAAGCGCGCAGGTTGGAGGGAAAAAAATCAGCTGTCATGCTGACTCTTAGGGTTGACGAGAACCCTCTCATCGAGTCCTATTCGTCACATGCAAAGTTATTACGGGTGTCCCGTTTCATCTGTAGATGTAAGAACAAATCGATCATGTTTGATTTCATTTCATAAAATTATTGATATATTGCAAAATAAAGAATTTCGAGAATATATTGAAATAGTTCGTAAGAGCGCCAAAGTGGGTCAGAAACTTCAAGAATTGAACCCCTTTATACACGAGAGTTGAGAGTTGGGGGCGACTTGTAAACGCTCCTATTACATATGATGCAAAATGTTCCCTCATTTTATTAGAAGCTATGTCCGTTATCTACATTGATCGAATTGTTATGTTGGTCCAAGAGCTTTGGTGAGCACCCTGCGTGAACAGTTGTAGGTTGTCAACGGTGCAGAAGTCTGTAGTCAGACAGTAATGTCTTGTGTCTTACGTTTCAAGTACAAGTCACGACTTATGATACAAATAATGGGAAATTTGCCGGCAGACAGAGTTAGAGAGCTCCACCCATTCAGCATTTGTGGCATAGATCTTTGTTGCAAAATCGAAGGCGAGGTGGACGCAGTTCGGGAAATCGCATCAAGAAGCGGATGCGAATTCGCGTTCATACCATATTTTGGGGGACGGCGAGCCCATAACACCTGGGCACCTGTTGGTCAGAGGACCGTTGAGGGCACCACGGGACTCTGGACCAAAAATGTGTCAGCGGCTAATTGAAGCGATGGCCCGGGTAATATATGCTAGGGCTCCAAAAGCGAGGCAAGTGAAACGAGCGGATACCCAACATCGCCATGGGAGACCTGGTCCTTGTCTCAGAGCCGAACCTACCGACGCAGCAGTAGATGGCAGCAGTGGTGGTGGCACAAGTTGGCATCCTTGCCGTTTTTTTGAAGGCTTTTTAGCCCTCCAAGGGGTGGTGTTGGCGCAGATGAGCGCTATGTGTGTGGGAGTCGCATGGAGCGAACTTGCTCGCTCTGCCTCGTTAGTTAAAGTTATGGAAATAAAAATATAGACGAAAATTATCTTTGAAAGCGAGCGCTTTTTTATTCCTTATTCGAAGTCCCGTCATTTAACGGTCCACCAATTACTTAGCAGAGTTTATTATAAAAACTCTTCAAAATTGTCATTATTTACTACCCTGCTTATTTCTGAAAATGGAGCACTTCCTTTTCATCCCACAGTGGTATTCATTTTCTTAAACAAATATAATTTATAAATTTATAAAAGATTGGTGAATTTAAAATATTTTTTATATGATTGATCAACTTTGAAGTCAAAGCTTAAGGGCACTGCTGTTTTTGTGAACACAGCTGTACATACAGCGGTGGCCACTCCGTTAGTGCCTTTGGTGTTTTTGAGTTTCAAGTAATCTTATAAAGAAATTGTAAATTTTTGGTATTTAGATACATGATATAAAGCGTAAATATGGTTATCTCAATTTTTTTCCCTGGGCAAATGTTTAGCAATTTTTTTTTAAAACCTACACTGCGCGACAACCGATTAGCACACCCTGTTACCTCTCATTGGAAATATAAATAACAGGTAACTGTAAATCTCTATCATGCTCTTTATATTTTTCTATCATTCTTCTGCATTTGTACTTAGTATAAAAACAAATAGCATGCTTTGGAAGTTTACCGTTAGTTAGTCTTATTTTTTATTAGAAATAAATGAAAAAATCATGCCATTTTTCTGCGACAACCGATTAGCACACTTCCCTTTTTGTGTGGATTTTTGTGTGAAAGCTGTCGGATCTGACTTATTATTAAATTAGATAAATTTTGAATTAAATAAATCGAAATTACTTAATTATGGGAAAAAGCAAAGCAGTTAGATGAGGCAGACTCACGAGACTCTGCGGCTAAAATCAAGCAAAAATCAGGTGTTAAGTCGAGTGTGCGGACTGTGCAACGCATTATTAAAAGTACAAGTACACAAAACGCCTTAAATTAAAAAAAAAAAACACCTCTAAACGCAAATAGAAAGATGCAGCGGCTTGAATTTTGTCGATTGATATGGCGACTTGTTGTCTTTTCGGATAAGGGAAAATTTAATTTAGATGGCTATTCGTACTACTTTCACGATCTTAGAAAGGAAGAGCTTGTTTTAGATCGACAGCTGTGCTGGTGGTGTCTTGGTGTGGGGAGCAATTACCTATTATGGAATTATACAACTTCAATTTTTGACAAGTCGAATGAATGCCACAGCTTACAATGGGGTATTGCAAACGGTTTTTTCTGCAATAAAGGAAATTTTTGGACCCTTGAAGTGGAAGTTCCAGCAGGATAACGTACCTATTCATACGTCCAAAGGTGTAAAGTCGTGGATTGGAAGTACCTTTGCTAAACTTACCTTCGGTAAATTGGCCCCCATACTCGCCTGATCTGAACATTATTGAAAATGATTGGGGATGGCTGGCACGTAAAGTATACGAATCAGGAAGGCAATATACAAATGAAATAGAGCTTATAGAAAGTATTAAAAAATGCCTGGAGCACCATTTCATTAGCCTACATTCAACAATTGTATGACTCTTTACCCAAAAGGATGTATAAGGTCATACTTAACCGTGGTGGCACAACACACTATTAATTTTGTTTATATGTAAATAAGTTAAAACAGATTGAATTAACAATAAAAACATTTTCGAGTGGGTGTGCTAATCGGTTGGCGCGAAAATTTAAGACGATTTCTTATATTAATTTAGATAATATTCTCTTTAAACGTTATTAATAAAGTTAATATCCTAAATTTTATTTTTCTTTGTTTAAAAATATGTGAATGAATATGATCATTAACACAATGACACAAAATTCATTCCAAAAGGATCACGCGATTGGCTGATATTAAGCTTCAAATGTAGGAAGCATTGGGTGTGCTAATTGAACTATTTTTGGACTCACTGGTACCGATTGGTAAATTGACAGAAGTCATTACCGATACCAGCTATTTTGATAGTTGCTAAGGACAATAGGGTTGCGCAACGCAAAAATAAATATATTTGTTTGCAAAATTGGTAAACGATTATATTTCAAAATCAAAAATTTTAAAATATGAATCCCACGCAATATATTCGTTAAATTAACAACCCTGTTGTTTACATTTGAAATTGAATTAAAATTGCAATTGATGAAAATTGAATACCACTTGAGGGCAAAGCCTACTAACTTTATATTATCTAACTACTTATGCTATTAACTGGGGTCTTTGAATAGAATTGAGCGGTGGCAAGAAAAATGTCGTATTATTTTCTGCGATCATTTTTTGTATAATTTTGCTTTGTTTTCTCAATCAACTTGCATATTAACATCAAAAATGTCTACTTCTATACAAAATTCAAATTTTTCCAAAGGGCAGCATAAAATTGAACTATTTGCAGCTGTATGCTTCTTCTTTTGTCGGGCCAATTTCAATAGAGAATTGTCCACTTGGCTCATTTTTTCTATAGAAACGTACTAGTACCAGCAAAAACGATCGCTGTTTAATTTTTTTAATGGCGATTTCGTAAAACTATAAATTTAACACAAGAATAATCAATTCCTTAAATGCATTTCGATCCAAAATTAAACAAAGTTCATTTTAATTGTACTTTATTTCATTCATTTTTTGATAAAAGCGCAATATTATCGAAAACTTTGAGGAAAAGCAGCGAGATTTTAAAACTGTCAATCGACATTTCTGTGACACCGCACAATTAATTTTGGGTTGGTGTCAGGTTGTTATTAATTTTCGTAACACCCCTGTATATATTTATACATACATATACATTGTTAAAGCGATACATGCACTCATTAACTTAATAAACCCAAATAAAAAAAAAAAGCAACACTAAAGTATTTGCATGTGCACATACTAATTGTTTGCAAATGGAATGGCGGAAGAAGAAAAAATAAAATTGAGGTTCGCTATCGAATCTATGGGATCACAAGCGTCACCAATAATAAAGTTGGAAAATTGACATATCTAGATTCATCAATACACAGCGAGGAAACGAGCTAAAATTAAAATGGTACAAAAAGCAACGAGTCATGAACTTTAACTCAAAACATCCGAAGTCAATAATAATGAATACAGCAAGAAGTTGTTTACAACTAAGCATTCGTTACCAATATCGGATATCGGACCCAATTTTTGATGAAGAAACGAATGAAGAAATAAGACGCATTTTAAAGGATAATGACTTTCCAAACCATTACTAGGATAATGACTTTCCAAACCATTACTAAAATCTCACAACAAGACAACAAATAGAGAACCCATAACAAAACGATTTATGTTCGTCACATATGTCCCACAACTGTCGGAAAGATTAGCAAACTCGAATTGCTATGAGACAGAACAAATACAGATAGCACACAAACCCAACAACACGTTACGAAGTATATTCAACAGGACCAAAAGCAATATTGATGCAATGGACAAGAGCAACTTAGTTTATAAAATACCATGTAACGGTACCAATGAAGAAAACTGTGATAAAATGTATATAGGGACAACCAAATCGACCAAGAACAACATTACCAGCACAGCCCAAAGATTCGCCATCGGCTTTAGCACTGGCTCGCGAGGCTAAGAACAGTATAGAAAGGAGCATATTCGCTTCTACGTATGCTAAAGCAGTTAAAGATAGATAATAATAGGCAATGCATCGCCCCTACTTTACAGAAAAACAGTGCCAAAATAGACCCCAACAAGGTGAGCAGGGATCAGCCTCAAATAAAAAAGAAAGTCGAGCCAAAGACCAAGTGCAACCGATGGATGTTGATCCTTCAGTTTCCAAGCTAGATACCCTTGATACGTTTGATGCTTTGGGGGGGGTAACCCTAAACTTATACAGCGGTAGTATTACTTATTTCAACACGACAGAAGCGTAAGAGAGGAACATAAAAAGGTAATACTGAACAGGATCGGCACATTTTTGACCTCTAACGAGGCATTATTATAAACACTTCAGTCATTGACACAATTCACACAATAGTCAATCAAAAAGTGTACTCCAAGCTTTACCCATATCCTATGGGTGTAGCCGATTTCGTTACCAACGAAAGCTCTTAGTTTTTGAAAGACGATTTTATAAGACCATCTCGGTCTGCGTACAACAGTCCTACATAGGTTGTTGACAAAAAAGGCTTTGACTAAAACGGTAACAAAAAGATACAACTCGTCATTGACTTTCGAAAGTTAAACGAGCGAACCATTGCCGACCGGTATCCAATGCCAAGCATTCCAATGATTCTAGCGAATCTTGGAAAGGCTTGGGTACTACCAAATTTATCTAGCTGAAAAGGATCGCGCGAAAGCGGCGTTCTCAATAAAAAGCGGGAAATACGAATTCTGTCGCTTACCCTTTGGTTTGAAAAATGCAGGACTCATATTTCAGAGAGCAATCAATGATGTTCTAAGAGAACAAATCGGGAAAATATGCTATGTCTACGTAGATGACGTGCGAATATTTTCTAAAAACGAATCCGAGCATGTCAAACACATTGACACTGTGCTCCAACTGCTTTACAACGCCAATATGAGACTGTTGAACGAAAAAAGGAAATTTAAAAAAAAAAGCGTCAAATATTTTGGTTTCATCGTCTCTAGTGACGGAACAATTTACTGAAGAACGTAACGCTCAAATTCATTACAAGCCAGGGAAAGAAAACCTTGTGGCAGATGCCTTATCACGGCAAAATGTTAGATGATCAAATTCGAAGAGTTAATAGCGAACATAATCGCGCACATAGAGTGGCGAAAGAAAATATAAAACAAACTGGTTAATACGCTTTAACCAATGAAATAGTCTCAAATTGCAAAGTTTGTACTACTGCTAAATACGACCGTCGCCAAAATAACAAACCCATACCGTCTTATCTTGGCGAAATGGTGCATATTGATATATTCTCCACTGACCACGAGCTATTTCTGACCTGCGTGGACAAGTTTTCCGAATTCGCTGTTGTACAACCCTTATTATCTCGTACAATAACGGAGTTCAGTTAGTCAATATTTTTCCAAAAATAAAGACAATTTATTGTGACAACGGAGCATTGTTCAATTCAGAAACGATTTCTTCAATGTTAAAAAATCACGTCGAAATAGACATAGTTAACGCACCTCCATTGCATAGCTGCTCGAATATACAAGTAAAACGTTTCTACAGTGCATTGCTAGAGGTAACCAGATGCATGAAAATCTCTTAACCACTTAATGATACAACCCAAATAATAGTAAGAGCACCATACACATACATTTTATGTAGCGTTTCGTCTGTGTATGTATGCGTCTACTCTGTTGATTTGATGATGACGCAAGCAGGGCTGCCGACAGCGGTTGTGCCGAGGTCTGAGGTTTTATATACAATACTATCACCAACTACTATTACCAATAAATTTCATGGGGATACTCCAATTTTTATGAAAATGTTTCTTCTAGAGCTATATGATATAGTGATCCGATCCTGACAATTTTCATTCCTTATTTTTCCCGGGTTATAAGTAGCTCAAATCCCAAGTTTCATCCCATTAGCTCTTAAGACGGCTGAGTAAAACTCGTACGCACAGACGGACGTACGAACGTATAGACGGACATGGCTATATCAACTCAGCTTCTCATGCTGATCAAGATTATATATACTTTATGGGGTCGGAAACTTCTCTTTCTGTGCGCTACGAGCATGTGACCAATTTTATAATACCCTCTGCAAGGGTATAAATATTTCCGAGCTGTTCAGCCTTTCTAAGATGATACATCCATCAGCTGCAGCGTTTAGGAATCTAGCTGACACTGGAGACGAAAAGGTGATCTTAAATGCAATTTTTATTTACTTACAATTAGTTATGAACAAAGATGATTCACAAATAAAGCGCAAATAGGAATAGCAGCTTTATGCGACAAACCCGTCGTGGAAAGAACGCGAGGCCACACTAAATCTCTGTCTCTGTTATATAAGAAAGTTGGCGATAAGTCCCCAAAATGTTTGTATTGGAATTCCGAAGACCATAGTACTACCAGTTGTCTGTCACATTCAGCGTTGTCAGTGAAACAACGGTTCGATTTTGCAAAAACCGCTCTGCTTTATATTCACTATCTTCGGAAGTGGCGCACTGTCGCTATGTGCAAAGCAACAATCCATGCAGTTACCTAGAGAAGAGTGTCCAATCGACTTGGGATCGCTAAATCCAAGTTAAGAAATTGCTACACACTGTGTCGAAGCCACGAGTGAATTGCAGTAAGGTATGATTGGACTTCTGAATCCTGAACTCCATTTTGTCATTTCAGTCACCTCCAACCGTTAATACCACTGGATGGAAAATACCTTACAATCTAAAATTAGCTGACTCACACTTTTATAAGCTGCAAAAAATAGATATGCTTATTGGAGCAAAGGACTTCCAGTCGACCGGATTCGGAAATAACTCTACATTGGATACAGTCACACCCATCGACACTGGCTACGTTCGTTTCGAACAGGGTGGCTGAAATTCAAGAGTGGTCATAGAACGTAGTTTGGCGTCATGTGCCAACAAAACAGAACCCAGCTGACATAGTGTCACGAGGTTCCAGAATTTCTCGGTAGACCTCAATATGAGTGGCCTTTCAACGGACAAAGCGCGCAGGTTGGAGGGAAAAAAATCAGCTGTCATGCTGACTCTTAGGGTTGACGAGAACCCTCTCATCGAGTCCTATTCGTCACATGCAAAGTTATTACGGGTGTCCCGTTTCATCTGTAGATGTAAGAACAAATCGATCATGTTTGATTTCATTTCATAAAATTATTGATATATTGCAAAATAAAGAATTTCGAGAATATATTGAAATAGTTCGTAAGAGCGCCAAAGTGGGTCAGAAACTTCAAGAATTGAACCCCTTTATACACGAGAGTTGAGAGTTGGGGGCGACTTGTAAACGCTCCTATTACATATGATGCAAAATGTTCCCTCATTTTATCAGAAGCTATGTCCGTTATCTACATTGATCGAATTGTTATGTTGGTCCAAGAGCTTTGGTGAGCACCCTGCGTGAACAGTTGTAGGTTGTCAACGGTGCAGAAGTCTGTAGTCAGACAGTAATGTCTTGTGTCTTACGTTTCAAGTACAAGTCACGACTTATGATACAAATAATGGGAAATTTGCCGGCAGACAGAGTTAGAGAGCTCCACCCATTCAGCATTTGTGGCATAGATCTTTGTTGCAAAATCGAAGGCGAGGTGGACGCAGTTCGGGAAATCGCATCAAGAAGCGGATGCGAATTCGCGTTCATACCATATTTTGGGGGACGGCGAGCCCATAACACCTGGGCACCTGTTGGTCAGAGGACCGTTGAGGGCACCACGGGACTCTGGACCAAAAATGTGTCAGCGGCTAATTGAAGCGATGGCCCGGGTAATATATGCTAGGGCTCCAAAAGCGAGGCAAGTGAAACGAGCGGATACCCAACATCGCCATGGGAGACCTGGTCCTTGTCTCAGAGCCGAACCTACCGACGCAGCAGTAGATGGCAGCAGTGGTGGTGGCACAAGTTGACATCCTTGCCGTTTTTTTGAAGGCTTTTTAGCCCTCCAAGGGGTGGTGTTGGCGCAGATGAGCGCTATGTGTGTGGGAGTCGCATGGAGCGAACTTGCTCGCTCTGCCTCGTTAGTTAAAGTTATGGAAATAAAAATATAGACGAAAATTATCTTTGAAAGCGAGCGCTTTTTTATTCCTTATTCGAAGTCCCGTCATTTAACGGTCCACCAATTACTTAGCAGAGTTTATTATAAAAACTCTTCAAAATTGTCATTATTTACTACCCTGCTTATTTCTGAAAATGGAGCACTTCCTTTTCATCCCACAGTGGTATTCATTTTCTTAAACAAATATAATTTATAAATTTATAAAAGATTGGTGAATTTAAAGTATTTTTTATATGATTGATCAACTTTGAAGTCAAAGCTTAAGGGCACTGCTGTTTTTGTGAACACAGCTGTACATACAGCGGTGGCCACTCCGTTAGTGCCTTTGGTGTTTTTGAGTTTCAAGTAATCTTATAAAGAAATTGTAAATTTTTGGTATTTAGATACATGATATAAAGCGTAAATATGGTTATCTCAATTTTTTTCCCTGGGCAAATGTTTAGCAATTTTTTTCTAAAACCTACACTGCGCGACAACCGATTAGCACACCCTGTTACCTCTCATTGGAAATATAAATAACAGGTAACTGTAAATCTCTATCATGCTCTTTATATTTTTCTATCATTCTTCTGCATTTGTACTTAGTATAAAAACAAATAGCATGCTTTGGAAGTTTACCGTTAGTTAGTCTTATTTTTTATTAGAAATAAATGAAAAAATCATGCCATTTTTCTGCGACAACCGATTAGCACACTTCCCTTTTTGTGTGGATTTTTGTGTGAAAGCTGTCGGATCTGACTTATTATTAAATTAGATAAATTTTGAATTAAATAAATCGAAATTACTTAATTATGGGAAAAAGCAAAGCAGTTAGATGAGGCAGACTCACGAGACTCTGCGGCTAAAATCAAGCAAAAATCAGGTGTTAAGTCGAGTGTGCGGACTGTGCAACGCATTATTAAAAGTACAAGTACACAAAACGCCTTAAATTAAAAAAAAAAAAACACCTCTAAACGCAAATAGAAAGATGCAGCGGCTTGAATTTTGTCGATTGATATGGCGACTTGTTGTCTTTTCGGATAAGGGAAAATTTAATTTAGATGGCTATTCGTACTACTTTCACGATCTTAGAAAGGAAGAGCTTGTTTTAGATCGACAGCTGTGCTGGTGGTGTCTTGGTGTGGGGAGCAATTACCTATTATGGAATTATACAACTTCAATTTTTGACAAGTCGAATGAATGCCACAGCTTACAATGGGGTATTGCAAACGGTTTTTTCTGCAATAAAGGAAATTTTTGGACCCTTGAAGTGGAAGTTCCAGCAGGATAACGTACCTATTCATACGTCCAAAGGTGTAAAGTCGTGGATTGGAAGTACCTTTGCTAAACTTACCTTCGGTAAATTGGCCCCCATACTCGCCTGATCTGAACATTATTGAAAATGATTGGGGATGGCTGGCACGTAAAGTATACGAATCAGGAAGGCAATATACAAATGAAATAGAGCTTATAGAAAGTATTAAAAATGCCTGGAGCACCATTTCATTAGCCTACATTCAACAATTGTATGACTCTTTACCCAAAAGGATGTATAAGGTCATACTTAACCGTGGTGGCACAACACACTATTAATTTTGTTTATATGTAAATAAGTTAAAACAGATTGAATTAACAATAAAAACATTTTCGAGTGGGTGTGCTAATCGGTTGGCGCGAAAATTTAAGACGATTTCTTATATTAATTTAGATAATATTCTCTTTAAACGTTATTAATAAAGTTAATATCCTAAATTTTATTTTTCTTTGTTTAAAAATATGTGAATGAATATGATCATTAACACAATGACACAAAATTCATTCCAAAAGGATCACGCGATTGGCTGATATTAAGCTTCAAATGTAGGAAGCATTGGGTGTGCTAATTGATTGTCGGGCAGTGTATAATATAATAGATACACATGGGCACTCTTTAAGGAAGTCGTAGATGCGACGCGATTCTGAAGGTGACCGTATTTAAAGCTATCGGTTGTCAATAGCGATGAATGTTAAAAACGCTTTTGACACGGCGAACTGAGGCTGTATTTTAGATGCAATTCAGAACCGATTGGATCCGATGATGGTTGTTGCACTGACGCTTGTTGCAAAAGAACTGCCCACAGTGGAAGAGTTAGCCAACTCAGCATTACGCTAACTATAGATCAGTGGGGTTGAAACTAGCCACGCATAAATGAGAACCGATCCTTATAAGCAGTACAAAAAAAGATGGAAATAGCCCATATAATCGATGACGGAGCATTGGTGGAAAAAAATCCGATACCTAGAAGTCTGGCTGGACACTCGCCTCTGCTTCAAGGAGCACTTAGCATATGTCCAACCAAAGATTGCGAAGACCGGGAGTGCACTATTTTCCAAATCTCTAAGACCTGTATAATATCAGGGGTGTCACAGAAATCTCTAGAGATTTTGAGCCATTTGTTTTTGAAATGTACCAAATGAAATGTTGGTGTCACAGAAATCAAAGACATTTCTATTTTTGAACTATTTTTGGACTCACTGGTACCGATTGGTAAATTGACAGAAGTCATTACCGATACCAGCTATTTTGATAGTTGCTAAGGACAATAGGGTTGCGCAAATAAATATATTTGTTTGCAAAATTGGTAAACGATTATATTTCAAAATCAAAAATTTTAAAATATGAATCCCACGCAATATATTCGTTAAATTAACAACCCTGTTGTTTACATTTGAAATTGAATTAAAATTGCAATTGATGAAAATTGAATACCACTTGAGGGCAAAGCCTACTAACTTTATATTATCTAACTACTTATGCTATTAACTGGGGTCTTTGAATAGAATTGAGCGGTGGCAAGAAAAATGTCGTATTATTTTCTGCGATCATTTTTTGTATAATTTTGCTTTGTTTTCTCAATCAACTTGCATATTAACATCAAAAATGTCTACTTCTATACAAAATTCAAATTTTTCCAAAGGGCAGCATAAAATTGAACTATTCGCAGCTGTATGCTTCTTCTTTTGTCGGGCCAATTTCAATACAGAATTGTCCACTTGGCTCATTTTTTCTATAGAAACGTACTAGTACCAGCAAAAACGATCGCTGTTTAATTTTTTTAATGGCGATTTCGTAAAACTATAAATTTAACACAAGAATAATCAATTCCTTAAATGCATTTCGATCCAAAATTAAACAAAGTTCATTTTAATTGTACTTTATTTCATTCATTTTTTGATAAAAGCGCAATATTATCGAAAACTTTGAGGAAAAGCAGCGAGATTTTAAAACTGTCAAACGACATTTCTGTGACACCGCACAATTGATTTTGGGTTGGTGTCAGGTTGTTATTAATTTTCGTAACACCCCTGTATATATTTATACATACATATACATTGTTAAAGCGATACATGCACTCATTAACTTAATAAACCCAAATAAAAAAAAAAGCAACACTAAAGTATTTGCATGTGCACATACTAATTGTTTGCAAATGGAATGGCGGAAGAAGAAAAAATAAAATTGAGGTTCGCTATCGAATCTATGGGATCACAAGCGTCACCAATAATAAAGTTGGAAAATTGACATATCTAGATTCATCAATACACAGCGAGGAAACGAGCTAAAATTAAAATGGTACAAAAAGCAACGAGTCATGAACTTTAGCTCAAAACATCCGAAGTAAATAATAATGAATACAGCAAGATGTTGTTTACAACGAATGCTTAGCATATCGGACCCAATTTTTGATGAAGAAACGAATGAAGAAATAAGACGCATTTTAAAGGATAATGACTTTCCAAACCATTACTAGGATAATGACTTTCCAAACCATTACTAAAATCTCACAACAAGACAACAAATAGAGAACCCATAACAAAACGATTTATGTTCGTCACATATGTCCCACAACTGTCGGAAAGATTAGCAAACTCGAATTGCTATGAGACAGAACAAATACAGATAGCACACAAACCCAACAACACGTTACGAAGTATATTCAACAGGACCAAAAGCAATATTGATGCAATGGACAAGAGCAACTTAGTTTATAAAATACCATGTAACGGTACCAATGAAGAAAACTGTGATAAAATGTATATAGGGACAACCAAATCGACCAAGAACAACATTACCAGCACAGCCCAAAGATTCGCCATCGGCTTTAGCACTGGCTCGCGAGGCTAAGAACAGTATAGAAAGGAGCATATTCGCTTCTACGTATGCTAAAGCAGTTAAAGATAGATAATAATAGGCAATGCATCGCCCCTACTTTACAGAAAAACAGTGCCAAAATAGACCCCAACAAGGTGAGCAGGGATCAGCCTCAAATAAAAAAGAAAGTCGAGCCAAAGACCAAGTGCAACCGATGGATGTTGATCCTTCAGTTTCCAAGCTAGATACCCTTGATACGTTTGATGCTTTGGGGGGGGGTAACCCTAAACTTATACAGCGGTAGTATTACTTATTTCAACACGACAGAAGCGTAAGAGAGGAACATAAAAAGGTAATACTGAACAGGATCGGCACATTTTTGACCTCTAACGAGGCATTATTATAAACACTTCAGTCATTGACACAATTCACACAATAGTCAATCAAAAGTGTACTCCAAGCTTTACCCATATCCTATGGGTGTAGCCGATTTCGTTACCAACGAAAGCTCTTAGTTTTTGAAAGACGATTTTATAAGACCATCTCGGTCTGCGTACAACAGTCCTACATAGGTTGTTGACAAAAAAGGCTTTGACTAAAACGGTAACAAAAAGATACAACTCGTCATTGACTTTCGAAAGTTAAACGAGCGAACCATTGCCGACCGGTATCCAATGCCAAGCATTCCAATGATTCTAGCGAATCTTGGAAAGGCTTGGGTACTACCAAATTTATCTAGCTGAAAAGGATCGCGCGAAAGCGGCGTTCTCAATAAAAAGCGGGAAATACGAATTCTGTCGCTTACCCTTTGGTTTGAAAAATGCAGGACTCATATTTCAGAGAGCAATCAATGATGTTCTAAGAGAACAAATCGGGAAAATATGCTACGAAACTACTAAAACGAATCCGAGCATGTCAAACACATTGACACTGTGCTCCAACTGCTTTACAACGCCAATATGAGACTGTTGAACGAAAAAAGGAAATTTAAAAAAAAAAGCGTCAAATATTTTGGTTTCATCGTCTCTAGTGACGGAACAATTTACTGAAGAACGTAACGCTCAAATTCATTACAAGCCAGGGAAAGAAAACCTTGTGGCAGATGCCTTATCACGGCAAAATGTTAGATGATCAAATTCGAAGAGTTAATAGCGAACATAATCGCGCACATAGAGTGGCGAAAGAAAATATAAAACAAACTGGTTAATACGCTTTAACCAATGAAATAGTCTCAAATTGCAAAGTTTGTACTACTGCTAAATACGACCGTCGCCAAAATAACAAACCCATACCGTCTTATCTTGGCGAAATGGTGCATATTGATATATTCTCCACTGACCACGAGCTATTTCTGACCTGCGTGGACAAGTTTTCCGAATTCGCTGTTGTACAACCCTTATTATCTCGTACAATAACGGAGTTCAGTTAGTCAATATTTTTCCAAAAATAAAGACAATTTATTGTGACAACGGAGCATTGTTCAATTCAGAAACGATTTCTTCAATGTTAAAAAATCACGTCGAAATAGACATAGTTAACGCACCTCCATTGCATAGCTGCTCGAATATACAAGTAAAACGTTTCTACAGTGCATTGCTAGAGGTAACCAGATGCATGAAAATCTCTTAACCACTTAATGATACAACCCAAATAATAGTAAGAGCAGCAATTGAATATAATAACACAATCCATTCAGTTACAGAAGAAAAACCAGTTGAAATTTTTCGTGCACAAAACACTGATTTGCGAGAAAATATCAAAGGAAGGCTAAACAAATCCCAGCAAAATCCACTTTAATGATGCAACGCAGATAGAGGAAATAGAGTATTTGACGTAAGTGACCAAGTATTCATTAAAAGAAAAAAAAGCTTAGGAAACAAACTATCGCCATTGTGTTGTGAGGGACGCGTGCAAGCAGACCTGGAAACGTCTGTACTTATTAATTTGATCAAGTTCCTACAGATGTTACATAACACCACACAGCTACTATAGTCCCTGGTAAAACGGTAAAACTGTCAGTCGTAAACGCAGCAGGGGCATGGATTATAGACTTCTCCGATGCAAATTACATGCCTGTGCAAACGGCATCTGACTGAATTCACGAAAATCAAAGACGATACTGTACAACTGACTGAATTACAAGACTTACATGCGAAAACTTGTAGAAGTAAATATAAAAGATGTCCAAAATCTTTTGGCCGCGTTGCGAATTCACAACAGGACAGAAAGCAGAAATGAAATGAATGCAAATAACAGAAGCACAGCTAATTCAGTCCAACAATAGACAAATAATAATTAACACAGAAACTCAAAGGCAAAATAATTTTCTTACAGATACAATTAATAAAACCAGAGGGCCGGGGCTAACTTCGACCGTGTCAAAGTTTGTATACCCTTGCAACTTTTATGGTAACTCTTTTCTTACCTATAGCCATCAAAGTGAAAAAACGTTCAAGCTAAAAAGGCTAATGTTTGCGAAAGAACGGCCTACAATCTTAGCATAGATTTAGATAAAAAACTAAGATATTGATCAAAGTCACTGTTTTCCACCGATCGTTCCTATGGGAGCTATATGATATAGTAACCCGATCTTTATCAAATTCGGCACAGTCATTAACAGATATATTAAACTAACAAATGTTTAATTTGAAAGCAATCGCGTCAAAAGTAACGAAGTTATTGACAAAAGTCACTGTTTTCAAAAGATCGTTCCTATGCTATATGATATAGTCACCCGATCTTGATCAAATTTGGCACAGTCGTTTATATGTGTAATTAACTCACCAATATTTCATGACAATAGCTCAGAAAATAACAAAGTTATTGAGAAAAGTCACTGTTCGTGACTTTGCCATTTGTATGGGAGCTATATGATATAGTGATCCGATCCGGGTGAATCCGAGATATACAACGCCTGCAGTATATACAAGCCTACATGCAAAATTTCAGCTCTGTAGCTTTAACGGTCTAGGAGGAGTTTGCGTTGATCCAGACGGACGGACAGACGGACGGACGGACATGGCTATTTGAACTCGTCTCGTCGTGCTGATCAAGAATATATTTACTTATATGGTCGGAAATGCTTCCTTCTATGCGTTGCACACTTCTGACTGTTGTACCCTTTTTGCAAGGGTATAAAAAGCTTCTGCTCTCTGACGTGACGGTCGTGTTTTTGCATAGCTCCTGAGTTTTTATTAATATTTATTGTTTTCTCTCAGTTTTTAATTGTGCTTAGCTTGTTTACGCTTTCGCTGGTGTTGTTTGCTTGACACCCTTGTGTTTTATTTCCATAATTCGCCAAATTAATCAGTTTAAACAGTTTTTTCTATTTCTTGATTAGTGTTTGGTGCATTTAATTTTTTTTCTTTTTATTTTTTCTCTCTCGTCATTGCTTCTGCAGTTGCTCCCCTCATCGCCCCATTATACCATCAGTGCTAGTGGCTTTGTTGTTCTATCTGCTTTGTGTTTGTGCTCAGCTTCTCTCCCGCGTAATCACTTTTGTAAGGCCGCCTCTCAAAGGTCGGCTTATAACTGTTCTTGCACTCTCTCTTGTGCTGTGCACTCTAGCTGTTCTCTTTGTTTTATTTGTAATTATTGATTTCTTATCGATAATTATCTTTGTGCTGTGTATTTAAATTTTTCTATTTATTCTTATATATATAAATTTATTTTTTTTTTTTGCCTTGTGTTTCCTTTGGCTCTATAATGGCTTGTTGTCTACCTACTTGCAAGCATTCTGATCGTTTTGATGATCAGTATAGAGCAATATCTTGTTGGCTTTGCGATAATCTTATTCACTTAAAATGTGCTGGCCTCAATGGCCGTGACTACGACAAATTTTCTGGTTTGTCTGTGTCTAAGCCTGAGCTTGGCTTAATGCGCTGGACTTGCCCATCTTGTGCCAGCCAGCAGCTTGATTTTAGCCGTATGTATACGGATATTCGTTTAAAGTTTCTTTCTTTAAACAAACTGGCCAAACAGCTGTCTAACGAGTGTGACTCTAGCGTAGAAATGTACCATTGAGTTGCAAGTCCATTACAAGCCCTGGTGTACCTCATTCTATCCCTCACGGGAACTCTGATCAATCACAGGATTATGCTAGCTCTCAATCACTTGCGGATCCCAATGCTCCTCCGCCTCCACTAACTGTAGTGCCTCATCGCAAACAATTATTTATCTCTAGGCTTGCTCCTTCTACTTCTGAGTCGTCTGTGGCAGCTTACATTAGTAATATATGCCCTGCTAAAGTTTTAATTCAAAAGTTTAAGTTTTCTAGGCCTCGCGAAATCTCCTCTTTTAAAATTACAGTACCTAATGAGTATTTCTCAGCTATGGTTGACACTAATTTCTGGCCAGAGGGCCTAGTTGTACACGAGTTTGCGCCCAATAAGCGCTTCCGTCCGTTGCCTGTCCACCTTCCTAATTTATCTTCTGCTTCAAAAAACTAATAACGTCTAGTCTTTCCATCCATTATCAAAATGTAAGAGGACTTCTTACCAAGCTCTCGAACCTGTTCTGTGATAGCCAAACCTTTTCGGCTGACATATTAGCTTTCTCTGAAACTTGGCTTAACTCCTCTGTTTTGGATAATGAAATTCTTTCTAATAACTTTATTTCTTATAGGCTTGATCGTGTTGGTCGTCGTGGCGGTGGAGTACTTATTGCTGTCAACTCGAATCTGTGTTCAAGTGTTGTGCCGATTGATCTGCCCTTAGGTGTTGGGTGTATTTGCGTCGAAGTTACATGTTCCAACTTTAGCTTATATATTTCTTGTTCATATATTCCTCCAGCTTCTGATATAATGACCTATATGCACAATGCTGATGCTTTGCAAACTATTTTTGATCGTCTTAAAGATCGCTATTTCCTTATAGTTTTAGGTGATTTCAACTTGCCTAATATTTCTTGGCTTGTTGATGATAATCTATCTTTCTTAATTCCTTCATCTCAACATGTTTTTCTTGATAGCCTACTTGAATGTCCGCTATATCAGTTGAATTCTTTCCTTAACTCTTCTCCTTACCTATAGCCATCAAAGTGAAAAAACGTTCAAGCTAAAAAGGCTAATGTTTGCGAAAGAACGGCCTACAATCTTAGCATAGATTTATATAAAAACTAAGATATTGATCAAAGTCACTGTTTTCCACCGATCGTTCCTATGGAAGCTATATGATATAGTAACCCGATCTTTATCAAATTCGGCACAGTCATTAACAGATATATTAAACTAACAAATGTTTAATTTGAAAGCAATCGCGTCAAAAGTAACGAAGTTATTGACAAAAGTCACTGTTCGTGACTTTGCCATTTGTATGGGAGCTATATGATATAGTGAACCGATCCGGGTGAATCCGAGATATATAACGCCTGCAGTATATACAAGCCTACATGCAAAATTTCAGCTCTGTAGCTTTAACGGTCTAGGAGGAGGTTGCGTTGATCCAGACGGACGGACAGACGGACGGACGGACGGACATGGCTATTTCACCTCGTCTCGTCGTGCTGATCAAGAATATATATACTTTATATGGTCGGAAATGCTTCCTTCTATGCGTTGCACACTTCTGACCAAAATTAATATACCCTTTTTGCAAGGGTATAATAATACAATCCAGAAGTGGTGAAATTACCAATATCCCACACTTCTACGAAAAGTTACTAGCAAGAAATATAATGCTAAAACAGAATTTCCAGACTTTATGCCTACTATCACGCTTGTCAAATCAAATTTAATAAGCCCAGGTATTTTCGATCAAGAATATTTAACATATATTTTTACGGAACAGTTCACAACGGTCTCCATAGTCAGTTTAATAAGAGTGTCCAACATTAAAAGATTTCACATGAACAAGGTTCCTGGCATTCTGGCTTCCCCTTTGCTGCATATAACATTAAAAGATTTCACATGAACAAGGTTCCTGGCATTCTGGCTTCCCCTTTGCTGCATATAATGGGACACGATCATGTGTTAAGTCTACCTTTGCTACAGTGAATGAATGAACACAACCTTAATTCCATCCGGGAGCTGAACGATGATGTGACGCCCAACGGATTCCCCAAGGTTTGGTTGTAGCCTTCTTGCTCTGTAGCCTCGACGTAGCTGGTCATTGTCAGTAACAGAGGAAGTCAGCTGAGAGGAGAAATTATCGAACAATCCAACGAACTGCCCCGCACTAAGACTTAGAACAATCTGTGCAACTGCAACATCGATGTGTCGAATGTTATATATACGCTAACACTGCGTGTAACCAAGAGTTAATAGCTTGACCTTGCCTTGCATATCTACTTCTTATGTATTTAGCTTTAAATTCGCATTCCCATTTATGTATGTATATATTGTGTTGTACTATCGACTAAACAATAAAGGTAAATTGCTCCGGCACCTCGCCGTAATTATATTCTTTAATCTTTAATACATTGCTGAGCCACAAGGCCAGTGATCTACAGATATCTAACCGTATCTCGACCTAATTCATTCCTTTGGGTTGGATACCACGGCTAACACTACTGGTAATCAGTGGACGGACCCAGCAACTTAATTTACATACATACATATGTATAAACTACTACTTTGATTAACGTCAATAGCTCAAACGTAGATTTGTAATTATATATACATACATACAGTTTGTCAAGAAAGTGCTTACACACAGGGAAAACATTTTAATTTTATACTTTAAAACGAAAAAAAACAGTAAGAATGTATTTATCCAATATTTTTTTAAATGAAAATTAGTAAACTAAAGTAAAAATTATTAGTAAGTAAAAAATAAATCAAAATATGTTTCCATTAAGAAAAGAAATTAACAAAAAAATTAACAAAAATCAACTGCCACAACTAAAACTATTAATTCATTAAAGCGTTTTAACTACTTAGTACTTAAAACTAATATTGTGTGTGGCCACCATTGGCATCTATGACTGCTCCCAAGCGTCTTTTCATTGATTGGACCAGGTTACTGACATATTCCACTGGGATATTTTGCCATTCCTCCAAAACATTGGTTTTCAGCTCCGTTTTTTTCTTAGGATGTCTCTTGGCGGTTCGCTTCTTCAGATAAGCCCACAAATTTTCAATGGGATTTAGGTCCGGGCTTTGAGCTGGTGTATCCAACACATTTTTACAGTTGTGGAGCAGCCAGCACCTTACAACATTTGCCTTATGTTTGGGATCATTGTCTTGATAAAACCTAAAAGTAGGCTTACCATTGGCAAAGAACCCAAATTTGTTGGCACTGGCTACTTAATGTGTGCGCAAAATAAAACCTAAATCTCCAACTCCTTTGCTGAGGCCCGACGAGAGGGGGGTGGTAAAGGTGGGATTCCCACCGGGCCCGAAGTTTTTAGCGGGGCCCGGTTTTTGATCGAAATTTTCAAATTTGGGAAAAGTTTAGTATGTACCTTTACAACTTTATCTGAACCGTAAAAGAATGTCACTTGTGTATTATCTACTAATCGTAATCAGGCATTATGAACACGGGCCCGGGCCCAACCTTAAAAAAATGGTTTTATGTAAAACAAAAAAAACTGTCTATATGATATTATCAACTCGATAACTTTATAAACATATTCTATTCTAAGACAAATTATTTATTCTGAGGCACGAGTTTACCACATTTATCAAACAGAATTGAAGTAAAGGGTTTTGGTTGGACCATCGTTATAATATAGCATCATTTTGGTTCCATCGGAAAATATTAAATCATCCCAATATGAATCTGGCTGATTTCCGTTCATTCTTGAAAACGTTAGAAGTCTTTGTTTTTTTTTTTTCAGGGCTGCCCGCGACGAGAAAAGGTTACGTTTTAGTCTCTGAATCATTTTCCCGGGAAATTGTTAAGCCACATTCCTCCTCAAGGTCACTGGCAAGCTTTCGGGTCGAAATGGTTGGGTTTTTTTTGCAAACTTTTCTCAGCACAATCCGTTCTGCCCTGGATGTTAATAGGCGAGACCGCACAACTGTGCGGGCTTTAATTCGAGCTTACCCTCTTTTTTGGCACGGGAGTAATTGTACCCATTAACAATGAAATCAAACCAAAAATTGATGCTGTCATAGCTATTGATCCGAAAACTACACAGCACGCATACATGTAGCGTTTATGTAGCGTTGCGTCTGTGTGTGTATGTGCTCTGTTGATTTGATGATGACGTAGTAGGCAGCGCTTGAACCGATTTATATCGACTGTAACTTGTGTTTTATTTATCCGATCAGATTTAAATTTTGGGATCTGAGGTTTTGTATCCAATACTATCATATTAGTAAATTTCATGGGGATACTACAGTTTCTGCAAAAATGTTTCTTCTAGAACTATTTGATATAGTGGTCCGATCCTGATGATTTTCATACTATATCTTACCCGGGTAATAAAGAGCACAACAAAAATTTAATCCCGATAGCTCTTAAGATGGCTGAGTAATACGCATACGCACTCATGCTGATCAAGAATATACATACATATATACTTTATGGGGTCGGAAACGTCTCCTTCTGTGCGTTACAAACATCTAACCGATTTTATAATACCCTCTGCAAGGGTATTAAAACGATATGTGTAAACACTTTCTTGGCAGTCGATTTTTGTTATTTTTTGTTAATTTCTTTTGTAAATCGAAACATATTTTGGTTTTTTTTTTTGGATAAATACATATGTACATTCTTATTGTTTTTTTTATGGCTTTAAAGTAAAAAATTAAAATGTTTTTGCTGTGTGTAAGCACTTTCTTGGCAAACTGTATTTCTACAACGCAATACTAACCAATTTATAGACTTTATAAAATACACCAAATCAGTTAGAAATAAGACCTCTTTGGGGCGCAAAAGGTTATTTGTTATTAGGCTAACGTAATAGGGATCAGGCGTTGATATCGCACAGATCAGTGTGGAAACCGCTTTTAACTGCAATGGTTATTGTGTTCCCCTTTGGAGACAATGTTTGCCGAATGCTGAAATGTTTGTACATACATAAATGTGTTGATATTGATTGTACGAATCTATGGCTGTCATGAACGCGACCAGCAGGACACCGATTAACTTCTTAAACGAAAATATCAGAAAATAAATATGTATGTACACACATATTTGGGAAACGAGCCTGGACGAAAGATTCGCATTTGCAACCATTTCAACAAGGCAACATCGTACTAATGCCTTTGAGACTTACACGTTCTCATAGTTTAACATCTAGCAACCCGTCAAACATAAACTAAAAACATTAAGCCCCGGTTCCCACAAAACCCATCTCTGGGGAATGCTTGAGTATAAGGCTGATGTCAGAGTGGACGCGATAAGCGATGCGATAATATTGAGCGACAATGAGCGAGAAAGCTCTGCATTCAAATGTATATGTAATCGTTGAAAGCATGTCAGAGTGCAAGCGAAGCGAGAAGAGAACCAAAGCGACAAGTTGAAGCGAGTTGCGAGAAAGCGATTCTGAATCGCTTTCTCGCTTTATCGCTTCATCCAACTGTTGTTATACTTGTGTTTTCGTTGCGTTCTGAGCTTAAAATATTAAAGAAGCTAACATCGGCTATGCCGAAGTTTATATACCCTTGCAGTCCTTGGTAATAATAATTTTATATGTTCAAAATTTGTTTTCTGCAACTCAATTCATCAATATACAAACAAAACAATTTTACTCTCTATTCTACAATTATTTTACAATCACATATGTAAATTTCATAGCATACTCCATTTTTATGAAAATGTTTCTTCCAGTTCTTCGTGAGCTATATGATATAGTGGTCCGATCCTGATGGTTTTCATACTTTATTTTTCCCGGGTAATAAAAAAAAAGCTAAGCGAGAAGAGAACCAAAGCGACAAGGTTTTTCGCTTTGCGGAAAGCTTTCACTCTGCCATGCCATCGCTTTGCAGATCGCTGCGATAATTATCGCTTGTAGCATCGCATCGCTTATCGCGTCCACTCTGACATCAGCCTAACGGAGAAAGTCAAACAGCGATTCCCAAAAACATCATCGACCATCTCTTAACAGCTGATTTTTCAGTTGTCATAGGCAAACATGTTGCAAAGTAGAGTATGAAAAATAAATTCAATTCAATTCAATTTATTGCATCTGTTTGATATAATAAAATACAATTACTCTGGAGTTCAGGTCTA
This sequence comes from Drosophila willistoni, assembly GCF_018902025.1. NCBI lineage: Eukaryota > Metazoa > Arthropoda > Insecta > Diptera > Drosophilidae > Drosophila > Drosophila willistoni. Next base: position 2,151,679 of record NW_025814459.1, on the reverse strand, counting down.
GTATCTATACTTACATTATTATTTCATTTATGTGGAAATAGGTTGAGTATATGCAACTATTATTATAATTACTTGTAAGGCTAATTAGTCTCTCTGATACTATCTGTGCTTGCGCTTTGAGGTGAAGGTATGAAGTTGGATAGTGCCAAGGAAGCTTGAATATCATTTTTCAAAGCTTGTTTTGGGCTATTGCAATCTTCTGTTATGAACCTTGGCAATATCCGACCACACTTGAGTTCCGTAACGTACATACCAACATATAACTGACTGGAATATCGACCTGAATAAATATAATTTGGACAGTTCAGAGTTTCTGTTGATATGGGGATATAGAATTCTTGTAAGGGAATTTATTTTATAAATTGTATATCCTACATGGTCCTTAAAGTTAACTTTTGTGTCTGATATAGCTTTTAGGTAGCGAATCTTTTTTTTCCCTGGGAATGTCACTGCCATTCAAATCTATCTATCTATTAGAAAGAAACCTTATTCCTTTTTTATTAGTGAAGTAAAAAAACTGACTGCGGATTAGCGACTAATAGTTCGGTATGCTGATAGAGACTCTGGAGGTTTATTTGGATTTCTAATTGGGACAAATTAAAATGTTTTCTACACTTGTTCAAAAAATAACAAGAACTGCTTTTAAACGGATTCAAGTCTAGTCTTGTGCGACTCATATTGAGGTGATCAAATGCATACTTTTGTGTACGTGCAAACTTATATATATTGTTTATTAATAAGATAATAATGACAGCACAAATCGGGGAAGCGAACGTTACATAGAATAATATGTAGTAGCAGTAGTATTTGTAGTCCCTCGCAGCTGTAGTAGTAGTTGTAGTAGTAGTAGTTCCCTCGTAGTTGTAGTAGTAGTTGTTCCCTCATAGTTGTAGTAGTAGTAGTAGTTCCCTCGTAGTTGTAGTAGGGGAGTGCCGATGTTGTTCCGAAGTAATTAGTAGAACGACTGAGGAGTACAGCTTTTAACAGTGCGACGATAACAGCTTCTTAGAGATGGGTCACATACATAACAAATACTATAAGATAGGACGGACAAGCGAAGTAAAAAGAACTTTAGTTGCATAGGGGTCGTCATATTCTTTTGACCTGCTTTTAATGAAACCCAGAACACTCATGGCCTTTGCGACCATGGTGGAAATATGGGTGTTAAAATTTAGCTTATGGTCCATAAGTACGCCCAAATCATTTATATTATTTAGACGTTCTAAAGGACGATTGTTTAGAAAATAAGTGACCAGTTGAGGAGAGTTACGAAAAAAAGTCATTACCTTACATTTGGTAGTGTTAAGATTTAATAGATTAAACTGGCACCAGGATTGAAAGTTTTTAAGATCAGCTTGTAGCTGACTAAATGAATCTGTATCTTTATAAGTAAGACAAGGCTTGACATCCTCAGCATACATAAGCACACGCGAATGAACAATGACTGATGGAAGATCGTTAATGAATAATGTGAATGTGAGGTACACCAGAAGTCACAGGAATGGAATTGGAAAAAGAAGACGTAAAAAGTACCTTCTGTTTTCTATTTGTTAAATATTTTCGAACCCAAGAAAGGAAAAGAGGTGGAAACCCAATGTTGTTTAGTTTAGAAAGTAATAGAGTATGATTAACAGAATCAAAGGCTTTGCTGATGTCAGTGTGTATGACATCAGTTTGTTTACCATTTTTGAACCCCTTGATAATTATTGATGTAAATTCTAAAAGGTTAGTGGTTGTAGATCTACGTTTCACAAACCCATGTTGGGATGGCGAAATAATAGAGCTGCAAAAATGTTGCAATTGAGAAGTTATAATTTTCTCAAAAGCTTTCGGAATAGCGGACAATTTTCAGATACCCCTATAGTTAGAGGCTTCGGACTTTTTGAATTTTTATGCATAGGAATGATATACGACTCCTTCCAAATAGATGGAAAAGAGGAAGATTCGACAGGCAATAAAAACAATTTTAAAATGGGTTTACAGAATGCGTTTGCACAGAACCTGAGTACACATCCAGGAAGACCATCTGGCCCCGGAGAATAAACAGGTTTAACTAATTTAAGATCGCTAAGAATAGAACTTTCATCAATCACTGGATTGAAAATGCAATTAGCCTTTTTTAAATGATAAGGATACGGACTTGCTCGATATTCCGTTGAGGAATAAGTTGTTTTGAAAAAACTCTAAAAAACTTTAGAATTAACAAAAATATAAAATTGTTTAGGGTCAGAAGAAAACTGAAGCTTACACCGCTGAAGATAATCTTTATAGCATTGGGTGTTAAGTATCATGAATTTTGAACGAGCGACCTTATACAGACTGTATAAAGTAGAAACTGCGTTTTTTTATTTTTATTTTAATCAAATGACCTGATGCCTGATGATAACAAAATATAACAACACCAAGGTCGCTAAAACTATCACAATTTTTGTTTTTATTTACCCAACAAATTAACCTTGAGCCGGCAAATCATACCACGAAAAAAACATTTGAATTCTTATAATACGCTACTAAAAATGAGAAACCATAAAATGCTCTACTGACTGGGCTGGATAAAATGGACACTTCGATCATTAAATCAAAGGTTTGTCAAATGGGTCTAAAATGTCAACATTGTCGAGCATAACGCTTTTGTTCTCTGACGTGACGGTCGTGTTTTTCATAGGTCCTGAGTTTTTATCAATATTTATTGTTTCTCTCAATTTTTAATTGTGCTTACTTTGTTTACGCTTTCGATGGCGTGATTTGCTTGATAAATTAATTAGTTTTTATTCGTGATTAGATAGAGGAATAAGATTTCGGGGTACAGATAGGTTTATCTGGTTCAATAGCTTAAGAGAATCTATTTCACCTTTTAAAAGTTTGTACACAAAGCATTAATTTACGATTAATTAAAGAAGGAAGATTGATTAAAAGAAGCCCACTGGAGTATGATGGCAAATTGACATTGCGATCCCAATTTGGACCCCGAAGAGCCAAAAGCAGAAATTGCTCTTGATCAGATTCAATTTTACTTTGGTGCGTCTCATATAGAGGTGACAATATGCAAGATCCGTACTCTTAGATGGGACGGTTTAATGAAGCATACAGAATTTTTGGTTGTGTACAGATCGTCAAACCCTTTTGACCATCATTTTACAAACCCAAGAACATTCATAGCTTTACTAACTCTAGCGGAAATATGAAGATAAAATGTTAATTTATGGTCCAATGGAACACATAAGTCATTGATAAGCTCACGATAATGTGTCACTTCCAATGGAAGATCATTTATAAATATCAAAGAAGCTAACATCGGCTATGCCGAAGTTTATATACCCTTGCAGTCCGTGGCAATAATAATTTTAGATGTTTAAAATTTGTTTTCTCTGTTGAATTGAGCTAATTCATCAATATACAAGCATAACAATTTTACTCTTTATACTACAATTTGTGCTTTTTCTTCCCTCATTCCCAAAGCAAAGCAACGCACGCATACACATACAGTTTATGTAGCGTTGCGTCTGTGTGTATATGCATGTACTCTGTTGATGATGAAAGACGTAGTAGACAGCAAGCAGCGCTGCCGGCAGAGCTGAGAGCAGAGCCGATTATTAAATTGACTGTAACTTGTGCTATATTTATCCGATCACATTAAAATTTTGGGATCTGGGGTTTCCAATAGAATCACATATGTAAATTTCATAGCGATACTCCAATTTTTATGAAAATGTTTCTTCTAGAGCTATATGATATAGTGGTCCGATCCTGATAAGTTTCATACTTGATCTGCTCCAGATAATAAAGAGCAGAGAAAAAATTTCAGCACGATAGCTCTTAAGATGGCTGAGTAAAACGCATACGCACAGACGGACAGACAGACGGACAGACGGACATGGCTATATCAACTCAGCTTCTCATGCTGATCAAGAATATATATACTTGACGGGGTCTGTGCGTTACAAACATCTGACCAATTTTATAATACTCTTTGTATAAAAAGAGTGAATAGCAATGGATCCAAATGACTACACCGTGGTACTACAGAGGTCACAGGAATGGTCTCCGAAAATGGAGACTTATATAAACTTATATAAAAGCAGAGTATGCTTAACAGAGCCAAAAGGTTTGCTGAAGTTGATATAAATGACGTGAGTTTGCAATTTCTAGTAGGTTAGTAGTTGTCGACCTACGTTTCTTAGAATCATGTTGGGATGAAGGTATGGCAGACAGTCTGGAAATATCCCTATAACTGGAGGCTTCAAACCTTTTTCCCTTATATTTGTTACTGCTATGATTTGCCGGCTCGAGGTCAATTTGTTGGGTAAAGATTTGGTTGTCCCAATATACATTTTATCACAGTGTTCTTCATTGGTCCCGTTTTGTCCATTACATCAATCTTGCTTTTCGTCCTGTTGAATATACTTCGTAACGTGTTGTTGGGTTTATGTGCTATCTTTATTTGTTCTGTGTCATAGCAATCCGAGTTTGCTAATCTTTCCGACTGTTGTGGGACATATGTAACGGACATAGAGCGTTTTGTCGTGGTTTGTATATTGGTTTTCTTGTTGTGAGATTTTAGTAATGTCGTTATGGTGTGGTTTGGAAAGTCATTATCCTTTAAAATTCGTCTTATTTCTTCATTCGTTTCTTAATGAAAAATTGGGTCCGATATGTTTAGCATTCGTTGTATACAACTTCTTGCTGTATTCATTATCATTGACTTCGGATGTTTGGAGTTAAGTTCATGATTAGTCCTGATGCTGTAGCTTCATATACCATTTTTGTTTTAATTCGTTTCCTCGACTGATGATCATAGAGTCCAAGTACGCCAGTTTTCCATTGTCTTCCAGCTTCATAGTGAATTTAATGTTCCTGTCAAAAGAATTTAGTTTGTCCAGTGTGCTATGGATGTAATCATGGTGTATTATTGAAAAAATGTCATCCACATATTTCGTCAATAATATTGGTGGTCTGGTTAGTTTATCTATGGAGTAGGAGTTTGTGAGGAACATAATTTTGACAATAATTCCCCACACAACAAACAAGTAACAAACAAGGAGCAACACACAGGAAACATACGCAAAGATACGGATTCGTGATGCCTGGCAACATGTTGCTGCAATTAAAACATGCAACATTACGATACGACACAACAAGTTCGATCGAACCGATTACAACCATTAGCGAATTTCGTCACAGCGGGAAGATGCGTGGGAGGCAAAAAGCGAAAAGTGAGAGTATACGTGATGGAAAGGGCTGATATGCTCCAATCAGAAGAGGGCATGTTCCCATACATATAATATAAGAGCGAGATGCGGAGGAACTAAGAGCGAATTATGCGTAAGCCGGTGAAATAGACCGATGACCAAGCAATACAAGCACATCACACGTAAGCCTTTTTTTTTTTTTTTTATTTAATTTTAACGCTTAACTAACATAAAACATAACATATAAGAACAAAATTTAATTCGGTATGGATGAAAAGCAGGGTGCTGACTTCTCCGGAACTGCTAGTGTGCATTGCGTCGAAGAGCCGTGCACCTACTAAAGTCCTGACCTAATCCGTTCTTGCCTCCGTTGCTCTCTCATGACCTTTGCTGCATTGTCGTTTACTGCCGTCCAAATTTCCGCGTCACCTAGCATCTTTCTCACCAGGTTGGAGGGTGTGGCCCCCTCACCTAGCATGGTGTTTAGGGATCTTCTTTCAGCGTCGTATCTCGGGTAGTAGAAAACAACGTGTTCAGTGGTTTCGGAGATGCCACTCCCACAACAGCTGCACTCGTCTGTGGTGCCCGAAACGTTTTAGGTAACTTCTGAAGCAACCGTGTCCGCTCAGTATTTGCGTCAAGTAAAAGTTTACTTGACCATGACGCCTCGTGATCCACGCCTCAATGTTCGGGATCAGTTTTCAGGTCCACCTGCCCTTGGTGGAGGCATCCCAGTGACTCTGCCACCTAGCGAGGCATCCATGCCATTGCGAACGGCGCTCCGCTTGACGTTTGAGGTCTTCTCTCGGCGACTAAAAATGCCTTCTGCCATTGTTACTTGCTCGGCTATAGGCATCAGTCCCGCAATAACGAATGCAGCTTCGTCCGAAATAGTGCGAAAGGCACTACAAACACGAATAGCGCATAACCTGTGAGTTGCCTCTAAGCCTCGTCTGTAGCTCTTAACAGTCATACCTTTGGACGTTCAGTCCAGTCAGTCGAAATAAGTGTGTATACTGAAAGAAAAATGGGTAAAGGTTAGATTTACCTTATGAGGAAAGAGGACCTGCTACAGACGGGCCAAAAAATCGGCGTTGACATGAACGGCACGGTGTAGGAAATGACAAAACAGCTAGGCGAGTGGGTGGACAACAACGACTCTGACCCAGAATTAAAGGAAGAGATAAAAAGATTACAGGAAAAATTCACAAAAATGGCCAAGCAAAAACCAGGAACAAGCACAACAAAGGCAGGCAAGAACAGTGAGGCGTTCCATAAAATAAACATTGCCACGCTAGCAATGCCACCATTCATACCACTAAGATGGGGAAGTGAAAGAGCCCTGAACAACCACCAAAGAAGACAAACGATTGAACCCACAAAAATGGTGTCAAGTACAGCAAACAGGACCACTGGGTACGCTAAAGTGACTAAACAAGTAAGAGAGTGGACGTTTAGGTTCGATTGCAAATCGAGACCTCTGCAATTTCTGAAACAAATAGAGTGGTCAGTAGACATATACGGTATAGAACTGGATATGATACCGAGAGCGATGCCAGAGCTGCTAAAAGACAGAGCTTCAAAGTGGTACATTGCAAACAATAAACAATGGCGGTCATGGAAAGAATTTGCAGAATGCTTCAAGAAATATTTTCTACCAAAGGGATCTTTCAATAAACTGGCCGATCAGGTCAAAGCACGCAAACAGGGCAACAATGAATGCTTTAAGGATTACATGGTAGAAGTGCAGACAATGATGAGGCCTCTAAAAATCCCACAATTTGAGCAGCTAGAAGTCATTTTGGAAAATTGTACACCAAGCGTGAAAATATTTGTTCGGCCGCACAAGTTTACACATCTGGATGTGCTGATGCAACTAGCGGAAGAGCATCAAATGCTAGAGCAAACGGGCGACGGTTCCAGCTTATGAGGACCGAGCAGGAACCAAGTCAGCAAGCGCCTCACAATTGATAGGACAACTAATAGAGGAATAGGATCAATTGTCAATTTGGACCGATATTAAAACATTAACCGGAGTACCTAAAACGCCACTCAAATGTTTAAAAGTCAAGGCATTAGGAGAAAAATGGTCCAACTACTCTAAAGATCAAAACTTTTCGTCGTAGTATATTTCTAATAAGGCCGCACTTCTTGCCATTAACTACCACCCAGACAATGTTGCACCTCTAGCAAAACATCTTGAAGCCGATATAACTTTTTTTGAATTTGAAGCAGCACTAACACAGACAAAAGGCAAAACACCAGGTTTTGATCGTATATCCTACCCTATGCTGAAAAAACTGACAACTGATACAAAACATAAGCTAGTTGGACTCTACAACCAAATTTTAAATCAAGGAAAATACCCACATGTGTGGACCACAGCGGTGGTTGTTCCCATCCCCAAACCACATAAGCCCAACCAAGACATAAACAGTTTTAGACCAATATCTCTTCTACCAACTAAAGTGGTTCATAACCAGTAACGATCTTATTTCACACAACCAATTCGTGTCAGATGCTCTTTCCTCGCGTAATCACCTCACGATTCTAGCGACTGATTTCGAAAAAGCATTTGATCGCGTAGGGGTACACACGATTCTACACCAACTACTGCTCTGGAGGGTTGGACCTAGGATCTTTAGTGTAGTAAAGGCCTTTATGGCCCACCGGTCATTCCGAGTGCGAGTAAACAACACTCTATCAAAACCACATCGGCTATTTAACGGCATCCCACAAGGTTCCCCACTTTCAGTAATTCTGTTTATAATAGCTTTTGATAAACTAAACACGATTGTATGCTGACGCAAACACTGAAACAAACACATTACTAAAAGTCCTACAAGATATCAAGAACTGGGGGAATTCTTCAGGTGCCTTGCTGTCAATAGAAAAGTGCAAAGTACTTTACATTTGTCGTAAACACCACTGCCCAGCTCACAACTTAACCTTTAATAATATAAATACAGAAACTGTAGAACAGAACAGAATTACTGAAACTGAAGATAAATTAAGAATACTTGGAATAATATTTGATAAAAAATTTAAGTTTAGGCAACACTGTACAGCTTTAGGAAATAATTTAGAAGCTAGACTAAACATAATTAAATTTCTTTATTCAAAATTCTCTTACATACACTTAAATGTCCTAATTAATAATCCAGAGCTATAATTCTCTCCTAGTTGGATTACGGTATTCCAATCTATGGATGGAGTGCGAACGCGAACTTAAGACAAGTTCGAGTTCCTTACCATTGAGGTGTCCGACGAAGTATTAATGCATTTCCTACATCGCCGATCAAATGTATCCTTGCGGAGGCAGGACTTCCATCAATAAAAGACAGATTGTACGAAACCACCGCAAAACTTATGCCAAAATTATGCACAACATCAAACGTACTGCTAAACAAAAATTGTGGAAACGCAAGCAAGGCCAAAAGAAAGTACAAAGTCCTACTCACCATACGTCGGTGCGCCATTATGGTAAAAGAAATAATAATAATAATTACTCAAACAGAAAAGCACATTCTCCGCCATGGTTACTTCAGGATACGTCCATTAATCTAGCATTGCAAACGCACAAAAAAGAAATTACATAAAGCGTTATATACAGAAAACTATTTCTGGAAGAAAGCGAGAAACTAAGCGACTGGACTTGGTTGTTTACGGATGCCACCAAATCCGAAGCCGGGACTGCTTTTGCAGTAGTCGACAAAGAAAATCCCAAATCTCAGGAGGTTTACTGCCCGAACAGTATACCATATTCACCGCCGAGGCCCTAGCTATCATAAATGCTTGTATATTCGCACAAAACAATAAAGGGAAATTCGTAATTTTCTCCGACAGCCTATCCACGATTTCTGCAGTAAAAAATCTAAACTGTTCTTATAGAAGAAATGAAGTGTATATGCACCACGAAAGAGATTATCCTTTTTTGGGTCCCCAGTCATCAAGGAATAGTGGGAAACGAAAACGCTGACGCAACAGCAGATGCAGGAACTCGATCCCCACACATTTTATTCACACCCCCCGCTGAAAAAGACTTCAAGCCGTATATATCGCAATTTATAAGAAATAAAAAAGATGCAAACTGGATAACCTTTGACCACCAATATACACACTTCAACGCGACAGGATTAACAGCTATATATCCAGCAAATACGCCCAAACATGGATGGTCGTCCTTCCAAACGTCCTCCTAAACGATGCACTTGCGGTGACAGAGTCACCACCAGACACATCTTAGACCAATGCCCCAACTTGGCAAGAATCAGAAGAATGATATTTAATCAACAACAACCAACAAACTTCCTGAAAAAAGTCAACGAAAGCAACATTAATATCATTTAGAAATTTGTAAAACAAGCTAGAATTATAAAGCAAATTTAAAATAGGCTAGCAATCAGAAACTAAAAAAAATAGGCGTCGAAGGCCATAGCAGCTAAACTCTAAACTATATTAGACATAATATTTCATATTGTTGTAATAAAAAAAAAAAAAAAAAATAATACAATCCGGAAGTGGTGAAATTACCGATATCCCACACTTATACGAAACGTTACTAGCAAGAAATAGAATGCTAATTACAGAAATTCAGGACCTAATGCTTACTGTCACGACTGCCAAATCTAATATAATAAACCCAGCTATTTTTGATCAAGAAGATTTAAAATCTAATTTTACCGAACAGTTCACGACAACATAGTAACATTTTGCAAACTGGCTAAGCATGACACATTCGCTCGCGGGCTACATGCATCTACCTCTGCTACAGCGAATGAATGAAATCAACCTAAACGCCATCAGGGAGCTGAATGAGACATCCATCGGATCCCCCAAGGTATGGTTCGCGATCGGAGTACTCGTAAGCTTTTTGCTCTGTAGCCTCGTCGTAGCTGGTCATTGCCGGTACCAGAGGAAGTCAGCTGCTAAATTGCAAAAATTCGTCGAAGAGTCATGCAGCACCGAGGACGGCAAAGAACTTAGAAGGGGAGAAGTTAACATACAATCTAGCGAACTGCCCCCTCACTAAGTCTTAGAGGAATCTGTGCAGCTGCAACGTCGATGTGACGAATTCCACATAAGCATAAATACGCGTGACAGAGCGTCTGACCATGAGCTCATAGGCATTATGTATTTAGCTTTAGATTCATATTCCCATTTAGTTATTTAGCTTAAGATTCATATTCCCATTTATGTACTTAGGTTTAGTGCTCTTTTATTTCCTTCAACATATTCAGTTTTGTATAACCAATTAAACAATAAAGACGCATAACTCCGTCAATTGGCAGTAACACAAATTATAATCTCTTATATATTGCTTATCCACAAGGACGGTGATTCAGATACTTAATCGTATCTCATCCTAATCAACATAAATCAACCCATAAGTTGGATCCCACCAACGGCAACCCCCAACAGGAACCAGTGGACGGACCCAACATATTAATTTATATACACTATATGCAGTTGCAAGTCGGCAACTACAAACAGCAGGAGAGCAAAAAGATAGTTGCAAAGAAGACGCCGCTGGAGAACGTACACCGCCAATACAAGGAAATCTGGTGCGATGACCGGCACCGGTACCGCCTGAGCCCATAGGCCAGGAGGTGAGGAACGACACAGCTAAATAAAAGCAAAGGTAAAAAAAAAAAAAAAAAACCGCACTACCGAGGGTCGAGCTAAAGAAGACAATCCAGACCACACCGGAGAAGACGTGCCCGGCGGACTGCCCTGAAGCATTGGACTCACCATATTGCGAGTACACCTGAACTAAGAGGGCCGACAACGGCGCCCCCACAACCTGTGCGAAAACCAGCACCAGCGCCGTCTATCGCGACAAGCTAGACCCTGGACGCAGTAGGACCGGTAGCGCTACAAAGAGCGCCCAACATTTAAATACATCATAAATTAAAACTGTTTGCAGAAAAAAATGTTATCATGTTAAACTGAGCAATAATTGTGTTGCTCGGTCTAGAATGTGGCCAATAAAGACATACGCCAAATAGACAGGAGATCACTGCGATGATCGAGTAGGGAAAGTAAAAAAAAGGGATAATTAAATCGAATTAAAAAAAAAAATTGATAAATAACCAAAATTGATTATAGAAATCAAAAAAATAGAATAATATTTTTAAGCAAGTTGCCGTTGAAGGGTCAACAACAAAATAAAATATATACAAAAAAAAAAATTCATATAAGTACATACATGTTAAAAAAAGTCAATTTATTGTCACACATACATACATACACCATACAGGAATATTTGGATAAGGTAACCAAATATTTACGCACTCTAAATAATTCAACAGGCAATCAGACATGCATCAAATATGTGAATAAGATCAGTTATTTATGGGAGAAAGTACAGGGGTACCAGAGATTGACAAAAGATGCGAAATTGAAAAATGCTATGGATGATTTAGAATTCGATGTCCGGAGTTCAGTATCAGTGTTAGAAATAAAAGTGAACAAAAAGGAAAGTTGTAAAATTGAGAATGTAACCGTAAGAGGCGAACTACCGGTGTTGCCAAAAAATCAGATACCCACATTTTCTGGAGAGCCTCGAGAATGGGACCTGTTTGTAGAATTATTTGCGGAAATAATTGAAACCAGAGGGCCGGGGCTAACTTCGACCGCGTCAAAGTTTGTATACCCTTGCAACTTTTTTGGTAACTTTTTCCTTACCTATAGCCATCAAAGTGGAAAAAAGTTTTATCTAAAAAGGCTAATGTTTGCGAAAGAACGGCCAACAATCGTAGCATAGGAAATAACGAAGTTATTGGACAAAGTCACTGTTTTCCACCGATCGTTCCTAGGGGAGCTATATTATATAGTTACCCGATCCTTATCAAATTTGGCACAGTCATTAACAGATATATTAAACTAACAAATGTTTAATTTGTAATCGCGTCAAAAGTAACGAAGTTATTGACAAAAGTCACTGTTTTCGAAAGATTGTTCCTATGGGAGCTATATGATATAGTCACCCGATCTTGATCAAATTTTGCATAGTCGTTTATATGTGTAATTAACTCACCAATATTTAATTTCACGACAATACCTCAGAAAATAACAAAGTTATTAAGAAAAGTCACTGTTCGTGACTTTGCCATTTGTATGGGAGCTATATGATATAGTGATCCGATCCGGCTGAATCCGAGATATACAACGCCTGCAGTATATACAAGCCTACATACAAAATTTCAGCTCTGTAGCTCATACGGTCTAGGAGGAGTTTGCGTTGATCCAGACGGACGGACGGACGGACGGACATGGCTATTTGAACTCGTCTCGTCGTGCTGATCAAGAATATATATACTTTATATGGTCGGAGATGCTTCCTTCTATGCGTTGCACACTTTTGACCAAAATTAATATACCCTTTTTGCAAGGGTATAAAAAGAGAGGATTTAAGTCTGACTCTTATGTTAATTATTTAAAATTCGTGATAAAGGGCGAAGCAAGGAGCATGGTAGTTCATCTATTGTCAGGTTCAGCTGACAAATTCAAATACTATCTGATGTCATGGAATACTTGGAGCAAAGATATTGCTCGCTAAGTGCCATGAGCAAAGGAAAGAAAAAACCGCTACAAACTGTTTCAAATTATGCGGATTTCGAAGATAAGTGTCCGATGTGCAAAATTGCCGGGCATAAAGCGTATAAGTACTATAAGTTTAAAGGATTGATACCTACTGAAAGGTATGAAACAGCCAAAAAAGTACAGAGTTGCACAAGATGCTTGAACCACTCAAGCAATAAAGGATGCACTAATGAAATGGTCTGTTCATTGTGCAGTAAGGGTCACCATACCTTACTTCATTTTGAAGAACAACAGGAGCGAGTTAATACTTGTGTAACAGCACAACCAACACTGTTGGCCACAGCTGTAATACAAGTAAAAAATGTAAATGGGGGATATAAGACTATAAGAGCCCTTATTGATTGGGGTTCCCAGAGCACCATTTTGTCTGAAGAGGCCCGCTCAAATATTAAAATTACCTAAAATTAAACAATATACAGAAATAAGTGGCGTGTCATCAATAAAAGCCAAAAAATCAATATATAAGTTAAAGATAGATGTAAAAACGCGAAATCCCTAGAAAAGACATCTTAGGGTTGCCGCAATTGTGTTGCCAAAGTTAATGGAAGCTTTTCCATTAAAAATAGCAAACGTGGAAATATCAAAATTGCAAACTTACGTGATAGCTGATCCTAGCTTTAAAAAACCTCGTGAGGTTGATTTAATAAGGGGGGTAAACGTATATACCCAAATCTTAAAAGGAGGAATTACAAAGATTGATGGACTGCTAGTCCAAATTGGGATTATTATCGTATCTAATAATTTGGCAACAATATGTACTTGTAGTCTGGCCACACTAATTTTTCAGTTCAGTCAGTTGTTCTCCTTCATCGTACCATTCGGTTCACCATATAATAGTCTCAATAAATATATATATACTCTACTGCGAAACTTTGTTCTAGAATTATTTGGAGTTGGTCATTTCTCATTTCTTTATAATTTTAATAGGTTATGGGCCCAGAACATTGAAAAGAGTAATATTGATATTTGAATTTAATTTGGATTACTGTGTGATCGGGCAATAAATTAAAGTGACAATGAGTGTTCAAGGTTACTCTTCCATCGAAAAGTTGGACAGTGAAAACTATGGTCGGTACAAATGAAAAGCATATTGGTGCAAAGTGAATTGTGGCCAATCGTGTGTGGAAGAATCGTGAAGAGAGAAGGTAGGGACACTCAAGAACAAAAGAGTAATTTTGATGCGCTAGATAAAAAAACATAAGCAAGTATTTTGCTTGGTGTGAAACCGTCGCAAATTAGCTTTATCAAGAATTGTGTTTCTGGTAGAGCAGCTTGAAACAAGCTAGCTAGTATATATCAGCCACGTGGGCCGAGAAGAAAAATTAGCTTGTTTAAACAGTTACTTCTGTTACGGGCATCAGAATGTGTCGATATACAAGAGTACATAAAAGAATTCTCAGACTTAACGGAAATATTAAACGAAATAGACATGCACATTCCCGAAGATATACTAACAATTGTGTTGCTGTCGGGGTTGAACAGTTCGTACGAAAACTTCGTCGTCGCGATCGAAACGCGAGAAGTATTGCCATCTCTCTCTGATTTGAAAATCAGAACTTCTTGGTGAAGGAGAGAGACAGCGAATGAATTTCGACGAAAGCGAAAACGGTGCAAATCATGTGTATGAGTCGAAAATGAACAGAAAAGAGCAGAAGAAGGCATACGTGAAGAATGATGCAAAGAAAAACAAAAAATGTTTTAAGTGTGGACAGTTGGGCCACTTTATTGCTGATTGCAAAGAAAATGACAAAGAAAAACGAAATTTTGCGATTTTGTCCAGTGTGCAGTGTAAACAAAAGTTTAAGAATTCCACTTGGTGTGTGGACAGTGGCGCAACTGTTCACATGTGTAGTGACAGAAATTTGTTTACAGATTTTAAAAAACACAGAGAAAAAGTTCTACTCGCGTGAGAGAACTCGTTGCATTCAGAAGGTATTGGTACTGTGTGTATCAACATATGAAAATTCAGTGTTGACCTATTGAACGTTTTGTACGTGAAAGAATTGCAGGCAAATTTTATCTCTGTTTCAAAAGCAACTGAGAAAGGCTTTGAAGTGACATTTAAAAATGGCTGGGCAATAATAAAAGATAAACAAAAGATTGAGATATTAAGAGCTAAAGAATGCGGTGGTTTGTTTATTATTGAACCCAAAGTGAAGGGAAGTCTGTACTTCGGTGTGCATAATAGTGATGTTTTGAAATGGCACAGTCGATTGCAGAATGTTTAAATATCGTGGTCAGCTGAAATGGCTTCAAGAAATCAGATTGCCCAAAGAAATATGCAAAACAAAAATTTGTCTAAAAGATTCATATGACAATTATTGCTTAATACCAAAAAAAACATGCATCTACATACACTCTGTGGAAAATACATACAACGCTGGGCATGAAATATAAACAATTTTCAACCTCCGAAAAACGTGGGTCATTAGACTAAGTTTATTATTATTATTGTTATTATTATTAATGTATAGGATATAGTTATAAACTATCAACCTAACTATATTTTTACAAAGCACTAGCTTGTAATTAAGGCCTTCGGCTTAGACGAAAAACTACATCCATACACTAGCCTGGGATTCGAATCCGGATCCTCGTTGTTTAGTTGACTAAATGACTGGGCCACTTAGCCTTAGAATAAGTATTTATTGAAAATATAAATATTCACATGCAATTAAGCATGAGCCAGACCAACCAAGTAAATATACAAAGACAGTTTTAAACTTTAGTTTTAAGTCGACTGAACCGCACGCGCTCGTCTCCAGAATAGAATAAGAACAGAATGAACGACGATAATCATCGTCATATGTATATGTGTGGCAACATTCAATTATCGATATATCGATAATCCCAAACAATATATTTTGTATGTTACTTTTTCTTATTTTCAACAGCTTTTTAAGCATAATTGTGGCCTCCTAGAGTCTAAGAGTTCTTTTATATACACAACACTTTTGTAAATAAAATCAGTTCATATTTTGAATTCAACGAATGAAGATTGGGTTTTTTTCCTTCTCCCTTGAATCGCTATTTGCCATGATGGGCTAATTCACAAGATGTACTGTTTGAAGTTTCCCCCGTACTTCAGAGTTTCTTGAAGAATCGATCTTTTGCCGTTCACATGGGGAATGTTAGGTCTAAAATAATTAATATTACTACGGGGTGTCCACAAGGATCCTGTTTATCACCCTTGTTATATAATATTTTTACTGCTGATTTGCCTTCATTACGATATTGCACTCCCTCAATGTTTGCAGATGATAATGCCATATTGTATACAGGAACGCTAGCATCAGAAATTTTCAGTCCATTTACAATCTGACTACGAATCTCTAAAAAACTACTTCTCCAAATTGAAATTAATGACTAACACAGAGAAGACTGAGGCAATTTTCTTTACTCAAAAGAGAAAGGACATTTACGTCCCTAGCGCTGTTATTAACTTAAGAAATGTTGATGTTAAATGGGAGACAAGTGATAAGTATAACCTGGGTATAACCTTAGATAAAAAACTAAAATTCAAAAATCATATTGATGCAACTATCAAAAAGATAAACATCACGATCCGTTCACTCTACCCATTTATTAATAGAAATTCGAGCTTAAACATAGAAAACAAACTTTTCCTTTTTAGGTCGATTTTCCAAGCAATTATTTTTAATGGTGCTTCTGTGTGGGCGGACGTGGCAAAGTGTCACTTAAAAAGACTTCTAATTTCTCAAAACAAAATACTTAAGCTTATCTTAAATGTACCATGCAATTACTCAACTGGTTTGCACCTTTGGACTTAATGACCAGACAGCTAATAATGATTTAGATATTGCAGGTCTGTTTGCTAAAGTCTTTCAGTCGACTTATTCTACTACTGTTTCGGATCCCACACCCTATCGTTCGATTTGTATATTGAACAAATTCCGTTAATTAGTCCTCGTTTGTTATGTTTTGCAATTTGTATTCCATTTATTTTATTTGTATTCCATGCATTAAATTATTATATGTAATGTCTCCGTGGCTTACTACCACCGGGCCCTGATATCTTCTCGACGGCCCTGCTAGTATCAATTTCGAAGTCGTGTCTATCTTTATTTAAATCGTTTCTTTGATGTATTTTATTCGTTTGGGTATGATCCTGCATAAATAAAAATGTCCGCTGGTGTTCGGTTAGTTGTTTTATGTGTCGTCTTATGGTTGTATATGTAGAGAATTTTTTTAAAATTAATTAATTTATCTTCGATGTCATTTTCACTATTTATAATTCTGAGTTTTTCATTTACTGTTTTATGGAATCTTTCTACGTCTGAAATGCTGTGTTTACTTGTTGTGATTTCTAACTTTACATTTTTTCTTGTAGCCAATTTTTAGTGCTATACACAGAAATATTTGAATATTTGTCTGATTTTATTTCTATTGGTTTGCCCATTTCAGAATTGTAAATTGTCGATCATGTAAAAGTCCATGACGTATTATTCTCTAATATTTATTTATTTATTAATTTATTCATTTATTTATTATTTATTTATTTATTTACGTCAACTATCACAGCAGTCGACGAAAAAGCTTAAGCTAAAGACAGATAAAAATTAATTGAAGAAGGTAGCTTAGCCTCATACACAACTAAACATTTCCGACCCGGTGGAGGTGTTTTATTTGCACAAGGTGCTATGCCCCGATTAACAGCCAATGTGGTCAGGGATGAGTTGCAACCAATCCAAGTCCAGAATATTATTATTGGTTTCGCTGTAGATGATTAAAAAGTATAGCGCGAAGAGAAGTGACAGAAAGATGAGGAGAAATTAGGTGAGAAGGGTTGCTAAAAAAAGGTTCGTGAAGAGAGTAGTTAGTCAGACATCTACTAAGGTGAATAGGAAAAAAGTTTCTGGTCCGTCGTGAGGGAACACAAAAATATAGCGTATCTAGTAAGTTAGTAGAAATGACTTCGCCGTTGACAAGTTTATGGAGAAAGAGAATGCCAAAAACGAGCCTACGGTTGTAAAGTGAAGGAAGATTAATAAGAAGTCTGTCAGAATAAGAAGGTAGGCGAAGACTCGGGTCCCAATTAAGACCACGTAACGCAAACTTAAGGAATTGCTTCTGCACCGATTCAATACTACGCTGGTGAACATCATATTGCGGGTTCCACACTGGCGAGCAATATTTGAGAGTAGGGCGAACTAACCTTTGTTACATAAAGATCATCAAATTCTTTGGCCCAACTATTAATGAAGCCTAAAAGACTGCATGCTCTATTGACAAATGAAGATATATGAACATTAAATGAAAGTTTTGGTCAAACATAACGCCTAAGTCTTTGAACGATGGTACACAATCTAACATAACAGACTTAATAGAGTAATGAGCTAGGAACGGAGACAAACGACTGAAAGTCATAAAAGAACACTAAGAGGCATTAAGGTGTAATTTATTAACGTGCCACCAATCACAACACGCATGGAGATCTGATTGCAAGTACTGTTGGAAAGTAGGATCATTATAGGAATAACAAATCTTGACGTCATCCGCAAACATGAGCACGCGTGAATGAGGCTAGGCCAAAGGCAAATCATTTTTGCCTTGGGATACACCTGACGTAACTCGAACAGTTTTAGATATCGAGGAACGAAAAGACACCTTTTGGGTTAGCCAATAGTTTCGGGGAAAAACCCATGATGTTAAGTTTCGTGAGAAGCATAGAATGATCAACCGTATCGAAAGCCTTACTAATGTCAGTATAAATAACATCAGTTTGACACTTTTTACGGAAGCCATGGTGTACAAGGGTAGTCAATTCTAAAAGGTTGGTTAGCGACGAACGACCTTCCATGAAGCCATGCTGACAAGGAGAAATAGTGGATATGGATAGGTGTTGTAGGAAAGACGTAATAATTTGCTCAAACAGCTTAGGTATTGCCGAAAGTTTGGCAATGCCACGGTAGTTAGAAACATCAGATTTGCCACCCTTTTTAAAAACCGGAATAATAGCTGCAAGTCTCACTCAATATAAAGAATAACCGAGATAAAGGCTTAGATAGGGAAATCGAACACATTTTAAGGATGCAACTAGGTATATTATCAGGCTCGGGAACGAAGGAAGACGTCATAGATGATAAGCTAGAGAAAATTTAGTCTTCAGTAATACTAGGAAAAAACATACAATTTAAATGTGAGATTGAGAAAGGATAGGATGTGGGATCCGAAGCAGCAGTAGAAATAAGTCGACTGAAAGAATTTAGCAAACAGATCTGCAATATCTGAATCCTTATTAGCAGTCTGGTCATTAGGTCTGAAGGTGGAAGGTAGGTGGAAGGTAGTACATTAGAGCGTTGTTTGGAATTAACAAAGTTGTAAAATCTTATGGGGTTCTTATAAAATGCAACCTTACAGCGAACGATATAATTATTGTAGCATTGAGTATTTAAAAGACAAAATTAAGATTTGGCTATAGAATAATTTGCATAGTCAGGTCGCAAACCAGTTTTTTTTTAAATCTTTTAAAATATCTCGATTTAATGTTACGGAGATTAGAAAGCCTACGTGTGAACCAGACTGGCACGCTTGAGACGGTAGAGACATTCACATAAGGAACGCATTTATCAATTAGAGAATTAAGCGCAGAGTAGAAAAACTTCACTGCACAATCTATATCGCAGCACTCAAATAAAAATTACCAATCAAAAGAGAAAATAAGGCTGTTAAGAAGATTGAAATTTGTTTTACGAAAACATTTATGACGAGACTTTGACATGTTATTAAATGAATTAGTAACGGAATTGTAAGAAATAGTAACTTCAATGGTAGGGTGATAAGGATCTTCAGGTTTCACTAGGGGCTGTGTTTGTGATACAGGACAAACAGTGGGATCGGAGACAAAACCAAGATCAAGGATTGTTTTAGGAGTGTTAAGGAAAGAATTCAACTGATATAGCGGACATTCAAGTACGCTATCAAGAAAAACATGTTGAGATGAAGGAATTAAGAAAGATAGATTATCATCAACAAGCCAAGAAATATTAGTTAAAATCAAACCTAAAACTATAAGAAAATCACGATCTTTAAGACGACTAAAAATATTCCGTAAGCATCAGCATGGTGGATGTAGATCATGATATCAGAAGCTGGAGGAATATATGAACAAGAGATATATAAGCTAAAGTTAGAACAAGTAACTTCGACGCATTTAAACTCAACACCTAAGGGCAGATCAATCGGCACAACACTTGAACACAGATTCGAATTGACAGCAATGAGTACTCCACCGCCACGACGACCAACATGATCAAGCCTATAAGAAATAAAATTATTGGTAAGAATTTGATTATCGAAAACAGAGGAGTTAAGCCAAGTTTCAGAGAAAGCTAATATGTCAGCCGAAAAGGTTTGGCTATCACAGAACAGTTTCGAGAGCAGAAAATAAATTAGGAAGGTGGACAAGCAACGGACGGCAGCTCTTATTGGGCGCAAACTCGTGTACAGCTAGGCCCTCTGTCAAAAATTAGGGTGAACCATGGCCAAGAAATACTCATTTGGTACTGTAATTTTAAAAGAGGAGATTTCGCGAGGCCTAGAAAACTTAAACTTTTGAATTAAAACCTTAGCAAGGCCACAGACGACTCAGAAGTATCTGGAGCAAGCCTAGAGACAAATAATTGTTTGCGATGAGGCACTACAGTTAGTAGAGGCGGAGGAGCATTGGGATCAGCAAGTGATTGAGAGCCAGCATGATCCTGTGATTGATCAGAGTTCCCGTGAGGGATAGATTGAGGTACACCAGGGCTTGCAATGGGTACTTCAATCTGAAAAGAAGAGCATAAAAAGGGACAAGAAGATGGTGTAGGCGAAAGTAAAATGGGAGACGATGTAATAGAGAGTGCTGGCGACTGCTTACGAGGTAACTCAAGGTTACATTTCTTGGGCGACTTCTCAGAAAATTTGTCGTAGTAGCGGCCATTGAGGCCAGCACATTTTAAGTGAATAAGATTATCGCAAAGCCAACAAGATATTGCTCTATACTGATCATCAAAACGATCAGAATGCTTGCAAGTAGGTAGACAACAAGCCATTGAAAAGTCAAAAGAAACACAAGGCAAAAAAAAAAAAAAATAAATTTATATATATAAGAATATATAGAAAAATTTAAATACGCAGCACAAAGATAATTATCGATAAAAAATCAATAATTACAAATAAAACAAAGATACAGCTAGAGTGAACAGCACAAGAGAGAGTGCAAGAACAGTTATAAGCCGACCTTTGAGAGGCGGCCTTACAAAAGTGATTACGCGGGAGAGAAGCTGAGCACAAGCACAAAGCAGAGAGAACAACAATGAGGCGTTGAGGGGAGCAACTGCAGAAGCAATGACGAGAAAGAAAAATAAAAAAAAAATTAAATGCTGTTTAAACTGATTAATTTGGCAAATTATGGAAATAAAACACAAGGGTGTCAAGCAAACAACACCAGCGAAAGCGTAAACAAACTAAGCACCATTAAAAATTGAGAGAAAACAATAAATATTAATAAAAATTCAGGAGCTATGCAAAAACACGACCGTCACGTCAGCGAGCAGAAGCTAATTGATTCGTTATTAGATCGAATTCCAGCTCTGCTAGGTAGTAGTAAAACTTCTCCACTGCCCATACCAGTGTCAAGCTTTCTTTCTCCGTTTGCGAATATCTCTTCTCAACATCAGTTAGGCTTTTACTGGCGAACGATACGATATGATGGTCGTTGTGATCATCAATCTGTACCAGAACAGCTCCCAGTGCCACTGGACTTGCATCGGCTATAAGAAATGTACGGGGATTTTCATAGAAGTATGACAGCTTTGTCACCTCGACGACTTGTTTCTTTAACGTATCGAAAGCTTGCTGTTCTTTGTTGGTCCAATCAAAAAAAAAAAAAACATCTCGCCTCACGTAGTTTTGTCATGAACATGTCGAATGTTGGCAGTGGGTAGTTTTCCCTCGAGAAGGCCAAATTCGCCCTTCGCATATCCAGACATAGCCTTATCTCGCCGCTTCCTTTATAGGCAATTACAACTGGTGAAATCCATGAACTCGGTCCATGGTCCTTTCTGCAATTTGGTCTTCTAACGCAGTCGGAAATCTCCGCATTGGCTGCTGCACTGGTCTCACATTGTGGTCTATGGCCAATCTCACAGGTGAAGCTTTCCATTTCGGAAAATGTGCGCACGAATCCACTCTATTTACGCCTAAACCAAATTTTAGGACGTTGAGTTGTACTGCTGTGTCCCGTTTTAGTAACGATTGTCTACCATTTTCAATTACATAAAATGTAGCAATCATCTCTAGTCTTTCCTGAATTCTTATCGGAGCTTAACAAACGTTAGTCACCCTCAGCACGTCATCCGAAGTATAGGCTCGAAACTGGGTAGACGAGTTGGTACGAACATTGAAAGCTGTCGCATGTACACTATTCAGTTGCAGCCAATCGCCACGGCTTATCAGGTTGTACCGTGATCCGGAGTCAATTATCAATTGCAGCTGGGATCCCTCAACTAGACATGATTTCTCCTTCTGGTTCACCAGTTATTTCAAAACAGTTGGACCAACTGTTGTCGCTGTGACATCTAGTCTCCTCCTCATCGATGGCGCGCACCTGGGACTGTGAGGTTCGTGGTCGCTTGCGTTGATTATCATATGATGTTCCAAAACGTCTCTTTAATGTGGTCCTACACATCCGAGCATAATGTCCGAACCGGGAGCATTTAATACATTTTGAGTTTCTTGCCGGGCATGCCATACTGCATTCATCATGGTCTGCTGCTCCACACCGGCCACACACATCATTCGTCCTGTCATTTCTTTTTGTTTGGGCAGCAATTTACTTCATAATATCGGCATCCGACGGAATCACCATTACCTCTGACTGCTGATTCACTTGCTCTTCAACGGTGCACGTATTTATTATCTTCTCCAGCTTGAGCTCCGCTTCTAATAGCTTCTTTTTTAACGCAATCTTAGCCCAGGCATCAATGATTTTATCAGCGATGCAGATTTCCTCTATTTCGATCTTGGTGGCTCCAAAAGAGCATTTACTGGCTTGTTGTCTTAGCCGCAACATGAACTCGGCGAAGCACTCACCTTGGCGGGGCACCATGCTGCGAAACATGTGCCTTTCGAATAAGGCGTTACGTTGCGGTGAAAAATATTCGTTTAATTTATCCAACAGTGGAGTAAATACATAATTTTCCATTGTCGCATCGTATGGCACTAACGCGCCTGGAAGACTGTACAGCACCTCTTGTAGCTTTTTAATTAAATTTCAGCCATCCTGCTGATTTGTTTTAGCTTACACTTTATTTTGTGCTCAGCCTCTGATTCTTTTCAGATGATTTCGCTTGGACAGCCATGCTGTGTACAACTTCTGGTATTTTCCAGATATTTTTAACTTGCACGGGCGTTAGTTCTGCCTTGGCTTGTCTTAGAGTCGCCTTTGCACTCTCTCGACTCAGCCTCTGTCAAATGCAGATAATTAATTTATATTTTGTTTCCATCACTATTGTATACTTACATGTACGCAATATTGGTGAGTTTATTATACTTATAAACAACTCTGCCGAATTTCATAAAGATCGGGTAACTATATCATATAGCTCCCATAGGAACGATCAGCCGAAAACAGTGACTTTTGGAAATAACTTCGCTACTTTTAACGCGATTGCTTTCAAATTAAACATTTGTTAGTTTAATATATGTGTATTAACACACAGTCATTAGACTGTGCCGAATTTGATAAAGATCGGGTAACTATATCAGATAGCTTCCATAGGAACGATCGGTGAAAAACAGTGACTTTGATCAATATCTCAGTTTTTTCCTATGTTAAGATTGTAGGCCGTTCTTTCGCAAACATTAGCCTTTTTAAACGTTTTTCCACTTTAATGGCTATAGGTAAGGAAAGAGTTACGAAAAAAGTTGCAAGGGTATACAAACTTTGACGCGGTCGAAGTTAGCCCCCGGCCCTCTGGTTTTTGCTTAAGCCCGCGTCTGGCACAACGCGTTGCTTCGGTTCCTCGTTTTCACCTCGTCGCCAAAGTATCAACCCAGCAATTAGAAATGTCAAGTCATTTCGATTTTAACAAATTAATTATTACTTTATTCAAGTGTTGTTTGATCCAGCAATTAGAAATGTCAAGTCATTTCGATTTTAACAAATTAATTATTACTTTATTCAAGTGTTGTTTGATATGTTTTGTGCTGCGCTTGCCGCCAAGAATCAAAGTGAAAAGGAATGAAGAAATGATGCCAAAGCTCGTACGCGAAAGCTCATTCCGTGGCTTGTGCCGCGGAGCTTTCTGTGTGTTGATCGCCGGCCACCGAAAGCCACCGAATAAGATTATCGCAAAGTCAACAAGATATTGCTCTATACTGATCATCAAAACGATCAGAATGGTTGCAAGTAGGTAGACAACAAGCCATTGAAAAGTCAAAAGAAACACAAGGCAAAAAAAAAATAAATAAATTTATATATATAAGAATATATAGAAAAATTTAAATACACAGCACAAAGATAATTATCGATAAAAAATCAATAATTACAAATAAAACAAAGAGACGGCTAGAGTGCACAGTGATTACGCGGGAGAGAAGCTGAGCACAAGCACAAAGCAGAGAGAACAACAATGAGGCGTTGAGGGGAGCAACTGCAGAAGCAATGACGAGAAAGAAAAATAAAAAAAAAAAATTAAATGCTGTTTAAACTGATTAATTTGGCAAATTATGGAAATAAAACACAAGGGTGTCAAGCAAACAACACCAGCGAAAGCGTAAACAAACTAAGCACCATTAAAAATTGTGAGAAAACAATAAATATTAATAAAAATTCAGGAGCTATGCAAAAACACGACCGTCACGTCAGAATTCCAGTTCTGCTAGGTAGTAGTAAAACTTCTCCACTGCCCATACCAGTGTCAAGCTTTCTTTCTCCGTTTGCGAATATCTCTTCTCAACATCAGTTAGGCTTTTACTGGCGAACGATACGATATGATGGTCGTTGTTCTGGTCAATCTGTACCAGAACAGCTCCCAGTGCCACTGGACTTGCATCGGCTATAAGAAATGTACGGGGATTTTCATAGAAGTATGACAGCTTTGTCACCTCGACGACTTGTTTCTTTAACGTATCGAAAGCTTGCTGTTCTTTGTTGGTCCAATCAAAAAAAAAAAAAACATCTCGCCTCACGTAGTTTGGTCATGAACATGTCGAATGTTGGCAGTGGGTAGTTTTCCCTCGAGAAGGCCAAATTCGCCCTTCGCATATCCAGACATAGCCTTATCACGCCGCTTCCTTTATAGGCAATTACAACTGGTGAAATCCATGAACTCGGTCCATGGACTGGCTCTATAATGTCTTGCTGCACAGCCTGGCTTATCCTTTCTGCAATTTGGTCTTCTAACGCAGTCGGAAATCTCCGCATTGGCTGCTGCACTGGTCTCACATTGTGGTCTATGGCCAATCTCACAGATGAAGCTTTCCATTTCGGAAAATGTGCGCACGAATCCACTCTATTTACGCCTAAACCAAATTTTAGGACGTTGAGTTGTACGGCTGTGTCCCGTTTTAGTAACGATTGTCTACCATTTTCAATTACATAAAATGTAGAAATCATCTCTGGTCTTTCCTGAATTCTTATCGGAGCTTCAAAAAAGTTAGTCACCCTCAGCACGTCATCCGAAGCATAGGCTCGAAACTGGGTAGACGAGTTCGTACGAACATTGAACATCGCATGTACACTATTCAGTTGCAGCCAATCGCCACGGCTTATCAGGTTGTACCGTGATCCGGAGTCAATTATCAATTGCAGCTGGGATCCCTCAACTAGACATGATTTCTCCTTCTGGTTCACCAGTTATTTCAAAACAGTTCGACCTGCTGATATACCTGCTCTTCAACTGTGCACGTATTTATTATCTCCTCCAGCTTGAGCTCCGCTTCTAATAGCTTCTTTTTCAACGCAGTCTTAGCCCAGGCATCAATGATTTTATCAGCGATGCAGATTTCCTCTATTTCGATCTTGGTGGCTCCAAAAGAGCATTTACTGGCTTGTTGTCTTAGCCGCAACAAGAACTCGGCGAAGCACTCACCTTGGCGGGGCACCATGCTGCGAAACATGTGCCTTTCGAATAAGGCGTTACGTTGCGGTGAAAAATATTCGTTTAATTTATCCAACAGTGGAGTAAATACATAATTTTCCATTGTCGCATCGTATGGCACTAACGCGCCTGGAAGACTGTACAGCACCTCTTGTAGCTTTTTAAGTAAATTTCAGCCATCCTGCTGATTTGTTTTAGCTTACACTTTATTTTGTGCTCAGCCTCTGATTCTTTTCAGATGATTTCGCTTGGACAGCCATGCTGTGTACAACTTCTGGTATTTTCCAGATATTTTTAACTTGCACGGGCGTTAGTTCTGCCTTGGCTTGTCTTAGAGTCGCCTATGCACTCTCTCGACTCAGCCTCTGTCAAATGCAGATAATTAATTTATATTTTGTTTCCATCACTATTGTATACTTACATGTACGCAATATTGGTGAGTTTATTATACTTATAAACAACTCTGCCGAATTTCATAAAGATCGGGTAACTATATCATATAGCTCCCATAGGAACGATCAGCCGAAAACAGTGACTTTTGGAAATAACTTCGCTACTTTTAACGCGATTGCTTTCAAATTAAACATTTGTTAGTTTAATATATGTGTTAATGACTGTGCCGAATTTGATAAAGATCGGGTAACTATATCAGATAGCTTCCATAGGAACGATCGGTGAAAAACAGTGACTTTGATCAATATCTCAGTTTTTTCCTATGTTAAGATTGTAGGCCGTTCTTTCGCAAACATTAGCCTTTTTAGCTTAAACGTTTTTCCACTTTAATGGCTATAGGTAAGGAAAGAGTTACGAAAAAAGTTGCAAGGGTATACAAACTTTGACGCGGTCGAAGTTAGCCCCCGGCCCTCTTGTTTTTGCTTAAGCCCGCGTCTGGCACAACGCGTTGCTTCGGTTCCTCGTTTTCACCTCGTCGCCAAAGTATCAACCCCGTATTCCAGCAATTAGAAATGTCAAGTCATTTCGATTTTAACAAATTAATTATTACTTTATTCAAGTGTTGTTTGATATGTTTTGTGCTGCGCTTGCCGCCAAGAATCAAAGTGAAAAGGAATGAAGAAATGATGCCAAAGCTCGTACGCGAAAGCTCATTCCGTGGCTTGTGCCGCGGAGCTTTCTGTGTGTTGATCGCCGGCCACCGAAAGCCACCGAATAAGATTATCGCAAAGTCAACAAGATATTGCTCTATACTGATCATCAAAACGATCAGAATGGTTGCAAGTAGGTAGACAACAAGCCATTGAAAAGTCAAAAGAAACACAAGGCAAAAAAAAATAAATAAATTTATATATATAAGAATATATAGAAAAATTTAAATACACAGCACAAAGATAATTATCGATAAAAAATCAATAATTACAAATAAAACAAAGAGACGGCTAGAGTGCACAGTGATTACGCGGGAGAGAAGCTGAGCACAAGCACAAAGCAGAGAGAACAACAATGAGGCGACGAGGGGAGCAACTGCAGAAGCAATGACGAGAAAGAAAAATAAAAAAAAAAAATTAAATGCTGTTTAAACTGATTAATTTGGCAAATTATGGAAATAAAACACAAGGGTGTCAAGCAAACAACACCAGCGAAAGCGTAAACAAACTAAGCACCATTAAAAATTGTGAGAAAACAATAAATATTAATAAAAATTCAGGAGCTATGCAAAAACACGACCGTCACGTCAGAATTCCAGTTCTGTTAGGTAGTAGTAAAACTTCTCCACTGCCCATACCAGTGTCAAGCTTTCTTTCTCCGTTTGCGAATATCTCTTCTCAACATCAGTTAGGCTTTTACTGGCGAACGATACGATATGATGGTCGTTGTTCTGGTCAATCTGTACCAGAACAGCTCCCAGTGCCACTGGACTTGCATCGGCTATAAGAAATGTACGGGGATTTTCATAGAAGTATGACAGCTTTGTCACCTCGACGACTTGTTTCTTTAACGTATCGAAAGCTTGCTGTTCTTTGTTGGTCCAATCAAAAAAAAAAAAAAACATCTCGCCTCACGTAGTTTGGTCATGAACATGTCGAATGTTGGCAGTGGGTAGTTTTCCCTCGAGAAGGCCAAATTCGCCCTTCGCATATCCAGACATAGCCTTATCACGCCGCTTCCTTTATAGGCAATTACAACTGGTGAAATCCATGAACTCGGTCCATGGACTGGCTCTATAATGTCTTGCTGCACAGCCTGGCTTATCCTTTCTGCAATTTGGTCTTCTAACGCAGTCGGAAATCTCCGCATTGGCTGCTGCACTGGTCTCACATTGTGGTCTATGGCCAATCTCACAGGTGAAGCTTTCCATTTCGGAAAATGTGCGCACGAATCCACTCTATTTACGCCTAAACCAAATTTTAGGACGTTGAGTTGTACGGCTGTGTCCCGTTTTAGTAACGATTGTCTACCATTTTCAATTACATAAAATGTAGAAATCATCTCTGGTCTTTCCTGAATTCTTATCGGAGCTTCAAAAAAGTTAGTCACCCTCAGCACGTCATCCGAAGCATAGGCTCGAAACTGGGTAGACGAGTTCGTACGAACATTGAACATCGCATGTACACTATTCAGTTGCAGCCAATCGCCACGGCTTATCAGGTTGTACCGTGATCCGGAGTCAATTATCAATTGCAGCTGGGATCCCTCAACTAGACATGATTTCTCCTTCTGGTTCACCAGTTATTTCAAAACAGTTCGACCTGCTGATATACCTGCTCTTCAACTGTGCACGTATTTATTATCTCCTCCAGCTTGAGCTCCGCTTCTAATAGCTTCTTTTTCAACGCAGTCTTAGCCCAGGCATCAATGATTTTATCAGCGATGCAGATTTCCTCTATTTCGATCTTGGTGGCTCCAAAAGAGCATTTACTGGTTTGTTGTCTTAGCCGCAACAAGAACTCGGCGAAGCACTCACCTTGGCGGGGCACCATGCTGCGAAACATGTGCCTTTCGAATAAGGCGTTACGTTGCGGTGAAAAATATTCGTTTAATTTATCCAACAGTGGAGTAAATACATAATTTTCCATTGTCGCATCGTATGGCACTAACGCGCCTGGAAGACTGTACAGCACCTCTTGTAGCTTTTTAATTAAATTTCAGCCATCCTGCTGATTTGTTTTAGCTTACACTTTATTTTGTGCTCAGCCTCTGATTCTTTTCAGATGATTTCGCTTGGACAGCCATGCTGTGTACAACTTCTGGTATTTTCCAGATATTTTTAACTTGCACGGGCGTTAGTTCTGCCTTGGCTTGTCTTAGAGTCGCCTTTGCACTCTCTCGACTCAGCCTCTGTCAAATGCAGATAATTAATTTATATTTTGTTTCCATCACTATTGTATACTTACATGTACGCAATATTGGTGAGTTTATTATACTTATAAACAACTCTGCCGAATTTCATAAAGATCGGGTAACTATATCATATAGCTCCCATAGGAACGATCAGCCGAAAACAGTGACTTTTGTAAATAACTTCGCTAGTTTTAACGCGATTGCTTTCAAATTAAACATTTGTTAGTTTAATATATGTGTTAATGACTGTGCCGAATTTGATAAAGATCGGGTAACTATATCAGATAGCTTCCATAGGAACGATCGGTGAAAAACAGTGACTTTGATCAATATCTCAGTTTTTTCCTATGTTAAGATTGTAGGCCGTTCTTTCGCAAACATTAGCCTTTTTAGCTTAAACGTTTTTCCACTTTAATGGCTATAGGTAAGGAAAGAGTTACGAAAAAAGTTGCAAGGGTATACAAACTTTGACGCGGTCGAAGTTAGCCCCCGGCCCTCTGGTTTTTGCTTAAGCCCGCGTCTGGCACAACGCGTTGCTTCGGTTCCTCGTTTTCACCTCGTCGCCAAAGTATCAACCCCGTATTCCAGCAATTAGAAATGTCAAGTCATTTCGATTTTAACAAATTAATTATTACTTTATTCAAGTGTTGTTTGATATGTTTTGTGCTGCGCTTGCCGCCAAGAATCAAAGTGAAAAGGAATGAAGAAATGATGCCAAAGCTCGTACGCGAAAGCTCATTCCGTGGCTTGTGCCGCGGAGCTTTCTGTGTGTTGATCGCCGGCCACCGAAAGCCACCGAATAAGATTATCGCAAAGTCAACAAGATATTGCTCTATACTGATCATCAAAACGATCAGAATGGTTGCAAGTAGGTAGACAACAAGCCATTGAAAAGTCAAAAGAAACACAAGGCAAAAAAAAAAATAAATAAATTTATATATATAAGAATATATAGAAAAATTTAAATACACAGCACAAAGATAATTATCGATAAAAAATCAATAATTACAAATAAAACAAAGAGACGGCTAGAGTGCACAGTGATTACGCGGGAGAGAAGCTGAGCACAAGCACAAAGCAGAGAGAACAACAATGAGGCGACGAGGGGAGCAACTGCAGAAGCAATGACGAGAAAGAAAAATAAAAAAAAAAAAATTAAATGCTGTTTAAACTGATTAATTTGGCAAATTATGGAAATAAAACACAAGGGTGTCAAGCAAACAACACCAGCGAAAGCGTAAACAAACTAAGCACCATTAAAAATTGTGAGAAAACAATAAATATTAAAAAAAATTCAGGAGCTATGCAAAAACACGACCGTCACGTCAGAATTCCAGTTCTGCTAGGTAGTAGTAAAACTTCTCCACTGCCCATACCAGTGTCAAGCTTTCTTTCTCCGTTTGCGAATATCTCTTCTCAACATCAGTTAGGCTTTTACTGGCGAACGATACGATATGATGGTCGTTGTTCTGGTCAATCTGTACCAGAACAGCTCCCAGTGCCACTGGACTTGCATCGGCTATAAGAAATGTACGGGGATTTTCATAGAAGTATGACAGCTTTGTCACCTCGACGACTTGTTTCTTTAACGTATCGAAAGCTTGCTGTTCTTTGTTGGTCCAATCAAAAAAAAAAAAAAACATCTCGCCTCACGTAGTTTGTTCATGAACATGTCGAATGTTGGCAGTGGATAGTTTTCCCTCGAGAAGGCCAAATTCGCCCTTCGCATTTCCAGACATAGCCTTATCTCGCCGCTTCCTTTATAGGCAATTACAATTGGTGAAATCCATGAACTCGGTCCATGGACTGGCTCTATAATGTCTTGCTGCACAGCCTGGCTTATCCTTTCTGCAATTTGGTCTTCTAACGCAGTCGGAAATCTCCGCATTGGCTGCTGCACTGGTCTCACATTGTGGTCTATGGCCAATCTCACAGGTGAAGCTTTCCATTTCGGAAAATGTGCGCACGAATCCACTCTATTTACGCCTAAACCAAATTTTAGGACGTTGAGTTGTACGGCTGTGTCCCGTTTTAGTAACGATTGTCTACCATTTTCAATTACATAAAATGTAGAAATCATCTCTGGTCTTTCCTGAATTCTTATCGGAGCTTCAAAAAAGTTAGTCACCCTCAGCACGTCATCCGAAGCATAGGCTCGAAACTGGGTAGACGAGTTCGTACGAACATTGAACATCGCATGTACACTATTCAGTTGCAGCCAATCGCCACGGCTTATCAGGTTGTACCGTGATCCGGAGTCAATTATCAATTGCAGCTGGGATCCCTCAACTAGACATGATTTCTCCTTCTGGTTCACCAGTTATTTCAAAACAGTTCGACCTGCTGATATACCTGCTCTTCAACTGTGCACGTATTTATTATCTCCTCCAGCTTGAGCTCCGCTTCTAATAGCTTCTTTTTCAACGCAGTCTTAGCCCAGGCATCAATGATTTTATCAGCGATGCAGATTTCCTCTATTTCGATCTTGGTGGCTCCAAAAGAGCATTTACTGGTTTGTTGTCTTAGCCGCATCAAGAACTCGGCGAAGCACTCACCTTGGCGGGGCACCATGCTGCGAAACATGTGCCTTTCGAATAAGGCGTTACGTTGCGGTGAAAAATATTCGTTTAATTTATCCAACAGTGGAGTAAATACATAATTTTCCATTGTCGCATCGTATGGCACTAACGCGCCTGGAAGACTGTACAGCACCTCTTGTAGCTTTTTAATTAAATTTCAGCCATCCTGCTGATTTGTTTTAGCTTACACTTTATTTTGTGCTCAGCCTCTGATTCTTTTCAGATGATTTCGCTTGGACAGCCATGCTGTGTACAACTTCTGGTATTTTCCAGATATTTTTAACTTGCACGGGCGTTAGTTCTGCCTTGGCTTGTCTTAGAGTCGCCTTTGCACTCTCTCGACTCAGCCTCTGTCAAATGCAGATAATTAATTTATATTTTGTTTCCATCACTATTGTATACTTACATGTACGCAATATTGGTGAGTTTATTATACTTATAAACAACTCTGCCGAATTTCATAAAGATCGGGTAACTATATCATATAGCTCCCATAGGAACGATCAGCCGAAAACAGTGACTTTTGGAAATAACTTCGCTACTTTTAACGCGATTGCTTTCAAATTAAACATTTGTTAGTTTAATATATGTGTTAATGACTGTGCCGAATTTGATAAAGATCGGGTAACTATATCAGATAGCTTCCATAGGAACGATCGGTGAAAAACAGTGACTTTGATCAATATCTCAGTTTTTTCCTATGTTAAGATTGTAGGCCGTTCTTTCGCAAACATTAGCCTTTTTAGCTTAAACGTTTTTCCACTTTAATGGCTATAGGTAAGGAAAGAGTTACGAAAAAAGTTGCAAGGGTATACAAACTTTGACGCGGTCGAAGTTAGCCCCCGGCCCTCTGGTTTTTGCTTAAGCCCGCGTCTGGCACAACGCGTTCCTTCGGTTCCTCGTTTTCACCTCGTCGCCAAAGTATCAACCCAGCAATTAGAAATGTCAAGTCATTTCGATTTTAACAAATTAATTATTACTTTATTCAAGTGTTGTTTGATCCAGCAATTAGAAATGTCAAGTCATTTCGATTTTAACAAATTAATTATTACTTTATTCAAGTGTTGTTTGATATGTTTTGTGCTGCGCTTGCCGCCAAGAATCAAAGTGAAAAGGAATGAAGAAATGATGCCAAAGCTCGTACGCGAAAGCTCATTCCGTGGCTTGTGCCGCGGAGCTTTCTGTGTGTTGATCGCCGGCCACCGAAAGCCACCGAATAAGATTATCGCAAAGTCAACAAGATATTGCTCTATACTGATCATCAAAACGATCAGAATGGTTGCAAGTAGGTAGACAACAAGCCATTGAAAAGTCAAAAGAAACACAAGGCAAAAAAAAAATAAATAAATTTATATATATAAGAATATATAGAAAAATTTAAATACACAGCACAAAGATAATTATCGATAAAAAATCAATAATTACAAATAAAATAAAGAGACGGCTAGAGTGCACAGTGATTACGCGGGAGAGAAGCTGAGCACAAGCACAAAGCAGAGAGAACAACAATGAGGCGACGAGGGGAGCAACTGCAGAAGCAATGACGAGAAAGAAAAATAAAAAAAAAAAAAATTAAATGCTGTTTAAACTGATTAATTTGGCAAATTATGGAAATAAAACACAAGGGTGTCAAGCAAACAACACCAGCGAAAGCGTAAACAAACTAAGCACCATTAAAAATTGTGAGAAAACAATAAATATTAATAAAAATTCAGGAGCTATGCAAAAACACGACCGTCACGTCAGAATTCCAGTTCTGCTAGGTAGTAGTAAAACTTCTCCACTGCCCATACCAGTGTCAAGCTTTCTTTCTCCGTTTGCGAATATCTCTTCTCAACATCAGTTAGGCTTTTACTGGCGAACGATACGATATGATGGTCGTTGTTCTGGTCAATCTGTACCAGAACAGCTCCCAGTGCCACTGGACTTGCATCGGCTATAAGAAATGTACGGGGATTTTCATAGAAGTATGACAGCTTTGTCACCTCGACGACTTGTTTCTTTAACGTATCGAAAGCTTGCTGTTCTTTGTTGGTCCAATCAAAAAAAAAAAAAAAACATCTCGCCTCACGTAGTTTGTTCATGAACATGTCGAATGTTGGCAGTGGGTAGTTTTCCCTCGAGAAGGCCAAATTCGCCCTTCGCATATCCAGACATAGCCTTATCTCGCCGCTTCCTTTATAGGCAATAACAATTGGTGAAATCCATGAACTCGGTCCATGGACTGGCTCTATAATGTCTTGCTGCACAGCTTGGCTTATCCTTTCTGCAATTTGGTCTTCTAACGCAGTCGGAAATCTCCGCATTGGCTGCTGCACTGGTCTCACATTGTGGTCTATGGCCAATCTCACAGGTGAAGCTTTCCATTTCGGAAAATGTGCGCACGAATCCACTCTATTTACGCCTAAACCAAATTTTAGGACGTTGAGTTGTATGGCTGTGTCCCGTTTTAGTAACGATTGTCTACCATTTTCAATTACATAAAATGTAGAAATCATCTCTGGTCTTTCCTGAATTCTTATCGGAGCTTCAAAAAAGTTAGTCACCCTCAGCACGTCATCCGAAGCATAGGCTCGAAACTGGGTAGACGAGTTCGTACGAACATTGAACACTGTCGCATGTACACTATTCAGTTGCAGCCAATCGCCACGGCTTATCAGGTTGTACCGTGATCCGGAGTCAATTATCAATTGCAGCTGGGATCCCTCAACTAGACATGATTTCTCCTTCTGGTTCACCAGTTATTTCAAAACAGTTCGACCTGCTGATATACCTGCTCTTCAACTGTGCACGTATTTATTATCTCCTCCAGCTTGAGCTCCGCTTCTAATAGCTTCTTTTTCAACGCAGTCTTAGCCCAGGCATCAATGATTTTATCAGCGATGCAGATTTCCTCTATTTCGATCTTGGTGGCTCCAAAAGAGCATTTACTGGCTTGTTGTCTTAGCCGCAACAAGAACTCGGCGAAGCACTCACCTTGGCGGGGCACCATGCTGCGAAACATGTGCCTTTCGAATAAGGCGTTACGTTGCGGTGAAAAATATTCGTTTAATTTATCCATTTAATTTAATTTTTTCCAGATATTTTTAACTTGCACGGGCGTTAGTTCTGCCTTG
Source organism: Drosophila willistoni (assembly GCF_018902025.1). Classification (NCBI taxonomy): domain Eukaryota; kingdom Metazoa; phylum Arthropoda; class Insecta; order Diptera; family Drosophilidae; genus Drosophila; species Drosophila willistoni. The sequence goes on along the minus strand of NW_025814459.1, from coordinate 2,116,784 downwards.
GCTTGTTTTAGAGTCGCCTTTGCACTCTCTGGACTCAGCCTCTGTCAAATGCAGATAATTAATTTATATTTTGTTTCCATCACTATTGTATACTTACATGTACGCAATATTGGTGAGTTTATTATACTTATAAACAACTCTGCCGAATTTCATAAAGATCGGGTAACTATATCGGTGCAAAACAGTGACTTTGATCAATATTTTCGTTATTTCCTATACTAAGATTGTAGGCCGTTCTTTCGCAAACATAAGCCTTTTTAGATAAAACGTTTTTCCACTTCGATGGCTGTAGGTAAGGAAAAAGTTACCAAAAAAGTTGCATGGGTATACAAACTTTGACGCGGTCGAAGTTAGCCCCGGCCTTCTGGTTTTTTGTGTCATCAGGCAAGATTCCTTTATCTGTGAATTTATGTCCCAAAAAGGTGACTTCATGCATAAAAACTGAACATATTGCTGGATGTAACTTTAGGTTGTGTTGCGTACATTTCTCAAAAACATCTGTTAAGTTATTGAGCTTATGTTTTTCAGAACAACCTATGACTATTAATTCATCCATGTAAAGAAATGCTTGTGAAGGTTCATGTCCAGTGAATGCTATAGTCATCATTCTCTGGAACGAGTTTGGCGCTATTTTTAAACCGGATGCTAATCGCGTGACGCGATATGAGCCATTACATGTTTAAAAGGATGTAATGTCTCGTGACTCTTTTTCGAGTTCAATTTGATGAAAATCTGACATTAAGTCAAGACATGAAAAATACTTTGCTCTACCTAGTTGATCCAAGATGTCATCAATTCTAGGGAGTGGAAATTTATCGGACAACAGTTTTTTTATTAATCTGACGATAGTCAAGTACTAATCGCCATTTTCATACCCTTGCAAAATGGGTATATTAATCTTGGTCAGAAGTGTGCAACGCAAGTTTTGTTAACAGTTGTCTGTTAACATTTAATTAAATAAAATAATATTTTTGTCCTTCTTTTTAATTGTATAAAGCTGTTTATTTCAGTTTAGTTCTTCACTGGTTCACATTTTTCCAAAGAGTGAGCTCAAAAGCTTTTTCATAGTCGATATAGAGCTTTTGAGCTTTTGATCTTTAGATCGAGCTAGTTAAATGTAGATGAAGAAAGAGAGAGAGAGAACTTCGACTACATAACTTCTCTATCGCTTAAATTAAGACTCTCCTGAGTTTTACAATTCATTTATATATATATTAGTGTTCGGAATACCATTCTGATAGATTATGTTATACTTCAAGTCTGATATTTCTTCTTTCTTTTTATGTTGGAGCTATGAACATTATTTAAATTAAATTTTCTCTATTTCGGTTCATTTTTGTGCCTTAGAGACTTATAGTTTTTTATATATCCTTCGTTTCTAGCTTCTTCAAAGTCTTCTCTTGTTTGATTTACAGATGTAATATAGTGTTCCTTATATTTTAGAATGTTATTATATATAATTTTTTTGTCACAATTTCCATATTCAATATTCAGTGGCGTATCTTGTATTGTAGAGTGATAGCTGTTATTATAATATTCTATAGCCTTACTAACTTTATCTTTGATTGATAGATCTTTGTTTTCAAGATATATAATTCTTATCTTTTCCGTTAGAGTGTTATGAAACCTTTCAACGTCTGCATTGCCAGTATGACTGTTCGGTTTCACAAAATGAACTTCTATATTCTCATTCCTTAAATATTCTTTTATATTTACGCTATTAAATTCGTTATCAGTTATTAATTTTTCAAAATTTCCTCTTTGGGATTTGTACGAGCGCATTTTTTCGATTATAGTTTGATTATTCCGATCCTCAAGGTAGAAAGCAGTAGCAAACTTTAAAAATCGGTCAATAAAAGTTAGAAAATTACATTTTGAATTTGTATAGATATCCATATGAACAATTTTTCTTGTATCGTTTGGTGTTTCTGTATATTTAAATTTTTCTTTAACTGGGTTCCTATCATATTTACACCGATTACAAATGTCACAATTGTTAATATACTTTTGGATGTAGTGTTGAAGGTTTGGATAGTAAATAATCTTTTTTAAACTTTGGTAATTTCCATTTATACCGGAATGACCAGTATCATATTTATGGAATCGATCAATTTCTTTATACAAATCTTCTTCGTTTTCAATATCTTTTGCGTGAAATGAGCATTTTACAAATTTTACATTTTTATTGCCTTCGAAAATTTGGATGATTTTGTTTTGAAATTTGTTGTATAGATTTTCATTATAAATTTGTTTGAGCAGGCTTCAGGTCAATCTTACTGATTTATTTGTAAGACTTTAAATCATAGGCAGCACAAAAGGTGAGCAGGTTGTCTGTATAGCTATTTCAAGAACCACCAAGTTCTATCATCAGCAGACTTCGCTAAAGAAAAATATTTGGGCGCGACGATTAGTTGGTTAAGGCGAAGCCCTTTACACTAATTCAGCTGGCGCCCATGGGTATGCACACAAAAAAGGTGGAATCTGCAGTTGCAAGCTTTGCCGTTCTTTTTTCGCTTCATTTAGTTGGCAATGTAATTCCCAACTAGTTTTAGTGTTGAAGATATGGTATGGCCATTACAATTGTGGATTCTTTAGCGAAGTCTGCTGATGATAGAACTTGGTGGTTCTTGAAATAGCTATACAGACAACCTGCTCACCTTTTGTGCTGCCTATGATTTAAAGTCTTACAAATAAATCAGTAAGATTGACCTGAAGCCTGCTCAAACAAATTTTTGATTAACTTCAATAAGGTCGAAATCTAGACAAATACCAAAAACGGAAGGCCCGCCGTTTTACACTTGCTGTAAAAACCCTCTTTTTTGCATATAGTACAATATACTATTACAAAATATTTGGGCGCGACGATTAGTTGGTTAAGGCGAAGCCCTTTACACTAATTCAGCTGGCGCCCATGGGTATGCACAGAAAAAAGGTGGAATCTGCAGTTGCAAGCTTTGCCGTTCTTTTTTCGCTTCATTTAGTTGGCAATGTAATTCCCAACTAGTTTTAGTGTTGAAGATATGGTATGGCCATTACAATTGTGGATTCTTTAGCGAAGTCTGCTGATGATAGAACTTGGTGGTTCTTGAAATAGCTATACAGACAACCTGCTCACCTTTTGTGCTGCCTATGATTTAAAGTCTTACAAATAAATCAGTAAGATTGACCTGAAGCCTGCTCAAACAAATTTTTGATTAACTTCAATAAGGTCGAAATCTAGACAAATTTTCATTATATTCACTGAATATTCCTACTTTGCCTTTTATGATATGATTCTTCAAAATTTTTTCCATTCCATTTTCAAGATCATTTAAATTTAAATAAATTTTCTTATTTCTATTTTTATATTCGAACTCCATAGTTTTTTCCTCTGTTAGGATTATTTGTATTTTAAATCTATTAACAACTGTTTCTAATATACCTAAAATAGTTGTGACCCCAAAATCTTCAGCCTGTGTATGTTGTGTACTAATGTCATCAACATTGTTTTCTAAAGAGCTATGAGGTTCAGATATGTTTACGACACAAATTTCGTCTTTACGTATTCGACTTAAAAAATCAGCTACCTGGTTATCCTTTCCTTTAATGTATGATACATTTATGTTAAATTCGCTAAGCTTAACAAGCCATCTATAAAGCATTTCATTAAGTTCTTTTCCGTTATATTTAATTAGTAGCCATTTAAGTGGTTGGTGATCGGACAAAATGTCGAATTTAACTCCATAGAGATATGGACGGAAATATGCTGTTAACCACACTATAGCTAGTAATTCCTTCTGTATAGAAGAATAATTTTTCTCATGGTCATTCAATGTACGACTTGCATAACAAATAGGATGACCATCTTGTTGCAAAACAGCACCTAAAGCTATGTTACTAGCATCAGTGATAAGCTGAAATTTCTTTTTGAAATCCGGATACTTAAGTACCGGTGCCTCAGTTATGATTTTTTTCAATTTCTCAAATGCAATTATGAAGTTAGGCTCCTCAACATCGATCTTAGCATCCTTTTTAAGGCATTTAATTAATGGATAAGCAACTTGGGAATAATCCTTTATGAACTTTCTATAGTACCCAGTGATTCCTAGAAAAGCTCTAATTTGTTTAATATTTCTCGGAATTTTAATCTGAAGAATGCTATTACCTTTTGTTGGGTTAGGCTTAATTCCTTCGGGGGTTAAAACATGACCCAAAAATTGAGTTTCTTTGGAGAAGAAATTGCATTTGTTGATTTGAATCTTAAGATTTGCTTCACAAAGTTTTTTAAAAATTGTATGAATATGGCCAACATGTTCTGAAAAACTAGTGGAAAAAATAAGGACGTCATCAAGATAGACGACACAAATTCTATTTATTTCTTCTTTTAAGACTGTGTTAAGGCGTTGAAATGTGGCAGGGGCGTTTTTGAGCCCAAATGGCATCCTATTAAACTCGTAATGCCCGTGGGGGGTAGAAAACGCTGTCTTTGCCCTGTCTTGTTCCTGAACAAGAATTTGGTGAAAGCCTTTCGCGAGGTCTATAGTAGAAAAATATTGCGCTCTTCCTAACTTGTCTAATATACCGTCTATATTGGGGATAGGAAATTTATCATCTACTGTGTTTTCATTCAATTTGCGATAATCAATGACAATACGCCATTTTTTTTTTCCACTGTTATCAGCTTTTTTGGGTACGAGCCATAAAGGTGCATTATATGGAGAATTGCTCTTACGAATTATTCCCTGTTGTAGCATTTCTTCAATTTGTTTATATATTTCTTGCTCATGAATTTGAGGATATCTATAAATCTTGCAATATATAGGTTTATCCACTACTGTTTTTATCTGATGTTCAATAATGTTTGTATTGCTAAGACACTGACCTTCAAGAAATATTAACTTTTTAAATCTACTTAGAATTTGATATACCTCCTCAGAGTATGGTAAACTATTTTGAAATTTAATAGTGCTATTATTAATTGTGATTGTATTTTGATAAAAATCAATAATAGCATTTAATGGCTTAAGAATGTTTTGCCCTATAATAGCATCAAACGATTTGTTATTAAATGTTGTCAATTTCCAACTCATTGTGGCATCTTCTTTGAATTCGATAGGCAGATCAGTTATAATTTCTTGCGTTATTAGCGATTTTGAATTTAGAGATGAAAATGATATTGGATGACACAAAGTTCTTCGGGGGTATTGTAATAACTTGTCCCTATTTAATATGGATGTTGTTGAACCAGTATCAATCAGGGCACCAGTATCATCATTGTTTACAGTTAACTTAATCAAGGGAAGTGATTTATCGAGGCAGTTATATGAAAATTTGTATGGCAAGAACAATTCATTGGCTCAGACATTGATTCAGAAGTGATGTTCTGGTTTTGATTATCATTATTGAATTTACTACAATCAGCTGTACAGTTTTGATTTGAATTTAAATTTTGTGTTCCTGATCGAAAGTTTCCTGAATTAGATTTTACATTTCCTGAATTAGATTTTACATTTTGGTAAATGTTATTATGTTTAGCATTTTGATCTTGGTTATTGTAATTTGATTTGTGAGATCGGTCTCTTTGATTATTTGTATTATTACATCTACTAGTGAAAATATCATCTCCACTTCTCGAATAAATGATGATAGAGCCCTTGAGTTGTCTCCTCTGTACTCGTGAATGTGGTGGGCATCCTTAAGCATGTCTCCAAACGATAAGGTGAACTCGTTTGCCATCGCTACCAAAGAATTAGTAGCCGCTGTAGTTCTTTAGAACTTGCAAAGAAAAATACAGTTATTCGCTCCGGGATACTTGTGTATGTGTATGTGCACTTTATGATTTAAACACACAGACACACATACATACATACAGACGGACCAAGCCAGAGCCGAAAAACGCTGTGGCATGGCGTAATCAAGGCAACCATGCTTTACGGCGCGCCCGTTTGGGCAGAAGCAATGTCCACAAAATCGTACGCCAGAGAATTGGACTCAATATTTAGAATCAGCGCACTAAGGGTCTGCTGCGGATTTCGTACGATTTCAGGTATCGCAGCCATGGTACTAGCAAGCGCAATCCCAGTCGGAATCCTGGCCGATGAATCCAAAAGACTCTTTTGGGCACTAAAAGAGCCAAACTTAGTGCCAACCGAAAAAGAATTGCTACGGGTCCAGGCGCGCGAAATAAGTATAGCAAGGTGGCAATCGCTATGGGATATGTCGCAAAAAGGCAGATGGACCCATCGGCTAATCCCAAGCCTAAAAGACTGGTTGGCCAGGGCCCATGGAGAAGTCAACTTCTTCTCGACGCAACTTCTGAGCGGTCACGGGTGCTTCCGTGGCTACCTACACCGGTTTAGACACGCATCAAGCCCAGAGTGCGCATGGTGCGCCAATGGAGAAGACGAGACGGCCGAACATGTCCTCTTCAAGTGCGGACGCTTCGAAACCGAGAGAGAACACCTCGAGGCGGAACTCGGGGAGCAAATCACGGTATCCAACTTGGTCCCAATGATGATTCGTCGCAGGGAAAACTGGGAGGCATTCAACGAGTTCGCGGCTATCGCCATGACTGAGCTCCGCAGAGTGGAGCAGCTGAGTCGAGTCGAATGACCTGAGAGCAGGAAGCGGGTGGAAGCACGCCTGTGTGAAGCAATACCCTCGCTGGCAGTACCACACAAGCTACTTCCCCTCGCAAACTTTTTTCCAAATTTCCTTTCCTTCTTTGTATATATTTCTATCACTTAATAAATGAATTAAAAAAAAAAAAAAAAAAAAACATACATACAGAAAATACAGTTTCAAATGCCGGCACGCTGCATAGAAAATGCACAAGATGTTTCCAGGTTAAATACGAATTTGTACGGGATGCAGCAAATATCCGATGTAGAAAAAAAACACTTAGTTGGTTTTTATTCGGCTGTACACACTTTTGCGAATGTCTTTGTCAAAGCCGGTATGTTTTGACAAAACGTGACTTTCAGGTTATGTGTCTTTTGCACAAGGTTGGTATGTATGAAATTACATACATATGTATGTACGAGCACGAATTCGCACAAACTGCACTTAAGTTATTTTAATGTTTTTGGTTACTCCGTCGACTGCGCCAGTTTTGTTAACAGTTGTCTGTTAACATTTAATTAAATAAAATAATATTTTTGTCCTTCTTTTTAATTGTATAAAGCTGTTTATTTCAGTTTAGTTCTTCACTTGTTCACATTTTTCCAAAGAGTGAGCTCAAAAGCTTTTTCATAGTCGATATAGAGCTTTTGAGCTTTTGATCTTTAGATCGAGCTAGTTAAATGTAGATGAAGAAAGAGAGAGAGAGAACTTCGACTACATAACTCGCATAGCATCTCCGACGAGCACGACGAGACGAGCTTAAGTAGCCATGTCCGACCGTCCGTCGGTCTGGATCAACGCAAACTCCTCCTAGACCGTTAAAGCTACACAGCTGAAATTTTGCATGTAAGCTTGTATATACTACAGGGCTTGTATATCTCGTATTCAGCCGGATCGGATCACTATATCACATAGCTCCCACACAAATGGCACAGTCACGAACAGTGACTTTTCTCAATAACTTCGTTATTTTCTGAGCTATTGTGAAATTTAATATTGGTGAGTTTATTACACATATAAACGAGTATGCCAAACTTGATGAAGATCGGGTGACTATATCATATAGCTTCCATAGAAGCGATTGGGCGAAAACAGTGACTTTTGTCAATAACTTCGTTACTTTCGATTGCTTTGCGATTGCTTTCAAATTAAACATTTGTTAGTTTAATATATGTGTTAATGACTGTGCCGAATTTGATAAAGATCGGGTAACTATATCAGATAGCTTCCATAGGAACGATCGGTGGAAAACAGTGACTTTGATCAATATCTCAGTTTTTTCCTATGTTAAGATTGTAGGCCGTTCTTTCGCAAACATTAGCCTTTTTAGCTTAAACGTTTTTCCACTTTGATGGCTATAGGTAAGGAAAGAGTTACCAAAAAAGTTGCAAGGGTATACAAACTTTGACGCGGTCGAAGTTAGCCCCGGCCCTCTGGTTTTTGCTTAAAGCCGCGTCTGGCACAACGCGTTGCTTCGTGTATAACCCCACTTCTCTTTTTATACCATACACCCATAGGGTGAAATGGTATATTAAAGTCGCCAAAATGTATGTAACAGGCAGAAGGAAGCATCTCCGACCCCACAAAGTATATATATTCTTGATCAGGATCAACAACCGAGTCGATCTAGCCATGTCCGTCTGTCCGTCCGTCCGTCCGTCCGTCCGTCTGCCCGTCTGTCCGTATGAACACCTAGATCTCGGAGACTATAAGAGCTAGAGCCACCAAATTTTTTATGTAGACTCGTGTAGTATGTAGAGTGATCAAGTTTATTTCAAATTTTTGCCACGCCCCTTTTCGCCCCCGCAATTTAAAAAAAGCGTTTATCTCAAAAACTATTCTAGCTAGAGACATAATATTTGGCATGTATATTCGCTTAGTAAATGCACACATTTTGTATGTATAAAAATTTTGCCACGCCCTTTTCCGCCCCCGTAATTTGAAAAACTTGATTATCTCCCGTATTTTTTTACTTCATGCAATCAAATTTGGCACACTTAAATTTAATACTAATATCTATCAAAATACCATATATACCAAATATTAAAATCGGATAAAAAACAGTCGAGTTATGCATATAAACGTTTTTCCATAAGGCCGGAGTTGGCCGTTGGCTGGTGGGGGCGCTAGGGAGCTCGTATGATTGAGTGAGCGAGATACTAAGATATGCTTTCCATGCGAGGGATATTCGGCAATAAATATTGTAATATCACAGACTTTCACAAACTTAACAATTTCTGCTTCGGGATGTGTTGACTTCTTCCCTTTTTTTATGGTGGAAACTTTAAAAACCAACTACTTCTACCTTTGGGCGTAAGCCATTATAGTCTGTGCTTCCTGTTTTGACATTTCGCTGATAGCTGAAATTTGAGCGGTTCTGTTTAAATATTGTCCCTTTATATAAATTTTGCAATATCTGGCCGTTTGGTAATACAGACTCGGACAATTTGTTACCGGAATCTATTTTGACATTATTTTTAAGATAATCTTATATTATTATTTTGTACCGGCTCTGGGATATATACTTTTTTTTTGCCCAGTTTTCACCTTCAAAGTGAGGTCCTTCCGGGGTACATTAATTTATTTCTTGAATTTTGTTGTTGAGTTTGTTTTACCTTTTTTTCTTCTCCCAACGCTGTTCAAAACCTGTGGCATCTATTGTTGTTGCCACTACAGATTTATTCCTTGTTGATTTGGTGCATCCAGAAATGATCCAACCAAATTGAGTATTTTGTAGTAGTAGGCCATCTATCTTTGTAACTTACCCTTTTAAGAAATGGGTGAAATGAGATTAACCCCCATTGTATTGTGATAAAATTATGTTTTCGGCAAAGGAAAAGTCACCATTCGGACTGGAATATGTAAATTAAAGATGAAGAATCTACTCTAAAGGTCATACAGAACGGTGAATGTTTTTGAAGCTGAATCGGAAAATCTGTTTCCGCTGTTGGAGAAGATATATTATTTGGTCATCGCTTTGGTCATCTTAATTATACAAGTCTGGCAGAAATCGCAAGTAAGGGATTGGTTCATGGGCTAAGTGTAACAAACTTCGTGCCTAATATGGAGTATTGCATGGTGAGTAATTTCCATTTCCAAAGATGACAGAAAGTCGGTCCAGTCAACTTTTAGAATTGGTTTAAAGTGATGTCTGCGGAGCTTTTGGAACAAAATCACTTGGTGGCTCACGTTATTTCTCAACGAATTTTTGTATACTTCCTCAAAGGCAAAGCTGAGGTCTTTGCAAGTTTTTGAAAGCATTCGATGACTTCCTGAAGAAAAATGGAATATTGTGCCAGCTGACCATAGCGTACATTCCACAACAGAACGGCGTTGCGGAACGAGCTAACCGCGCTCTGTTGGAAAGGTCTAGGTGTTTGTTGATACAGTCTGGAATCTGTGAGGCTTTGTGGGCAGAAGCTATATTTACAGCTGTATATCTGAGGAACCATTTGCCAACAAACCAAACGCCAATGCAATCATGGGCGAGTAAGAATCCATGTATCAATCATCTTAAAGTTTTTGGTTCTGTTTCAGTTGCGCTATCCAAGGGCGAAAGGAAAGGAATATCGCATGGTGGGGTATTTAAGAGAATCAAAAGGTTACAGACTAATGGAGAAACCCGCAAAGTAGTTGAAAGAACAGATGTTTTCTTTGATGAAAGAGATCCTTAGCGCAAACTAATTGTTCTACGGTTATGTTTGATTTTCCTGGACGCTATAAGCAAAATGAGATGGCAGATGCAAATCCGGAAACCACGATTCATCAGAACGGGTAAACCTTGGTATAATATACTTGGCTCGATTGTAGCTGGCGACAAGCCAGTTTCGTCGACTTACGAGGATGCCACAAATGAAGAGTTTGGAGCTTTGGTAAAAAATCAAACTCGGGAGCTGATGGACCTACCAAACAAACAACGAGCATTAGGCTGCAAATGGATTTTTTGTCTTAAAAAGTATGCGCATGGAGACATAGAACGATTTAAAGTCCGATTGGTTGCGAAAGGATGCTCGCAGCAGTTCGGTGCAAACTACACTGATACATATGCACCTGTATGTCGCTTAGAAAGCATAAGGTTTGTTTTGGTGGTGGCAGCAGAGTTGGATATTTATTAACATCAAATGGACGAATGCACGGCATACCTTAATAGCAATCTAGAGGACACGGTTTATATGAGACAACCCATGGGATACACAGAAAAAAATTGTCCAAAGGCCTTATTGCATTTGAAGAAGGCAATCTACGGTTTGAAACAATCGGGATGATTTTGCCGTATGACCCCAACAGTTGTATATGGAGATAACTTGTGTGCCCAATAAATCATATGTAGATGAAATTAAAGTGGTTTTGTGATTCTTTGGCTGATTTCTTTGACCTGTTATAAAAGGGTTTGACCTCAAAAGAAAAATGGAATGCTGGAAAATAGTACCATGGATACATTTCAATTAATTTATTAGCCGTATCTAGTGCGCATTTTTTTAATTTCTGTATATTAATATTATATCCTGATGCTAATTTTAGTATAGCGAGCAAATCTGTTCGATACAACTTCAAAAAAGGCTCTTTTGTTAAGGCATCTTTCAAGACTTCAACAGCGTATTGTTCTTTCAGGTCCATTTTAAATTCGACATCCTTTCGCAATAGATCTGTCAGCGGCTTTGCGATCAATAAGTAGTCTTTTATAAATTTGCGGAAAAAGCCAGTTAATCCAAAAAAAGCCTGAACAGCCTTGATGTTTTTTGGCATTGGAAACTTTCTAATGGCTTTGGTCTTTTCTGCTCCCGGTTTCATGTTTCCGTTTCCAATTTGGTGACCCAAAAATTCAATTTCAGTCTGCAGAAATCGGCACTCTTTCGTTATGAATGCGGTGTATTTCTTGACGTGAAAGAATCCATTTTTAGGACCCATGATGGTGAAAACTTTCCCATTGCCCATTTTTTCGAAAACATCTTCCATGATAGGCACAGGGAAACCATCGTTTAATACCATCTTGTTTAACTGCCGGTAGTCAATACACACTGGATTATTGCCATCCTTCTTTTTTACGATCACTGTGAGTGAAGGCACATCATGGTCAGTACTTATCTGATTTTGGTTGGCAGCTTCTTCCTCAAATAGATGTACGAAAGTATATTCAACGGGAGTTAATGTCATTTGGAACTTTGATAGGAAATCAACGTGTATTTGTAGTCACTCTTCAGGTTCAATCCATTAACGATGTGTTTGATAAGTGACTCCACATCAATAATCCTCATGTAAACTTTCACCATTGGACTTCGTATGTAGAGATAATTGGTTGTGAATTTCGGCATTGCATGGCTGATCGCAATCAAATTTCTCCAGGACTTGCTGGCGAATTTGTTCATATTGGTAGACAGCCGTAGACTCGAGAAATAGAGCGGCGGTACCAGTCATTTTCGCTCAGGCTTGAACGTACTTCTTATATTTTTTTTTATTTTTCAATACGTATGCATCGACGTTGCGTTCAAAGTTTTGAAACCACTGTTGTACAGACATTCCTTCTCCGCAGAATTCTGGGATGATTTTGGGAAAGTTGTCCACCACCAACTTGGTGTCATTTATTTTGTTTATTTCGTCGGCATACACTTTTAGAAGAAATCGTTGGACCAGCTCTTGAAGAGTCGCGGTGTTCTCCTCTAGCATTACTACGTTTATTCCGGCCTGGTTTCCATAATTTCCATGGTTATGCTTAATTGCCTCTAATTCATTTACTATTTCTCCTGGGTGCGACATCGGGGCTAATTGGACCAAGATTGGTCCGACATAATGATGCGATTTTGGAAGCTTGGTTGCGATTTTCGCGTCTTCTTGCTGTCTCTTTTCCCTCGCTTGACGTTTTCGTCTCGTTTATTTCGTTTGGCGCCAGAGCATTACGTCATCTTACTGTCTCTTTTCCCTCGCTTCATGTTTTCGTCTTGTTTATTTCGTTTGGCGCCAGAGCATCGTTTCTTGTTGCGAAATTGGAATTCGTTTTTTTGTCTGACTGCACTTGCTCCCTCGTTTTTTCTGCAGTCGAAAACTTTTGCTGTCTCACTCTTTCTACTGGCAGCTTTCCAATTATGTAATTTCAAAGTCAGCGATTGGTTGAGCCGCGAAATGTAAGATGTAGTCCTCTAATGAGTCCCCAAATGTATTACATTATAGTTTATTAATAATATTATAAATCGTTGACGGGCAAATTAAGATTACAATATGCAACTTAAATCTCGGGTTCTGTGTACTGCTAATTTATAGGCTTCTTACTGCTGCTTACGACTGCTGACTGCTGATACTTCTGACTGCTGAACACCGACTACTGACTGCTGACCATCGACTGCTGACTGCTGCTGCGTTGCCAATCTGCATACTGATTCCTTCAAGATGGACGGGAAGGCGGAAGATGACGGACAGTGTAAACAACTTAAATATTGACTTACGTAGGGCCTCTGCAAAAAACCTTAACACGCAGCCTGTATTCCGTCGGGGCCAAGTGCATATACTGGATTGGCGGAACTAAGCACGCTAGGAACCGAGCTTTCATCAAACACAGCGTGTAAAATGCAGTAAGACGATTGCAAGTGATGAGGATAAGGAAGATTTGCTTGATAAATCGAAGAGGAATAAGTTGGTTTGAAAAAATCAGCAAACATATCGGCAATTGCCTGATCAGTGTCAGATTTATTGTTTTCGAAAAACAAGTAAGACGGGTGCAATGATATCGTACGTTTTACATTGATAGAGCTATACAATTGCTTAGGGTAGCGAGAAAACCTATGTTTACAACGCTGAAGATAATCCTTATAGCATTGTGAATTCAGCACCATAAAATTTGACCAAGCAACTACATAAAGGGCAAAATCCGACGCTTTGCCGAATTTTTTAAATCTTTTATAGCATCTTGATTTTATGTTCTTCAAGTTAGATAACTCACGTGAGAACCAGGGAGGTCTATCAGACCATCCTTGGGTCACACGCGGGACACAAACATCGAAGAACCACTCAAGAGTTTTTTGGAAGACAGAAATGCAAATTCTACACTGGTCTTGTTGGGATTATTACAATTATATTTGCAACAGACAGACATTATTAAAATAATTAATTTATTAAAAACAAATTATAAATCAATATGTAAATAAAAATGTTAAATGTATATATATGTTAAAAGAGGCGTTCACAAACCAAAGCAAAAGCTAACTGCAATATGCAAATGAAAAAGAGACATTAAAAAAAGAGAGCACCAACACCACACACAAAAAATGTGAACTGTAAATTGAGAGCGCGGGTGGGAGCAAAAACAGAAACAAATCAAAAACTAAGCAGAGCAACAACTAAATAATAAGTGCGTTTGTTAATTTTTTGATAATGAAAAAAAATAAAAATGTAAATTTAACTTTCAACTTCGCGATGAATATAGCCTTCTCACCAGTGAATATAACCTTCTCACCAGTGCAATGCATTGCCATCTTATTTCATTTTATTATTAAAGTGTAGGATATAGTTGTAAACTAAAAACCTAACTATATTTTACAAACACTGGCAACTAAGGCCGGGTTAGACGGGGTTAATAATCACGAATACGCAGGGTTAAAAATTTATTTAGCACAAGCCCATGTTAATTAAAATATGCCATAATAATAACATTTTGGTGTTGAATGCCCTGTATTATTTGTTATCCCAGCTTATATCGATTTTACTAAGCTTGTAACTTATCGGCATAAGATACTTTGGAACTCTGAATATTGTCTTTTTTCCTTTTCCGCCTTTCAAAGTGTATGTACACCAAATAAACATAAACATTTAAGTTGACGCAATGCAATCGATCCTCAACATTTGTCCCCAAATTGATTGGGACCTGAAAGGTTTCAAAAAGAGCCAACTTCGATCGTACACTATTCTAGCTGCAGGCAGGAAATCTAGATGCTTCAATTTGGTTTGTGTATTCGGGAGCAACGTCTAATTTATGTTGCGGACACAGTATATTTGCGAATTATGTTGGGCATGAAGAAACAGTTGGCAGAGGTGACGTGAGCTTAAACTGAAAAATGTTTTGCACAGGGTTTGAGACGAATTTTATGTCGGTTGATCGAGCAGTCGATAGGCTATGCACTGTGATTGTCGACCAAAATTCTGCGACGGTTCGCCAAGATGGCAAGATAGTACTAACTGCAGAGAGACAAGGAAAGCTGTTTGTGTTTAAGGAGATAGACAATCGATATTTTGGAGCGAGACAGATAAGTGCAGAAGTTTGGCACTAAATGTTTGGTCATTCGAATTATTCAAGTCTAATGAATATTAACAAACTTTCACTCATTGCAAAGGTCGGACGGGATTTATTTGCGCTTATCATATTTTTTTCTCGCGATTAAATAATTAAATAAAATCGAACAATTCCAACATAAATTTAATCTTACAACAAAGCTAATTAGCGGTGTTGTTGTTTTGCTTGTCTCTTTTGCTTTTGTCTTAAATTTTACCTTTGTAGCTAACTATCTTTCCTATTTTTGTTTGATTGCGCTCATGTCTTTTGCCTACCCGCGACTCAGTGATACGTGTTTTTGTTTTTGTGTTTATCACTTGAACTTTTTACGCTTTAGTTGTAAAGGTGCAGGTTACACAGGCAGAATCAAGGAGTCTATTGCTAAAGGTGGTGGCTTAAAATATGGATGTGATGCTTGCCGCGAGGTCGAGAATGAGATGCGCTCATTTATGAGGCGGACTAGAGATAGTTTTGACACTTTGCGTGGAAGTTTTAAACAAACTTCAAGCGGAGTTTACTGCGGTGGAGACTCAGTTCAGAAGCTTATCGCTTATGAATGAGTCTCCGAAACGTAAAAGGACCAGTCCTTGGGGTGTTTCTGTATCTGTAGATCCGCCAGCGTCTCTTATCGTCCCCGACCGGTCTCATGCAAAGTTCTTAGCTGTTCGCTCCTTTTATGATACTCTCAATTCACTCTTTGATAATTGTGTGCCTCTTGGTAGGCAGGAGCGGATTAACAAACCTCCCTGGTTCTTTCGAGAGTTATCCAATTTGAAAAATGTGAAGACTCGATGTAATAAAACAATAGTCCTTTAGAAAGTCTAAATAATATGAATGATTTAAGCGTACTTATGGACCATAAGTTAAATTTTCACACCCATATTTCTACCACGTTCGCAAAGGCCATGAGTGTTCTGGGTTTCATTAAAAGATGGTCAAAAGAATTTCACAACCCCTATACAACTAAAGTTCTTTTTACTTCGCTTGTCCGTCCTATTTAAGAGTATGGATCTTGCATTTGGTCACCTCAATATGAGTCGCACCAGATTAGACTAGAATCCGTTCAAAAACAGTTCCTGCTATTTACACTTCGTGGCTTAAGCTGGGATCTCAATATCAATTTGCCTTCGTATTCTAGTAGACTTTTTTTTGATTAACCTTTCTTCCTTAATTAACCGTAAAATTATGCTTGGTGCTATTTTTATGCACAAGCTCCTAATTGGTGATATTTACTCACCTGAGCTGATAACTCAACCTTTAATCCTTAGTCGTTGTTCTTCTAGCTATGATATGCATGAACTCTTTTCAGAAACATTCTCTAGGCGGCTCTTCATGTTTCTTGACATTCTTAGATAACTTGTCGAGACGAATATTTACTTCTTGTTTAAAATCAAAGGAGCCCAAGCAGATAGCTGTCCCTCCCTCCCGACCGACCATGAGGCGCTGCCGTACATTGGACGGCACTTTTGCGTTGATTTGCATTTACAAATAAAACGGAAAAACAATTAAAATATGATTAACTACAGCTAATTACGAGCTAAGTGTGATAAAATAGAGGTTTTCACAAGAGAAAGAGAGGCTTCTGATCTGATTACGGGATACAGAAGATTGTAATCAGAACATAGGACTCGAAAAGGTTCGTGCAAAGAATAGTTAGACATACAGTGTTTTAAGGATAGAGGTATAAAACTTCTGGTAGGCCTACGAGATACAGATAGATTTAACTGGTTTAATAGCTCAGAAGAGTCGATTTCACCTATTAAAAATTTGTGAATAAAGATAGCACCAAGCATTACTCTACGATTTATTAAAGAAGGAAGATTGATTAAAAGAAGCCTACTGGAGTATGATGGCAAATTGAAATTGCGAACCAATTTAGACCGCGAAGAGCGAAAAGCAGAAATTGCTTTTGAACAGATTCAATTTTGCTTTGGTGCGTTTCATATTGAGGTGACCATATGCAAGATCCGTACTCTAAGATAGGACGGATTAAAGAAGTATACAGAATTTTGGTTGTGTACGGATCGTCAAACTCTTTTGACCATCGTTTCACAAACCCAAGAACATTCATAGCTTTACTAACTGTAGCAGAAATATGAGGACTAAAAGTTAATTTATGGTCCATAAGAACACCTAAATCATTGATAATATCTAACCGCTCTAAGGCTGTGTCGTTAAGATAATAAGTTGCTAAGTATGGAGTGCATCTATAAAAAGACATAACCTTACATTTAGAGCCGTTAAGGTTTAATAGGTTTGTTTCACACCAACTCTGAAGATCATTAAGATCCGATTGAAGTAGGCAAGAAGACGATATGTCTTTAAAACTGAGATAAAGCTTGACATCATCCGCGTACATAAGCACCCGAGAATGTGACACTACCAATGGAAGATCATTTATAAAAAGAGTGAATAGCAATGGACCCAAATGACTACCCTGAGGTACTCCAGAGGTCACTTGGATGGTCTTAGAAAATGAAGACTCAAAGAGGACCTTTTGTGTACGCTTAGAAAGATATTGAAGAATCCAATCTAGCAAAAGGCTGGGGATGCCAAGTGCGTTTAATTTATATAAAAGCAGAGTATGATTAACAGAGTCAAAGGCCTTGCTGAAGTCAGTATAAATGACGTCAGTTTGCACGGCAGTCTTGAACCCTTTTATTGAGTGAGATGTAAATTCTAATAGGTTAGTAGTTGTCGATCTACGTTTTTTAAACCCATGTTGGGATGACGAAATGATTGAGCTACAAAAATGCTGCAATTGAGATGTTATTATTTTCTCAAATGCTTTGGGTATGGCAGACAATTTAGAAATACCCCTATAATTGGAGGCTTCGGACTTCTTCCCCTTTTTATGAAGAGGAATAATAATTCCAGATAGGCGGGAAGGCGGAAGATGTGACGGACAGTGTAAACAACTTAAGTATTGGCTTACATAGGGCCTCCGCGCAAAACCTTAATACGCAGCCTGGTATTCCATCAGGGCCAGGTGCATATATTGGTTTGACGGAACTGAGCACGCTAAGAACCGAACTTTCATCAAACACAGGGTCTAAAACGCAATTAGACGATTGCAAGTGATGAGGATAAGGAGGATTTGCTTGATAAATCGAAGAGGAATAAGTTGTTTTGAAAAAATCAGCAAACATGTCGGCAATTGCCTGATCATTGTCAGCTTTATTGTTTTCGAAAGACAAGTAAGACGGTGCACTGATGTCTTACGTTTAACATTTACAAATTTATAAAATTGCTTAGGATCGCGAGAAAACCTAAGTTTACATCGCTGAAGATAATCCTTATAGCAATGTGAGTTCAACACCATAAAATTTGATCGAGCAACTACATATAGGGAAAAATCCGATGCTTTACCGGATTTTTTAAATCTTTTATAAAATCTCGTTTTTACGTTCTTCAAGTTACATAACTCACGTGAGAACCAAAGAGGTCTATCAGACCATCCTAGAGTCACACGCGGGACACAAACATCAAAGAACGACTCAAGTGTTTTATAGAAGACAGAAATGGCAGAGTCCATATCCGTGCAAGTATACAGATATGTCCAATCATTAGTTAACAAGAGTTTTTTAAGTTTAGTAAAGTTTGTCTTGCGAAAACATCGGGTTGGAGGCATCGAGTTATTATGTCGAGACATAACACCAAAAGGAAGGTCAATGGTTATATCCAGAGGTGGATGAAAGTTGTCTTCGGGGATAACTAAGGGATCAGTCCTGGAAACATCGCAGTTGGAAGAATCCAACACAAATACCAGATCTAGTGATCCGTTACGACTATTCCGGACAGGATTTATTTGAGTTAGGGACAACTCAAGCAGACCATCTATGAAACAATGTGACAAGGAGGGCAACAGTAATAAAGAGTCAAATGAAAGGGTCCAGGCAATCTCAGGTAAATTAAAATCTCCCAGAACAACGAGCAAGTCTTTGTCAGAGAGATATGACGAAATAAGTTGAATAGCTTCCAAATGGTGAGTGTATACTGCCAAGTCGGACTGTTGTGGAATATACGAACAAGTAATAAAGGCAGAAAAAGAATTAAACGAAATTTTAACACAAACAAATTCAATCTCCTGATTGGAGGACTGGACAATTTCAGACGAGAACGCCGAGTCAACGGCGATCAAAACGCCACCACCATTACGGATAGTCCGATCATGTCTATAAATTAAATATTTTGAGGGGAAAATTGAAGCATCGGCAATATCAGGCTTCAGCCAAGTCTCAGTAAAGGCAAGAATATGAAAAAGCTAGACTATCTACATATAGTTTAGACAGTTTAGTCTTTAGTACCCGTACGTTCTGATAGGCCAGAGTTAGGGACGAAATTAGTTTTTTGACTCGCCAACAGGTGCAGACGAGCCGGAAGGAACGTTATTCACAGAGGCAGGTAGCAAGCTAATCGGAGGCCGATTCTTCTTTTTTATTGTATACTCTTTTACAACAAGGTGTTCCGGCCAAAAATCTTTATGACGTATGTGGCCAAAAAGATCTGTGGAGACACCTATTTTAAAGGACGAAATGTCCCGAGTATATGAAAAACGGAACTTTTCCACAGCAATGTTTGTTGCTTGAACTTTGCCCTGGATGTAGGCTATGACTTCTTCAGAAGTAGTATTGGGATCAAGCCTCGAAATAAAAATTTGCTTTATGGGTGGAACTACAACAAGGGATTAGGAATACTAGGCACAGCAGTAGCGGCTCCTCTTGTAACTACTTCATTGGCAATATTCCTGGAACGGATGTTTGCCCGGACGGTTCGGAAACTACAACCGATATCGTGTTAGTAGGTGGGATACTGTCTCCAGGGGAAATGGGAAGATACTCCACACCTGCCAAAGCCGGACTCCTAAACGATATCAGCTGCTGTGCATTTGGTGACATAGGGTCAATGTCGAAAGCCGGAACTGGTAGAGACGGATGTGCCGACGGACTGAAGGACGCGCCCTCTTGGCCCTCTTTCGCGTCGGAGATTCCATCAAAAGTTTAGAACTTCTGAATTGAACCTGCATCGCCAAAAGCTCCTCTTGGAGCTTATGAACGCCAGCTGACAGGGTTTTAAATGCATCCCCAGTCCGTTTCATAAAACTTCGCATCTCGAGCTCCAAGCCACGACACGAATCACAGCCCCATTTAAGGCCGCCACCCTGTGCAATACTATCCCGCACCTTGACTGTGTAACCAGCACATTTAAAGTGCATTACATTGTCACACAGCCAACAGTAAAGAAAGTCTTCACTGGTCTTGCTGGGATTATTGCAATTACATTTGCAACAGACAGACATTATTAAATAATTGATTTATACAAAAACAAATTATAAATCAATATGTAAATAAAATGGGAAAAATGTATACAATGTATAATATGTATAATATGTATGTTAAGAGAGACGTATACAAAGCAAGGCAAAAGCTAACTGCAATATGCAAATTAGAAAGAGAAAACAAAAAGAGAGAATATTTGTACTTATCTGTAATAAAACACACAACAACAAAAACTTGTCACCAGCGCGAAGTTAACGGCCGCGAGCGCGATTAAAAGAGAAACAAAAGAATAGAGAGCACCAACACCACACAAACAAAAACAAACTATGAACTGTAAATTGAGAGCGCGGGTGGGAGCAAAAAAAAGAACGAAATCAAAAACTAAGCAGCGCAACAACAAAATTATATTTGCGTTTGTTAAAGTTTTGATAATAAATTTATATAAATGTTTGTAAATTTAACGCAAACTTCGCGATGAGTATGGCGATTTATTAAGAATTAGTAAGGCAATGAATTTAAATTGAATATTATAAATTAGCTTCACGAAAGAATGAAAGACAAAAATTAAGCGAGAGCGCAAAAAAAACACGACCGACTTCGATGAGTGACAATATGAATTATTGTAGTATATGAATTCCCTTGTTTTTCACGAACACGAGCTTTAAGAAACGGCGGACAATTTAAGAAAGGGGGACAATTATTATTTCAAGTGTTTAATTGTTTATGTTAATTTTATGGGTTAGCGTTCATACGCTTTGGTTTTGAGGGGGACAATTGTTTATACAAACGGATGTTTACTTTAACGTTATGAATTTTAGGGGGCGAAATATTTATATGTTATTGGGTATTGGAGTTGGATATATGACTCCCTCATCCTAAAGAAAATAGCCTGTCCTCAGGCGGATACATTGGGATAAAACGAGGGGTTTTTCTCAGCTGTAAATATTGGAGTATCAATTTTGTTTATAATTTGGGACTCAATTTTTTCAACAATTGGGGTTTTGATTATGTCTGTGGGACCACGATTGTTATTTGATCGAAAATGCTTAATTTTTAATTTTTGTGGCATTGCCTTAAACTTGTAGATTAAGTATGTAATCAAACTTATTATAGTAAGTATAAAAGTGGTTAATGTAATAGTTTGAAATGCAGTATAATATTTCGTATGTTCGTTAATTATCTCTTTTGTTTGGATAAAGGAAATAGGTTCTAGCCTGGTGATATTGTTTGTTACATAAATGCTTTGCTCGGATTCAAGCAATGAATTTATTATTGATATTTCGTTTAGTTGTAAGGCACAATCGTAAATTTCTATTATGTTATTGCCTTCTATTATTAATTCGTTGTTTACGCAATTTTGATTAAGTTATGTTTTTGGTAAATTCCATGTTACAATTATGTTTGGTTCAATGTAATTAGTTTGAAAATTCTTATATGTATGTCTTAGTCTATTTACAAGTGGTTGGGATTTGATTTAAAATGCCTATTATACATTCATTAGTTTCTATTTGTTTTGTATTTTTATTGAACAAAGTATTGTTGTCAAAATAGTATTTATCGTATGAATTTTCTATCAAAATATTTTTATTATCATCTGGATAAGGAAGTATCTCAAAGATAGGTTTTTATTATTTCTTGAGGAATGTTTGAAATGATAAATATCTCGTTTGAACTTGGTTTAAGCCAGGTGGAAGTTTTTGTATTCATTAGTTTTTCCGAATTAACATGTCTTAAGTGATAATGTTTTAGAAGTTTTGGGTTGAAAATTCCTAGTCTAGTGAGCTGCATGCCCATTTCTATGTCTTCAATGAATTCTGTGAAGTGATCAAAATTAAAGATTAGAACTTCTAGTTTTACTGATTTTCCCTTTTCTTCCTTGAGGTTGTTTAGTACTTCTAAACCTTTATTAATAGTGTCTATTACGTAATTTAGTTCGTTTGCGTGTACGCTATTGCTTTCAATATTATTTATTTTTTCTTCTAATTCATCTTTATCTTCCTGATCAAGAGTACCAAAAAGATGTTTGTATACTGAACCAATTCCGTTAATTAGTCCTCGTTTATTACGTTTTATAATGTGTATTCCATTAATTTCCCTACTTAGTTTTTCTGTTAAGTATTGAATATGGATTAGGTTTTTAAATTCCTGTGCTTGTTGCATTAAATTATTATATGCAATGTCTATTAGAGTTACATTCACTTTTAAATAATGATATTTAAAGTTTGTCGGTAGATCCATGGTTCCTGGTTTAAATATTAAGTAACCGTTTGGTGCTTTTACTGGGTTTATGTCAATGGATTGGCTGCATGTTGTTTTTAATGTTAAAAGTAGCATAATGCACAAAAAAGTCATCTTGAGTTGTTGACCTGTAATAAATTAATTGTCGTTTTTGCTCTTATTAACTTTCTTTTTCTTCTTGAATTTTGATTTGTAGTATGTGACTTTTTGTCCTCTATTTCTTTCTTCAAAATGTTTCTCGTCTAACTGATTTATTTCTCCTGTCTTTTTGAATGGATTTGCCGTTTTCGACTTTATGGTGCTTGTTTAAATCTAGTGTCGATTTCGAAGTCGTGTCTATCTTCATTTAAATTGTTTATTTGATGTATTTTTTTTGTTTGGGTATTATAGTCGGGGGATCCAGCATAGATAAAAATGTCCGCTGGTGTTCGGTTAGTTGTTTTATGTCTCGTCTTATGGTTGTATACGTAGAGAATTTTTTCAAATTTAAGTAATATATCTTCGATGTCGTTTTCACTATTTATAATTCTGAGTTTTTCATTTACTGTTTTATGGAATCTTTCTACATCTGAAATGCCGTGTTTACTTGATGTGATTTCTAACTTTACATTTTCTTCTTGTAGCCAATTTCTTAGTGCTATACACAGAAATGCTGAATCTTTGTCTGATTTTATTTCTATTGGTTTGCCCATTTCAGTGAATACTTTCATAATTGCTCTCTTGGCTTCTAACCAATCTCTAGATTTTACAAATTGCAAATTTGGAGTAAATGTCAATGCATGAAAGGAATTGTAAATTGTCGATCATGTAAAAGTCCATGACGTATTTTTCTCTGACATTTAAAGTTTCTGGTGTTATTTAAAAAGTTAGTTTTGTATTTCTATTTTCTGTCTTTGCGATATTGCATACTGAGCATTCATTAATAATGTTTTGAATTAGGTTTTGAAAATCGGGAAAATAATATTTTTCTTTAAACAAATTAATCGTTTTTTCGATTCCTGGATGTAATAGTTCTTTATGTTGTTTTAGGATTATTTCTTTAAATTGTGCAAACGTTTGAAGGTCCTCTAACTTAATGCTTGATTTCGAGGTTTTTGTATTTGCGTTTGATTTTATTATTTCGATAAAAGCTTGTTGGAATATGGGAAAATCTTGTTCATTATGAGAATATAGTACAGTGTTCTTACTGCAAAGATATCTTATGATTATATCCCTTGCGTAAGCATTGGTCATTTCTTTGTATGTTATTTTTATGTTTGTTTTATAAAAGTAAGTTGTTGTTTCTGATTTGTCTTCTGAACCTCTAATGAATTCTATTTACCTGTTGTAATAATTAATGGGTCTTTCTACTATTGGAATGTAGTTTTCATTATCCTTATGAGCACTATGTATTGTAGCTGCTGTGCTTTCTGTTGACCCTAAGAGGTTTTCATCTAATTTAATCTGTGATTTTCTTTGCCAGGTAAATATTTAATTTTGTAATCAAACTCGTTTAGTTTTATTTTCCATCTTTGAAGTTTCATATTTGGTTCTTTTATATTGTTGAGCCATACTAAAGGCTTATGGTCGCTTAGAATCTCGAACTTTCTATCGAAAAGGTATGACCTAAAATATTTGGTTGCCCATACAATAGATAGTAATTCGTTTTCTATGACTGAAAAATTAAGTTCGTGTTCGTTAAGTGTTCTACTACCATAAGAAATAGGTCTATGGTCCTGTGAGAGGAACGCTCCTAAAGCTATATTGCTAGCATCTGTGGTTAGGAAAAATGGTTTTTTGAAATCGGGATATGCATGTATAGGATCATTCGTAAGGAGATATTTTAATTTTTCAAAAGATGAAATATAATTTGGGTCGCTTATATTTATTTTAGCTCCTTTCTTTAATCCTAGAGTTAAAGGTTTTGCAATATGTGCAAAGTTGGGTATAAATTTCCGGAAGAATCCGCATAATCCTAAGAATGATTTAATTTCTTTTGGAGTTTTAGATATCGGAAGTTTTTGAATTGCTTTGACTTTGTCTGGATTAGGTTTTATACCTTCTGTTGTTATTATATGACCAAGGAATTCTGTTTCCTTTTTCATAAATTCGCATTTGTCGAGTTGGAGTTTAAGATTAGCTTCTCTTAGTTTGTTAAATACCTTTCTGAGTGATAATATGTGTTCCTCCAATGAAGTGGAGTACACAATGATGTTATCCAGATAAACAAGGCAATCCTTATAAATTAGGTCTTCCAAAAGATTATTCATGCATCTTTGGAATGTTGCCGGGGCATTTTTAAGACCAAATGGCATACGTGTGTATTCGTAATGGCCATGTTTAATTGAGAAAGCTGTTTTTGCAATAGATTCGGGATCCATTTGAATTTGATGAAATCCCTTAGCTAAATCAATGCTGGTGAAGTATTGACATTTTCCCAGTTTGTCGAGAATTTCGTCCATGACTGGAATTGGAAATTTGTCATCTATTGTGACTTCATTTAGATTTCGATAGCCAATGACTAATCTTAATTTTTGTTTCTTGGAAGCATCTCCTTTTTTGGAACGATCCAAATGGGTGAACAGTAGGGGGAATTCGATTTTCGAATGATACCCTGTTCAATCATTTCATTTATTTGTTTGTTAATTTCTATATCAAATGTTTGGGGATATTTGTAAGGACGTTTATAGATTGGGTCCTCATGTTGTGTATGAATAGAGTGCTTTATTGTACCCGTGAAAGTCAAATTTTCACCTTCGCGGTACTGAATGTCACTGAATTCGTACAAGACTTTTTTTTTTGAGTTTCTTCGTTGTTTAAATGGTCGAGCCTATACTCATTGCTTTCTATTATTTCATTTTCAATCGCAAAATTTGTTTCTGGTTCCCTTTTTGTGGGTGGGTCCAAAACTTCTATGTTTTGTTCTTCTTCTATTTCTTCAACATCTCTAAAATAAAATGTATAGTTTCCTAATTTTGCGTATTCTTCTTCATAATTTATTTGTGCTTTGCAGGCTTTTAGGAAAGTTCTGCCTATCAACATGTATTTATTTGAAAATTTATGGATATAAAATTTTTGTTCTGTTGGACAAAGTTTGCTGGGTGCAAGGAAAATAATTTCTTTTAGTTCTACTGCTCATTCACATGATTGAGAATTTTGAAATCTCCTAAATGGGTTTTAAAATTAAAAATGTGTTCGGACATTACATTTATTGAAGGTCCTGAGTCGACTACACATCTCAAAGGTTTATTGTTCATTATTATTCTTATAAAGAACTTGTCCCTATCTCTTCTTCCGATTGATCCGAGGCATTCTGATGAAAATTTTCGGATGTGTCCATTTTGCTAATTCCACTATTACTTTCTCTTTGTCTTTTTGTAGGCTGGTTTGCTACATTAATTTTTGGATAATTATTTTGCTGTTGATTATTCATTGGATTTTGAGCTCTGTCAATATTTAATTTTTGTTGAAATTCTTGGAAAAGTTTTTGGTTTTGTGTTGTATCTGGTTGTTTTGTTTGAGACGGAATTGTACTATTGAGTACAAAAAAATTTTACTTTTATGGTTTTGATTTATTGAGGTGGGCTTCGGTGAGTTCTACAGCCATTTTGTTTCTTCTTTTTTTTTTTGTTTTAGTGGTGTTTTGTTTTTATTTTTTGTTTTTGATTTTCTGGGTTTTAGTGATGTTTTGTTTTATTTTTGAATTTCTGGCTTTTAGTGATGTTTTGTTGATTTTCTGGGTTTTTTGTGGTGTTTTGTTTTGTTAATTTTCTGGGTTTTAGTTATGTTTTGTTTTGGATTTTGGTTTTTTGTTGGCGTTTTTGTTCCTCAATTGGATTTAATGGTTGTAACACACAGTTGATATTTCCGCGCACAGTTGGCAGAAAAAATTTTTAACTGTTGTAGACTTTTGAGCACTACCCGTAAGTTTTTGATGTCGGATCGGAATTTTATAGTGATTATTCACTAATTCTATGTAACGCACGGATAACAATTCTATGCCTCGCACGGATAGAATAACAGTTCATTACAGTGATTATTCACTAATTCTATGTAACACACGGATAACAATTCTATATGCTATATTCTAACACGGATAGAATAACTTTCTCCAATCCTACCGACTGCGCCAATTAAATATCCGATTTTCCCAATAAGGAAAAAAAAGATATGTTTTGTGAGCAACGTACTTTATTATTTGAATGAAAACTTAGAACTTAGTTACAAAAATGTCTTATGGTTGTATTTATAAGCTAAATTTGATATTTGGATGATTTGATTGGTCCGAATTTAATTGCTGAGTTAGCGTTCTAACGCTTTTGGTTGTTAGGGGGACAATTATTATTTCAAGTGTTTAATTGTTTATGTTAATTTTATGGGTTAGCGTTCATACGCTTTGGTTTTGAGGGGGACAATTGTTTATACAAACGGATGTTTACTTTAACGTTATGAATTTTAGGGGGCGAAATATTTATATGTTATTGGGTATTGGAGTTGGATATATGACTATATGTCCATTGACAATGTTTTAAGTGCTAATGCTCACCCGAATAAATTCAGTTCATCCGATAAATTTGTAAAAATATAAGGAAAATTGGTTTTTGATACACTTACAGCTTGATAATTTTTCCCACGCAGAAAGATCTTTCGTTGTGTTGTTGTCGCTGTTGAAAATAGGAAGGTTTACATATTCCAAATAGAGCTAAAGCATCTAGTTACATTGTAAATTTACATGCATACTCAAATTCTGAAAAATGAAAATTATTAACTAACGAAAATATACACTGCCATTGAATTCCATTTCCTTTAAAATTGAACCATTTACAAAAAAAAGGAAATTCAATGTAAACTTATCTTAAAATTGATTCTAAACTACTGGGGAGCCCTATGTTGACTCATTTCACTTAATCCTGATTATTTCGTCCGTTCCGAAGACGAATAAAAAATCTCCTTAGGTAATTTCAACGCCTTGGTTATACTTGAAAATAATTCCAAAATGCTCTTCTCATTTACATGATGTGTTGAATGAGGTTAGGTTTTGTTCGTAGAGAGGTTAAATCAAAGCCCGGCACTCATATCCCCCGGGGGACGAACACGTTCGGCACCTCGAATGCGTGTAACCGAACGGCTGCCGAAGTCCTCACACAGAGGATGAGGTTTGATTTAGTTTCCCTCAGCGTTTCGACGCAAGCAGATCTATGTCGCTTTGTTGAGAGAACACATATGGAAAAATTGATCGCTGCTTTGTTTTCTCTATCTTTTTCTTGCATAAGATTACTTGCTGCACTCGTTTTCTTGATTTGAGGCAGAATTTGATGAATTCTCATTTTGCGCAGTGTAAAGCAACTCTCTTTGTGCCGGGCCCTGGGTTAGATTTAATACTTCCTTCTACTGGTCATCCTTCATGCTTTAGGTTAGGTTACAATTGAGAAAAGGCTAGGTTTTGTACATCCTTCTAGGTTTATAATCCTTCTGCTGGTATGGTCTGGATTACATGGGAGTCAGGATAAGCGTAAGTGCGATGTTGACAATGATAAATGTCTCAACATGCGAAATTTCACTTCGCTAACGCCGTATCTATAATTTTACCTATTTTATTTACACTTAATACAATCCGAGGCAAAAGTTAAATATATTTAACACTCGGATTTCCACAATTGATCGTCGGTTCAAGCCGTTGACTGACGCAAACAGTTCACTCACAAAAATTTTGAGACTGCTGGGGCAAGTCTGCCGAAGACAGGTGTCTCAAAGAAATGTCAAGCAAGGCGAATCTTTTAGAAAAATTGCCAATACTTGATGGAAACTATTTCCGATGCTGTTAAAGAGAAAATGCACAAGTTAAATGTACAATAATTCGAGAATTATTGCAATGAAATTAACTTACATTAATCTCTTGAACACATACACACGCATAAACTTTTATTTTCGCACACGCGTAGGGGTTATGTTGCACTCCCCTATTGGGTTATTTAAAACTTTGGACAAATACGTCCGATCAGTTGGAATTCACGTGGAGGAAAGAAAGAACACTTTTCCAAAAACCACGCTGTCCAATAAGTCTCTTTTGCCTTATTTTTCTTATTGTTTTATCAAAACTCCATTTATAGAAAAATAATGTAAAGCAATGCAAAATAAACCGATCAGCTGTGTGGCGTTGCCACTTAGTTCATTCTTTTTCCAGCTGGTTCCTAAAATTTCGATTCTCACCACTTTAGCAAATATCGATAACACAACAAAAATACTAAATAATCGAAATGAATTTAATATTATAATGAACCTATAATTATCCCGCTCCTAATGCTGCTTTCATCTCATTCTCTCTCAGTTTGTTTTACGGAAGGTTTCACTTCTATCGTGTCTAACCGTTAGACGCCCTCTTTTTTTTTATTAAATTATGATGAGATTAATTTATGAATTTTATAATTTTCATTGTTTTAAGAAAACAAAATTGAATTTGAAATATTTCGCTTCTATTTATGGCACACAATGACAATATAAAAGGTTTGAGAAATAGCTGTTTTTCTTACAAAATACGTGAAAAATATAAAAGTGTAACTAAATTAATAATGTTTTTATTAATGTTATTATTAATGTTTTAACACATTCTTTGGTTTATACATACATTTCAATTTCCATTTTCGTTCAACATTATTGCCACCGGATAATAAATCAATAAAAATTTCGAGTGATTTGCCAAAACTCAAAATAAAACCTTTTCTTATTTTAAGCAGAACTATAGTTAACTAAACCACTTGATACCATGCAGTCATAGGGTGAAATGGTCCAAATGTATGTAACAGGCAGAAGAAAGCAGGATGAACAGCGGAGCCGATCTAACCATGTCCATCCGCCCTTTCCTATGAACACCTAAAATTTGGTATATAGACTCATGTAGGAGCAAGTTGAGCACACCAATTAGTTTGATTAAAATCGGGCAAGAAACTTGAAAAATATACGTATGAACGTGTTTTACAAGACGGTCCATAGGGCCGAAGTTGGTCGTTGGCTGGTGGAGTCGCTAAAGTGCTGGTGTGTTTGTAAGAGTGAGCAAGATAGCAAATACTTCTTCAGACTCCTCTGTTGTCATATATATATTTTTGAACAGGGCCTGCTGTGTGGCGAGGCGCAGCGATGATAAGCTCAAACGCGTAAGCGAGCAAGTCATCAAGGTACGGCGTACCGTCAAAGACGGGTTGCTACTCGAGCTAAAGGGGGCCCCTGAGGACAAGCAGTTGCTGAAGGACGAGCTGAAGCACGTTCTAGGGGAGTCAGCCGGAGTACGGGTCCTTCCTCCAATCAAACACGCAATTATCCGCGAACTGGACGAACTGACCGAGCCATGCGACCTTAATTCTGCATTGGCAAATCAAGCAAGTGTTGACGAGGACTGCTGCACCGTCAGGAGTCTACGCCGCGGGCTCTCCGGGTCCAAAGTCGCAGTCATCAGTGCAGCTGAGACGGTGATGAGGAAGCTATGTACTGGCATTAGGCAGCTGCGTAAGCAGCTTAGCTGAGCTGCGTAAGCGTTGCTACCGCTGCCTCAGGGCTGGGCATATATCAGCGAAGTGCCCCAGCCAAGTGGATAGGTCCAACTGCTGCCTTAGGTGTGGAGCGGAAGGACGTAAAGCCGCGAGGGGGCAGTCATCGGTGCCCCCTTAATGGAACAAAGAGGCAACCACGGGCCCATCAATGATGCGCCTAAATTTCATACAAGTGAACCTTAACCATTGTGCCGTCACTCAGGATCTGCTCCATCAGACGGTCCGGGAAGGCGGATACGACTTGGCCCTAGTCAGTGAGCCGTATAGATCGGAGAGGAACGCCGACTGGGTATCAACGGGAAGGCTGCTATTTGGCCCTGTGGGACTAGTAATCTTCCAATTGAGGAAGTCGCCCAGATGGAGGGCTTCGTCCGGGCTAAAATTGGAGGGTACAGTTGCTACCTGCCTCCCAGCTACACCCTGGAGAGGTTCGGATGTATCATCGACGCCATTTCTGTCGACGCTAGGGACCGCCAAGGTGTCATCATTGGGGGCGATTTTAATGCCTGGGCAATTGAATGGGGCAGCACTCGCTCCGACGCACGGGGCCGTCTCTTGCTCGAGTGTTTCTGCAACCTTAGCGTCTCGCTGCTCAACTCCGGCACAAGAACCACTTTCAGTAGAGCCGGTGCAGGATCCATTGTAGATGCGCCTCAGTCGAATTGGGAAGTTGGGCGTCACTACACCAGTAGCGACCACGAGGCCATTGTCTTCACCGTTGGGACAACCAGGCAACGAGCTGAACGAACGTGTCCCATCGGGAAAAGCTACAAGCTTGAGTCCCTAAACTTGCACACGTTCAGCAGCGTGTTGGAGAATGTACGCGATGTACGCCTAGGAGATGCAGACGCGGCAGCCAACTCTATCATGTCGACACTCGAGAGTGACTGTGATGCGAGTGTGTCCCAGCGCAAGGCATACAGAAGACACCACAAACCAGTCTGTTGGTGGAATGACAGCATCGCCGACGTTCGCTGCTAGAGGGACGCTAGCCTTCTCAGACTTGCATCTGGACTACAAGCGGTGCTGTAAGGCTCTCAAAAAGGCAATCAAGGACAGTAAACGCGAGTGTTTCCTGGCCCTATGCGACTCGGCAGAGCAGGACCCATGGGGAAAGGCGTACCAGACTGTCGTGAAGCGCTTGCATATAGACTCCGGCACCAAAAGACGCGCAGATCGTCCGGGGCATAGTAGATACCCTCTTCCCTCAAATCGTGGACGAATTGCCTGTCATGCATCCCCCGCTCCACCCACACATAGAGGAATGCACAGTGGACGAGGTACTTGTTATAGTCCGGAAACTCAAACCAGCGAACGCTCCGGGACCCGACGGAATCCCTAACCATATACTGAAGATCGCGGTCTCTTTACAAGCTGAGTCCTTTGTGGACTTGTATAACAGTTGCCTGAGGGAAGGTGCCTTTCCATCCAGATGGAAAAAACAGAACCTAGTTCTGCTAACGAAGCCAGGGACAACTTCGCTCGAAGCTTCTTCGTTCAGACCGATCTGCCTCCTGGACACGGCAGGCAAGGTCCTGGAGTCCCTCATTTGCGCAAGGCTTAGCTCAGCCATCCAAGCCAACGGAGGACTTTCGGAGCAGCAGTTCGGTTTCCGGAAGGCTAAGTCCAACACGGATGCCATTGCACGCGTGGTTAACATTGCGGCGGACGCGATCGCCGGTGTTAGATGGAAAGGGGGGTCAAAGGAGTATTGTATGGTAACCACCCTAGACATAAGAAACGCCTTCAACTCGGCCAGAATGAGCCGTATCCTAGTCGCATTAGCCGACTTTGGAGTCCCAAGTTCCTCCTTAGTTGCGTGAGACAATATTTTCAAGGAAGGACCATCTGCTACACCACTAATGATGGCCCAGTAGTGCGGACAGTGTCTGGAGGTGTGCCCCAAGGCTCGGTACTGGGACCTTTACTTTGGAACACGATGTACGACGGAGTCTTACGCCTGAAGTTTCCGCCTGGCACCCACATCACAGGTTTCGCGGACGACATAGTTCTTGCCGTGGTCGCCAAGACCGTCAAGGAAGTTGACGAACGCTCGAATGCCGCCATCAAAAGCGTCGAGCAGTGGCTCCAGGGCGCCGGCCTCCAGTTGGCAGCTCACAAGACGGAGTCATTGCTTATCAGCAGCAGGAAGGCTGTGGAAACTGCGAAAATACAGGTGGGCAGCGCTGTGATAGAATCCGAGAGGGCCATTAAATATCTCGGCGTTTTACTGGACACTAGGCTCAGTTTTAGGGAGCATCTTCAACATGCAGGAGAAAAAGCAGCCAAATCCGCCCACGCTCTATCGTGCATCCTTTTGAGCACGCGCGGCCAGAGACAGGGACGACGGCTACTGCTCTCTACCGTCACCACATCGACGGCCCTATACGCAGCACCAGCGTGGATCGACGGTATGAAGGTGAAAAGCTACCGACGAGGTCTCGAAGCAACCCACCGACTCAGCGCTATAAGAGGCTGCAGTGCATTCCGCACGGTCTCGGATGAAGCGGCGCTCGTCATCGCCGGAATGATGCCGATCGACGAACAGGCAGCGATCATCGAGGCAGTCGCCAAGGCCAGACGTGGAGGTAGCTCAGATGGGCCGGGAGCAACGCGCAGCCTAGCGAGGAAACAAAGCATGCGGAGATGGCAAGAGCGTTGGGACACCTCGACCAAGGGAAGGTGGACGCACAAGCTCATCCCTGATATTAGCGCGTGGGTTCTGCGTAAGCACGGCGAAATAAACCATTACCTGACCCAACTGCTAAGTGGTCACGGCTGATTCAGGACATATCTGAGGAGGTTCGGCCACGAAACTTCGGACGAATGCACCTGGTGCGGCAGCGGAATACCCGAAGACGCCGAGCATATTTTGCTGCATTGCCCCAGGTTCGAAGCGGCAAGATTTTCCCTGGAGTGTGCAATGGGGCATCGCGCAACATTGGAAAATCTGACCAGGCTGATGGTCGCTGATCCCCGAGCCTGTGATGCCGTCAGCACTTTCGCGTCGGTGGTGAAGAAGGAGCTCAGAAGGCTCGAACGTCAGAGGCACGAGGAATGATCGCCAAGGGCCCTGTGAAGCAGTACCTAAAAGTAGTCCCGCTTGACCCTGTATTTGTATCCACCTCACGAGTGTATTGTACTGTTCTTTGTTTGGTGACGCCATAATTTATTTTTATTATACTCTTTTCTTTATATGTTACGTTGTTGTTATTTATATATGAGTAATAAATGGAATTAAAAAAAAAAAAAAAGACGCAACGCTACATAAACTGTATGTGTATGCGTGCCAATCGCGGCATGCTTTTAAAAAGTGGTGGGGAAGAAGAAAAACAAGAAATGAAAATGATATTTGGAAGGTTTTTGTCTCTGCATTAATGAATTGAGTTACAGAAAAAAAATTTAGAAAATGTAAAAATATTATTGCCAAGGACTGCAAGGGTCCATATATAGGTCTAGTGTCTGCTATTGAGCAAAATAAATTCTCATATTACGAGCAAGCTGCGTATTGAAAAAAGTTAAAGTTAAGTTTCGTAAGAAGCAGAGAATGATCAACCGTATCGAAAGCCCTACTAAACTTTATGAAGCGGAATAATAAAAGACTCTTTCCAAAAATCAAGAAAACTACAAGTATCACTCGATATAAAGAATAACCGAGATAAAGGCTTTTATAGTGAAATAGAACACATTTTAAGGATGCAACAAGGAATATTATCAGGCACAAGTACGAGGGAAGACGTCATAGATGATAAGCTAGAGATAATACAGTCTTCAGTAATACTCGAAAAAAACATACAATTTAAATGCGGGATTGAGAAGGGATAGGATGTGGGATGCGAAGCAGTAGTAGAATAAGTCGACTGAAAGACTTTAGCAAACAGATCTGCAATATCTGAATCATTATTAGCTGTCTGGTCATTAAGTTTGAAGGTGGAAGGTAGTAAATTAGAGCATTGTTTAGAATTAACAAAGTTTTTAAAATCTTTTGGGGTTCTTATAAAATTCAAACTTACAGTGAACGATATAATTATTGTAGCATTGAGTATTTTAAAAACAAAATTGAGATTTCGGTACACAACAATTTGCATTGTCAAGTCGCGACTACGGAGATTAGGTACCCTACGGGTGAACCAGACTGGCGCACTGGAGGCGGTAGAGAAAATCACATAAATACGCATTGAACAATTAGAGAATTTAGAGTAGAATGGAAAAAATTAACTTCATAATCTATATCACAGCACTCAAATAGAAATGACCTATCAAAAGAGGAAATAAGGTTGTTAAGAATGTTGAAAGTTGTTTTACGAAAACATCTACGACGAGAAATAAAGATGTTATTAAGCGAATTAGTAACGGATTTGTAAGAAATAATAACTTCAATGGTAGGGTGATAAGGATCTTCAGGCTTCTAAAGGGTTTGAGATTCCGAAATAACAGAGGGATCCGAGACAAAAAAAAGATCAAGGATTCTTTTAGAAGAGTTAACTAAAGAATTCAACTGTTATAGTGGACATTCAAGTGGGCTAACCTGTGGACATTCAAGAAAAACCTGTTGAGACAAATTAAGTATGATAGATTATCATCAAGCAGCCAAGAAATATTAGGCTAGTTAAAATCACCTAAGACGATAAGGAAATCACAAACTTTAAGACGAAAAAAATGGTTTGCAAAGTATAAGAAATTACTGGAGTTAAAGCAAGAATCTCTAACACAGTATCTAAAGAGCTTAGATCCACATTCGCCGACTCAAGAACACAATCTCTGGAGAGATACGAAGTATCTGAAACGCCCAACAATCAGGAAAGTTCCTATCAAGGATATCAACGGAACACGGTGCAAATCTGAAAAAGAAAAAGTAAACGCTTATGCTCAACATCTGTATACAGTCATTCAGCCAAACGATATTCATGATCATGGTATAGAAGCAGAAATAAAACTATTCCTTGACTCTCCAAATCAAATGAGTCTACCTGAAGAGGAGTTCAGCACCGCAAAAACTGAAAGCCCAACTTCATCACTTGAATTCAAAATATGAACTGATTTTATTGAAAAACGTCTTGTGTACATCAAAGAATTCTTAGACTCTAAGAGGCGACAATTGTTCTTAAAAATGCTTACTCTAATGTTTATATTAATGCTTGTTTATATCATGCACAGCGTTGGCGACTTGATATTGCGCCGTTATTAAAATCTTGAGTGCTTTCCCACAGAGTGTGGATGCATGTTTTGTTTATTTCTTTGTTCAATCTGATTTGGTGAAGCCGTTTCAGATGAACGCGATGTTTATTCTTAAACATTCTGCGAAGGGCCGCCAAATGCGACGTTTAGGAATTGCCGTCTAATCTTACATTGTCTTATACAAATTATTATTAATATTAAAATTAGTAAGATAACTAATATTAAGGAAACATGACCGGTTACATGATGGAAGTTTAAACCTTGTAATTCAATATGATGTTCCTTTAATGCTTGTAGCTGGTTTCCTACTTTCTCCAATTCTGCTGAATGGTTCACTATATTTGCTTCTACTGGATTCCAAATTATATTTGCCATGTTACTAATATCGCCCACGTGCGCCGTTTTAATGGCTATATACGACTCTGACTGTATGCTATGATGAGCCACTATAACTTTATCTTCTGTCCTAGCTGTGCAGCCTGATCTGAGGCTCAAAATTCCTTGCTCTGGTATAGCCATTATCTCTTGCTGTTCATTACCGCATTGGACTCTAGCGTTAGTTCTAGGTGGAACCTTAAATAACCAACTCCTGCTACTATCTAATTCTACCCAGTAAGACTTTGTTTCCATAATCGTTGTGTATATGCAGTTAGATTTGGTATTTTGTTTAAGAGCTGTCAGTTCACAGACATTATCATTGGCACTACTCCATGGCCAACTTCCTTCACATGTTCTCCTATGCGACTGCCAATTCTGACATTTTTGCAATGCTGATTCGGACATTAAATGGTACGAATCTATTTCAAAATTATAAATTAAGTACTGGCTGTCTATACGGACCATTACCATTTGGTTATTGTTTAATCGTACAGGCAGTGGAATAACTTTATAGAGAAAAGACGGATGTCTACCAAAAAGTGGTATTTTTGCATTTATAATTAGTTTTCTGTCAATAAAAATACCTTTTGCCGTCAACAGAGTGTATACATCTTTTAATTCAGTACCTGTTCTTTTACCTGGTAATACTAATGTTTCGGACAACTTGTCCTTAATTTTTGTTATTTCCAACTTCAACTGGCTTGGTTTTAAAATGTTAGGGTTCAACCTACCATGGTTAATGTCTATTAAAAGATTTATAACTCCTGTTTGAATTTTTTCACATTCATCGATCACGGAACTCAGTTGCCTTACAATCATGAAGAATTGCATGGATTCTCTATATACGTAATAGCTTTCTTTTAGTACTTCTGTCATATTTTCAATCCGGTTGTTCATGTTGCGAAAGTTAACATTTATTTCGTCTATAGTTGTCTTAAGAATGTTTGCCGTGGAGTCCACTATCGATGTCTGCCTTTCTTCTAGGTGTTTCAAATTTTGCTGATTTGTCAGTAAATTTCTCATGTTTTCTTCCATCTGTACTCTGTCATCTGCATCCATGATGCCGAATAATATGTGGTACAATGAACCCATGAATTCAAACGGTGCCCGCTTGCTTCTTGGCTTATTCTGACTCATAAACAATCTATTATTTTCTTCGATTTCCGTTATTCGTTTTACCATGTTGTCTAATACGAAATGACACTGGTCTTCAAAATTATATAACTTTTGACATAAATCCCTCATTTTAGGAATCAACCTGTCACCTTTATTAAGCATTTCAAAATACGCCGACATGTCATAGTATATTACCAGATCCCATGAGGACGCTACTACTTCCACCTCACCCATTGGATCTAAGTACAACGCGGCTGTTGCGTTTAGTTCTTTTACCGTAATTTTTGGTCGATTATCTCTAATGCTTGCTGCATTCGAAAGTTGACAAAGCAGCATTAACATTGCTAACATCATTACGGTTCCTGCTTTGGACAGATGACCGAATCTGTTACTTTTCCGATATCGATTCTCCTCAATTTCTTCGGATGATTTTACCCCAATAAGTGGACAGATTTTATTTATAGGCCTTGTAATTGACCCATCTTGCAATTTGATTTTGACCACTCTTACTTTATCGTCCCTGCCTTTATGAATTTCCTCAATCTTGCCCAGAGGCCACCTGGCTGGGTGACAATTTTCATCTTTGATCAGCACGACCTGTCCATTCTCTAAATTCTCGGTGGTTCGTCGCCACTTATTTCTTTGCTGGAGAGTATATAGATATTCGTCTTTCCACTTCGCCCAGAAATCTTTTTTCATTTTTTGAATTAATTTCCATCTGTCTAAATTTCCAATTTTTTCTTCTGATATGGACTCGGCTGCTTCTAATGTCGGTCTTCCAATTAAGAAATGACCGGGAGTTAACACCTCGTTGTTGTCCATATCTTCACCCGTCGTATATAACGGACGTGAATTTAGCACGGCTTCTATTTGGCACAACAATGTTGCCAGTTCCTCATATGTCAGGTTATTGTCTCCTATGACTCTTTTCAGATGATACTTAACGGATTTGACCCCAGCTTCCCATATACCTCCGAAGTGAGGTCCTGCCGGGGGGCTAAAATGCCAGCTAATCTGTTCTCGCTCTAGAACAGGGGCAACCTGGACGTTATCTTGAACTGCTTTTTTGAATTCTTCATCCAGCTTCCTAGCCGCTCCCACAAAATTTGTACCGTTGTCAGAATATATGTTCGCGCATTTACCCCGTCTTGCCACAAATCTTCGAAATGCTGCTAGGAAGGCATCAGTTGTCAAGTCACTAACAACTTCCAAATGAATTGCCTTAGTTGACAAACACACAAATACTGCTATGTACCCTTTGAATGTTTTTTGTCCCCGATTTTTTGAGCATCTTATATGATATGGGCCCGCAAAATCAATCCCGGTGTTATGAAATGGGAATGAGACCGTTACCCTACTTTTGGGTAGATTACCCATAATTTGCTCCGCAGTTACTTGGCGATATCTGGCACAAGTGACGCATTCCCTTAGGTATTTTTTAAGAGCGTTTCTTAAACCGAAAATCCAAAATTTCCTTTGAATTTGGCTTCTCATAAGGTTAATTCCTCCGTGTAAGGTTTCCTTATGAGCATTTTTAATCAACAACATTATTGGATTTGATTTATCTAAAATAATTGGATGTTTCGTATCAAAAGATATGTTGGCATTTTGCAATCTTCCCCCTACGCGCAATATTCCATCGTTATCCAAAAATGGATTTAAGCTCAAAATTTTGCTTTTCATGTCAATTTGCTTGTTCTGCGTAAGACATGAAATCTCTCTGCTAAATTGACATGCTTGTTGGTGTTTAATTATAAAATTTTTAGCATTCTTAAGCTCATTGACGGTTAGATATGATGGGTACGCATTATCTTTTCTTTTAGTGCCAATAAATCTAAATACATATGCCGTAATTCTGACCAGTTTATTTATACAGGAATACTTTTCAATTAGCTCCTGCATAATACTACTTTCTGTATTTAATAGTACGGAATTTACCATCACCTTGTCATCATCTGTTTTTTGTTTAGGCCATTTGTCTTTTGCCTCAACGAGCCACTTTGGCCCATTCCACCACAAATCGCAATCTTTTAACTTATTTGGACAAATACCCCTTGAAGCTACATCTGCAGGGTTATCTTCAGATTTTACATGGTTCCACGTTATTTCTCTGATTTTTAGGATATCCTCTATGCGACGCCTTACAAATTTTTCCTTACTAGCACCGTTCTTTATCCAGCACAGCGTAATAGTAGAGTCACTCCAAGCGTATATTTCAGAAGGAGCAGCAATAGATTGCTGGACTCTTTGTAGCAATTGCGATAGCAAGTGTGCTGCACATAATTCCAATTTAGGAATAGTTTTTCTATTTTTGATAGGGTTAACTTTGTTCTTACTGGCTATTAAGGTAACTGCCCCACCAATTTTGGCATATACTACCGCTGCATACGCCTTTTCTGACGCGTCAGCAAAACCATGAATCTGTAA
Source organism: Drosophila willistoni (assembly GCF_018902025.1). Lineage (NCBI taxonomy): Eukaryota > Metazoa > Arthropoda > Insecta > Diptera > Drosophilidae > Drosophila > Drosophila willistoni. The sequence continues at coordinate 2,077,788 of NW_025814459.1, read as the reverse complement.
CAACATATCAGGCTGTGTCTTGATCCATCGGGGTAATCTGACTTCTTCCAGATACACTAAATTGTCCCTGAAAAATTTCCATTCTGTTGCGTCGATATCGGACAACTCTTGATCCCAATTTTTCTCAGCTAGCCACAACTTTTGCAAGAATAACTTGCCTATTACTGTTACTGGTGCTAGCCAACCTAGTGGATCATAAATCTTGGCAAGTGTGGATAGCACACCTCTTTTATTCACCTTTCTGTTCTCGTCACAGTGTACCTTAAACTTAAATTCGTCTTTAATTGGTTCCCACTGCAACCCCAAGGTTTTAATTGCCTCGTTCTCATCAATTTTTAATACTTTATTATCGCCTGTATCAATAACCTCTTCAACAATTTCGGACTTATTCGAAATCCATTTTCTCAAATTCATTCCTGCTTTTTCCAGCTCTCTGGAAACCTGTTGAACTTTGTGTTTTGATTCTTCTACGGTATTACCTCCAGTCATTAAATCATCCATGTAGAATTCATCTCGGATAATTTCACTAATTACTTTATCTTGACATCTGTTTGCTATCTCTGCAAGTACCCTTGTAGCTAAATAAGGTGCTGATGCCGTACCGTACGTTACTGTTGTCAATTTATATATTCTTAATTTTTTCTGCGGTGACATTCGCCACAAAATATGCAAATATTTTTGATCGTTTAGATCAATGTTTATCTGCCGATACATTTTTTCAATATCTGCAGATGCTACGTACTGCCATTTTCGCCATTTTAGTATTATGTCAAATATGTCTTTTTGAAGTCGCGGCCCGATCCACATCACGTCATTGAGACTTCTGTTATTCGTAGTTTTCGCGGAAGCGTCAAATACAACTCTTAGTTTAGTTGTCAAACTTGCTTCTTTTACTACTGCTTGATGTGGCAGGTAGTACGTTCCTTCATCCTTAGTTTCGACCATATGGCCTAAGTCCAAATATTCTTTAATAAATTTTTTGTACTCTTCCTTAAGTTTTGGATTTTTCTGAAATTTTTTCTCCAGGCTAAGAAACCGCGCAGTTGCTTGCGCCTTTGATTCACCTAACTCCTTTTCTTTCTTAAACGGGATCGTTACCACATACCTTCCAGAATCATTAATCTTTGTTGTCTTGCTAAAATTTTCTTCACATTCATTAGCTTCTATATCGTCTTTTTCATCTGCCTCCATTTCCCAAAAACGCTCCATATCTGTGATGTCTATTGTTGTAGCTACTATGGACTCATCTCCTTTTGACTTCGTACATCCCGACACGATCCAGCCAAATTGAGTATTTTGCCCTAGCAGACCATTAATCTTGGCCACTCCACTTTTTAAGATGTGGGTATATACGTCTACCCCTATTATCAAATCTACCCTCCCAGGTTTATTAAAGTTGGGGTCAGCTAGCACGTAAGTTTGCCATTTTGACATATCCACGTTTGCTATTTTTAATGGAAGAGCTTTCATTAATTGCGGCAATACAATTGCCTCAACCTTAAGGAGTTCTTTTTGAGAATCACGCGTCTTCATTTCAATATTTACCTTATATTTTGAAGTTCTAGATTTTGTTGAAGATACTCCACTTATTTCGGTTTGTTTTTTGATCTTGGGTAGTTTTAACATTTGAGCGGCTTCTTCAGATAAAATAGTGCTTTGAGATCCACTATCAATCAAGGCTCTTAACGTTTCATATTCTCCATTTATTTTTTTAACTTGAATTAGGGCTGTGGCCAACAATTTTTGTTGTGCCGTAACACAAGTATTTACCTTTGCCTGTTTTTCCCCAAAATGAAGAAGGGTATGGTGTCCCTTGCTGCACAATGAGCAGACAATTTCATTAGTGCATCTCTTGTTGCTTGAGTGCTTCAAGCATCGTGTACACAATTGCACTTTTTTGGCTATTTCCACCCTTTCTTTAGGTGTTAGCGCTTTAAACTTATAGCATATAAGTGCGCTATGCCAAGGACCTTTGCAGATCGGACAACTATCTTTAAAACCCGCAGCCGACGTTTTTTGTAACGGTTTTTTATCTTCCTTCCTCATGGCACTTAGCGAGCAATATCTTTGCTCTAAGTATTCCATGACATCAGACAGCAACTGTATTTGCCTGGTTTTTCTGATCTGACTCTCATATAATTGTAGAGTCTCTCTGTCAAATTTCCGAAGTATGTGTTGAGCGAGTATTACGTCAACTTCATCGGACAAATTTGCTTTAATTTTAATTAAGTGTATTGACTCATTGATTATGTCAATCACTCCTTTTACACTCTTTGCGGATTCATTGTTGATCATCGGTAAATCAACGATCCGATTTAACTGTTCGGAAAATACCCTCCGATTGTTTTCATACCGCTTGGTTAATAGTTCCCAAGCGGCACTATAATTGTCAGCTGAACCTGACAGTAAATGAGCTACCATGCTCCTCGCTTCTCCCTTTAATGCGGATTTTAAATAATTGAATTTAAGAGTAAGACTTAAATCTTCTCTATTCTCAATTAATTCTGCAAATAACTCTACAAACAGGTCCCATTCTCTAGGTTCTCCAGAAAATGTGGGTACCTGTATTTTTGGCAACACCGGTAGTTCGCCTCTCACGGTAATGTTACCGTAATGTTGAGAATGTTCTCAACTTTCAAATCTTTCTGATCCTTTATTTTCTCTTCTAATGCTACCAAGGTATTCTGAAGGTCGAACTCCAATTCTTCTATGACCTCTTTAAATGTTTCATTGTCTCTGTATAGTTCATGTGTATAAGCTTGGCACACCTGTACCTTCCTGAACAAGAATTTTATTTTCTTAATATACATTTCGCCTGTTCTATTGTCTATCGTACGTAAATCTTTGCTCACCATCTCCAAATATTGCTGGAGATGACGAACCTTTTCTTCAAACTTTTCCTGGTTCTCAATACTGGAGGTCGCGTTTCCCCGCGACTCTCCGTTGCTGCCTTCAACATTTTCTGACATTGTTGCATCTGCTTCAATGGTTTCAGAAACAACAGTGCTCTGCCTGCTAGACTCTCCTTTGGCTAGTAATTTGGCTGCCATATCTAAACCTTCCTCATACTTCCCATCTGTGAAATAGTAGTGTTGAGTTACACCACTCTCTAGCATTTGACTATGGTAACTAATCCATAGCTTCTGTATCTCATTTACTTCGTTAATAATCTTGCTAGTAAACTTACTAGCATCTAACTCTTCTAGCTTTTTTAATCTTTTATGCAACTCGTGTTGCTTCGCTAATAGTTTTTCAGTTTTTGTGGGGAACATTTTTGTCTTATTCAAATATTAGTATATTGGTATAAGAGTATAAGTATATATAATAATATAATATTAATAATATAATATAATATAAACTATTTTAATTTATATCTTATCTGATGATCCTGTTGTAGACACCGTTCGCCACTGTTGTCCGCCAAGTAGAGTTATCTGCCGCTGCTTGTCTGCCGCTGCGTAGCGAAAGTTTGCTCGCCTTTTTTGTTTTCTATCTCGATCAGCTGCTGTTGTCCAGGGCCTATGGGCTCAGGCGGTACCGGTGCCGGACATCGCACCAGAATTTTTTATACTGCCACTGCACGTTCTTCAGTTTCTTCTTTGCAGCTATGTATCTTGATGCTCTGCTGCTGTTGGTAGTTGCCGACTTGCAACTACATATAGTTCACTTTTTTTTTTCGATATTAGGGCTTCGAATACGCCACACACCAACTTTATATTTTCATATATATTTTTTCTCACTTTATATATATCTGGGCTTCGAATTAGCCACACACCAACTTTATATCTTTATATTTTTTTTTTCACTTTATATATATCTGGGCTTCGAATTAGCCACACACCAACTTTATATCTTTATATTGTTTTTTTTTTTCACTTTATATATATCTGGGCTTCGAACTAGCCACACACCAACTTTATATTTTTATATTGTTTTTTTTTTTACTTTATATATATCTGGGCTTCGAACTAGCCACACACCAACTTTATATTTTTATATTGTTTTTTTTTACTTTATATATATCTGGGCTTCGAACTAGCCACACACCAACTTTATATTTTTATATTGTTTTTTTTTTGTTCACTTTATATATATCTGGGCTTTGAACTAGCCACACACCAATTTTATCTTTATTTGTTTTTTTTTTTCACTTTCGATATCTGGGCTTCGAATTAGCCACACACCAACTTTATATCGTTTTTTTTTTTACCGCCGCCGAAATTATTGCAGTTGCTCGACTAGCCAAACTGCCTTTATATATTCGGTCGCACGCACTTTTTTATTTATTAAGCAATATTTTGCTTTTATATTATACTCTGTCTCTTACCACTGGTGGGGGAAAACAAGAGTTTTTTTTTATTTTGCTACCTTTATCTGATCTTATCATAAGAATTCAGACCTTAAGGAGCTGATTCATCCTCTGAGTCTCTTACCACTGGTGGGGGAAAACTCAGAGTTCCTTTTTATCGAAGGACCAAAATGAAGAGGAGTTCAGCACCGCAAAAACTGAAAGCCCAACTTCATCACTTGAATTCAAAATATGAACTGATTTTATTGAAAAACGTCTTGTGTACATCAAAGAATTCTTAGACTCTAAGAGGCGACAATTGTTCTTAAAAATGCTTACTCTAATGTTTATATTAATGCTTGTTTATATCATGCACAGCGTTGGCGACTTGATATTGCGCCGTTATTAAAATCTTGAGTGCTTTCCCACAGAGTGTGGATGCATGTTTTGTTTATTTCTTTGTTCAATCTGATTTGGTGAAGCCGTTTCAGATGAACGCGATGTTTATTCTTAAACACTACCAATTTGAAAAACCAGTTTTGAAGAAGCCCGAGGAGAATTCAAATTAATTAATACTAAAAAGTCTCCCGGGTATGATCATATTGATGGTATCACTGCAAAGAACTTGTCTCGTAGGCCGATTGAATCGATTGATTGGCTAAATCTCTAATCTCTTTATAGTAAATGCAGGAGTTCCTCAAGGAAGTGTTTTAGGCCCTGTACTTTATACATTATTTACATCTGACTTGCCTATCGCATCTAATGTCAACGTGGCTACATATGCAGATGATACGGCGATAATCGTATCAAGCAGCATTCCTAACAGGACAACAGAATACCTACAAAGAGAAATTTGCCTAATAGAAAAATGGTTACACCAATGGAAAATCAAAGTAAAATCGCAAAAGTCTGTACAAGCAACATACTCTTTAAGACGAGGAAATTGTCAAAAAGTCTTACTGAACAATTGTGAAATCCCCCAAAGAGATTCAGTTTTATATCTTGGAATTCTTCTTGATCGAAGGTTAACCTGGAAGGCACATATCAAAGAAAAACAGAAGCAGCTGAATATTAAAAGCAAAAAAATCTACTGGCTATTAGGACACAAGTCCCAGCTTAACATTGAAAACAAAGTAAGACTTTACAAAGCAATATTAAAGCCTGTTTGGACCTATGCGCTACAACTTTGGGGAACCGCAAGCCAATCAAATATTGAAATTATGCAACGCTTTCAATCGAAAACCCTACGCACAATTGTTAACGCACCTTGGTATGTTTCCAATGCTGAAATACATAAGGACCTTAATATACCATTTGTAAAGAATGAAATAGCAGAGTTTAGTGTCAGATATATTGAATTCACCAACCATCGTGTTAAATGGCTTATGTCTCAACAGGACTTACATTCGAGTCTTGTGCGTTGGGCCTTATAGTTGCAAGGTTTCCGTTTCAAGATAGAGCATCGTACTGGTAAATTAAATGTAGTACTGGATGCCTTATTCCGTGTTCTTTAAGATGAAATGGCTGCCCTCGGCCTAAGGAATTGTCTTTTGATTGTTCTAAATTTTACAGCGTTTAACTACGCAGAACCGTTAGTAGCACGCGGTGCAGTCCATAAAACTCTGGAGAGTATTAGTCGATACTACTATTGGCGCTGGCTTGTGAATGACGTTAAAGCCTATATAGGTGGCTGTGACACCTGCAAGACTTCAAAATTCTCTAACCAGACTTTACGACACCCTTATTACATATACCTTGACAGCAGTGTATTCTCCAAATGCAACGGCATCAGAGCGGATTAGCTGTTCAATTATTTCCGCCATCCGAACGTATGTCAGGCCAGACAAGAAGGACTGGGATGAGAAACTCAGTAGCACTCTGCAGTTTATTCTAGAATTGCCACTACTCCATATTAAATGGCTTTTGGGCAACGTATGCTATCTTCAGGTTCAGTATATTCACAGTTGAGAAAGCTGGATATCCTAGACGAAAGGCCGATAGTCTTTTCGCGCATTAATTAATTATTTCACAACAAAATAATTTTTGACAGTGTGCACAGCAAAAACAGCTGATGCTTTAGATCAAATAAAGTATATATAAAATTTATAACTTTAAAGTAACCAACCGTTATTTTTATAAACTCTTGGACACTTGCAATAACAATTATCGCCCTCAAAATCATAGCGTGTGAACGCTAACTCATAATTAAAACACAGGACAATAAGATCCGTTTTATTCATAAACAATTGAACACTTGCAATAATAATTGTCCCCCTAAAAATCAAAAGCGTGTGATTATATCAACCCATGATATAAAGCAACATAACATATTGTTCAGCGCAATCGAGATGCAGCTCACTGGATAGGCACAACGGCTCTCGCAAATTGGACAAGCCAACACCTGGCCGGAACTAAGATCATTAATTATCAATGAATTGAGGACGTGAAGAACTTTCTCGACGCCTCTACAACACCTCTTATACAGGAAACCTTCGTAAGTTTGTAACAGAACTAGAAGATAAATCCTATATTATCACAAACAAATTAAGTCTAGAAAACGATGCAAATAACACTACTCTTTATACAAATGTTTAAATAACACTATATGTAATAGGCCAAAAATTCCCGATAGATTATTTATGACGTTAGCTAGATATGATATATCCACAGTCAGCAAGTTGAAGCAAGTAGCTCAAAGAGAAGGGTTATACGAGGATAGTATAACAGAAATGAGAAAAACAAATCAAAGCCAAAATCAAAACCAAAAAAGTGGAAAATCTTTTGTACCCAATAGTACAACTCCGTCTCAAACAAAACAATCCGATACAACACAAAACCAAAAACTTTTCCAAGAATTTCAACAAAAATTAAGTATTGACAGGGCTAAAAATCCAATGAACTATCAACAGCAAAATAAGTATCAAAAGATAATGTAGCCTACAAAAAGGCAAAGAGAAAGTAATAGTGAAATTAGCAAAATGGACACATCAGAAAATTTTCATCAGAATGCCTCGGAACAATCGGAAGAAGAGATAGGGACAAGTCCTTTATAAGAATAACAATGAACAATAAACCTTTGAGATGTGTAGTGTAGACTCAGGACCTTCAAAAAATATAATGTCCGAAAACATTTTTAATTTTAAAACCCATTTAGGAGATTCCAAAATTCACATGATTGAAGGAGCAGTAGAACTTTGGACCCACCCACAGAAAGGGACCCAGAAACAAATTTTGCGATTGAAAATGAAATAATAGAAAGCAATGAATATAGGCTCGACCATTTAAACAACGAAGAAACTCAAAAAAAAAAGTCTTGTACGAATTCAGTGACATTCAGTACCGCGAAGGTGAAAATTTGACTTTCACGGGTACAATAAAGCACTCTATTGACACAAAACATGAGGACCCAATCTATCAACGTCCTTACAAATATCCCCAAACATTTGATATAGAAATTAACAGACAAATAAATGAAATGATTGAACAGGGTATCATTCGAAAATCGAATTCCGCCTACTGTTTACCCATTTGGATCGTTCCAAAAAAAGGCGATGCTTCCAAGAAACAAAATTTCAGATTAGTCATTGACTATCGAAATCTAAATGAAGTCACAATAGATGTCAAATTTCCAATTCCAGTCATGGACGAAATTCTCGACAAACTGGGAAAATGCCAATACTTCACCACCATTGATTTAGCTAAGGGATTTCATTAAATTCAAATGGATCCTGAATCTATTGCAAAAACAGCTTTCTCAACTAAACATGGCCATTACGAATACACACGTATGCCATTTGGTCTTAAAAATGCCCCGGCAACATTCCAAAGATGCATGAATAATCTTTTGGAAGACCTTATTTATAAGGATTGCCTTGTTTATCTGGATGACATTATAGTGTACTCCACTTCACTGGAGGAACACAAACTATCACTCAGAAAGGTATTTAACAAACTAAGAGAAGCTAATCTTAAACTCCAACTCGACAAATGCGAATTTATGAAAAAAGAAACAGAATTCCTTGGACATATAATAACAACAGAAGATATAAAACCTAACCCAAATAAAATCAAAGCAATTCAAAATTTTCCGATCCCTAAAACTCCAAAAGAAATAAAATCATTCTTAGGATTATGCGGATTCTTCCGGAAATTCATACCAAACTTTGCACATATTGCAAAACCTTTAACTCTTGGATTAAAGAAAGGAGCTAAATTAACATAAACGACCCACATTATATTTCATTCTTTGAAAAATTAAAATGTCTTCTTATGAACGATCCTATACTTGCACACCCCGTTTTCAAAAAACCATTTTTTCTAACCACAGATGCTAGCAATATAGCTTTAGGTGCGTTCATCTCACAGGACCATAGACCTATTTCTTACGCAAGCAGAACGTAGCAGATGCCCTTTCCAGAATTAAAACAGATAAAAACTTTTTAGGATCAACAGAAAGCACCGCAGCTACAATACATAGTGCTCATGAGGATAATGAAAACTACATTCCAATAGTAGAAAGACCCATTAATTATTACAACAGGCAAATAGAACTCATTAGAGGTTCAGAAGACAAATCAGAAACAACAACTTACTTTTATAAAACAAACATAAAAATAACATACAAAGAAATGACCAATGCTTACGCAAGGGATATAATCATAAGATATCTTTGCAGTAAGAAAACTGTACTATATTTTCATAACGAACAAGAATTTTCCATATTCCAGCAAGCCTTTATTGAAATAATACGATCGAACGCATATACAAAAATCTCGATATTTAGCATTAAGTTAGAGGACCTTCAAACGTTTGCAAAATTCAAAGAAATAATCCTAAAACAACATAAAGAATTATTACATCCAGGAATCGAAAAAACGATTAATTTGCTTAAAGAACAATTTTATTTCCCAGATTTTCAAAACCTAATTCAAAACATTATTAATGAATACTCAGTATGCAATATCGCAAAGAAAAATAGAAAAAAATACAAAACTAACTTTTGAAACAACACCAGAAACTTATAATATCATAAGCTTCTGCTCTCTCATAAGCTTCTGCTCCCTGACGTGACGGTCGTGTTTTTGCATAGCTCCTGAGTTTTTATTAATATTTATTGTTTTCTCTCAATTTTTAATTGTGCTTAGTTTGTTTACGCTTCCGCTGGTGTTGTTTGCTTGACACCCTTGTATTTTATTTCCATAATTCGCCAAATTAAATAGTTTTAACAGTTTTTTCTGTTTCGTGATTAGTGGATTTATTTTTTTTAATTTTTATTTTTCTCTCTCGTCATTGTTTCTGCAGTTGATCCCCTCATCGCCCCCATCATACCATCAGTGCTAGTGGTTTTATTGTTCTCTCTGCTTTGTGCTTGTGCTCAGCTTCTCTCCCGCGTTTCTGTTTCTTTAGGCTTTTCAATGGCTTGTTGTCTACCTACTGCAAGCATTCTGATCGTTTTGATGATCAGTATAGAGCAATATCTTGTTTGCTCTGCGATAATCTTATTCACTTAAAATGTGCTGGCGTCAATGGCCGCGACTACGACAAATTTTCTGGTTTGTCTGTGTCTAAGCCTGAGCTTGGCTTAACGCGCTGAACTTTCCCATCTTGTGCCAGCTAGCAGCTTGATTTTAGCCGTATGTACAGAAATCTTCGTTTAAAATTTCTTTCTTTAAAGAAACTGGCCAAACAGCTGTCTAACGAGTGTGACTCTAGCGTACATTTATTGTCTCAAGTTTGTTCCACCTTCTAAGAAGTTGCCCAAGAAATGTACCCTTGAGTTGCCTCATAAGCAGTCGCCAGCACTCTCTTTTACGTCTTCTCCCATTTTACTTTCGCCTACACCATCTTCTTGTCCCTTTTTATGCTCTTCTTTTCAGATTGAAGTACCCATTACAAGCCCTGGTGTACCTCAATCTATCCCTCACGGGAACTCTGATCAATCACAGGATCTTGGTGGCTCTCAGTCACTTGCGGATCCCAATGCTCCTCCGCCTCCTCTAACTGTAGTAGCTCATCGCAAACAATTATTTATCTCTAGGCTCCAGATACTTCTGAGTCGTCTGTGGCAGCTTACATTGGTAATATATGCCCTGCTAAGGTTTTAATTCAAATGTTGCACCATGCTGATGCTTTACGGAATATTTTTAGTCGTCTTAAAGATCGTGATTTTCTTATAGTTTTAGGTGATTGTAACTTGCCTAATATTTCTTGGTTTGCTGATGATAATCTATCTTTCTTAATTCCTTCATCTCAACATGTTTTTCTTGATAGCCTACTTGAATGTCCGCTATATCAGTTGAATTCTTTCCTTAACTCTTCTAAAAGAATCCTGGATCTTGTTTTTGTCTCGGATCCCACTGTTAGTGCTGTATCACAAACACAGCCACTAGTGAAACCTGAAGATCCTTTTCACCCTACCATTGAAGTATTTCATTTCTTAAAATTCCGTTACTAATTCATTTAATAACATCTCAAATTCTCGTCGTAGATGTTTTCGTAAAACAAATTTCAATCTTCTTAACAGCCTTATTTTCTCTTTTGATTGGTCATTTCTATTTAAGTGCTGCGATATAGATTGTGCAGTGAAGTTTTTCTACTCTGCTCTTAATTCTCTAATTGATAAATGCGCTCCCTATGTGAATGTCTCTACCATCTCCAGTGCGCCAGTCTGGTTCACACGTAGGCTCTCTAATCTCCGTAACATTAAATCGAGATATTTTAAAAGGTATACAAAAACGGTTCGCGACTTGACTATGCAAATTATTGTATAGCCAAATCTCAATTTTGTCTTTTAAATACTCAATGCTACAATAATTATATCGTTCGCTGTAAGGTTGCATAAGAACCCCAAAAGATTTTACAACTTTGTTAATTCCAAAAGACGCTCTAATGTACTAACCTCCACCTTCAGACCTAATGACCAGACTGCTAATAATGATTCAGATATTGCAGATCTGTTTGCTAAATTCTTTCAGTGGACTTATTCTACTACTGTTTCGGATCCCACACCCTATCGATCGATTTCCCTATCTAAGCCTTTATCTCGGTTATTCTTTATATCGAGTGACTCTTGTAGCTTGTCCTGATATTCGGAAGGAGTCTTTTATTATTCCGCTTTTTAAAAAGGGCAACAAATCTGATATTTCTAGCTAGCGTGGTATTGCCAATCCTTTCGCAGTACCTAAGTTGTTTGAAAAAATTATTACATCTTGCTTTTAACACCTATCCAGATCCACTATTTCTCCTTGTCAGCATGGCTTTATGAAAGGTCGTTCGTCGCTTACCAACCACGGCTTCCGCAAAAAGTGTCAAACTGATGTTATCTATACCGACTTTAGTAAGGTTTTCGATACGGTTGATTATTCTATGCTTCTTACGAAACTCAACATCATGGGTTTTTCCCCGAAACTATTGGCTTGGTTAAAGTCGTATCTTATTGGCAGAACCCAAAAAGTATCTTTTCATTCCTCAATTTAGCCTTGCCTCATTCACGCGTGCTCATGATGACGTAAAGATTTGTTATTCGTTTAATGATCCTTTTTTCCAACAGTACTTGCAATCAGATCTCGATGCGTTCTGTGATTGGTGCCACGTTAATAAATTACACCTTAATGCCTCTAAGTGCTCTTTTATGACTTTCAGTCGTTTGTCTCCGTTCCTAGCTCATTACTGTCAATAGAGCATGCAGTCTTGTTGGCTTCATTAAACGTTGGGCCAAAGAATTTGATGATCTCTATATAACAAAGGTTTTATACACTTCGTTAGTTCGCCCTACTTTAGAATATTGCTCGCCAGTGTGGAATCCGCAATATGATGTTCACCAGCGTAGTATTGAATCGGTACAGAAGCAATTCCTTAAGTTTGCGTTACGCGGTCTTAATTGGCACCCGAGTCTTCTTTTTCTGACAGACTTCTTCTTATTAATCTTCCTTCACTTTACAACCGTAGGCTCGTATTTGGCATTCTCTTTCTCCATAAACTAGTCAACGGTGAAGTCATTTCTACTAATTTACTAGATACGCTATATTTTTACGTCGGACCAGACGTGTACTTTTTCGTGTTCTTTGCCAATCTTTTAACAACCTTTCTCACCTTATTTCTCCTCATCTTTTTTGTCACTTCTCTTCGCGGTATACTTTGAAATCATCTACAGCGAAACCACTGAAAATATTCTGGACTTGGATTGGCTGCAACTCATTCCTGACCACATTGGCTGTGAATCGGGGCATTGCTGGCACCTTGTGCAAATAAAACACCTCCACCGGGTCGGGGATGTTTAGTTGTGTATAAAGCTAAGCTACCTTCTTCAATTAATTTTTATCTGTCTTTAGCTTAAGCTTTTTTGTCGACTGATGTGTTAGTTGACGTAAATAAATAAATAAATAAATAAATAATTAATAAATGAATGAATAAATTAATAAAAAAATTAAATAAATATCAGAGAAAAATACGTCATGGACTTTTACATGATCGACAATTTACAATTCTGAAATGGGCAAACCAATAGAAATAAAATCAGACAAAGATTCAGCATTTCTGTGTTTAGAACTAAAAAATTGGTTACGAGAAAAAAATGTAAAGTTAGAAATCATAACAAGTAAACAAGGCATTTCAGACGTAGAAAGATTCCATAAAACAGTAAATGAAAAACTCAGAATTATAAATAGTGAAAATGACATCGAAGATAAATTAATTAATTTTAAATAAATTATCTACATATACAACCATAAGACGAGACATAAAACAACTAATCAAACACCAGCGGACATTTTTTTTATGCAGGATCATACCCAAACGAATAAAATACATCAAAGAAACAATTTAAATAAAGATAGACACGGCTTCGAAATTGATACTAGATTTAAACAAGCACCATTAGTAAAGTCAAAAACGACGAATCCATTCAAAAAGACAGAAGAAATAAATCAGTTAGACGAGAAACATTTTGAAGAAAGAAATAGAGGACAAAAAGTGACACACTACAAATCAAAATTCAAGAAAGAAAGTTAATAAAAGCAAATACGACAATTGATTAATTACAGGTCCACAACTCAAGATGACTTATTTGTGCATTATGCTATTCTTAAAATAAAAAAAAATCAACATGCAGCCAATCCATTGGCATAAACCCAGTAAAAGCACAGAACGGTTACTTAATATTTAAGACAGGAACTAGGACTTACCGACAAACTTTGAATATCATTATCATTTAAAGACATAATCCATATTCAATACCTAACAGAAAAACTAAGTGGGGAAATTAATGGAATACAAATTCCAAAACGTAACAAACGAGGACTAATTAACGAAATTTGTTCAATATACAAATATCTTTTTGGTACTCTTGATCAGGACGATAAAGACGAGAAGAAAAATAAATAATCTTGAAAGCAATAGCGTACAAGCAAACGAACTAAATTACGTAATGGACACTATTAATAAAGGTTTAGAAGTACTAAACAACCTCAAGGACGAAAAGGAGAAATCAGTAAAATTAAAAGATTTGTAATTTAATTTTGAGCATTTCACAGAATACATTGCTCCTCCGCCTCCTCTAACTGTAGTACCTCATCGCAAACAATTATTTATCCCTAGGCTCCAGATACTTCTGAGTCGTCTGTGGCAGCTTACATTGGTAATATATGCCCTGCTAAGGTTTTAATTCAAAAGTTGCACCATGCTGATGCTTTACGGAATATTTTTAGTCGTCTTAAAGAGCGTGATTTTCGTATAGTTTTGGGTGATTGTAACTTGCCTAATATTTCTTGGTTTGCTGATGATAATCTATCTTTCTTAATTCCTTCATCTCAACATGTTTTTCTTGATAGCCTACTTGAATGTCCGCTATATCAGTTGAATTCTTTCCTTAACTCTTCTAAAAGAATACTGGATCTTGTTTTTGTCTCGGATCCCACAGTTAGTGCTGTATCACAAACACAGCCACTAGTGAAACCTGAAGATCCTTTTCACCCTACCATTGAAGTTACTATTTCTTACAAATCCGTTACTAATTCATTTAATAACATCTCTAATTCTCGTCGTAGATGTTTTCGTAAAACAAATTTCAATCTTCTTAACAGCCTTATTTTCTCTTTTGATTGGTCATTTCTATTTAAGTGCTGCGATATAGATTGTGCAGTGAAGTTTTACTCTGCTCTTAATTCTCTAATTGATAAATGCGCTCCCTATGTGAATGTCTCTACCATCTCCAGTGCGCCAGTCTGGTTCACACGTAGGCTCTCTAATCTCCGTAACATTAAATCGAGATATTTTAAAAGGTATACAAAAACGGTTCGCGACTTGACTATGCAAATTATTGTATAGCCAAATCTCAATTTTGTCTTTTAAATACTCAATGCTACAATAATTATATCGTTCGCTGTAAGGTTGCATAAGAACCCCAAAAGATTTTACAACTTTGTTAATTCCAAAAGACGCTCTAATGTACTACCCTCCACCTTCAGACCTAATGACCAGACTGCTAATAATGATTCAGATATTGCAGATCTGTTTGCTAAATTCTTTCAGTGGACTTATTCTACTACTGTTTCGGATCCCACACCCTATCGATCGATTTCCCTATCTAAGCCTTTATCTCGGTTATTCTTTATATCGAGTGACTCTTGTAGCTTGTCCTGATATTCGGAAGGAGTCTTTTATTATTCCGCTTTTTAAAAAGGGCAACAAATCTGATATTTCTAGCTAGCGTGGTATTGCCAATCCTTTCGCAGTACCTAAGTTGTTTGAAAAAATTATTACATCTTGCTTTTAACACCTATCCAGATCCACTATTTCTCCTTGTCAGCATGGCTTTATGAAAGGTCGTTCGTCGCTTACCAACCACGGCTTCCGCAAAAAGTGTCAAACTGATGTTATCTATACCGACTTTAGTAAGGTTTTCGATACGGTTGATTATTCTATGCTTCTTACGAAACTCAACATCATGGGTTTTTCCCCGAAACTATTGGCTTGGTTAAAGTCGTATCTTATTGGCAGAACCCAAAAAGTATCTTTTCATTCCTCAATTTAGCCTTGCCTCATTCACGCGTGCTCATGATGACGTAAAGATTTGTTATTCGTTTAATGATCCTTTTTTCCAACAGTACTTGCAATCAGATCTCGATGCGTTCTGTGATTGGTGCCACGTTAATAAATTACACCTTAATGCCTCTAAGTGCTCTTTTATGACTTTCAGTCGTTTGTCTCCGTTCCTAGCTCATTACTGTCAATAGAGCATGCAGTCTTGTTGGCTTCATTAAACGTTGGGCCAAAGAATTTGATGATCTCTATATAACAAAGGTTTTATACACTTCGTTAGTTCGCCCTACTTTAGAATATTGCTCGCCAGTGTGGAATCCGCAATATGATGTTCACCAGCGTAGTATTGAATCGGTACAGAAGCAATTCCTTAAGTTTGCGTTACGCGGTCTTAATTGGCACCCGAGTCTTCTTTTTCTGACAGACTTCTTCTTATTAATCTTCCTTCACTTTACAACCGTAGGCTCGTATTTGGCATTCTCTTTCTCCATAAACTAGTCAACGGTGAAGTCATTTCTACTAATTTACTATATACGCTATATTTTTACGTCGGACCAGACGTGTACTTTTTCGTGTTCTTTGCCAATCTTTTAACAACCTTTCTCACCTTATTTCTCCTCATCTTTTTTGTCACTTCTCTTCGCGGTATACTTTGAAATCATCTACAGCGAAACCACTGAAAATATTCTAGACTTGGATTGGCTGCAACTCATTCCTGGCCACATTGGCTGTGAATCGGGGCATTGCTGGCACCTTGTGCAAATAAAACACCTCCACCGGGTCGGGGATGTTTAGTTGTGTATAAAGCTAAGCTACCTTCTTCAATTAATTTTTATCTGTCTTTAGCTTAAGCTTTTTTGTCGACTGATGTGTTAGTTGACGTAAATAAATAAATAAATAAATAAATAATTAATAAATGAATGAATAAATTAATAAAAAAATTAAATAAATATCAGAGAAAAATACGTCATGGACTTTTACATGATCGACAATTTACAATTCTGAAATGGGCAAACCAATAGAAATAAAATCAGACAAAGATTCAGCATTTCTGTGTTTAGAACTAAAAAATTGGTTACGAGAAAAAAATGTAAAGTAAGAAATCACAACAAGTAAACACGGCATTTCAGACGTAGAAAGATTCCATGAAACAGTAAATGAAAAACTCAGAATTATAAATAGTGAAAATGACATCGAAGATAAATTAATTAATTTTAAAAAAATTATGTACATATACAACCATAAGACGAGACATAAAACAACTAATCGAACACCAGCGGACATTTTTTTTATGCAGGATCATACCCAAACGAATAAAATACATCAAAGAAACAATTTAAATAAAGATAGACACGGCTTCGAAATTGATACTAGATTTAAACAAGCACCATTAGTAAAGTCAAAAACGACAAATCCATTCAAAAAGACAGAAGAAATAAATCAGTTAGACGAGAAACATTTTGAAGAAAGAAATAGAGGACAAAAAGTGACACACTACAAATCAAAATTCAAGAAAGAAAGTTAATAAAAGCAAATACGACAATTGATTAATTACAGGTCCGCAACTCAAGATGACTTATTTGTGCATTATGCTATTCTTAAAATAAAAATCAACATGCAGCCAATCCATTGGCATAAACCCAGTAAAAGCACAGAACGGTTACTTAATATTTAAGACAGGAACTAGGACTTACCGACAAACTTTGAATATCATTATCATTTAAAGACATAATCCATATTCAATACCTAACAGAAAAACTAAGTGGGGAAATTAATGGAATACAAATTCCAAAACGTAACAAACGAGGACTAATTAACGAAATTTGTTCAATATACAAATATCTTTTTGGTACTCTTGATCATGACGATAAAGACGAGAAGAAAAATAAATAATCTTGAAAGCAATAGCGTACAAGCAAACGAACTAAATTACGCAATGGACACTATTAATAAAGGTTTAGAAGTACTAAACAACCTCAAGAACGAAAAGGAAAAATCAGTAAAATTTAATTTAATTTTGAGCATTTCACAGAATACATTGCTCCTCCGCCTCCTCTAACTGTAGTACCTCATCGCAAACAATTATTTATCCCTAGGCTCCAGATACTTCTGAGTCGTCTGTGGCAGCTTACATTGGTAATATATGCCCTGCTAAGGTTTTAATTCAAAAGTTGCACCATGCTGATGCTTTACGGAATATTTTTAGTCGTCTTAAAGATCGTGATTTTCTTATAGTTTTAGGTGATTGTAACTTGCCTAATATTTCTTGGTTTGCTGATGATAATCTATCTTTCTTAATTCCTTCATCTCAACATGTTTTTCTTGATAGCCTACTTGAATGTCCGCTATATCAGTTGAATTCTTTCCTTAACTCTTCTAAAAGAATCCTGGATCTTGTTTTTGTCTCGGATCCCACTGTTAGTGCTGTATCACAAACACAGCCACTAGTGAAACCTGAAGATCCTTTTCACCCTACCATTGAAGTTACTATTTCTTACAACTCCGTTACTAATTCATTTAATAACATCTCAAATTCTCGTCGTAGATGTTTTCGTAAAACAAATTTCAATCTTCTTAACAGCCTTATTTTCTCTTTTGATTGGTCATTTCTATTTAAGTGCTGCGATATAGATTGTGCAGTGAAGTTTTTCTACTCTGCTCTTAATTCTCTAATTGATAAATGCGCTCCCTATGTGAATGTCTCTACCATCTCCAGTGCGCCAGTCTGGTTTACACGTAAGCTCTCTAATCTCCGTAACATTAAATCGAGATATTTTAAAAGGTATACAAAAACGGTTCGCGACTTGACTATGCAAATTATTGTATAGCCAAATCTCAATTTTGTCTTTTAAATACTCAATGCTACAATAATTATATCGTTCGCTGTAAGGTTGCATAAGAACCCCAAAAGATTTTACAACTTTGTTAATTCCAAAAGACGCTCTAATGTACTACCCTCCACCTTCAGACCCAATGACCAGACTGCTAATAATGATTCAGATATTGCAGATCTGTTTGCTAAATTCTTTCAGTGGACTTATTCTACTACTGTTTCGGATCCCACACCCTATCGATCGATTTCCCTATCTAAGCCTTTATCTCGGTTATTCTTTATATCGAGTGAGACTTGTAGCTTGTCCTGATATTCGGAAGGAGTCTTTTATTATTCCGCTTTTTAAAAAGGGCAACAAATCTGATATTTCTAGCTAGCGTGGTATTGCCAATCTTTTCGCAGTACCAAAGTTGTTTGAAAAAATTATTACATCTTGCTTTTAACACCTATCCAGATCCACTTTTTCTCCTTGTCAGCATGGCTTTATGAAAGGTCGTTCATTGCTTACCAACCACGGCTTCCGCAAAAAGTGTCAAACTGATGTTATCTATACCGACTTTAGTAAGGTTTTCGATACGGTTGATTATTCTATGCTTCTTACGAAACTTAACATCATGGGTTTTTCCCCGAAACTATTGGCTTGGTTAAAGTCGTATCTTATTGGCAGAACCCAAAAAGTATCTTTTCATTCCTCAATATTTAAAACTGTTCGAGGTGTACCCCAAAGCAATCATCTGAGCCCACTAATATTTACCTTGTTTATAAATGGTTTGCCTTTAGCCTTGCCTCATTCACGCGTGCTCATGATGACGTAAAGATTTGTTATTCGTTTAATGATTCTTTTTTCCAACAGTACTTGCAATCAGATCTCGATGCGTTCTGTGATTGGTGCCACGTTAATAAATTACACCTTAATGCCTCTAAGTGCTCTTTTATGACTTTCAGTCGTTTGTCTCCGTTCCTAGCTCATTACTCTATGAAGTCTGTTCTGTTAGATTGTGTACCATCGTTCAAAGACTTAGGCGTTATGTTTGACACTAAACTTTCATTTAATGTTCATATTTCTTCAATTGTCAATAGAGCATGCAGTTTTCTTGGCTTCATTAAACGTTGGGCCAAAGAATTTGATGATCCCTATATAACAAAGGTTTTATACACTTCGTTAGTTCGCCCTACTCTAGAATATTGCACACCAGTGTGGAATCCGCAATATGATGTTCACCAGCGTAGTATTGAATCGGTACAGAAGCAATTCCTTAAGTTTGCGTTACGCGGTCTTAATTGGCACCCGAGTCTTCTTTTTCTGACAGACTTCTTCTTATTAATCTTCCTTCACTTTACAACCGTAGGCTCGTATTTGGCATTCTCTTTCTCCATAAACTAGTCAACGGTGAAGTTGACTATTTTTACGTCGGACCAGACGTGTACTTTTTCGTTATTCTTTGTCAATCTTTTAACAACCTTTCTCACCTTATTTCTCCTCATCTTTTTTGTCACTTCTCTTCGCGGTATACTTTGAAATCATCTACAGCGAAACCACTGAAAATATTCTGGACTTGGATTGGCTGCAACTCATTCCTGACCACATTGGCTGTGAATCGGGGCATTGCTGGCACCTTGTGCAAATAAAACACCTCCACCGGGTCGGGGATGTTTAGTTGTGTATAAAGCTAAGCTACCTTCTTCAATTAATTTTTATCTGTCTTTAGCTTAAGCTTTTTTGTCGACTGATGTGTTAGTTGACGTAAATAAATAAATAAATAAATAAATAATTAATAAATGAATGAATAAATTAATAAAAAAATTAAATAAATATCAGAGAAAAATACGTCATGGACTTTTACATGATCGACAATTTACAATTCTGAAATGGGCAAACCAATAGAAATAAAATCAGACAAAGATTCAGCATTTCTGTGTTTAGAACTAAAAAATTGGTTACGAGAAAAAAATGTAAAGTTAGAAATCACAACAAGTAAACAAGGCATTTCAGACGTAGAAAGATTCCATAAAACAGTAAATGAAAAACTCAGAATTATAAATAGTGAAAATGACATCGAAGATAAATTAATTAATTTTAAAAAAATTATCTACATATACAACCATAAGACGAGACATAAAACAACTAATCGAACACCAGCGGACATTTTTTTTATGCAGAATCATACCCAAACGAATAAAATACATCAAAGAAACAATTTAAATAAAGATAGACACGGCTTCGAAATTGATACTAGATTTAAACAAGCACCATTAGTAAAGTCAAAAACGACAAATCCATTCAAAAAGACAGAAGAAATAAATCAGTTAGACGAGAAACATTTTGAAGAAAGAAATAGAGGACAAAAAGTGACACACTACAAATCAAAATTCAAGAAAGAAAGTTAATAAAAGCAAATACGACAATTGATTAATTACAGGTCCACAACTCAAGATGACTTATTTGTGCATTATGCTATTCTTAAAATAAAAATCAACATGCAGCCAATCCATTGGCATAAACCCAGTAAAAGCACAGATCGGTAACTTAATATTTAAGACAGGAACTAGGACTTACCGACAAACTTTGAATATCATTATCATTTAAAGACATAATCCATATTCAATACCTAACAGAAAAACTAAGTGGGGAAATTAATGGAATACAAATTCCAAAACGTAACAAACGAGGACTAATTAACGAAATTTGTTCAATATACAAATATCTTTTTGGTACTCTTGATCATGACGATAAAGACGAGATGAAAAACAAATAATCTTGAAAGCAATAGCGTACAAGCAAACGAACTAAATTACGTAATGGACACTATTAATAAAGGTTTAGAAGTACTAAACAACCTCAAGGACGAAAAGGAAAAATCAGTAAAATTAAAAGTTTTTTAATTTAATTTTGAGCATTTCACAGAATACATTGCTCCTCCGCCTCCTCTAACTGTAGTACCTCATCGCAAACAATTATTTATCTCTAGGCTCCAGATACTTCTGAGTCGTCTGTGGCAGCTTACATTGGTAATATATGCCCTGCTAAGGTTTTAATTCAAAAGTTGCACCATGCTGATGCTTTACGGAATATTTTTAGTCGTCTTAAAGATCGTGATTTTCTTATAGTTTTAGGTGATGGTAACTTGCCTAATATTTCTTGGTTTGCTGATGATAATCTATCTTTCTTAATTCCTTCATCTCAACATGTTTTTCTTGATAGCCTACTTGAATGTCCGCTATATCAGTTGAATTCTTTCCTTAACTCTTCTAAAAGAATCCTGGATCTTGTTTTTGTCTCGGATCCCACTGTTAGTGCTGTATCACAAACACAGCCACTAGTGAAACCTGAAGATCCTTTTCACCCTACCATTGAAGTTACTATTTCTTACAATTCCGTTACTAATTCATTTAATAACATCTCAAATTCTCGTCGTAGATGTTTTCGTAAAACAAATTTCAATCTTCTTAACAGCCTTATTTTCTCTTTTGATTGGTCATTTCTATTTAAGTGCTGCGATATAGATTGTGCAGTGAAGTTTTTCTACTCTGCTCTTAATTCTCTAATTGATAAATGCGCTCCCTATGTGAATGTCTCTACCATCTCCAGTGCGCCAGTCTGGTTCACACGTAGGCTCTCTAATCTCCGTAACATTAAATCGAGATATTTTAAAAGGTATACAAAAACGGTTCGCGACTTGACTATGCAAATTATTGTATAGACAAATCTCAATTTTGTCTTTTAAATACTCAATGCTACAATAATTATATCGTTCGCTGTAAGGTTGCATAAGAACCCCAAAAGATTTTACAACTTTGTTAATTCCAAAAGACGCTCTAATGTACTACCCTCCACCTTCAGACCTAATGACCAGACTGCTAATAATGATTCAGATATTGCAGATCTGTTTGCTAAATTCTTTCAGTCGACTTATTCTACTACTGTTTCGGATCTCACACCCTATCGATCGATTTCCCTATCTAAGCCTTTATCTCGGTTATTCTTTATATCGAGTGAGACTTGTAGCTTGTCCTGATATTCGGAAGGAGTCTTTTATTATTCCGCTTTTTAAAAAGGGCAACAAATCTGATATTTCTAGCTAGCGTGGTATTGCCAATCTTTTCGCAGTACCTAAGTTGTTTGAAAAAATTATTACATCTTGCTTTTAACACCTATCCAGATCCACTATTTCTCCTTGTCAGCATGGCTTCATGAAAGGTCGTTCGTTCCTTACCAACCACGGCTTCCGCAAAAAGTGTCAAACTGATGTTATCTATACCGACTTTAGTAAGGTTTTCGATACGGTTGATTATTCTATGCTTCTTACGAAACTTAACATCATGGGTTTTTCCCCGAAACTATTGGCTTGGTTAAAGTCGTATCTTATTGGCAGAACCCAAAAAGTATCTTTTTATTCCTCAATATTTAAAACTGTTCGAGGTGTACCCCAAAGCAATCATCTGAGCCCACTAATATTTACCTTGTTTATAAATGGTTTGCCTTTAGCCTTGCCTCATTCACGCGTGCTCATGATGACGTAAAGATTTGTTATTCGTTTAATGATCCTTTTTTCCAACAGTACTTGCAATCAGATCTCGATGCGTTCTGTGATTGGTGCCACGTTAATAAATTACACCTTAATGCCTCTAAGTGCTCTTTTATGACTTTCAGTCGTTTGTCTCCGTTCCTAGCTCATTACTCTATGAAGTCTGTTCTGTTAGATTGTGTACCATCGTTCAAAGACTTAGGCGTTATGTTTGACACTAAACTTTCATTTAATGTTCATATTTCTTCAATTGTCAATAGAGCATGCAGTCTTCTTGGCTTCATTAAACGTTGGGCCAAAGAATTTGATGATCCCTATATAACAAAGGTTTTATACACTTCGTTAGTTCGCCCTACTCTAGAATATTGCACACCAGTGTGGAATCCGCAATATGATGTTCACCAGCGTAGTATTGAATCGGTACAGAAGCAATTCCTTAAGTTTGCGTTACGCGGTCTTAATTGGCACCCGAGTCTTCTTTTTCTGACAGACTTCTTCTTATTAATCTTCCTTCACTTTACAACCGTAGGCTCGTATTTGGCATTCTCTTTCTCCATAAACTAGTCAACGGTGAAGTCATTTCTACTAATTTACTAGATACGCTATATTTTTGTGTTCCCTTACGTCGGACCAGACGTGTACCTTTTCGTGTTCTTTGCCAATCTTTTAACAACCTTTCTCACCTTATTTCTCCTCATCTTTTTTGTCACTTCTCTTCGCGCTATACTTTTTAATCATCTACAGCGAAACCACTGAAAATATTCTGGACTTGGATTGGCTGCAACTCATTCCTGACCACATTGGCTGTGAATCGGGGCATTGCTGGCACCTTGTGCAAATAAAACACCTCCACCGGGTCGGGGATGTTTAGTTGTGTATGAAGCTAAGCTACCTTCTTCAATTAATTTTTATCTGTCTTTAGCTTAAGCTTTTTCGTCGACTGATGTGTTAGTTGACGTAAATACATAAATAAATAAATAAATAATTA
Source organism: Drosophila willistoni (assembly GCF_018902025.1). Taxonomy (NCBI): domain Eukaryota; kingdom Metazoa; phylum Arthropoda; class Insecta; order Diptera; family Drosophilidae; genus Drosophila; species Drosophila willistoni. Next base: position 2,054,116 of record NW_025814459.1, on the reverse strand, counting down.
ATAAATGAATAAATAAATTAATAAAAAATTAAATAAATATCAGAGAAAAATACGCCATGGACTTTTACATGATCGACAATTTACAATTCTGAAATGGGCAAACCAATAGAAATAAAACCAGACAAAGATTCAGCATTTCTGTGTTTAGAACTAAAAAATTGGCTACAAGAAAAAAATGTAAAGTTAGAAATCACAACAAGTAAACACGGCATTTCAGACGTAGAAAGATTCCATAAAACAGTAAATGAAAAACTCAGGATTATAAATAGTGAAAATGACATCGAAGATAAATTAATTAATTTTAAAACCAGAGGGCCGGGGCTAACTTCGACCGCGTCAAAGTTTGTATACCCTTGCAACTTTTATGGTAACTCTTTCCTTACCTATAGCCATTAAAGTAGAAAAACGTTCAAGCTAAAAAGGCTAATATTGCGAAAGAACGGCCTACAATCTTAGCATAGGAAAGAACGAAGATATTGATCTGACTCACTGTTTTGCACTGATCGTTCCTATGGGAGCTATGTATATGATATAGTAACCCGATCTTTATCAAATTCGGTACAGTCATTAACAGATATATTAAACTAACAAATGTTTAATTTGAAAGCAATCGCGTCAAAAGTGACGAAGTTATTGACAAAAGTCACTGTTTTCGAAAGATCGTTCCTATGGGAGCTATATGATATAGTCACCCGATCTTGATCAAATTTGGCATAGTCGTTTATATGTGTAATTAATTCACCACTATTAAATTTCACGACAATAGCTCAAAAAAAAACGAAGTTATTGAGAAAAGTCACTGTTCGTGACTTTGCCATTTGTATGGGAGCTATATGATATAGTGATCCGATCCGGCTGAATCCGAGATATACAACGCCTGCATATACAAGCCTACATGCAAAATTTCAGCTCTGTAGCTCCAACGGTCTAGGAGGAGTTTGCGTTGATCCAGACGGACGGACAGTCGGACGGACGGACGGACGGACGGACATGGCGATTTGAACTCGTCTCGTCGTGCTGATCAAGAATATATATACTTTATATGGTCGGAAATGCTTACTTCTAGGCGCCTAGACCTTTTTGCAAGGGTATAAAAATTATCTACATATACAACCATAAGACGAGACATAAAACAACTAATCGAACACCAGCGAACATTTTTTTTATGCAGGATCATACCCAAACGAATAAAATACATCAAAGAAACAATTTAAATAAAGATAGACACGGCTTCGAAATTGATACTAGATTTAAACAAGCACCATTAGTAAAGTCAAAAACGACAAATCCATTCAAAAAGACAGAAGAAATAAATCAGTTAGACGAGAAACATTTTGAAGAAAGAAATAGAGGACAAAAAGTGACACACTACAAATCAAAATTCAAGAAAGAAAGTTAATAAAAGCAAATACGACAATTGATTAATTACAGGTCCACAACTCAAGATGACTTATTTGTGCATTATGCTATTCTTAAAATAAAAAACAACATGCAGCCAATCCATTGACATAAACCCAGTAAAAGCACAGAACGGTCACTTAATATTTAAGACAGGAACTAGGACTTACCGACAAACTTTGAATATCATTATCATTTAAAGACATAGTCCATATTCAATACCTAACAGAAAAACTAAGTGGGGAAATTAATGGAATACAAATTCCAAAACGTAACAAACGAGGACTAATTAACGAAATTTCTTCAATATACAAATATCTTTTTGGTACTCTTGATCAGGACGATAAAGACGAGAAGAAAAATAAATAATCTTGAAAGCAATAGCGTACAAGCAAACGAACTAAATTACGTAATGGACACTATTAATAAAGGTTTAGAAGTACTAAACAACCTCAAGGACGAAGAGGAAAAATCAGTAAAATTAAAAGTTTTTTAATTTAATTTTGAGCATTTCACAGAATACATTGCTCCTCCGCCTCCTCTAACTGTAGTACCTCATCGCAAACAATTATTTATCTCTAGGCTCCAGATACTTCTGAGTCATCTGTGGCAGCTTACATTGGTAATATATGCCCTGCTAAGGTTTTAATTCAAAAGTTGCCATGCTGATGTTTTACGGAATATTTTTAGTCGTCTTAAAGATCGTGATTTTCTTATAGTTTTAGGTGATTGTAACTTGCCTAATATTTCTTGGTTTGCTGATGATAATCTATCTTTCTTAATTCCTTCATCTCAACATGTTTTTCTTGATAGCCTACTTGAATGTCCGCTATATCAGTTGAATTCTTTCCTTAACTCTTCTAAAAGAATCCTGGATCTTGTTTTTGTCTCGGATCCCACTGTTAGTGCTGTATCACAAACACAGCCACTAGTGAAACCTGAAGATCCTTTTCACCCTACCATTGAAGTTACTATTTCTTACAATTCCGTTACTAATTCATTTAATAACATCTCAAATTCTCGTCGTAGATGTTTTCGTAAAACAAATTTCAATCTTCTTAACAGCCTTATTTTCTCTTTTGATTGGTCATTTCTATTTAAGTGCTGCGATATAGATTGTGCAGTGAAGTTTTTCTACTCTGCTCTTAATTCTCTAATTGATAAATGCGCTCCCTATGTGAATGTCTCTACCATCTCCAGTGCGCCAGTCTGGTTCACACGTAGGCTCTCTAATCTCCGTAACATTAAATCGAGATATTTTAAAAGGTATACAAAAACGGTTCGCGACTTGACTATGCAAATTATTGTATAGCCAAATCTCAATTTTGTCTTTTAAATACTTAATGCTACAATAATTATATCGTTCGCTGTAAGGTTGCATTTTATAAGAACCCCAAAAGATTTTACAACTTTGATAATTCCAAAAGACGCTCTAATGTACTACCCTCCACCTTCAGACCTAATGACCAGACTGCTAATAATGATTCAGATATTGCAGATCTGTTTGCTAAATTCTTTCAGTCGACTTATTCTACTACTGTTTCGGATCCCACACCCTATCGATCGATTTCCCTATCTAAGCCTTTATCTCGGTTATTCTTTATATCGAGTGAGACTTGTAGCTTGTCCTGATATTCGGAAGGAGTCTTTTATTATTCCGCTTTTTAAAAAGGGCAACAAATCTGATATTTCTAGCTAGCGTGGTATTGCCAATCTTTTCGCAGTACCTAAGTTGTTTGAAAAAATTATTACATCTTGCTTTTAACACCTATCCAGATCTATTTCTATACTATTTCTCCTTGTCAGCATGGCTTTATGAAAGGTCGTTCGTCGCTTACCAACCACGGCTTCCGCAAAAAGTGTCAAACTGATGTTATTTTCGATACGGTTGATTATTCTATGCTTCTTACGAAACTTATCATCATGGGTTTTTCCCCGAAACTATTGGCTTGGTTAAAGTCGTATCTCATTAGCAGAACCAAAAAAGTATCTTTTCATTCCACAATATTTAAAACTGTTCGAGGTGTACCCCAAAGCAATCATCTGAGCCCACTAATATTTACCTTGTTTATAAATGGTTTGCCTTTAGCCTTGCCTCATTCACGCGTGCTCATGATGACGTAAAGATTTGTTATTCGTTTAATGATCCTTTTTTCCAACAGTACTTGCAATCAGATCTCGATGCGTTCTGTGATTGGTGCCACGTTAATAAATTACACCTTAATGCCTCTAAGTGCTCTTTTATGACTTTCAGTCGTTTGTCTCCGTTCCTAGCTCATTACTCTATGAAGTCTGTTCTGTTAGATTGTGTACCATCGTTCAAAGACTTAGGCGTTATGTTTGACACTAAACTTTCATTTAATGTTCATATTTCTTCAATTGTCAATAGAGCATGCAGTCTTCTTGGCTTCATTAAACGTTGGGCCAAAGAATTTGATGATCCCTATATAACAAAGGTTTTATACACTTCGTTAGTTCGCCCTACTCTAGAATATTGCACACCAGTGTGGAATCCGCAATATGATGTTCACCAGCGTAGTATTGAATCGGTACAGAAGCAATTCCTTAAGTTTGCGTTACGCGGTCTTAATTGGCACCCGAGTCTTCTTTTTCTGACAGACTTCTTCTTATTAATCTTCCTTCACTTTACAACCGTAGGCTCGTATTTGGCATTCTCTTTCTCCATAAACTAGTCAACGGTGAAGTCATTTCTACTAATTTACTAGATACGCTATATTTTTGTGTTCCCTTACGTCGGACCAGACGTGTACCTTTTCGTGTTCTTTGCCAATCTTTTAACAACCTTTCTCACCTTATTTCTCCTCATCTTTTTTGTCACTTCTCTTCGCGCTATACTTTTTAATCATCTACAGCGAAACCACTGAAAATATTCTGGACTTGGATTGGCTGCAACTCATTCCTGACCACATTGGCTGTGAATCGGGGCATTGCTGGCACCTTGTGCAAATAAAACACCTCCACCGGGTCGGGGATGTTTAGTTGTGTATGAAGCTAAGCTACCTTCTTCAATTAATTTTTATCTGTCTTTAGCTTAAGCTTTTTTGTCGACTGATGTGTTAGTTGACGTAAATACATAAATAAATAAATAAATAATTAATAAATGAATAAATAAATTAATAAAAAATTAAATAAATATCAGAGAAAAATACGTCATGGACTTTTACATGATCGACAATTTACAATTCTGAAATGGGCAAACCAATAGAAATAAAATCAGACAAAGATTCAGCATTTCTGTGTTTAGAACTAAAAAATTGGTTACGAGAAAAAAATGTAAAGTTAGAAATCACAACAAGTAAACACGGCATTTCAGATGTAGAAAGATTCCATAAAACAGTAAATGAAAAACTTAGAATTATAAATAGTGAAAATGACATCGAAGATAAATTAATTAATTTTAAAAAAATTATCTACATATACAACCATAAGACGAGACATAAAACAACTAATCGAACACCAGCGGACATTTTTTTTTATGCAGGATCATACCCAAACGAATAAAATACATCAAAGAAACAATTTAAATAATGATAGACACGGCTTCGAAATTGATACTAGATTTAAACAAGCACCATTAGTAAAGTCAAAAACGACAAATCCATTCAAAAAGACAGAAGAAATAAATCAGTTAGACGAGAAACATTTTGAAGAAAGAAATAGAGGACAAAAAGTGACACACTACAAATCAAAATTCAAGAAAGAAAGTTAATAAAAGCAAATACGACAATTGATTAATTACAGGTCCATAACTCAAGATGACTTATTTGTGCATTATGCTATTCTTAAAATAAAAATCAACATGCAGCCAATCCATTGACATAAACCCAGTAGAAGCACAGAACGGTTACTTAATATTTAAGACAGGAACTAGGACTTACCGACAAACTTTGAATATCATTATCATTTAAAGACATAATCCATATTCAATACCCAACAGAAAAACTAAGTGGGGAAATTAATGGAATACAAATTCCAAAACGTAACAAACGAGGACTAATTAACGAAATTTGTTCAATATACAAATATCTTTTTGGTACTCTTGATCAGGACGATAAAGACGAGAAGAAAAATAAATAATCTTGAAAGCAATAGCGTACAAGCAAACGAACTAAATTACGTAATGGACACTATTAATAAAGGTTTAGAAGTACTAAACAACCTCAAGGACGAAGAGGAAAAATCAGTAAAATTAAAAGTTTTTTAATTTAATTTTGAGCATTTCACAGAATACATTGCTCCTCCGCCTCCTCTAACTGTAGTACCTCATCGCAAACAATTATTTATCTCTAGGCTCTAGGTTTTAATTCAAAAGTTGCCATGCTGATGTTTTACGGAATATTTTTAGTCGTCTTAAGGATCGTGATTTTCTTATAGTTTTAGGTGATTGTAACTTGCCTAATATTTCTTGGTTTGCTGATGATAATCTATCTTTCTTAATTCCTTCATCTCAACATGTTTTTCTTGATAGCCTACTTGAATGTCCGCTATATCAGTTGAATTCTTTCCTTAACTCTTCTAAAAGAATCCTGGATCTTGTTTTTGTCTCGGATCCCACTGTTAGTGCTGTATCACAAACACAGCCACTAGTGAAACCTGAAGATCCTTTTCACCCTACCATTGAAGTTACTATTTCTTACAATTCCGTTACTAATTCATTTAATAACATCTCAAATTCTCGTCGTAGATGTTTTCGTAAAACAAATTTCAATCTTCTTAACAGCCTTATTTTCTCTTTTGATTGGTCATTTCTATTTAAGTGCTGCGATATAGATTGTGCAGTGAAGTTTTTTTACTCTGCTCTTAATTCTCTAATTGATAAATGCGTTCCTTATGTGAATGTCTCTACCGTCTCCAGCGCGCCAGTCTGGTTCACACGTAGGCTCTCTAATCTCCGTAACATTAAATTGAGATATTTTAAAAGAGTTAAAAAAACTGGTTCGCGACTTGACTATGCAAATTACTGTATAGCCAAATCTCAATTTTGTCTTTTAAACACTCAATGCTATCCCTTTTCAATCCCACATTTAAATTGTATGTTTTTTCCTAGTATTACTGAAGACTGTATTATCTCTAGCTTGTCATCTATGACGTCTTCCTTCGTTCCCGGTCCTGATAATATACCTAGTTGCATCCTTAAAATGTGTTTGAATTCCCTATCTAAGCCTTTATCTCGGTTATTCTTTATATCGAGTGAGACTTGTACCTTTCCCGATATTTGGAAGGAGTCTTTTATTATTCCGCTTTTTAAAAAGGGTAGCAAATCGGATGTTTCTAACTACCGTGGCATTGCAAAACTTTCGGCAATACCAAAGCTGTTTGAGAAAATTATTACGTCTTCCCTTCAATACCTATCCAGATCCACTATTTCTCCTTGTCAGCATGGATTCATGAAAGGTCGTTCGTCGCTTACTAACCTTTTAGAATTGACTACCCTTGTACTTGTTTAGGATAGGGGAGTCATACATCCAACTTTAATACCCAATAACTTATACATTTTTCGCCCCATAATATTTATAACTTATAATAATTTATTTTTCTTAAACACTTGGACACTTGCAATAACGTTTATCACAGTTAAGTATTGATTCAACGAAGAAAGTCCCCGCTTTTAACTCAATATGTAGTATATCCATACTAAAAATCATTCAACACAAAGAGCGCAACTTGTAACACTTTGTTGCAAGTATAAACAATCAAATATGTACGCAATAAAACATAAGTGTGCACTTGAATATGTTTATGTGTATACATTAATATATATTCACATAAACATACTCACATAAATATACAGCTAAACATGTTCATATATGTATGTAAGTTAACAATTAACACTTAACATAGGATATTTTATAAGTTCATAATCTACCCTCGCTATCGCGTGCTCCATAAGTTAAGTAGCAGCCCTCGCAATTGCGACATTGCATATCAGCGCGCTATAGCTGCAATGGTCAGCGACGGTAACCGGACACTTTTGTTTTGCTGCAAGAGTTTCCGTTATCGCCGAAGATTTGCTGAGTCGGCTTGCCGACCATGACATTGTGGCGTAATGCGAATTTTGGCTTAGCTTAAGTGAAATATTCTATGTATTAAAAAATCAGTTTGAATACAGCGCTCTTCCAGTAAGTCGCTTAAATAAATATTCACTCCGGCACTTAGCCGTAAAATAATTTGTTTTATTGTCTGAGCCCAAGGCCAGCAATAAGAGGCTCAGTTTGCCTCTCAACCTAATCTTCACCCTTAACAGGACTGGAGCATCGTAATTGGCGCCCAACGTGGGGCCGGACTCCACATCCACTAATAACCAAACAGCAGCACAGGAACTGCAACAAGCAACAACAAATAAGACAGCAGCGAGGGAGCTGCCAGTGACCAACAAAAAATTAAGACAGCAGCGAGGGAGCTGCGAGTGACCAACATAATAAAGAAATATTTTTTTTGTGTTAGTGGAATCATGTAAGTGGATACTCTAGCCAAAATTTTTTCTTATACAAAAGTCTTAATTTTTTGTAAAAATTAGTTTAGTACTTGTGAGTGTTTAATATTGCAACAGATCATAATTAATAACAGTAATCTGAACTAGGTTTCTAAAACTTGTGAGAGTGACTGCCTTGAGAATTCTAGGTAAAACAATTTGTCATCCAGTTCGTTAATAAAATTAATTTGTGTTACTTTCTGTGTCTAAAATTGTGCTATATCAATACATACAGTTCTCGTGGTTCAGAGCTACGACGTAATTCGACCCGTTTTGCTTTTCGCGGCCACTGGCCTGCGCATGTTCAGCCAATACAGAACACCTCGCAAGCACTTTAGCGACTCAGATTCCGACTGTGACATTCGCATCGAAGCCTCGGCTACAGGACCTCTCCCTGCAGTTTCTCCCCATTAGGTAAAATGGATCCAGATCAGCTTAGGGAAATAATAAGGTCGGCTGTCAGCGATGCTTTAGCTGAACAGGCCGCTGCAAACGAGCAGAGGGAGCGAGCATTGACTCAAAGAATTAATGAGTTGGCTCAACAAATAGCAGCAGCAAACGCTGCCGCCCCACAAATAGCAGCAGCTAACGTTGCCGCCCCACAAGTAGTAGCATATGCTACTATAGAATTTAGAAACGACATTCGCTGTGACGAGCCACTAGATGCCGTCAAATGTTTACCTGAGTTTCCACAGGAAAATATTAAGCAGGTACTCTCGGAGTACTACTTTCCAAAGATGGCAAGAATGGCCAATAAAATAGTACAAAATTGCAAAACATGTGCTAGGGCTAAATATGATAGACACCCCAAAAAACAAGAAAAGATCAGAAACGCTCAGACCATGCTCAGAGCTAGGGAGAACGCAAAGCGGCAGAATAGGGTCTTCGACGTTGGTGACAGAGTTTTGGTCAAGTCCAACCGACGGCTCGGAAACAAGCTCACCCCTTTATGTGATGAGAAGGCAGTGGAAGCAGACCTGGGGACCGAGGTCCTCATTAGAGGGAGGGTGGTCCACAAGGACAACCTAAGGTGACTTGTTTTTCTTTTACACCTTCTTTTAAGCCACTAGGCAAACTCATATAAGTTAGATATAGTTATTCAACTTACCTCTAGCCACTTGGCATAGTTTAGAGCAGGCTAGGTTTACTGAAATGCAATTAATAAATGCCCATAATAAACAAGTAGAAATAAACACTAGAGTTCAGGACCAGCTTAACCAATTAACAATCACTGTCAACAGAATTCTCAGGATAGCCAAAAACTCACGAGTTGACACTAGCCATTTATTTGAAACACTACTGTCTAGAAACAGGATGCTAATGATGGAGTTGCAAAATTTAATGCTTGCTATTACTCTGGCAAAGGCCAACATTGTTAGCCCAAACATTTTGGACCACACAGATTTGAAATCAATTTGGCTAGAGGAACCCACCAACACTCCCATAGGAGATCTTATGTCCGTTGCGTCCGTAAAAGTTCTTCAATCCATTAACACGATACACTTTATAATTAAATTCCCCAAGATTAAAAGAGCTTGCAGAAAGATCACGATTTATCCTGTTATCCACAAAGCCTTCATAGTGCGATTGTTTGACAACGTCATAGCCGAATGCGATGGAGAAACCCACACACTGCAGAGTTGCGCCGCTTAACCTGGAGCCACATTTTGTCGTCTGGCTTTGGAAAGTTCATGTGCCAAAGAGCTCCATGCAGGTGTCACGGCACACTGCGGGATCAAGCCGAGCAACCTGGAAATAATCACCCATGTCGATGACGGAATCATCATCCTCAACGACGGGTCCGCAAGGATTCAGGTGGACAACGGCACTGAAATCCAGGTACAAGGCACGCATCTCATCACGTTCGGAGACCGAGTCGCAATTAACGGGACTCTGTTTTACAATCACAACAACGTGCGCAATAGAGTCCTGAGTATTGCCAATTCTCCTTTGCTGAACATCACTGCCACCCAAGATGTCCTCAGCCTCCCTTACCTTCATCGTTTGAATGAACGTAATCTGGAGGTGATACAGCAATTCGAAAAAAACGCCGGAGCCATTGGAGCCATATGCTGTGCTTTGATCTGTATTGGCCTCACTATTTGTCGACTCATCGGTGCAAAGAAGTCTGCAATGCAGTTACGAGAAGTCGTCGCCGGGATTGGGTCGGCCGAGGACGGCCTTATACTTGAAGGGGGAGTAGTTAACAATTAACACTTAACATAGGATATTTTATAAGTTCATAATCTACCCTCGCTATCGCGTGCTCCATAAGTTAAGTAGCAGCCCTCGCAATTGCGACATTGCATATCAGCGCGCTATAGCTGCAATGGTCAGCGACGGTAACCGGACACTTTTGATTTGCTGCAAGAGTTTCCGTTATCGCCGAAGATTTGCTGAGTCGGCTTGCCGACCATGACATTGTGGCGTAATGCGAATTTTGGCTTAGCTTAAGTGAAATATTCTATGTATTAAAAAATCAGTTTGAATACAGCGCTCTTCCAGTAAGTCGCTTAAATAAATATTCACTCCGGCACTTAGCCGTAAAATAATTTGTTTTATTGTCTGAGCCCAAGGCCAGCAATAAGAGGCTCAGTTTGCCTCTCAACCTAATCTTCACCCTTAACAGGACTGGAGCTTTGTAATTTGTACATTTATATATGCACATACATATATTCACCTAAGCAATGTATGCACAAGCGTAACATGAGCTCGAGCCAGGCCAGCGTGTGAACGCTGACCAAGCACTTTGACGCAAGCGCCCTAAATAATATGTATGTATGTACTGACACTCTCCCTCTCTTTTGTAGCTGTCGCCTAAGTCGCAGCATAAGAATATCTATGCAACAATAGGTTAAGCAAAAGAATATCATTGGAATAAAAATCAATCTGAATATTACCACCAACCAACACTGACGTGTTAGTTCTCTATTAATTAAACCAAAGTGGAACCCGGTCATTACAAAACAAATAATATCTTTTTTTTCCCCTTTGGATAGACCAGATACTTAATTATATATTCTATATCAGCATGACGAGACTAGTTCAAATAGCCATGTCCGTCCGTCAGTCCGCCAGTCTGGATCAGCGCAAAGTCCTCATAGACCGTAAGAGCTACAGAGCTAATTTTGCATGCTGGTTCATAGTGCACGGGTTGTATATCTCGGATTCAGCCGGATCGGACTACTATTTATATCATATAGATCAAGCGTCAAAGTCACGACCAGTGACGTTTCTCAACAACTTCGCTACTTTCTGAGCTATTGTCGTAAAATTAAATAAAGATCAGTTTATTATACCTATAAACGGCTGTGCAAATTTGATCAAGACCTGGTGACTATATCATATAGTTCCCAAAGGAACGATCGGTCGAAAACAGTGACTTTTATCAATACCTTCGTTATTTTCTAAGCGGTTGTCGTAATATAAAATGTTGGTCAGTTTATTATACCTATAAACGACTGTGCCGAATTTGACCAAGATCGGGCGACTATATTCACTGTGGTAAACAGTGAATTTGATCAACAACTTCGTTGTTTGCTATGCTATGACTGTAGGCCATTTGCAAACTTAAGGTTTTTTAGATAAAACGTTTTCACAATTATTAATCTTATCTTTCATCAACTAATTTAAAATGAACAACGACAACGAACAATGACAGATTAAAACAATTAAATACAGAAAAAACCATGCCATTTCTAACCTCGCAATTTCTAATTAGTAATAATACAGTGGCCCAAATCACATCAAAGCTCAAGAGTGCCAATCATCATGAGTTTATCGGGATGGTTTTTGTCAAAAAAAAAATCCAATTAGGATTATACTTAGCCCAAACCCATATATATGTATAAAATAAAATTCCACATTCAAATACTACTCTAATTTGGTTCTTAATTTACTAACTTACCCCAAACGGGTTTTGCCCTTTTGCTTCTTATTTAAAATTTCGTAATGAATTGGGTGCATATACATTTATATTTTTTTTTTTCAAATTCAAACCGCACAGTTTAAAGTATACTTGGCATTTATAGCTCCCACGGGAACAATCTGTCGAAAACAGTGACTTAATATATGTACCTCTTCATGACTGTGCCGAATTAGACCAAATTCGTATGACTATATTGTATAACTGTCATATATACAGACTATAAAATGGCATGCTTCACATGGCATTCGACTTTGTGAATAAAACCTTTTTTCATGTTGTCGTTGACGAGGGAGTTGAGATTACCAAAAAATAACTTACAAACTTCGGCGCGGTCGAAGGTAGCCCAGGCCCTCTGGTTGTTATATAAATTCAAAATAATAATAATTTTTTATTTCTTTTTTATTAATTTAAACTTTTTCTTTATTATAGCTCTTAATTATAAAAGTCAGAAGTAACAATTATTTGTATTTTTTATTATAAAAAAGAATAACTTGTCGAAAAATAAAAAACAGTAAATGATTTTTACTTTTATAAATCGAAAATAAAAATAAAGTCAATGTTATTGCTTTTGTTTTGACACAGGTTTAAAAGTGTTTTTAAGTGTTGGGGGGTGTCCCCACCATGATATTTCCTTGAAAATCCTTTTTATCATTATAAGTTATATTAAATAACTTATTTGATAATTTCGATTTTTTCAAATTTTCTTCAAGAAAGAGCATTAATTTTGAGTAATTTAATAAGAATTATCCATAAAATTTTTTTTGATCGAAAAAAAACAAAAATGAAATATAATGATTAAAATGATTTTTATTTTTTTCGCTCAAAATAAAACGCACTTTTGAAAAACGGCTTCTGTGTTAAATATTTTTTTAAATATTTTTGCACACCCTTAAAAGGAGTTCAAGGACTACCCCTCCATAAAATGTATTTTTTTTTTGTATTAGTATTAATACCAATTTTATCATTGTTTTCATTTTTCATACATTTTTCAATAGCTAAAGCAGATGATTTTTATTTTTTTCGCTCAAAATAAAACTTACTTTTGAAAAACGGCTTCTCTTTTAAATATTTTCAAAATGTTTTTACATTTTGGTTGGTTGAAATTTTACATATTTTTGCCAATAACTTAGCAAAACCGTCCACTGTGCGACGGAGCATAGCTTTATCACGCGTCGAGATTGCATTGGACCTACGCCGCTAAGCTAAGCAACTGTACTATTAATATCCCAGCTTTACAGCATACCCCTTTAGTAGCGTATAATAAAATTGGGTATTTTCAATCTGTCCATCTGTATTGCTCTGTTGTACTTTCTGTTTTCAAAAAGATATTAATAATCTTATAAAAACAGACAATATTATTTAAAAAAGATCCGGCCTTCCACCGAATTTCATAAAAATGGGGTATAGTGCGTTCGAAGACACTACTTTATTTGAATAACTTTAACTTTATTTTGAGAAATTTGTTTGCATTTGACGTGGAAAAAAATGTTTCGGAGTGTAAACTTTGCAAAATGTGTTTCAGTGGCAACTATGTTTGCAATTTAAAAAGACACCTAGAAGTGAAGCACAAAAAAGAGTATAACGAATTGGCCGAACCAACTGAAGCGCCTGAAAAAAAAACAAATTTTCTTAAAGTTTAAACCAAATTTATATAAAGTATATTGGGAGAAGACGAAGTTAAAAATGTCTGTATCGACCTTGTCACCACCGCTGCATTGGACTCGGACGGTTTTATGACTCTAACAACTCAAATATTTTAAGGGTTGCACAATCTTCCGTGCATTGTTAATGAAGCTAGCAGATTTTAAAAGTACTTTTTAAAGGATACCAGCATATAAGTAAGATTGATTTCAATTATAGTTATAAGCTTCGGAAGACGAAACTGACGATGGTGAGCGATCGGATCTGCTAAAGAAGGAGAATGCGGAAATTGAAGCCTATAACCCGAAGCCAATTTCCATGTCCTCCAATATAATGAAGTATTGGGAGGAAAAGCGCTACTTATACCCAACTCTTTATCAGCTGGCCAAAGTGGTGCATTCGGTTCCCGCAACACAAGCGAGTGTCGAAAGAGCGTTTTCAGCCCTTAAAATGATGTTGACGGATCAACGATGTAACCCCGCCGATAAGTCACTGGAAAAACTGCTTTTTGTCAAATTAAACAACAAATAATAAAAAAAAATTTTGTTACTGAATACCTTATTGAAAAAAAAAATTGAGGGGTAGTCCTTGAACTCCTTTTTAAGGATGTGCAAAAATATTTTGAAAATATTTAACACAGAAACCGTTTTTCTAAAGTGAGTTCTATTTTGAGCGAAAAAAGTAAAAATCATTTTTAATCATTATTTTTGATTTTAATTTTTTTTTATTCAAAAAAGATTTTTATACATCCTTTCGAGATGTATCCAATGATACACAAGACTCTTTCTTTGACTACTAGATTAGCATGAAACTAATTACACAGAAGTTCTGATATAATTTGTTTATTAACCACTTGATACAAATACAAATAACAAAAGAATAACTTAATGACAAAATATTTAAATTAAATCGATTAATTAATTCGTTAGGTAACAATATTCCCATTTTCACAGCAATATCAACTTTCAATTTCAGTTGAGTGTGTTGTAGCGTAAATTGATTGTTGGGTTAGGCCAGGCTAAGACTAAAGCTGACTCCGGATATTGGGGCCTTAAATATACCTCAAAAGAACTGATCTTGAGATTATATCGCTCTTTCGGTGAAGTTAGCAAAAACGTTAGCAAATGTGAGTAGAAAAGTGCATATGCTATGTGATAGGAAGTTAGTATTGGGTCAAGCATTTAAGTGCTTTCTCCAAGTATAGGAAGTCAATAGTGGAACAAGTCGATAGTGTGGATTAAAATTAAAAACATAATGTCACTTTCACTCGTTGCAGAGGACGGACGTGTTTTTTTTGCGCTTATCAACTTTTATTTTTTCTCGCGATTTAATACTTTTACAAAACTCTTAAATTATCGGCTTAATTAATAATAATTACAACATCCGAATTTTATTTTCATTACGCGAATTCTTGCTGTCGTTTTTGTTTAAATTTAAATAAAATCAAAACTTCCAACAATACTTGCATTAGCGGTGTTGTTGTTTTGTTTATCTCTTTTGCTTTTGTGTCTTTACCGTTTTGACTAACTCTCGCGCTCTTGCGTACAAATTGTTGTTGCATGTGTTCAATTTGACGCGCTCTCCCGCCCTTTCCTATTCTTGATTGATTTGCGCTCTCGTCTTTTGCCTACCCGCGACTCTGTGATACGTGTTTTTGTTTTTGTGTTTTCATTTCTTTTTATTCTTTAGTTGTGAAGGCTTACTCTGCACATTAACCCTTGTGTCAGAACTGGTCAGTATATTCTTATACACAGATTTTTTACCTTTAGAATTTTTATTTTTTATTTTTTTGTATTTCCTTTTGTAATTAAATTAAACTTTTGATAAAATGGTTGTCTGCTCAAAAAATAATTGCATAGTTGCCACTAATGCGGTTGACTCCCATGATTATATTCTTTGTTGGTTGTGTGACAATGCGGTTCACGTTAAGTGTGCAGGTTACACAGGCAGAATCAAGGAGTCTATTGCTAAAGGTGGTGGCTTAAAATATGGATGTGATGCTTGCCGGGAGGTCGAGAAGGAGATGCGCTCTTTCATGAGGCGGACTAGAGATAGTTTTGACACTTTAAGGGCAGGTTTTAATAAACTCCAAGCGGAGTTTACTGCGGTGGAGACTCAGTTCAGAAGTTTATCGCTTATGAATGAGTCTCCGAAACGTAAAAGGACCAGTCCTTGGGGTGTTTCTGTATCTGTAGATCCGCCAGCGTCTCTTATCGTCCCCGACCGGTCTCATGCACCGTCCACTCCTAATGTACAGCAATTGATATCGTTTAAGAGCCCGGTTGTGAATGCTATTAGTAATGAATTACCGGTATCACCTGGGAATGATCTCTTAAAAACGATGCCTATTGTAGTGTCCGATGTGTCTGGGCAATTACCCATTCCAATCGAAATTGCCGATAGTTCTAAAAGTATTGAGGGCCCCGTAAACAAGTTGACTACTGCAGTGGGTGACTTGTCCAACGTTACTGCTGCGGCTGACGCTTCGGGACCGCGGCCTTTCGTTGGCATACCACCAAAGAAACATATATTTGTTTCTAGGCTAGACCCTGTTGTCTGATGATGTAATAGCCTATATTCGGAAGAAAGTTAACGTCTCGAATATTGCGGTGGAGAAGTTTAAATTTTCTTATTCTCGGGACATTTCGTCCTTTAAAATTAGTGTTTCTGCCAATATCTTCGACACTATATGTCGAGAAGATTTTTGGCCTAAACATATAATAGTTAAGGAATATACTGTGAAAAAGAAAAATCGGCAACCGATTCGCTTGCCTACAACAACAACTAATACTATTCCAGCCACATCAGCATCTGCTGGTGTGTCAAAAAACTAGCTTCGTCCCTTAACCTGGGTTACCAGAACGTTAGAGGACTGAAATCTAAACTTCCTAATCTCTATGTAGATAGTCTTTCTTTTGAGCATAACATTCTAGCTTTCACAGAGACGTGGCTAAAACCTGATATTGCTGATGCATCGGTTTTTTCCACAAACTTTTCTATTTTCAGACGTGACCGGATTTCTCGGATAGGTGGTGGCGTTCTGATAGCTGTTGATGCTGCTTTATCATCTGAAATGATTCAATTTTGTAGTACCCAGGAGATTGAGTTTGTCGGTGTTAAAGTAAATTTTAAATCTTTTAATGCTTTCATTACTTGTTCCTATATTCCACCATTGTCAGACATGGTGGTATATTTAAATCATTTAGAGGCAATTCAGTTTGTCTCCTCTTTAGTTTCGAGTCAAGACATGCTCATAGTTGTAGGTGATTTTAATTTACCCGCTTTAGCATGGTCACTAACAGATGAATCTACCACGTTGTTGCCCTCTTTGTCACATGACTTTATTGATGGCCTTCTAGGCTTATCTTTATCCCAAGTCAATCCTGTCTTAAATTCTAATGGAAAATCGTTAGATCTTATTTTTGTATTGGATTCTTCTTATTGTGAGGTTTCTAGGATCGAACCATTTGTTCTTCCAGAAGACAAATTTCATCCTACATTAAATTTAAAAATTGATTTGCCCTTGCTTTCACCATTACTTGGTTCAAATGAGTTACCACTAACTTGGTGCTTTCGTAAGACTGACTTTGCCAGCCTTAATGAAAACATTGCTACTACCGATTGGTCTTATCTGTACAATTGTAGTGATATGAACTCGGCTGTTTTTTTTTTCTATGATACTCTGAATTCACTCTTTGATATTTGTGTGCCTCTTGGTAGGCTGGAGCGGCTTAACAAACCTCCCTGGTTCTCTCGTGAGCTATCCAATTTGAAAAATGTGAAGACACGATATTATAAGAAGTTTCAAAAAACACGTCGTTCATCAGATTATGCTCTGTATACAGTCGCTCGTTCAAAATTCATGATGCTTAATACACAATGCTATAAGAATTATCTTCAGCGGTGTAAGCTTCAGTTTTCTTCTGACCCTAAACAATTTTATAATTTTGTTAATTCTAAACGTAAGACCTCTGTGCACCCATCTTTTTTGTCTTTTCAAAATAAAAAAGCGAGCACTGATCAGGCAATTGCCGATATGTTTGCGAGTTTTTTCAAAACAACTTATTCCTCAACGGAATATCGAGCAAGTCCGTATCCTTATCATTTAAAAAAGGCTAATTGCATTTTCAATCCAGTGATTGATGAAAGTTCTATTCTTAGCGAACTTAAATTAGTTAAACCTGTTTATTCTCTGGGGCCAGACGGTATTCCTGGATGTGTACTCAGGTTCTGTGCAAACGCATTATGTAAACCCATTTTAAAATTGTTTCTATTATCTGTAGAATCTTCCTCTTTTCCATCTATTTGGAAGGAGTCGTATATTATTCCTCTGCATAAAAATGGCAAAAAGTCCGAAACCTCTAACTATAGGGGTATCTCAAAATTGTCCGCTATTCCGAAAGCTTTTGAGAAAATTATAACTTCTCAATTGCAACATTATGAAACGTAGATCTACAACCACTAACCTTTTAGAATTTACATCAATAATTATCAAGGGGTTCAAAAATGGTAAACAAACTGATGTCATATACACTGACTTCAGCAAAGCCTTTGATTCCGTTAATCATACCCTATTACTTTCTAAGCTGAGCGACATTGGGTTTCCACCCCTTTTCCTTTCTTGGGTTCGAGAATATTTAACAAATAGAAAACAGAAGGTACTTTTTAAGTGTTCTTTTTTCCGTTTCCATTTCTGTGACTTCTGGTGTACCTCAAGGTAGTCATCTTGGCCCTCTGCTTTTCACACTATTTATTAACGATCTTCCATCAGTCATTGTTCATTCGCGTGTGCTTATGTATGCTGACGATATCAAGCTTTGTCTTACTTATAAAGATACAGATTCATTTAGTCGGCTACAAGCTGATCTTAAAAACTTTCAATCCTGGTGCCAGTTTAATCTACAAAATCTTAACACTACCAAATGTAAGGTAATGACTTTTTTTTGTAACTCTTCTCACTTATTTTCTAAACAATGGTCCTTTAAAACGTCTAAATAATATGAATGATTTGGGCGTACTTATGGACCATAAGTTAAATTTTAACACCCATATTTCCACCACGGTCGCAAAGGCCATGAGTGTCCTGGGTTTCATTAAAAGATGGTCAAAAGAATTTGATGACCCCTATACAACTAAAGTTCTTTTTACTTCGCTTGTCCGTCCTATTTTAGAGTATGGATCTTGCATTTGGTCACCTCAATATGAGTCGCACCAGATTAGACTAGAATCCGTTCAAAAGCAGTTCTTGCTATTTGCTCTTCGTGGCTTAAGCTGGGATCGCAATGTCAATTTGCCTTCGTATTCTAGTAGACTTCTCTTGATTAACCTTCCGTCCCTAACTAACCGTAGAATTATGCTTGGTGTCATTTTTATGCACAAGCTCCTAATTGGTGATATCGACTCGCCTGAGTTATTAGCTCAGGTGAATCTGTCGGTACCATGTAGACGGAGTAGACATCCTTTAATACCTTTATCCCTTAGTCGTTGTTCTTCTAACTATGCTATGCATGAACCTTTTAGGGTCCTCTGCTCTGATTACAATCTTCTATCCCCTGTAATCGGCTCAGAGTTTTCTATTAATATGCTTAAAACATCTATTCTATCCCATTTAGTTAATAGATAGCTATAGTATTATGAGTTTGTCTGTCTTTTCTATTGTGAATTTTGTCCACGCGATTCGTGCCGTGCGTTATACGGCTGCACCCCTCGGTCGGTCGGGTGGGAGGTGGGCAGTTATCTGCTTGGGCTCGCGCGTAACAGGCTTTGTCCTGGTGTCGTAGTGGCCACTTGAACGTACTGCGCATAGTATCGTCAACGTCCGCTAAATAAAAAAAATGGGTCCACAATGTACTTAAGGTTATGAGATGTGTGCATAGTCGACGACTTTTAATGAGGGTGGGTATACTACCCGGAACTCATTTAGCGGTTTCTGGTATTGCGTTCCATTTTCGTTTTGCTGCAAAATAACTAATCGTGGTACAGGGCATGATTCTACTTGTTTTGTAGGAGTCGGCGTATCGTGGAGAGACGCGTGTGCTAACTTATCTATTTAGTCAGCATCAATTGACGAGTCGATTTAGCCAGAGTCACCAAATTTGATATGTAGACTCATAAAGTATGTACAGTAATCGAGTTTATTTAAAATGTTTGCCTCCATAATTTATAAAAAACCGATTGGTTTTGGCAATTTTTTGTCTATGTGAGATAGCAATAGTATTTTAAAAAAAGTATGTTTAAAATGGTAAGGCTTATAACTTGATATAATGTGACTTATGCAAAACAAAAGGATCTTCAATATCTGTTTTAAAAAATGTTTACCTACTCTTACAATCCAATATAAACTTAAAAACTATAACGAACATTAATTTTTTGAGACGATTTGGCACTGGCACTACCAGTTTTTTAATAGGAGGTTTTTGTTGGTGATATGGTGCTTTCTATTTTTTTTCCCAGCATATTCCACAACACATGTTCAATCGGATTGCTATCCGGGCTCTGTGGTGGCATTTCCAAGAGGTGTGGAGTGTTGTACGCGATGTACGGCCTGGTGTTCATTGCCTTGTGTTTAGAGTCGTTATCTTGCTGAAAATAGAATTTCAACCATAATTTTTCCGACGCCGTGTTTTACTGTTCTTATCCAATTTTTTAGAGTAAGGGCTTCTCCTGGTCTCCTCCATACGCGAGACCAACCTATGGCGTCTGCCCGTCTGAGCCAAAAATATTGTACTTCGACTCATCTCAGAAAATGACCTTCCGCCGGAAGTCAATTGGTTTGTCGACATACGCTTTGGCAAACTCCTATTTATTAAATATACGAGCAGCTTCTTGCGAGAAGTGTAGGACCTAAAAACCATAGAATGCGAATGGTTTGTCAACCAAGCAAGTGGATATTCTACTGGTTTCTGAAACCCACTTATCTTCCCAATTGGCGGATACAACCTCATCTCGGTGAACCACCCAAGTGGCACTGCACGAGGTAGTGCAACCATTAAGAAGCAGTCTCAAGTTCATAGAACTACCTGCCATACAATAGCCCTGGGACGAGTCATCTGCCCTACTGCAGACACCACGATGGCCGCGATTCCATTGCAGCATCAAGTTGGGTCTATTCCAGGACCTCTTGGAGAGCCTTGGACCCAGATTCAAAATTTGAGGCGACGTGTATTCTATACAAACGGTGGCGATCGCGTTGAATAAATCCCAAGGGTGGGACCTCTACCAATGTATTGTGGACAGCGATCTTGACTGCCACTCATCAGGCGAACCCACATACTGGCCCATAGATCAGAACAAAACCCCTCATGTGCTAAACAACAGGATTGTAATCAGCAACGATCTGAACCTATGTTCGGATCACTGTGCGGTGAAGCTTCTGGTGAATATGCCAGCCAGCACCAAGTCGGCAAGAATCAGACTATTCAGGCAGAACACAAACATCCAAGTGTATCAATCCTGGCTGCAGAGCAACCTGGATCCATTCGCCGAAATGATCCACAACTTCCAAGTTCACAATTCGGCGTCCCATGCCAAACCCCCACCTAGACCCTCCAGGAATGCTTCCCGCAAAGATGCATATCTATGGTCACCAGAAGTCTCAGCTTTGGTTGCTGAGAAGAGAAGACTGCGACGAGTCTGGCACAATACTCGGAACTCCACAAACAAGACCGAGTTCAACAGAGGATCTATTCTACTCCGTTACGAGAGTTTTCTAAAGAATGTGGAACCAGGCGACCACAACCTATGGCGACTAACGAACGGGATCAAAAGGCCCGTTCGGATAAAAGAGCCGGTGAAGAAAGAAGATGGCACCAGGACAGCTGCCTTCGCCAAACACTTGTCTGATGGCCCTCCCCATCCAGGCTGCTGGCATGGATGAACTAGTCGCAGAAATCGACTCAGTCAAGATCGCTGTCCACAATACATTGGTAGAGGTCCCACCCTTGGGATTTATTCAACGCGATCGCCACCGTTTGTATAGAATACACGTCGCCTCAAATTTTGAATCTGGGTCCAAGGCTCTCCAAGAGGTCCTGGAATAGACCCAACTTGATGCTGCAATGGAATCGCGGCCATCGTGGTGTCTGCAGTAGGGCAGATGACTCGTCCCAGGGCTATTGTATGGCAGGTAGTTCTATGTAGTTCTTCTGGTGAATATGCCAGCCAGCACCAAGTCGGCAAGAATCAGACTATTCAGGCAGAACACAAACATCCAAGTGTATCAATCCTGGCTGCAGAGCAACCTGGATCCATTCGCCGAAATGATCCACAACTTCCAAGTTCACAATTCGGCGTCCCATGCCAAACCCCCACCTAGACCCTCCAGGAATGCTTCCCGCAAAGATGCATATCTATGGTCACCAGAAGTCTCAGCTTTGGTTGCTGAGAAGAGAAGACTGCGACGAGTCTGGCACAATACTCGGAACTCCACAAACAAGACCGAGTTCAACAGAGGATCTATTCTACTCCGTTACGAGAGTTTTCTAAAGAATGTGGAACCAGGCGACCACAACCTATGGCGACTAACGAACGGGATCAAAAGGCCCGTTCGGATAAAAGAGCCGGTGAAGAAAGAAGATGGCACCAGGACAGCTGCCTTCGCCAAACACTTGTCTGATGGCCCTCCCCATCCAGGCTGCTGGCATGGATGAACTAGTCGCAGAAATCGGTAAGCTGAAGATGTCGAAGTACCCTGGCTATGATGGAATAGACGTGCCTTGCATTAAAGCTCTACCGCCGAGCGGAATTCAACTCTTCCTAAACATCGCTTACAAATGCTTCCTACTAGGACACTTCCCCACGCCTACCCGAAATCATCCTGATATATATTCTTGATCAGCATGAGAAGATATAGCCATGTTCGTCTGTCTGTCCGTGAGTGCAAATCCACTTCACGTTGCCACCTTAAGAGCGATTGGGATAAAATATGATATTTGAGCTACCTATAACCTGGGTAAGATAAAGTATGAAAATTGTCAGGATCTGACGATTATACATATAACTATATGATACAAATAGGTGAAGAAGCTGCAGTATCCATATGAAATGACCTTATATGATAGTTGAAGATATAAAACAGATACCAAAATTTCAATCAGATCGGATAAATAGAACACAAGTTACAGTCAACATAAATCGGCTAAGACTTTTTTAAGACTATCGTTTCTATTTTATCTACCAAGGCAATGCAAATAAATGCCTTCCTTTTTGTAAGGTACTTTTCACAGTTATAACTCCACTCATGTATTTCAATTATTGGTCTAACCGTACAATTCTCTACCGAAATACTTTTTGGGACGCAACAACAACGTACGTCATACAAATAATTATATGTGCATTATTTCTTTTGTTTTGTTTTACTGTAATAAGTTAGTTTTTAAAAGTTTGACGAATGCACAATTATCATGGTATTCTTTGTGCTTGCCATGCGTATGAAATTTTGTCATTCTAATCCGTTTCGTGGTACCGTTACTGCAAAATGATTTGGTTCATCGGGTTCTCCGTAGTAAATAATTATATGCGCAAAACACACACAAAACACAAAACACAATTGACGAACGATGCAAAGGCCAGATTCGACGTCTTGCAGTCGAGGATTCGATGAGCAGCGGTCAAATTAGGGTTCACTTGGATCTTCAAATAACGAGGAGTAGAATCGTTCAGATTCTGCTTCTGGAGCGGCATATTAAGGCTCGTTTAGAATTTGCCAATAGATATCGATTCTGGGATAAGGAATGGCACAACATCATCTTTAGCGACGAAAAAAAATTTAATTTAGATGGCCCAGACAATTGCAAAAAATATTGGAGAGATACGCGCCAGGAACGACTATCTTGTTACAAGCGAGGTTTTGATGGCGGCACCTTGATGGTATGGGCCCCGTTCTGCTATTTAGGAAAGACACCTATGTGCTTCATATATACTCGAATGAATGCCAATAAGTATCTAGAACTTCTACATTATTTACTACGAATATAACTATAATTTACAATTTTTTATTTTAGCTGAAATGATGTTTAAATTTTTTTTTTTTTTATCTTACATCATGTTATAAATAAAATCATATCATCAAATACTATACGACTTTTTATTTGCAAAAAATATGATGCCCATATAATTATTTGTATGACGTATACGAACTTTGGGAATAATAGGAATAATGGTACTTGTCTGTTTACGCGAATTTGATTTTGAGCTTTTTTCATAATTTTAACGAACAACGGTTTTTTCTACTACAAATGTTAACAGTTAGCAATTTTTATACCCTTGCAAAAAGGTCTATTTTGGTCAGAAGTGTGCAACGCATAGAAGGAAGCATCTCCGACTATATAAAGTATGTATATTCTTGATCAGCACGACGACACGAGTTTAAATAGCCATGTCGGTCCGTCCGTCTGGATCGACGCGAATTCCTCCTATACCGTTAGAGTTACAGGGATGAAATTCTGCATCTAGGCTTGTAGGCTCCAATTAGTCGTAGGAAAATAGTCGACTTAAAGTCGAATGTATTAAGTAAAACGGAAAGTCCAAAAATTTATTGTTTACTTTTTGTTATTTTATTGAAATTTATTTTCATTGGAATTTTAATGAACATATGCAATTTTATTTTATATTACAAGCTTATATTTATTTTAATATTTATAACCGCGTTTGCTTTTACGTCTGTCCTCTATGCTCGTAGCCTATTGAATCAATATCCGTTCGTCTTCTGTCTCTTCCCTCTTCATTCGGTGTAAATCAACGTGCTTAATGCTCTGTCACAACAGTGACAATTCTAGAAGACATATCGTTGGTTGTTATAGTTATCCTACTACACTTTTATTATAAATATTTTAATCTTAACTTTCGAAATTATTATGGTATCAAATCAAAAAAAACTTTCACTCGTTGCAGAGGACGGACGTGTTTTTTTTTGCGCTTATCAACTTTTATTTTTTCTCGCGATTAAATACTTTTATATAACTCTTAAATTATCGGTTTAATTAATAACAATTACAACATTCGAATTTTATTTTCATTTCGCGAATTCTTGCTGTCGTTTTTGTTTAAATTTAAATAAAATCAAGACTTACAACAATACTTGCATTAGCGGTGTTGTTGTTTTGTGTATCTCTTTTGCTTTTGTGTCTTTACCGTTTTAACTAACTCTCGCGCTCTTGCGTACAAATTGTTGTTGCATGTGTTCAATTTGACGCGCTCTCCCGCTCTTTCCTATTCTTGATTGATTTGCGCTCTCGTCTTTTGCCTACCCGCGACTCTGTGATACGTGTTTTTGTTTTTGTGTTTTCATTTCTTTTTATTCTTTAGTTGTGAAGGCTTACTCTGCACATTAACCCTTGTGTCAGAACTGGTCAGTATATTCTTATACACAGATTTTTTACCTTTAGAATTTTTATTTTTTATTTTTTTGTATTTCCTTTTGTAATTAAATTAAACTTTTGATAAAATGGTTGTCTGCTCAAAAAATAATTGCATAGTTGCCACTAATGCGGTTGACTCCCATGATTATATTCTTTGTTGGTTGTGTGACAATGCGGTTCACGTCAAGTGTGCAGGTTACACAGGCAGAATCAAGGAGTCTATTGCTAAAGGTGGTGGCTTAAAATATGGATGTGATGCTTGCCGGGAGGTCGAGAATGAGATGCGCTCTTTCATGAAGCGGACTAGAGATAGTTTTGACACTTTAAGGGCAGGTTTTAATAAACTCCAAGCGGAGTTTACTGCGGTGGAGACTCAGTTCAGAAGTTTATCGCTTATGAATGAGTCTCCGAAACGTAAAAGGACCAGTCCTTGGGGTGTTTCTGTATCTGTAGATCCGCCAGCGTCTCTTATCGTCCCCGACCGGTCTCATGCACCGTCCACTCCTAATGTACAGCAATTGATATCGTTTAAGAGCCCGGTTGTGAATGCTATTAGTAATGAATTACCGGTATCACCTGGGAATGATCTCTTAAAAACGATGCCTATTGCAGTGTCCGATGTGTCTGGGCAATTACCCATTCCAATGGAAATTGCCGATAGTTCTAAAAGTATCGAGGGCCCCGTAAACAAGTTGACTGCTGCAGTGGGTGACTTGTCCAACGTTACTGCTGCGGCTGACGCTTCGGGACCGCGGCCTCTCGTTGGCATACCACCAAAGAAACATATATTTGTTTCTAGGCTAGACCCTGTTGTCACATCTGATGATGTAATAGCCTATATTGGGAAGAAAGTTAACGTCTCGAATATTGCGGTGGAGAAGTTTAAATTTTCTTATTCTCGGGACATTTCGTCCTTTAAAATTAGTGTTTCTGCCAATATCTTCGACACTATATGTCGAGAAGATTTTTGGCCTAAACATATAATAGTTAAGGAATATACTGTAAAAAAGAAAAATCGGCAACCGATTCGCTTGCCTACAACAACAACTAATACTATTCCTGCCACATCAGCATCTGCTGGTGTGTCAAAAAACTAGCTTCGTCCCTTAACCTGGGTTACCAGAACGTTAGAGGACTGAAATCTAAACTTCCTAATCTCTATGTAGATAGTCTTTCTTTTGAGCATAACATTCTAGCTTTCACAGAGACGTGGCTAAAACCTGACATTGCTGATGCATCGGTTTTTTCCACAAACTTTTCTATTTTCAGACGTGACCGGATTTCTCGCATAGGTGGTGGCGTTCTGATAGCTGTGGATGCTGCTTTATCATCTGAAATGATTCAATTTTCTAGTACCCAGGAGATTGAGTTTGTCGGTGTTAAAGTAAATTTTAAATCTTTTAATGCTTTTATTACTTGTTCCTATATTCCACCATTGTCAGACATGGTGGTATATTTAAATCATTTAGAGGCAATTCAGTTTGTCTCCTCGTTAGTTTCGAGTCAAGACATGCTCATAGTTGTAGGTGATTTTAATTTACCCGCTTTAGCATGGTCACTAACAAATGAATCTACCACGTTGCTGCCCTCTTTGTCACATGACTTTATTGATGGCCTTCTAGGCTTATCTTTATCCCAAGTCAATCCTGTCTTAAATTCTAATGGAAAATCGTTAGATCTTATTTTTGTATTGGATTCTTCTTATTGTGAGGTTTCTAGGATCGAACCATTTGTTCTTCCAGAAGACAAATTTCATCCTACATTAAATTTAAAAATTGATTTGCCCTTGCTTTCACCATTACTTGGTTCAAATGAGTTACCTCTAACTAGGTGCTTTCGTAAGACTGACTTTGCCAGCCTTAATGAAAACATTGCTACTACCGATTGGTCTTATCTGTACAATTGTAGTGATATGAACTCGGCTGTTCGTTTTTTCTATGATACTCTGAATTCACTCTTTGATATTTGTGTGCCTCTTGGTAGGCTGGAGCGGCTTAACAAACCTCCCTGGTTCTCTCGCGAGCTATCCAATTTGAAAAATGTGAAGACACGATATTATAAGAAGTTCCAAAAAACACGACGTTCATCAGATTATGCTCTGTATACAGTCGCTCGTTCAAAATTCATGATGCTTAATACACAATGCTATAAGAATTATCTTCAGCGGTGTAAGCTTCAGTTTTCTTCTGACCCTAAACAATTTTATAATTTTGTTAATTCTAAACGTAAGACCTCTGTGCACCCATCTTTTTTGTCTTTTCAAAATAAAAAAGCGAGCACTGATCAGGCAATTGCCAATATGTTTGCGAGTTTTTTCAAAACAACTTATTCCTCAACGGAATATCGAGCAAGTCCGTATCCTTATCATTTAAAAAAGGCTAATTGCATTTTCAATCCAGTGATTGATGAAAGTTCTATTCTTACCGAACTTAAATTAGTTAAACCTGTTTATTCTCCGGGGCCAGACGGTATTCCTGGATGTATACTCAGGTTCTGTGCAAACGCATTATGTAAACCCATTTTAAAATTGTTTCTATTGTCTGTAGAATCTTCCTCTTTTCCATCTATTTGGAAGGAGTCGTATATTATTCCTCTGCCTAAAAATGGCAAAAATTCCGAAGCCTCTAACTATAGGGGTATCTCAAAATTGTCCGCTATTCCGAAAGCTTTTGAGAAAATTATAACTTCTCAATTGCAACATTTTTGCAGCTCTATTATTTCGCCATCCCAACATGGGTTTGTGAAACGTAGATCTACAACCACTAACCTTTTAGAATTTACATCAATAATTATCAAGGGGTTCAAAAATGGTAAACAAACTGATGTCATATACACTGACTTCAGCAAAGCCTTTGATTCCGTTAATCATACCCTATTACTTTCTAAGCTGAGCGACATTGGGTTTCCACCCCTTTCCCTTTCTTGGGTTCGAGAATATTTAACAAATAGAAAACAGAAGGTACTTTTTAAGTCTTCTTTTTCCGTTTCCATTTCTGTGACTTCTGGTGTACCTCAAGGTAGTCATCTTGGCCCTCTGCTCTTCACACTATTTATTAACGATCTTCCATCAGTCATTGTTCATTCGCGTGTGCTTATGTATGCTGACGATGTCAAGCTTTGTCTTACTTATAAAGATACAGATTCATTTAGTCGGCTACAAGCTGATCTTAAAAACTTTCAATCCTGGTGCCAGTTTAATCTACTAAATCTTAACACTACCAAATGTAAGGTAATGACTTTTTTTCGTAACTCTCCTCAACTGGTCACTTATATTCTAAACAACAGCCCTTTAGAACGTCTAAATAATATGAATGATTTGGGCGTACTTATGGACCATAAGTTAAATTTTAACACCCATATTTCCACCACGGTCGCAAAGGCCATGAGTGTCCTGGGTTTCATTAAAAGATGGTCAAAAGAATTTGATGACGCCTATACAACTAAAGTTCTTTTTACTTCGCTTGTCCGTCCTATTTTAGAGTATGGATCTTGCATTTGGTCACCTCAATATGAGTCGCACCAGATTAGACTAGAATCCGTTCAAAAGCAGTTCCTGCTATTTGCTCTTCGTGGCTTAAGCTGGGATCGCAATGTCAATTTGCCTTCGTATTCTAGTAGACTTCTCTTGATTAACCTTCCGTCCCTAACTAATCGTAGAATTATGCTTGGTGTCATTTTTATGCACAAGCTCCTAATTGGTGATATCGACTCGCCTGAGTTATTAGCTCAGGTGAATCTGTCGGTACCATGTAGACGGAGTAGACATCCTTTAATACCTTTATCCCTTAGTCGTTGTTCTTCTAACTATGCTATGCATGAACCTTTTAGGGTCCTCTGCTCTGATTACAATCTTCTATCCCCTGTAATCGGCTCAGAGTTTTCTATTAATATGCTTAAAACATCTATCCTATCCCATTTAGTTAATAGATAGCTATAGTATTATGAGTTTGTCTGTCTTTTCTATTGTGAATTTTGTCCACGCGATTCGTGCCGTGCGTTATACGGCTGCACCCCTCGGTCGGTCGGGTGGGAGGTGGGCAGTTATCTGCTTGGGCTCGCGCGTAACAGGCTTTGTCCTGGTGTCGTAGGGGCCACTTGAACGTACTGCGCATAGTATCGTCAACGTCCGCTAAATAAAAAAAATGGGTCCACAATGTACTTAAGGTTATGAGATGTGTGCATAGTCGACGACTTTTAATGAGGGTGGTTATACTACCCGGAACTCATTTAGCGGTTTCTGGTATTGCGTTCCATTTTCGTTTTGCTGCAAAATAACTAATCGTGGTACAGGGCATGATTCTACTTGTTTTGTAGGAGTCGGCGTATCGTGGAGAGACGCGTGTGCTAACTTATCTATTTAGTCAGCATCAATTGACGAGTCGATTTAGCCAGAGTCACCAAATTTGATATGTAGACTCATAAAGTATGTACAGTAATCGAGTTTATTTAAAATGTTTGCCTCCATAATTTATAAAAAACCGATTGGTTTTGGCAATTTTTTGTCTATGTGAGATAGCAATAGTATTTTAAAAAAAGTATGTTTAAAATGGTAAGGCTTATAACTTGATATAATGTGACTTATGCAAAACAAAAGGATCTTCAATATCTGTTTTAAAAAATGTTTACCTACTCTTACAATCCAATATAAACTTAAAAACTATAACGAACATTAATTTTTTGAGACGATTTGGCACTGGCACTACCAGTTTTTTAATAGGAGGTTTTTGTTGGTGATATGGTGCTTTCTATTTTTTTTCCCAGCATATTCCACAACACATGTTCAATCGGATTGCTATCCGGGCTCTGTGGTGGCATTTCCAAGAGGTGTGGAGTGTTGTACGCGATGTACGGCCTGGTGTTCATTGCCTTGTGTTTAGAGTCGTTATCTTGCTGAAAATAGAATTTCAACCATAATTTTTCCGACGCCGTGTTTTACTGTTCTTATCCAATTTTTTAGAGTAAGGGCTTCTCCTGGTCTCCTCCATACGCGAGACCAACCTATGGCGTCTGCCCGTCTGAGCCAAAAATATTGTACTTCGACTCATCTCAGAAAATGACCTTCCGCCGGAAGTCAATTGGTTTGTCGACATACGCTTTGGCAAACTCCTATTTATTAAATATACGAGCAGCTTCTTGCGAGAAGTGTAGGACCTAAAAACCATAGAATGCGAATGGTTTGTCAACCAAGCAAGTGGATATTCTACTGGTTTCTGAAACCCACTTATCTTCCCAATTGGCGGATACAACCTCATCTCGGTGAACCACCCAAGTGGCACTGCACGAGGTAGTGCAACCATTAAGAAGCAGTCTCAAGTTCATAGAACTACCTGCCATACAATAGCCCTGGGACGAGTCATCTGCCCTACTGCAGACACCACGATGGCCGCGATTCCATTGCAGCATCAAGTTGGGTCTATTCCAGGACCTCTTGGAGAGCCTTGGACCCAGATTCAAAATTTGAGGCGACGTGTATTCTATACAAACGGTGGCGATCGCGTTGAATAAATCCCAAGGGTGGGACCTCTACCAATGTATTGTGGACAGCGATCTTGACTGCCACTCATCAGGCGAACCCACATACTGGCCCATAGATCAGAACAAAACCCCTCATGTGCTAAACAACAGGATTGTAATCAGCAACGATCTGAACCTATGTTCGGATCACTGTGCGGTGAAGCTTCTGGTGAATATGCCAGCCAGCACCAAGTCGGCAAGAATCAGACTATTCAGGCAGAACACAAACATCCAAGTGTATCAATCCTGGCTGCAGAGCAACCTGGATCCATTCGCCGAAATGATCCACAACTTCCAAGTTCACAATTCGGCGTCCCATGCCAAACCCCCACCTAGACCCTCCAGGAATGCTTCCCGCAAAGATGCATATCTATGGTCACCAGAAGTCTCAGCTTTGGTTGCTGAGAAGAGAAGACTGCGACGAGTCTGGCACAATACTCGGAACTCCACAAGAATGTGGAACCAGGCGACCACAACCTATGGCGACTAACGAACGGGATCAAAAGGCCCGTTCGGATAAAAGAGCCGGTGAAGAAAGAAGATGGCACCAGGACAGCTGCCTTCGCCAAACACTTGTCCGATGGCCCTCCCCATCCAGGCTGCTGGCATGGATGAACTAGTCGCAGAAATCGGTAAGCTGAAGATGTCGAAGTCCCCTGGCTATGATGGAATAGACGTGCCTTGCATTAAAGCTCTACCGCCGAGCGGAATTCAACTCTTCCTAAACATCGCTTACAAATGCTTCCTACTAGGACACTTCCCCACGCCTACCCGAAATCATCCTGATATATATTCTTGATCAGCATGAGAAGATATAGCCATGTTCGTCTGTCTGTCCGTGAGTGCAAATCCACTTCACGTTGCCACCTTAAGAGCGATTGGGATAAAATATGATATTTGAGCTACCTATAACCTGGGTAAGATAAAGTATGAAAATTGTCAGGATCTGACGATTATACATATAACTATATGATACAAATAGGTGAAGAAGCTGCAGTATCCATATGAAATGACCTTATATGATAGTTGAAGATATAAAACAGATACCAAAATTTCAATCAGATCGGATAAATAGAACACAAGTTACAGTCAACATAAATCGGCTAAGACTTTTTTAAGACTATCGTTTCTATTTTATCTACCAAGGCAATGCAAATAAATGCCTTCCTTTTTGTAAGGTACTTTTCACAGTTATAACTCCACTCATGTATTTCAATTATTGGTCTAACCGTACAATTCTCTACCGAAATACTTTTTGGGACGCAACAACAACGTACGTCATACAAATAATTATATGTGCATTATTTCTTTTGTTTTGTTTTACTGTAATAAGTTAGTTTTTAAAAGTTTGACGAATGCACAATTATCATGGTATTCTTTGTGCTTGCCATGCGTATGAAATTTTGTCATTCTAATCTGTTTCGTGGTACCGTTACTGCAAAATGATTTGGTTCATCGGGTTCTCCGTAGTAAATAATTATATGCGCAAAACACTTGTGCCTGATCATTCGTATGTAAAGTATTGCTGTTGAAGACTTATTTCTGAAAATTTGCTTAAATCTCTATTGTATGTATACCATTTATTAAAATTTATCAATAAAAAACCTTAATTAGTACATAATATATATTGTTGTCAGGCTAACATGCCTCGTGGTACAAGTTTGTCCGATTACGAGCAGGGAATTATCCTCGGCATGCATGAAAGCGGCTCCAAGATCTCTGAGATAGCAACCAGACTTAATAGGCATAGAAACAGCATAAGTAAGTTCCTGAAAAACCCATCGAAATATGGTGCTACTCGACGCAGCGGACGCAAGACTAAAATTGACGAACGATGCAAAGGCCAGATTCGACGTCTTGCAGTCGAGGATTCGATGAGCAGCGGTCAAATTAGGGCTCACTTGGATCTTCAAATAACGAGGAGTAGAATCGTTCAGATTCTGCTTCTGGAGCGGCATATTAAGGCTCGTTTAGAATTTGCCAATAGATATCGATTCTGGGATAAGGAATGGCACAACATCATCTTTAGCGACGAAAAAAAATTTAATTTAGATGGCCCAGACAATTGCAAAAAATATTGGAGAGATACGCGCCAGGAACGACTATCTTGTTACAAGCGAGGTTTTGATGGCGGCACCTTGATGGTATGGGCCCCGTTCTGCTATTTAGGAAAGACACCTATGTGCTTCATATATACTCGAATGAATGCCAATAAGTATGTAGAACTTCTACATTATTTACTACGAATATAACTATAATTTACAATTTTTTATTTTAGCTGAAATGATGTTTAAATTTTTTTTTTTTTTTTATCTTACATCATGTTATAAATAAAATCATATCATCAAATACTATACGACTTTTTATTTGCAAAAAATATGATGCCCATATAATTATTTGTATGACGTATACGAACTTTGGGAATAATAGGAATAATGGTACTTGTCTGTTTACGCGAATTTGATTTTGAGCTTTTTTCATAATTTTAACGAACAACGGTTTTTTCTACTACAAATGTTAACAGTTAGCAATTTTTATACCCTTGCAAAAAGGTCTATTTTGGTCAGAAGTGTGCAACGCATAGAAGGAAGCATCTCCGACTATATAAAGTATGTATATTCTTGATCAGCACGACGACACGAGTTTAAATAGCCATGTCGGTCCGTCCGTCTGGATCGACGCGAATTCCTCCTATACCGTTAGAGCTACAGGGATGAAATTCTGCATCTAGGCTTGTAGGCTCCAATTAGTCGTAGGAAAATAGTCGACTTAAAGTCGAATGTATTAAGTAAAATGGAAAGTCCAAAAATTTATTGTTTACTTTTTGTTATTTTATTGAAATTTATTTTCATTGGAATTTTAATGAACATATGCAATTTTATTTTTTATTACAAGCTTATATTTATTTTAATATTTATAACCGCGTTTGCTTTTACGTCTGTCCTCTATGCTCGTAGCCTATTGAATCAATATCCGTTCGTCTTCTGTCTCTTCCCTCTTCATTCGGTGTAAATCAACGTGCTTAATGCTCTGTCACAACAGTGACAATTCTAGAAGACATATCGTTGGTTGTTATAGTTATCCTACTACACTTTTATTATAAATATTTTAATCTTAACTTTCGAAATTATTATGGTATCAAATCAAAAAAAACTTTCACTCGTTGCAGAGGACGGACGTGTTTTTTTTGCGCTTATCAACTTTTATTTTTTCTCGCGATTAAATACTTTTATATAACTCTTAAATTATCGGTTTAATTAATAACAATTACAACATTCGAATTTTATTTTCATTTCGCGAATTCTTGCTGTCGTTTTTGTTTAAATTTAAATAAAATCAAGACTTACAACAATACTTGCATTAGCGGTGTTGTTGTTTTGTGTATCTCTTTTGCTTTTGTGTCTTTACCGTTTTAACTAACTCTCGCGCTCTTGCGTACAAATTGTTGTTGCATGTGTTCAATTTGACGCGCTCTCCCGCTCTTTCCTATTCTTGATTGATTTGCGCTCTCGTCTTTTGCCTACCCGCGACTCTGTGATACGTGTTTTTGTTTTTGTGTTTTCATTTCTTTTTATTCTTTAGTTGTGAAGGCTTACTCTGCACATTAACCCTTGTGTCAGAACTGGTCAGTATATTCTTATACACAGATTTTTTACCTTTAGAATTTTTATTTTTTATTTTTTTGTATTTCCTTTTGTAATTAAATTAAACTTTTGATAAAATGGTTGTCTGCTCAAAAAATAATTGCATAGTTGCCACTAATGCGGTTGACTCCCATGATTATATTCTTTGTTGGTTGTGTGACAATGCGGTTCACGTCAAGTGTGCAGGTTACACAGGCAGAATCAAGGAGTCTATTGCTAAAGGTGGTGGCTTAAAATATGGATGTGATGCTTGCCGGGAGGTCGAGAATGAGATGCGCTCTTTCATGAAGCGGACTAGAGATAGTTTTGACACTTTAAGGGCAGGTTTTAATAAACTCCAAGCGGAGTTTACTGCGGTGGAGACTCAGTTCAGAAGTTTATCGCTTATGAATGAGTCTCCGAAACGTAAAAGGACCAGTCCTTGGGGTGTTTCTGTATCTGTAGATCCGCCAGCGTCTCTTATCGTCCCCGACCGGTCTCATGCACCGTCCACTCCTAATGTACAGCAATTGATATCGTTTAAGAGCCCGGTTGTGAATGCTATTAGTAATGAATTACCGGTATCACCTGGGAATGATCTCTTAAAAACGATGCCTATTGCAGTGTCCGATGTGTCTGGGCAATTACCCATTCCAATGGAAATTGCCGATAGTTCTAAAAGTATCTGCTGCAGTGGGTGACTTGTCCAACGTTACTGCTGCGGCTGACGCTTCGGGACCGCGGCCTTTCGTTGGCATACCACCAAAGAAACATATATTTGTTTCTAGGCTAGACCCTGTTGTCACATCTGATGATGTAATAGCCTATATTGGGAAGAAAGTTAACGTCTCGAATATTGCGGTGGAGAAGTTTAAATTTTCTTATTCTCGGGACATTTCGTCCTTTAAAATTTGTGTTTCTGCCAATATCTTCGACACTATATGTCGAGAAGATTTTTGGCCTAAACATATAATAGTTAAGGAATATACTGTAAAAAAGAAAAATCGGCAACCGATTCGCTTGCCTACAACAACAACTAATACTATTCCTGCCACATCAGCATCTGCTGGTGTGTCAAAAAACTAGCTTCGTCCCTTAACCTGGGTTACCAGAACGTTAGAGGACTGAAATCTAAACTTCCTAATCTCTATGTAGATAGTCTTTCTTTTGAGCATAACATTCTAGCTTTCACAGAGACGTGGCTAAAACCTGACATTGCTGATGCATCGGTTTTTTCCACAAACTTTTCTATTTTCAGACGTGACCGGATTTCTCGCATAGGTGGTGGCGTTCTGATAGCTGTGGATGCTGCTTTATCATCTGAAATGATTCAATTTTCTAGTACCCAGGAGATTGAGTTTGTCGGTGTTAAAGTAAATTTTAAATCTTTTAATGCTTTTATTACTTGTTCCTATATTCCACCATTGTCAGACATGGTGGTATATTTAAATCATTTAGAGGCAATTCAGTTTGTCTCCTCGTTAGTTTCGAGTCAAGACATGCTCATAGTTGTAGGTGATTTTAATTTACCCGCTTTAGCATGGTCACTAACAAATGAATCTACCACGTTGCTGCCCTCTTTGTCACATGACTTTATTGATGGCCTTCTAGGCTTATCTTTATCCCAAGTCAATCCTGTCTTAAATTCTAATGGAAAATCGTTAGATCTTATTTTTGTATTGGATTCTTCTTATTGTGAGGTTTCTAGGATCGAACCATTTGTTCTTCCAGAAGACAAATTTCATCCTACATTAAATTTAAAAATTGATTTGCCCTTGCTTTCACCATTACTTGGTTCAAATGAGTTACCTCTAACTAGGTGCTTTCGTAAGACTGACTTTGCCAGCCTTAATGAAAACATTGCTCCTACCGATTGGTCTTATCTGTACAATTGTAGTGATATGAACTCGGCTGTTCGTTTTTTCTATGATACTCTGAATTCACTCTTTGATATTTGTGTGCCTCTTGGTAGGCTGGAGCGGCTTAACAAACCTCCCTGGTTCTCTCGCGAGCTATCCAATTTGAAAAATGTGAAGACACGATATTATAAGAAGTTCCAAAAAACACGTCGTTCATCAGATTATGCTCTGTATACAGTCGCTCGTTCAAAATTCATGATGCTTAATACACAATGCTATAAGAATTATCTTCAGCGGTGTAAGCTTCAGTTTTCTTCTGACCCTAAACAATTTTATAATTTTGTTAATTCTAAACGTAAGACCTCTGTGCACCCATCTTTTTTGTCTTTTCAAAATAAAAAAGCGAGCACTGATCAGGCAATTGCCAATATGTTTGCGAGTTTTTTCAAAACAACTTATTCCTCAACGGAATATCGAGCAAGTCCGTATCCTTATCATTTAAAAAAGGCTAATTGCATTTTCAATCCAGTGATTGATGAAAGTTCTATTCTTACCGAACTTAAATTAGTTAAACCTGTTTATTCTCCGGGGCCAGACGGTATTCCTGGATGTATACTCAGGTTCTGTGCAAACGCATTATGTAAACCCATTTTAAAATTGTTTCTATTGTCTGTAGAATCTTCCTCTTTTCCATCTATTTGGAAGGAGTCGTATATTATTCCTCTGCCTAAAAATGGCAAAAAGTCCGAAGCCTCTAACTATAGGGGTATCTCAAAATTGTCCGCTATTCCGAAAGCTTTTGAGAAAATTATAACTTCTCAATTGCAACATTTTTGCAGCTCTATTATTTCGCCATCCCAACATGGGTTTGTGAAACGTAGATCTACAACCACTAACCTTTTAGAATTTACATCAATAATTATCAAGGGGTTCAAAAATGGTAAACAAACTGATGTCATATACACTGACTTCAGCAAAGCCTTTGATTCCGTTAATCATACCCTATTACTTTCTAAGCTGAGCGACATTGGGTTTCCACCCCTTTCCCTTTCTTGGGTTCGAGAATATTTAACAAATAGAAAACAGAAGGTACTTTTTAAGTCTTCTTTTTCCGTTTTCATTTCTGTGACTTCTGGTGTACCTCAAGGTAGTCATCTTGGCCCTCTGCTCTTCACACTATTTATTAACGATCTTCCATCAGTCATTGTTCATTCGCGTGTGCTTATGTATGCTGACGATGTCAAGCTTTGTCTTACTTATAAAGATACAGATTCATTTAGTCGGCTACAAGCTGATCTTAAAAACTTTCAATCCTGGTGCCAGTTTAATCTACTAAATCTTAACACTACCAAATGTAAGGTAATGACTTTTTTTCGTAACTCTCCTCAACTGGTCACTTATATTCTAAACAACAGCCCTTTAGAACGTCTAAATAATATGAATGATTTGGGCGTACTTATGGACCATAAGTTAAATTTTAACACCCATATTTCCACCACGGTCGCAAAGGCCATGAGTGTCCTGGGTTTCATTAAAAGATGGTCAAAAGAATTTGATGACCCCTATACAACTAAAGTTCTTTTTACTTCGCTTGTCCGTCCTATTTTAGAGTATGGATCTTGCATTTGGTCACCTCAATATGAGTCGCACCAGATTAGACTAGAATCCGTTCAAAAGCAGTTCCTGCTATTTGCTCTTCGTGGCTTAAGCTGGGATCGCAATGTCAATTTGCCTTCGTATTCTAGTAGACTTCTCTTGATTAACCTTCCGTCCCTAACTAATCGTAGAATTATGCTTGGTGTCATTTTTATGCACAAGCTCCTAATTGGTGATATCGACTCGTCTGAGTTATTAGCTCAGGTGAATCTGTCGGTACCATGTAGACGGAGTAGACATCCTTTAATACCTTTATCCCTTAGTCGTTGTTCTTCTAACTATGCTATGCATGAACCTTTTAGGGTCCTCTGCTCTGATTACAATCTTCTATCCCCTGTAATCGGCTCAGAGTTTTCTATTAATATGCTTAAAACATCTATCCTATCCCATTTAGTTAATAGATAGCTATAGTATTATGAGTTTGTCTGTCTTTTCTATTGTGAATTTTGTCCACGCGATTCGTGCCGTGCGTTATACGGCTGCACCCCTCGGTCGGTCGGGTGGGAGGTGGGCAGTTATCTGCTTGGGCTCGCGCGTAACAGGCTTTGT
The DNA here is from genome assembly GCF_018902025.1 of Drosophila willistoni. Taxonomy (NCBI): domain Eukaryota; kingdom Metazoa; phylum Arthropoda; class Insecta; order Diptera; family Drosophilidae; genus Drosophila; species Drosophila willistoni. The sequence continues at coordinate 2,016,098 of NW_025814459.1, read as the reverse complement.
CCTGGTGTCGTAGGGGCCACTTGAACGTACTGCGCATAGTATCGTCAACGTCCGCTATAGCAAAAAATGGTAAAGAAGAACAAAATTCACATAATTTTATATCCACGTGGCTTTTAACAATAAGTGATGGGAGAATTGTGTTGCTAAAGTTCAAGGCAATAAATCGGTAACGATGACGTAAAAAATTAAACGGAACGGCTAAGTTTATAGGTATAAAAAAACAACTTTTATTTTGCAAAAACAAAATAAAGAAAAGATTTAACATTTTGGAAAATGGTCGACTATAGTCGAAACTTCGACTTGTTGTTTCATCCCTAACAATACGGCAAGGTCGCGAATAGTGACTTTTCCATAACTTCGCTATTTTCTGATCTATTGTCATGAAAGTTAGTGTTGATTGCGCCGAAGTCCACGTTAGCAGGGAGACGAAGTTTTGGTTTTGTTCCAAATCCCAGCTATGAATTGTCTATCAAGATTCCCAGACTTCAATCCGATTGAAATTTGGAGCATCTTAGTACGTAATGTTTACAAGGAAAATCGGCAGTTTAATACTGTACAAGAACTGAAACAGCAATAGAGGGGGCTTGGATGGAGGTTAAGCCTGATGTAATTTATTTATTTATTTATTTTCGTCGACAAACCAGCAGTCGACGAAAAAGCTTAAACTAAAATACAGATAACAATTGATTGAAGAACGTGGCTTAGCTTTATAACAAACTAAACATCTCCGACCCGGTGGAGGTGTTTTATTTGCACAAGGTGCCAGCTATGCCCCGATTTACAGCCAATGTGGTCAAGAATGAGTTGCAAGCAATCCAAGTCCAGAATACATTCAGCGGTTTCGTTGTAGATGATTGAAAAGTAAAGCGCGAAGAAAAGTGACAGAAAGATTAGGAGAGATAAGGTGAGAAAGGTTGTTAAAAGATTGGCAAAGAACACGATAAGGTTCGTGAAGAGAGTAGTTAGTCAGACATCTACTAAGGTAAATTGGAAAAAGTTTCTAGTCCGACGTGAGGGAACACAAAAATATAGGGTATCTAGTAAATTAGAAGAAATGACTTCACCGTTGACTAGTTTATGGAGAAAGAGAATGCCAAATACAAGCCTACGGTTGTAAAGTGAAGGAAGATTAATAAGAAGAAGTCTGTCAGAATAAGAAGGTAGGCGAAGACTCGGGTCCCAATTAAGACCGCGTAACGCAAACTTAAGGAATTGCTTCTGTACCGATTCAATACTACGCTGGTGAACATCATATTGCGGGTTCCACACTGGCGAGCAATATTCGAGAGTAGGGCGAACTAACGATGTGTATAAAACCTTTGTTACATAGGCATCATCAAATTCTTTGGCTCAACGATTAATGAAGCCAAGAAGACTGCATGCTCTATTGACAAATGAAAATATGTGAACATTAAATGAAAGTTTTGGTCAAACATAACGCCTAAGTCTTTGAACAATGGTACACAATCTAACAGAACAGACTTAATAGAGTAATGAGCTAGGAACGGAGACAAACGACTGAAAGTCATAAAAGAACACTAAGAGGCATTATGGTGTAATTTATTAACGTGCCACCAATCACAACACGCATGGAGATCTGATTGCAAGTACTGTTGAAAAGTAGGATCATTATAGGAATAACAAATCTTGACGTCATCCGCAAACATGAGCACGCGTGAATGAGGCTAGGCCAAAGGCAAATCATTTTTGCCTTGGGATACACCTGACGTAACTCGAACAGTTTTAGATATCGAGGAACGAAAAGACACCTTTTGGGTTAGCCAATAGTTTCGGGGAAAAACCCATGATGTTAAGTTTCGTGAGAAGCATAGAATGATCAACCGTATCGAAAGCCTTACTAATGTCAGTATAAGTAACATCAGTTTGACACTTTTTACGAAAGGCATGGTGTACAAGGGTAGTCAATTCTAAAAGGTTGGTTAGCGACGAACGACCTTCCATGAAGCCATGCTGACAAGGAGAAATAGTGGATATGGATAGGTGTTGTAGGCAAGACGTAATAATTTGCTCAAACAGCTTAAGTATTGCCGAAAGTTTGGCAATGCCACGGTAGCTAGAAACATCAGATTTGCCACCCTTTTTAAAAACCGGAATAATAGCTACAAGTCTCATTCAATATAAAGAATAACCGAGATAAAGGCTTAGATAGGTAAATCGAACACATTTTAAGGATGCAACTAGGTATATTATCAGGCCCAGGAACGAAGGAAGACGTCATAGATGATAAGCTAGAGAAAATTTAGTCTTCAGTAATACTAGGAAAAACCATACAATTTAAATGTGGGATTGAGAAAGGATAGGATGTGGGATCCGAAGCAGCAGTAGAAATAAGTCGACTGAAAGAATTTAGCAAACAGATCTGCAATATCTGAATCCTTATTAGCAGTCTGGTCATTAGGTCTGTGGGAAGGTAGGTGGAAGGTGGTACATTAGAGCGTTGTTTGGAATTAACAAAGTTGTAAAATCTTATGGGGTTCTTAAAAAAAAAAAATTCAACCTTACAGCGAACGATATAATTATTGTAGCATTGAGTATTTAAAAGACAAAATTGAGATTTGGCTACACAATAAGTTGCATAGTCAAGTCGCGAACCAGTTTTTTAAATCTTTTAAAATATCTCGATTTAATGTTACGGAGATTAGAGAGCCTACGTGTGAACCAGACTGGCGCGCTGGAGACGGTAGAGACATTCACATAAGGAACGCATTTATCAATTAGAGAATTAAGAGCAGAGTAAAAAATCTTCACTGCACAATCTATATCGCAGCACTCAAATAGAAATGACCAATCAAAAGAGAAAATAAGGCTATTAAGAAGATTGAAATTTGTTTTACGAAAACATCTACGACGAGATTTTGAGATGTTATTAAATGAATTAGTAACGGAATTGTAAGAAATGGTAGGGTGATAAGGATCTTCAAGGTTTCACTAGGGGCTGTGTTTGTGATACAGCACTAACAGTGGGATCAGAGACATAATCAAGATCAAGGATTCTTTTAGAAGAGTTAAGTAAAGAATTCAACTGATATAGCGGACATTCAAGTAGGCTATCAAGAAAAAATTGTTGAGATAAAGGAATTTTGATTCCGCATCAGTTCGTGCATACAGTTTTGCATGAACGTCATAAAAGTGGTCATGTTTTGATTGAGTGAGATCAATAGGGCCTCTAGACCACTTGGAGTTTGCTGGCCAAGCTCTGGTGCGCTAGGTTGCGGATTCTGTAGATGGCGGAGTGACGGGGTCTCTTTCGCGGGCTCCGTCTGTCCAGTTCGGAGCACACTAGCGAAGGATACACTAGGACTGGTTGTAGCAGTCATGTTGGATGATCTAACAGCCTTGGCGAAGAAAACCTCCGGTGTAGTTTTGGAGGCGTTGAAGATGATTTTTAGTCCAGCTGGGGGTTTGCGCCCGTTTAGGTGTGATTTAAGATCCATCCTCTGTAGTTGGCCGTGTGGTTCCCTCCACAGTTGCTGCATAGTCTTAGTGCGGCGTTGTTTCTGTCCTTGGTGCAAATGCCATCTTCATGATTTTCGCCGCAGCCAACACACAATGACCTAAGATTGCAATTGTTATAGGTGTGGTTGTGTTCCTGGCAGTTTTTACACTGCGGTGGTTGGTGTCTCTTATGGGGCTCATCTACGGTGATTCTTCTGTGCAATAGAAGCTGTAGGTTGTAGATCGGGTGCACTTCATTTGGCTTCGAACGCTCTGCATCTGGTTGGAGCTCGATTCTAAAGAGCGGCTGTGTGACTTTGTTCCTGTTGATGATGTTGACAACGGACTTGACCGCAAACCCTTTTTCGACCAACGGGTCTGCTATTTCTTGAGTAGGGACCGATGGCTCAATCCCCTTTAACACAACCTGGAGCCCTTTTCTGCTTTTTAGTTGGTAGGTATAGAAGTTGATGTTAGCATTACGGAGGTACTTTTCGATGATGCGGAAATTGTCCTCGGTTTGGGTTTGACATTTAATTTCTCTAATGTACCCATATTGAGTGGGGTTACAACAAAGTTACTTGCCCCTACTGTTTCTACTAGCTTTGAAATCAGGGCGCTGCAGTTGGCTCCACGGATGTATAAAGGGGATGGTCTAGCCGATTTCAATTTTTCTACACCGCCGGCTTGGGCGTCTTACTGATCGGCAAGAATTTTAAAACGATTCCCGCTAAGGGGTGCTACTCGTTCATTTGGTTTGGTTATTTTCGGCGTATTGCCACTTTTTTTCTTTTGCGGGCTTAGCTTCCGCTTAGTTATTTTAATATATCTACTCATTCCAGTTTGGACAGAAGTCGTTGGGTTTACTATTGTGGCTGACTCTGGGCGACTTGTCGTTGACGGCTTGAGGCAGGTCAATACTTCGGCAGCCGTTGCAGTAGTTGCTGTCAACGGGCTGACGGTGCTGGTCGGTGCAATCGGTGACCCAGTTATCGATATTGATGGAGAAGCACACTGCTCTCTCCACGGTAAGTTGCTGTTGATTGCTGAGTGGCTGGCACTTTCGGTGTTATTGCTTACGTTAGCATTCAGTGGGGTCGGCGGCACCACCGAAAAGTAAGCGTTGTTGCGTTGGACCGAGAGTCGACGCTCACGTTGTTGTTGTACAATTAGTTCTTGTAGCTGTTGCTAGTGGGGATCGAGAGAGCTTGGGCCCGAATTGGTGGACATGGCTTTTGTAAAATTTATGCACTTTGTTGTTGCAACTTAGTATTTATTGCTCTTAGAACAAATAGCAATAATAGCAATATGATTGTAAATAGGCGCCTCTGAGGCGACTGAGAGCCCAACACAATTTTTGCAAACGCGATCTTTTTTTTACACTAAATTTTGCGGAGTGCATTAAAAAACAAGTCCGCACACGGCGGAGGTTGAAATGATCAAAAAACTGATGATCGATTTCAGGCAGACGTTGCCACTAATTTCCCATGGAACGCTTTTAGATGATTTAAAAACATTATCGCTATCCACTAAAATGAGAGTTACGCTTTAAAGTGACCAAAGTGCTAGACAATTTTCCAAACAATTGTAAGTTGTTAGAAATGAAAAAGTTTTCCAAAAATTAGTCAGAATTATCACAACTATGCTTGGTTAAGTCAATGAGCAATTCTTGCCGCAAATCCGTTGTTACTATAATTCTCTAGAGTTACCAGGATTCCCACCACATAACTTGAAACTGAAAGTTGGTTCAGTTATTATTATATTGCATAATTTGAATTCACCGCGACTTTAGTGAAAAAGTATGTATTCCTCGAAGACCAATGATTCCGAATAATCTTCCGTTTGAATTCCAACGATTGCAATTTCCGGTTCGCCTTGCATTCGCAATGACACTTAACAAGTTGCAAGGCGGATCGCTTAGTGTTTGCGGTACAAATTAAAAAAATCATTGTTGGTCTACAGTAACAAGCCGGCGACGAATGGTGAGCTCAGAGCCAATATTGAACGCGAAATTGCTGAAATTTCATCCGATTTATGCAAAAGAGTGGTCGAAAATTGGGTTTCGACTTCGTAAAAGGTGCACGCGGAGGTCATGCAAAAGAAATCGAATTGCATACTTAAATGTAGGTATATGTTCAAAATCGATAACACAAAAAACTAGTTAAAAAGTCAAACCGATTGTGTTTTATTCAAAAAAAAAGTTGAAGCGCTCTTACTGAAAAACACTTTAGTATAGGGGGCTCTTCAACTTATATTCCCGGTGGGCCCTTAGGGTCCCAGTCTGGGCCTGTACATATATATATATTTTTAGAACAACGGTCGGCATACATACAGTCACAAATGTAATTGTCTATGTAGAAACACACACGAAATGCGAAACTTTTTCTTGGTTCACCCTAAAAAAAAAATTGTATAGCTAAAAATGTTTTTAATATTAGTTTAGAATGTTTTGAAAAAAATTGTAAATGCATTATAATTATGTAATAAAGGTAGTGTAATATTATTATTTCATGATTATAATCTTATAAATTCTTTCAATTTGATAGTAAATAACGCATTGAACATTGCATGTAAGCTTTCAGTGAAGAAAAAAAAATTTTTACAATTACACACGTTTTTTATGTGTAATTTTGACACGTTGGCTGCTTGTTTTCTTGAGAATCGTTTTTCTGACAAGCACGAATCGAAGTGTTTCCGAAGTGCTGTTACCGAAACCTACACGAGCGTTTATAGTGTATGTAAGACGGAAGCACTGCGGCAAAACTAGTCCATTATCCGAGGAATGCGCCGGAGTGCCGGGATTGTGGATGGTGCCAATCACTGCATTACATCTATGTATGTATGTACAATCATTGTCATCCATTAATCGTGTCATAAAGATACAAATTTTGTGGGATTTAAATTATTCGAATGGTCATAAAATTTGAAATGTTGCTTTGTGGGAACAATTGATTTCGTTTTGAAAAAATTCTGGGCGAACGGAACTTGTAAAATTATATCATATGTATGTAGTATCTGAAAATGTGTATCGTTCAGATTAACGAATATTTCGGTCATTGTTCTTGAATGCTATCGGCTTGTTGTTGCATCGTGCATAAACTGACTAACGAAATGTTATGAATATGCATTGTATATTGTAGTAAAACGAATAAGACTGTGTAATACAATAGTGTGTTAGATTGGCCAAAATAGTAAAAATAACTGAGCCATAAATACATGCTTTCAATGATTTACCAATAATTTAAATTGAACGAACAAATTGTGAAGATCAATTATTTATTATATTGATATGTAATTCTGTGGAAATTGTGTATATGTACAAAGATCAAACGGCTAATAATAAAATCGACGCCATATTTTGTTTTCTTTTGTCGTGATTGCCCGACAATGTGCAAACGTATTCCAATACCTTCTGTATTTACATAAATACAAAAACTTTTAAATTGGTATTGAATGTAATGTGGCTTCCTCGCTAACTTTATTATGTATTGAGCTGCATTCTTGGCGTTTATTTTGAAACCCATAAGACAAACAACCAGTGCATTTCAAGTGTATAAAATGCATATATATTTTCAAGCTTATAGAAACAATTTTACCTGTTGGAGCTATGCAAATATATGTATGTTGCAGATTAGTGAAATTGTCACATATATTTATATTGAGATTAAGCACTGCATAACTGATTAGATTTCCAAATAGATTTTGCTGGAAAAAAATAGCCGAAGCGTTATTGAATAAATCATTTTTCGTATAACCATGAAACTGTTAGAGAGTTCCCGTTTCGAGGCCATTAACAATGCACTCTCCATACAAACTGGCGGAATCAATATATTTGGGCGAATAGAAAGCTATTCGTGGTATGTATTGAAGAATCGGTTACTGTATTCATAAATATGAATGTATATATAAATTCCGTTTATTTGGATTTTTCAGTAAAATGGTTGCCGCTGAGAAGATTTTGTATAAACGCTTTACGGCAGAAACACAAGGCCATGATCTACAAGCGTTGTCACCCCCACAAACTCTAGCCGATTTTTCACCAAACTTTCACCGCAACAATAGTCAGTCAGGAGATGAAGGTGTTATTCTCTGTGACACAATTTCACGGAAAACTTTATTTTACTTAATTGCGACGTTGAATGTTTCATTTGAACCAGACTATGATTTTTCGGATGCAAAGGTAAGGTATACGAATAAAAGTATCAAAAGTGGAATAAAAAGGTTTTACATCTTTTTCGACAAAGACAAAACATAAATTATGCTCGAAATTCATGAGATCAAATTCATATATGTATGTACATATGGATTTATTTATTTTATGACGACGTTCCAACACTAAATAGCACCATTCTCAGTGAACTTGGGATTAACTCTTATTTCCCAAATTTAATTTGTGATTTCAGTTTCTACTATAAATATAAAATTACAATATAATTTTTCTTATCATAATATAAAGTCGAGGAACACAGCCGGGGGGTTTTAAAGTGTTTTATAACGCATAAAATAAATGCACAAAACTATGTTTAGTTGTCCGAGATCGTTTGTGCAATTTGGACAGGATACATACATACATTTTCTAGCGAGATAATGCACCCAATCATAAAACAAAACTCACTGAAGTTTTTTTAAAAGTCTCTCAAATTCTTATTTTAGACTGGTCAACAAACAGACTAGACTCAAATCCGATAAAAAATCTTTTAGGCATCTTGATTTAACGGCTTTTACCCACGGAAAGCAATTTCCAAATATACGAAGTCATTTTTCAAGAATCGGACAAATTGAACATCCAAATGCTCCAAAACGCGCTTAATTAAATGGCAGCTCGTTTAAAGTTGTTTCAGTTGGTTTTTTTTTTTTCATTTTAAACTTAGGACACAAATTAACAATTTGTCGCAGTTACTTATTTCATTTGAAAATATTTTGTTTGATTTTTTTCTAATTTTGTCAGAACTTTTTTCCATTTTAATGGGCTGAAATATATTTATAAATTTAAGAAGTTTAAAGATAAATTTATTTTATTTTAATATCTTTATCGGTTTTGTTGGTATAGATAGTAATGTAGTGTCCCACTCGCGCACCTTATGTATCTTTTGAGTCTTAACACTTTAACACCAGTGTTCAATTTGGTAACTATCTACGACCATCTGGTTAGTCTATTACACAATGAAAGTTATAGTTTCAAAAAAAAAACTTATATGTACAAATTTAAAAAAAAAACAGAAACTTATCAAAGAAGGAAGTCGAAGAAAAGGATTACAGAAAAATTAAAGGCATGCCATTACAATAAATCATTTTTCGAAAAAAAAAACCTGGAATGACTTGTGATGATGAGCTCTTTTTGTATAGTTTTTCGTCAAATTCAGACATGGGTCGGCCTAAGAAGGATTTTAGGGATCTCTGCCCTAAAAATGGCAAGTCTCGTAACAGAAACCACATGCAATGAATTAATGGTGGCAACAAACACTAGCCTGTATAAATTTGGAATGCGAACCGCATCAAAAATCGTTGCAGATCTTAATGCAAACGAGACCGCACTACAAAAAATTAAAAGGTCATTGGATACAAAAGTACAATTGCCAAATCCGTACTCACCGGAAGAAGCTCAGGCTCTATATATGGATATAGGCTACACGAAGCACACATACTTGTAAGCAGTGGACACGCAACATAACGGCAAAAGTTTGAAAATGGGGAAACCAATATGCTCCATCAACAACAATTGCAATTTGCCTTGTACCATTACAAATTCAGCTTAGATCAAAAGTCTTGTGGAAAAACCTACGACCTTCCTCAACTCGCTATTGTCGTCTTTTAAAACTAATTTGCCAAAAGGAAACACGCAAATTAATTAGATCAGAGAGCGACCATGTAAAAAACCAAGTAGAAAAAATTCAACCACCAACTACCAATTTATGTAGAATTGCTCAGTTCAGTTCTACATATTGCTTACAGACACCCAATAAAAAATAGCAAGCTCGACGTGAAGATAAGGCAAAGAAAAGCTATAAAATCTGAAATCCAATTCCAACTTAGCAAATGGGCTTTTAGTGGATATCCCAGTGGGTAGTAGTGGCAATACCAACAATGGAAATACTGCCAGACGGTTTTTTAGCCAACCAAATTTAGTAGCCGTCATTACTGTAGTTAGAAAAGCTCTAATATATAAGTTTAGTGTTATATTAAGGGTAATGGCTTGTGGATATCAAGTCAATACTGATTCATTCAGCTCATATGACATGGAAACAGCTGAATTGTATGTCGAAAAATATCCATGGTTTTACATGACGTCATCTGTACATAATGTTTTAATACATGGATCGGACATCATCAACAATGTATCACTTCCTATTGGAATAATGTCCGAAGTAGCACTTGAAGCCAGGAATAAGAATTTTAGGAATACGCCTAAACCATTCCTTTAAGGACAAGAGGATTTATACAACGGAAGATGTTATGAATGGATTACTTGTTTCATCGGATCCACTTATAACGACTCTCTCCAAAACAACAAAAGCCACTTTCAACGAAATTAATTTGGACAAAATTTTTTCATATATATTATAAATATGTTAAATATCTTAAATTGTGTCATTACGCGAGTTTCTACTACAGTTTCGCTAGAAGGGCGGCCTGGCCCACTGTGCGACGGATCAAGAATAAATATACTTTTTGGGGTCCGAAACGTCTCCTTCTGGGCGTTCCAAACATTTGACCAATTTAATTTTAAATTAGAAGTTATGCTTAAGCCAAGCCTATGGTTTCATATAGATATATATTATATTATTTCAAATAATATACTGTAATATGCTGTGTTCACGAAAATAGCAGTGCAGTAGATGCTAACAAAGATTCACAAATTTTTTACATATTTCTTTTTATACATTCAGTTTTTTGACTTTTGTTTTGAAAAATGGTATATAGGCATAGGAAAACCGAACAAATTTCGGTAATTTTACTACCTTTTTTTTCTTTACTTTTGTGCTTAACCCCACAAAGTTGGCTGTTCACAAAAATAGCAGTGTTTCGTTTAGTTGCGAAAAAAACAAATAAAAAGTTTACAAACATTTTATTAGGTTTTTCAAAAAAAAAAATGTACTGTACTTTATTGTCAGAAGCATGTTCAGTAGAATTTTTCGCAATTCGTGTTCTATTTTTAGAAAACTAAGAAAGACAGAAAACCGTTAACTTTTTCTGTGTGCTTGCATTTGTGTGTATCAATATTATCGCCCACAGTAGCAAATTTGACTTTATTAAGTGCAGAGCACATATTTGGATTTACAGACATTGTAATTAAGTGAATTCAGATAATTTTTTAAGAAATGCTGCTTGAAAAACAATTATCTGATTATGAAAAGGGCCGTATTTTCTCACTTTTCGAATCAGGAGAGTCTATTTCGAGTATTGCACGAAATTTGAAAAGAAGTCGACGTGTAATTAAAAATTATTTGGACAATGCCGAAGAATATTCAAGGAAACGAACTGGCCGAAAACCGTTGCTAAGTGAGCGCGATAAACGCAATATTATTAACAAAGCCAGCAACAGCTCAATCTCTTGTAGAGCTTTGGCCTCACATCAGTGATGACTGTTTGGCGAGTACTTAAGAACTCAGGAATCATAAAGAGGTCTAAACTGACCAAAGCCCCGATGTCGACACAAGGTTGCCGGACTTGACTTTGCCGAAAGACATACTGCGACCGATTGGACAAACGCGCGTTTGAATCATCCTCTTATGGCTTACAGTATATTTTTTAATTTTTACCCTAGCAGGTCATATTTTCTGATGAGAAGTTCAACCTGGATGGTCCTGATGGGTGTAATTCTTATTGGCATGATTTGAGAAAGGATTGTATGTTTTTGAGGAGCATTTCTTTTGGTACCTTGGAATTGAAGTCTGTAACGAGCCGAATGAATAGTATCGAGTGTATTCAAACTTTGGATAGTAGTCTCATTCCATTTTTAAAAGAATTTCGTGAAAAACCAATGTTTTTACAACAGGATAATGCCAGAATCCATGTGAGCAGACGTACAAAGGAGTATTTGGAGGAATCTCATGTCGATGTCCTTGATTGGCCAGCGCGTTCTCCAGATCTCAACCCAATAGAAAATGTCTGGGGTGTTCTTGCAAGACGGGTGTATGCCAATAATCGTCAATTTGAGACATTTGGAGATTTTAAAAGGCAAATCTAAATGAATGGCAAAGTCTCGAAAAGAACCTTTTATTAAATTTAGTGGCTTCAATGAGGAAGAGAATTTTTGAGTTAAATTAAGGCAAATGGAGGCCGCACTAAGCATTAATATTCGTTTTTCCATCATTCCGCAGCGGTTTCGAATTTTTTTTTGACCAAAACCTGAAATTGGGCTATAATTTTGATACAGCAAATGGGGCTTTTTGTCTTTGTTGTTCCTTCTTTTTAAGAAATCGTTATTAGTTCGGTAATTTTAAGTGAAAAAGTTGATTTTTATTCAGAATTTAAATATTGAACTACTTATTTTTCAAGATTTTGAAGGTATATGTCATTTGTGAAAAATTTTCAGCCAATGTGTTCTTTTCGTTTAAAAGTGGGTTATAAATATGATAAGCACTGTAGTAAGTGTTATTAAGTAGACAATTATGGGGTACTATTATTTGCGTCAACTAACTCTAAAAATTTCATGGTAGTCGGAAAAGGAACGCATTGCTATGCTAAGAAGACGGAATGGATTCAAAACCTTGAGGATCAAGGTAAAACTTAAAAAAAAAATCCAAATTTTAGTTAGATGTGTTGCTGCCCTACACTACCAAAAAAAACCCGAAAAACGTGGCATAAAACGTGCAAAAACGGCTTTAGATGACTGGCACATTGTTATATACAGCAGATTCAATCAGTTTGCATCTTCTAATTTCGTCAAACATGATCTAAACGTGTCGGTAAGGGGTGTTACTCGTCGGCGTTGACTCCTAAAACAAGAGCTAATATCGCGAAGTCTTTGCTTCGACTCTTGACGTCGAAGCATGTAAAGCACGTTTGTATTTTAACAAAACTCTATATAAATCTTCCCATTGCAAAGTAGCGTAATATTCTCGGGCCAGACGTCCGTAAAGTAATCTTGTTTGGTGGTGCAGGATCTAAGCAGTATGTACGTCGCCCAGATCCCCTATAGTATATACCACCCAAACGACACGGTAAAACGGTTAAGGGGTGGGAATGTTTTTGCTATTTGCTTTTAATCTTTAGAGTTTCAAGAATATTGTGTGCAAATTTCAAGTAAATCGGAGTAAAACAAAAGATATAGCGTTCAACTGATTGGCCTTTAGTGAAGCTGTTTGAGTATAATAAACTTCAAACGCGTTTTCCTCAAAACGACTTTTTTAAAGTCCGTGTTCAGTGTCATTTAAAAACTACTTTACCGATTCATTTCAAACTCATACATATGTATATATAAAATACCTCCCCCCAACGTTTAGTTTACCTTTTTTTTCCCATTAAATGTGTTTTTTACTTTTAAAATGCCGGAATTTTTCGCAAAAAATTGAAATTTCAACTTAAGACTTTAATAAAAAATTTTTAAGTGAAAAGAAAAAAATCGCTGGCTATAGGGGGGAGGATTTAATGATACTTTAACTAATTCACCCCTTAAGCAATGTGGCATGATTTGGACTTGTTTCTCATATAAACGACTTGGTACAATTCATAAGATTCATAGGAATATGTATCGAGTTATACTTATACGTGGACATCATTAAGAAGGTTAAGCTCTCCTATATCATATGGAATATGCCCATAAAATGGACAAATCACCAGAACAACAACCCAAAAGATAGGAGCAAGCTTGAAAAATGTTGTTTTCAGTTCAAAAGAATCAAGGTAATGCCAGGGTCGCCGGATTGGTAACCCATTAAATGTGTGGTGAAACATTCAGAGAAGCGTCACAAAGAAGAAACCGTCTAATAATGCGCCAAGCCGTTATTGCCAATAATTGGTTCAGGACTATTAAGTCTTAAGAAATTGAAGTTTAAAATAATTTGGAATCGACAGATTTTTATATTTAGTAATCACTGCTATTTAATAAACAGCAAAAAATTTAATTTTTATTACCTTGCTCATTTCTGAAAATGGGCGAAATTTTGTTCAGTCCAAAATGGTAGTACTTTTATTATATATAAATATAGATTATGAATTTAAAAAATAGTTTTGCACTTATGGTCTCTTTAATATGATTTGTGAACTTTGAAGTCAAAGCTTAAGTGCACTGCTATTTTTTTGAACACAGCTGTACAAAATTTTGTGAAGAGAATCGGCTAAATCAAAGATATACAAACCTATATTCAAAATGTAAAACTTCTGTAGCTCTTCCGTCTAATAGGAGTCTGCGTTGATTTAGACAAACGGACATGGTTACATCAACTCGTCTAGTTGTGCTGATCAAGAATACGTATTCTTATGATGGTCTGAGATGCTTCGTTCTGCACACTTCTGACCAAAATTAATATACCCTTTTTGCACGGGTATAAAACTAAAATATTATGTCTATTTTAAGTTTTTTAATTAAAAAAATATAAATTTAGTGGTTTGTTGGATGGTGCTTCAAAATCTATAAAGAGGTTTTTTTCCGATTGCGCCTAAAACGTTTTTTTTATCGATGATATTAATGTGATGGAAAATATGAACCCATATATGATCCGACACCAACCCTAAGTATTGCCGTTACAAGATTGGTTATATGATCAGAGATTTTTGTCTGTAGTTAGGGACACAGCTTTAGCAATCATATACGATCCCATTTGTAAAAATTTGTCGCCAAGTTGTGAACTGAAATGTGTAAAAGGCAATTGCACTGGACCATAAGAGTTTAACACTCAGGCTCTGTAGGGATGAGAGAATGAAAGAATTATGAAACAAAATGTATACGTTCAAAAACTATCACGAGAAATTATTATTTTTATTTATGGTTGATTTTTGCGACCTTTTGATTATTAGTGGTATGATTTGCCGGCTCGAGGTCAATTTGTATTATTTTTATGCTTATTTTTTTCAGCATCTGCAAAGTGTAACGTTTGTTGTAATGCTGTTTTTGGTCTATTATGTTTGCTGCATCAAAATTTGGTGAATGTCCACTGGCGGCACAGTGTGCCATAAGTGCCGTTTTTTTGTAGATTCCAACACCATGTCTTATGCAGAAATTAAGTCCAACTATAAAAAATACAAGACGGTTATTAATAAGTATCAATCAAAAACAAAAAAATCAAAATTAGTTCCAAATTTATCAGCAATAACTCAAAATACATTAGGATTTTCACAAAAGACACATTCGGACATTCACAAAATATTAGAAAGACATACTTATAATTTTCACACAAAGGTATTAAGCTTGTTAATAAAAAATAAACACAACATACTAGCCAGACAAAACAAAGAGAAGGAAAAAACAACAAAAATGTTACAAGAACAGCTGGACGAAAATGAATTTAAAACATTTATGAAGAGTGAAAGCATGATAGCCGAAAAATTATCAACAACTTTCAAGAGACATCTCGAATCCAATCATGAGAGACTACGAAAACAACGGAACAGCGTTCTCTTGAACAAGAAAAAACAACAACAACACAAACGATTGGTTTGTAAATAAGACGAATAGAGAATTTCCGACCGACGTAAAAGCGTTACTGGCGAAAGGCCCTAAGTTCGCAATCCCAGTGGAGAAGAGAAAATTCCGTCTCTTCAAATATATAGCAGACGGAGAGGACCTAGTACAGACTCTTAAAGACAAAGAGAAACAAGAGGAAGCACGCAGAAAATTCTCTTTATTAATAAAAGACCACAAATTCTACGGACTATGCAAATACATAGTCAACATATTAAAAAATATGAGGGCAGACTCTACATACAACGTAAAGAACGCCTCAGAATTCAAGACAAGTATTAATGACACATACATATGCGACGATGAAAGATTGATATCATTTAACGTAGTCTCACTTTTTCCAAGTATTCCAATAGAATTGGCACTTGACACTATTAGGGACAAATGGATAAAAAAAAAAGCGCACACTAACATTCCAAAATTAACTTTCATGGAAATAGTACGCTTTTCTATACAAGAGAACAGATATTTTAAATACAAGGACAACATACATATACAAACAACTAAAAGGAATGCCAATGGGCTCACCAGCATCACCAATAACACCCGACATAATTATGTAAGAGCTCATAGACAAAATGATGAAAACACTACAGCGACCACCTTGAGTTATGACGAAATATGTAGATGACCTTTTTGCCATAATTAAAGAAGACGAGATCCAAAACACACTTTGACAACCTAAATTCATTTGACAGAAACAATAGAGTTGGAAAATGACAACAAATTGACATATCTAGAATCATCAATAAACAGACTAGAAAACGAGCTAAAATTAAAATGGTACAAAAAACCAACAGCATCAGGACGAATCATCAACTTCAACTCCAAACATCCGAAGTCTATGATAATGAATACAGCAAGAGGTTGTATACAACGGATGCTAACATATCGGACCCAATTTTTCATGAAGAAACAAAGGATGAAGTAACACGAATTTTAAAGGATAATGACTTTCCAAACCACACCATAAGGACTCTACTAAAAACTCACAATAAGAAAACAAATAGAAAAGCCACAACAAAACGCTTTATGTCCATCACATATGTCCCACAACTGTTGGAGAGATTAGCAAACTCGGATTGCTATGACACAGACCAAACAGATAGCACATAAACCCATAAACACGTTACGCAGTATATTCAACAATGAAGAAAACTGTGATAAAATGTATAAAAACTAAACTATCACAACATAGATCTGACTATAAACTTCGCCAACACTCCAATGCACAGTGGCAGATTTGAAGAAAATAGCGGCAAAAATTAAAATACTGTCCGTAAGGACTTGAAATTTGGTACACGTGATTGTATTTGTATATAAAAAAATTGGAAAAAGTTTCAAACGTATCAGGCCACGTCCACTCATACCGCCCATATAACTCATATAAAAAAAATTTAATTTTTTACTTAAAATATCGCTTTTATTTAATATTCTTCTGCTTCGAGTGAATATGCATCTAAGGGTTTATAATCCGAATCTGAATCTGATTCATATTCGATATCTACTAAGGCGAGATTTTCGTTGTCAGTTTTCACATTGGGTTTAGCGAGAAGTTCGAGTACTTTTGACGGCAATTTTTTATAATTGTGGTTGTTGTATTTATCCAAATAATATTTACTTGAAAGTAGGGGATCTGATGAATCAATTGCTCGGTGAAACACATATACTAAATTATTAATGCGACTGTTTTTTCGAGAATGCGACAGTCTATCCCGTTCAAAATAGATGAGAATAAGTGAACATTTGAAAAAGCCCTTCTAGCAGTATTCCCATCATTTGTATTGCCGCTTCGTTTTGTTTTGGTCTATCTACGTGTACTCCCATTTGTTTCCATAGCTTTTCTTGAATATTTTTTTTTCGAGATGCCATAAAAGCCTTATCATTTGCCTCTCTGATTTGCCACTTATTTATTCCTATCCGATACGAAATATGCAGAGCAAATTCAAGAAACCTTATCCATGCGTGTAATGGGCTTACACCATATTGCAGAGCAAAAGGCTTTGGCTTAAATACTTCAGCATTTGTATCCGTGGTCATCCAAATGGTTTTAGAACTAGCACCACATATTGGACATGATTGGGTCGAGTTCGTTCCTGTTAAAGCATTGAAAACTTTTCCATCGATAAGTGTCATATTTAGATCAAACGAAACAGAGACAGTTCTCCCAGACCAATTATTGAATAAGTACGATTTTAAGATTTCAATTTCGTCCTTTATTGTTTTCTGCTAAAATATGTTCTTTACTCTCCTTAATGAATTCGATTTTCAGTGGTCTACAAAATCGCACTGATTGAGTTTTAGAATTCATCCATAGAACTCTCCCCAAAGAATCTTATAACTTAATAGGGATTATTGATGTGACAAATAGAGATTGGTCAAGCGTGTCCTGCACCTTTTCTTCAAATTGTTGCTTGTTTAAACTGTGTCCAGTCGGTCCATCAAAGCCATAGGTGACGATTAACTTCACATCGGTTATGCTTTCAAATTGAGCAAAAACTTCTTTTTGAAAATTAATTATTCTTTTTGCATTATGGTTCAGCATATTTTGTAACGAAACTTGTGCTGAAGCTTCCGTTGCTTGTATTCCGACGGGTCTACATTAAGATTTAGCTTTAAAAACGTTGTCGTAGCATGGGAATATGTCGCACCCATGCTTCTGGTTTATGGTTCGAATGGCGTTATACTGCTTTTTGGAGAAAGAATTTTCAAGTAGAAATGCTAATGCTTCATCTGCAGTCATCCGAACTGGTTTTTGATTGCAATCGCTTTTGCTTTTACTTACCCAAAAAATTTACCTCGAGCCTTTTTTTTTTATTTTTCAATAAACTTTTAATTATAAAAATATTCTTAAAACAAAAAATTATTTGCTTTCTTTTTTAGTCGCACGAGTTTAGCAAGGAGCCTTCTTTGCAGTGGGTTATGAATTCCGTTCACTCAAACCTCTCTGCACTAGCTGGAGACCAATATCAAGTTTTGCGCCAACCGTTGTGGTCGGCTGTCGACGATGAGGTTAACTTGCCAGAATGCGACATATACAGCTATAACCCGGATCTGAGTTCAGATCCTTTTGGAGAGCCAGGTTGTTTGTGGTCATTTAATTATTTTTTCTACAACAAAAAGTTGAAGCGAATTGTGTTTTTTACAAGTCGAGCTGTAAAGTAAGTGGTTTTAAAATATAACGAAAACCAGTTAATGTTATTTTGTCTATTTAAGTTCTCTCTATGCTGGCGACACTTTAGACTTTTCATTGGAAGAAGTCTATTGAGAAATGGCCGCAACTGGTTACTCTTTAAATTGTTTGATCACATGAAAATTTGTATCAGCACTGGCAGGTGAGACCGGGTAAGGAAGAATTCATGCTATGAATAAAGGCGATCCTAGAAATAGTAAACCAAAAGCAAATTATTTTTAAGGATTTATCAACATCAAAAATGTACTTCGTTGAACTAATAAAAATTAAGAATTACACAAATTTAAGTTTTAGCTTGAAATAAAGTTAAGATTATTGTTTCATGTTTCCAAGGCCTCTGCGTCAATTTGCACAGAAGGAGACGTTTCCGACCCTATAAAGTATATATATTCTTGATCTGCATGAGAAGCTGAGTCGATATAGCCATGTCCGTCCGTCGGTGCGTATGCGTTTTACTCAGCCATCTTAAAAGCTATCGGGGTGAAATTTTTTCGCGCTTTTTATTACCCGGGTAAGATAAAGTATGTAAATCATCAGGATCGGACTACTATATCATATAGTTGTAGAAGAAACATTTTTGCAGAAATTGGAGTATCCTGTATCATGAAATTTACTAATGTGATAGTATTGGATATAAAAATTTTAATCTGATCGGATAAACAAAACACAAGTTACAGTCGATATAAAAGGTCATCATCAAATCAAGAGCACACGCATACACACACAGACGCAACGCTACATAAACTGTATGTGTATGCGTGACGTGCTTTGCTGCTTTGATGGAAGAAGCAGAAAAAATTTTAGTAAAAAGAGAAATAATGTTTTGTTTGTATATTGATAAATTGAAAATTTCAAAAAGTAGAAGTATTATTGCCAAGGACTGTAAGTGTATATAAACTTCGGCAAAGCCGAAGTTATCTTTGATATTTTTATTCCCATTTTAAAAAGTGCTGAACGACCTGTTGGTGTAGGAGCCATGAGATCTAGAGTATTCAATAGTCCTGTGTCATTTATTTTTAGAATAGTCACAGCATACTCAAAAATAGCCTTAAAATTTACTAATAAGATCGTTTTAATCAAATTAAGTTAAGCCTAAAATTGGTCAAAAGTTTGCAACTGAAAAAGTACTCAAAGGATTGCAAGATAAAGTTATCGATACAACTAGCGGAGTTGACGTCCGACATCTGAATCAACCTATAACCATAATAAGCTTCATCCTAAAAAAAAATTAAGGTAAATCGGAGAAAAGAACTTTAGTGAAAATGTTCAAGTGTAACAAACTTTGGGTTGATTTGTGATGAACGGCACTTGACTGATCGAATCAAATTGTTTACAATAATTCTACACGTAAAAAATACTAATTTACTTTAAAAGCGAACCTCCAATTTGAAGACGTATCTACAATAACCTAAAATTATTAACCTAACCCATGTAAATAATTTACACCTTAATGTCTCAAAGTACTCATTTATTAGATTCAGTCGTTTGTCTTCTTTCCCAGCTCGATATCCGTTGAAGCGCGTGTTATAATTAACAAATTTAGGCTTAATTTTTGATCCTAAATTGTCTTTTAATTTTGTGAATCGCGGTCTTCGCCTAACTTCTTATTCTGAAGACTTGTATTTGGCATCCTAATAAACTAATCAATAGTGAAATTATTTCTTTTTATTTACTACATACTCTAGATTTTTTAAAGTGTTTTATTATAAGACTAATTTAATGGGTAATGAGTAGATATAAGTAGCAGTACAAATATAATGTGTAAGAGTTGTCAGATTGAAAGTACTTTTCAATATACCCCTTAATTGAATATCTGGCAAATACGATCTTATGACAATTTTCATAATGACTCTTGCCGCCGAAATTCGCTAACTGCCCAGCAGACCCGACGCAGCCACCAATGGGTTAACCCATATAACTCATTCTCTTTCATTTTCATACTTATACTTAAGCGCCAGCCTTCGTGCTGGGAAATTAACCGTTGCATCTTGCGCTTTAAGCTTACATGTTAGGTTCTATGCTTGTTACTAAGCGGCGGACAGAACAGTTTGGTTACAGCCGCGAGTAAGGGCAATTAATTTATAGTGGCTCACATACTACGGCTCGCTTATGACCACGACGACTCGCATACTACGGCTTGCTTATGACCACGACGACTCGCATACGGTACACACACCATACACACACCCACTTAGCATACCGATAGAATAAGAAATACACGTGGAAGAAATAAATGAAGTATCACGTGAAAGTGAAGTGTTTTTTTGTGGGCCCGCTAAAACATCGAACCTCAGCGCCAAACTCAACAATGGCGATTAGTAATTGACTATCGTCAGATTAATAAAAAACTGTTGTCCGATAAATTTCCACTCCCTAGAATTGATGACATCTTGGATCAACTAGGTAGAGTAAATTATTTTTCATGCCTTGACCTAATGTCAGGTTTCATCAAATTGAACTCGAAGAAGAGTCACGAGACATTATATCCTTTTCCACATGTAATGGTTCATATCGCTTCACGCGATTACCATTGGATTTCAAAAAATAGCGCCAAACTCGTTCCAGAGAAAGATTACTATAGCATTCACTGGACTCGAACCTTCGCAAGCATTTCTTTATATGAATGACTTAATAGTCATAGATTGTTCGGAAAAACACATGCTCAATAACTAAACAGATGCTTTTGAGAAATGTAGGCAACACAACCTAAAGTTACATCCCGAAAAAAGTTAATTTTCTATGCATGAAGTAATCTTTATGTCCCAATAAATACGCAGATAAAGGAACCTTGCGTGATGACACAAAATATGACGTCATTCAAAATTATCCAGTCCCTCATGATGCGGACAGCGCTAGAAGATTCATTGCATTTTTCAATTATTACCGAAGATTTGTTAAAAATTTCGCCGAGTATTCTCGTCACATAACAGGATTATGTAAGAAAAATGTAAAATTTGAATGCACAAGTGATTGTCAAAACGCGTTCCAACATCTAAAATCAGCATTAATGAATACAACTTTGTTACAGTACCCCGATTTGAGCAAAGAGTTTTGTATAATCACAGATGCAAGTAAAAAATGGACGCAAAATAAAAATGGACTACAGCTCTCAGTTGCATACGCATCTAGATCCTTTACAAAAAGTGAGGGTAACAAGAGTACAACAGAACAAGAACTAGCAGCAATTCATTGGACAATTACTTATTTCAGACCATACATTTATGTAGGGTACGATGGAGAGTTACAGAGGTTGAACAGCAGCAAGCGGAGAGATGATCACGAACAGACTAGAATATTGTAACTTTCTCAGTCTCCAAAATTTTGCCGCGAATTTGCTGAGTGACGCTGATGAGAGGGACGGCAGTACAAACAAAGCGTTCTAGAATACCAATAGTGAGAGTGACGCAACCATACTACACCATATCGAAAGCAACGGAGGCAGTTCAGTTCTTCAGGAGCAGTATGCTGTGTATGAGCGCGTTGCCGAAAGATCGGCGAATTCTTTTTTGGCCAACGAGACGAATCAGAAGAGATCGCCTTATGTCCCAAATAAGCACTGCTTTAATTGTGGATCCTTGGCATTTTCGTAAAGTTTGCGATGCTGCAACGAAATGCTTTTGGTGCAATAAAGAGGGACATATAGCGAAAAATTGTCCTGGCTTAGCTTCAGACATTAATGTTGTTCGTGCCGCAACACGTATGAAGAGGATAGCTATCAACGGAGTCGATGTGGAGTGCTTAGTGGAAACGGGAGCCGATGCATCCCTTGTGACAAAGACGGTATTTAACAATATTCCAGGCGTCATGATCAGGAGACGACTTCGCACAAATTTGTGGTTATTGCGGATACAGACATTCCGTTTGGCAATTGCTGACGAAATCGATGTGGAAAAGCAGATCAATGAATGGTTAGCAGCCGGAATCATACGTCCGTCTTCATCGAACTATGCTAGTCGCCTGGTACTACTAAACAAGAAGGATGGTACGCGACGTATCTGCGTTGATTTTCGTAAGCTGTAGCAAAAAAGTAGCAAAAGCTATATTTGAAGATTTTATTCTGCAGTGCGGTCGAATGAAGACGTTCATTACGGACATGGGAACAGAATATTAAAATTCGATAATTGAAGATTTAATCAAAAATCTGAAAATTAAAAACATAACTTCTACTGCACATCATCACCAAACTATAGGCACTGTGGAGCGATGACACCCAACACTTAATGAGTTCTTACGTTTATACATTTCAGTTGACAAAACTGACTGAGTAGTGTAATGAAACAAAAATCGATCGCAACATAAAGTAAAGAAAAAATTTGCGTAAGTAGTGTAGTTTAAGATAAAAGAAGAAAAGAAATAAATTTTAAGACCAAGCCTCAATTTCTATGAGCCACCAGAAAAGCTTCCTTGATGCAAACTGAAAATCTTTGTCTCTGATCGATAGGGATGTATCAAATCTTTTATTTTCAACAGTTAAGCTTTTTGATTGTATTGACTTATTATTTGCTCTTCTCAGTATGTAGTAAAGGATAGGTATGCCGTTACTGTCTTGTATAAATCCTCTTTTATCCAGAAGTAGGAATGATGATGATAGCGGCAGATGTGCCTTCTAATTGGATTCATGATTTTATTATCAATCCTTATTATACTTGCAGCGTTAAATAGTTTATTGTTGGAATAAAAGCTTATCCAGTTAATGGCTGGAGTTCTATATAATGAGCTCTCTCTTTCAAACATTCTGATTCTTTCAATGTATTATGGTGAAATTAAGTACCATATTGGGCAACCGTACGTTATTATGGGCCTGATGACAACTTTATATAGGAAGACTTTCACTTTTTTATTGAGCATTTTGGAGCTAAATGCCTTTCTGTACGGCTGATATGAGTTCATAGCCTTGGAGAGTTGTAGATTGATGTGATCATTACTCCCAAGTATTTCACCCTAGCGAGAGAAATGGGTTCGTTGGACATGGTAGAGGCAACTTGGAATCTTTTCCAATTTTTGCTGACATTATGATTGCATTTGATAATTGGAGGTCGGAAAAGAATACTTTCGCATTTACTAATATTTATTTTAAGATGCCAGTTTAGTGTAAATTCTTCTAGTGTATTCAAGCTTTTTTGTAGGTTTTTGTTAATATTGGCTATTGTTTTGTCTGCATTGTAGATAACAATATCATCAGCATAGGCTATATTATTTTCAATTTTTTTCAAGTTAATCGTGTTTAAAGATAGTAAATTACGTAGGTGCATTTACGGTGCCCTGCTGCAAACCATTGATTGCTTTAAACTGTGAGCTACTAGTTGTGCCATTTAAACGAACCACAAACTTCCGAAATGAGATCATATTGTATATGACATTAGAAGGTGTAAAGGGAATTTGAAGCTCATTAATTTTGCAATTAGTCCTTTAATCCAACCGTGTCAAATGCTTTTTCAAGATCGACAAAACAAGCGCCAACAACATGCATTTTGTTCCAATTCCAGTTGATTTCTGCATACAATTTTGTTTTTGGCACAAATTAGATGTATGTTTAAATTAACTAGTATCTCAAATACTTTGCTTATATTAGGGAGTAAACTAATAGGTCGTAGGTTATTTATTTCGTTTTTGTCTATCTTTTTTTTTGGTATAACAGTGGTTATACCTGCTAGTGAGCAGTTCTCCAAAATGGGGGGTAATATGCGTTATTTAACATGTTTTTAAAAATTGAACAATATTCAAGAAAGAGGACTTTCGGTATGTTTCAGAATTATGTTTGGGATTTTATCGATTCCTGATGAGGTTTTAGGTTTTAAATTAACGTATATTGCAATTCATTGCTTGTAATAAAATAGTTGTCAGTCTGGCTTTTTGTTAGGCAATTAGCACTTTCGATCTCGCTAAAGTTAATAATTGTAGATTGTAAGCTGTCAAATCTATTTTATATATCTAAAAATTGATTAAAACAGTACTCTACACTGCTATGGACAGATTTGGTCCCAGCACTCTGTTTTTCATAGTGGACCAATTCAAGAAAAGTGACCTATAAAGTTGAGAATGGCTTGTTCATTTTCCAGCACTAAATTGTTTGAAGCAGGGTCTTCGTAAAGGAAATCGGGGTGTGTATTGGCCTTTTGCAGGAGATTTCTGAAATCGATGGTATGGTTATGTGATCTAAAAGATGGCTCATACCTTCAAGAAAACATTTTTTAATTGTTGCAAATTTAAGTGGATCAGAAGGAGTTAAGTTAAGAAGCTGAGACTCCACCATCTTGTTGTAGTGCAATATTATGTTTTCAGTCATAAGTTTCTTAATAAGTTTTAACTTGGTTTTTGCTAAGAGTGAAACTACTTGTTCTAGTCTATTGTGTTTTTTTTTATAAGTGTTAAGACTTTGCTTTTTTCTTTTTGCAGTATTTTGATAACGCTATTTTTAGTGAGTATGTCTAGTGTACAAGAATACAGTATTTTGGCACACTTTTATTGATTGCCGTTGAAAGGATGTTTTCTAACGTGAGTAAGTGATAGTCTATTTCGGTATTAGATAAATTATAATGATTGGGAGTAGGTTTTTTTCTTTGAAACAAGGACGAACATTTATTCTTAAATGATACCCAGTTGGTTCTTTTAAAATCGCATTTAAAAATTGTCGTGATTCAGAAAGAAGGAAAAAATCGTCTCTACCCTGGCAAGATACATTTATTACAATTGCACGGTGGTCACTATCAAAGTCCAAGCATTCTAAACAGTTCACAGATTCATTAGTTTTGTGTACCATTAGGTTTTGATCTGACAGGCAAATATCTAAGAAGGAGCTTGAGCTTTCGAATGACGGTGTTTGGGAGGCATTTAAATAACAACGATATCTAATTTCGTTGCGACACAAGAAGTTTTGAAGAGAGTTACCCTTTGGATTGCAGCATGAATTGCCCCAGTTTGTATGTTTACATTTCATGTCACCAGCTATAATATAGTGATGGCTAGTGTTGTCAAGCTTAAATGTTTTAAATAAAATGTTAATTTCGTTTTGATGTGATCCGCTCTCATTTTTTGCAAGACGGTATACGGCAACCAGAAATATGCATTTATTAGACTGTAAATAAAGCTTTACCACACATGCCTCAATGTGGGAGAAAATGTTTAAGTTGTGATTATATAGTCATAGTCTCTGATATATTATACTATTTTTTATTAGTATTGCGACTCCTCCCCCTCTGGAACCGATGTCTCTATCTTTTCTTATTACTTCGTATCCGTTAATGTAGAATTCGTGCTTGCGATTGAGCTTGGTTTCATTCAACATAAGGATATCAGGCTTGTTTTCAATAATAAAGTGATTGAGCTTAATTCTTTTGGATGTACTGACTAGTGAATTTACATTAATTGAAATTATTTTTAAAGTATTTTTAATGTTCGTGAAGTGCCTGATAGTATTCATGATGAATCTACTAAATTACAAATAGTGTTCACCCGAGCGGTTTGAAATTCGAGTTGTTTTTGAAGATTTTGAATTTGTTTACTTAAAGCTAAAAGAGATTTTTGGATATTTATAAGAATTGAATCGCTTTGGAGGTCTAAATTTAGATTACCTATACTAGCTTCTTTGCATACATCGACGTATCTTAATTTAGGGTTAATTAGCTTAGTAGAATATTTTTGGGTTAATGGTGTTTGTCTTTTTTTATCCCTTATCCTCTGTTGGAGGCGAGGTGGCCACTCTTTTAAGGAAGGGGCAGGGTGCGTCGCCGTGATGGGCACCACATTTCACACATCGACTTTTTAATATTTTCTGCATTGGGCCCTGTACCCGCCGTTATAGTTGAGGTGTTTTTTGCAGCTTTGGATGTTGACGGTGATGGTATGGGCTCATCTGTTGAAGCTGTTGTTGTTTTTGTTGTCGTCACATCGCAGTTTTTGCTTTGTGCTTTTATTCTTTTATTCAGACTTGCTTGTAATTGCACATGCTGCGTAAAGCTTTCAAGCACTTTTTCACCACTTCCAAGTCATGCTCCGTATCCGCCGAGGATCAAAAACCCTCCTCACTGCTCTTCGCCGCTCACTGCTGTTCACCCGGTGGCGTGAACATACCGCCCCCCTTGCAACATGTTGCAATTGTCACTCTTGACATATATAGGATGGGGGACGGCAGCGTCCTGGAGCGTCTAGATTCCACTGGAGCCGGAGACGACCCATCCGAACACGGTGCTTTGGGCTGCGGGTGTAGCGCTATGACCGGGCACACAGCCTGGTTGGATGACCTCAAGATAGAGGTCCGCCCCGAGCACAACGGACACCGACGCCGGCCGATAAAAATTTGGGGTCGGTTAGGCACAGAGTGGATAGTTTTCCACGGACCGACGCCGACACTTGCCGGATGGGAGTGCGGATGAGCAGGTCCTTTTCTACACGGGAAATTATGTTCCGCCGGAAAGTAGGATCGGACCTCGATTCGACGACGGCTGTACACGTTTGGTCGACACCAACCTTGGTCACGGTCAGCCCCAGGGACCGGCACACGCATCTAGGAGGACGCGGGTCTCGAAGGACTTAGAGCCGTTCCCCAACCGAATGACTGCCATTGGCATGACGGTCGTCGTCCTGGCTTGGACCAATGAGGACAAGGTGGGGCGCCTACTGGGGAAGCGGTCGGAGGGTGATGGGGAACGGGGTTGTGGAGGTGGTACATCACGCCCGAGGGAGGGTGACTGGCTTCGAAGCCGGGCTAGGGAGCGTCGTCTTGGTGGTTAGTCGGCCATATGGAGCAGTGTGCGGTGGTTTTGCCCGCACCGTCGGGTCCCCGACAGACCCGGCATCGGTAAGAGTTCATCCCGTGCGGAGCACACCGATTGCTGCTACGGTGCGGCAAACGCGTGTGGGCCATGTCGCTGTGGAAAGACGATCTGAAGGACTGAAACGAAAGAAATTACGGAGCGGAAAGTGGATTAGTCGATTCAAGGGAACGAACAACATGCACGGAGACGAGGACATTCGGAAGTGGGAGTGATTATGGCTTTTTAGGCTCAGGACCCCTGTTGTCTTGCAACAGGATGAGCTTCGCAATGGGTCTTCGGATGGACCCATGCGCTGTTTTGACATTAGCCACTCGGACGAGACCGTCAGCCCTGGGAAGAGTGCGCTCAATTCGTCCTAAGCGCCACTCGTTGGAGGGGACGAGGTGATTTCCACTTATTCCGTTTGTGGCGCTTCTTAAGATACTCGTTCTTCCAACGGCGACAGAAAGCCTGCTGGATTGCCTTCAGTCGCTGCCATCGGTTGATTAGCGACATAGGCTCGACTAGAATCTCCGGTTCCGCAATGGATAAGAGCGGTCCTCCAATAAGGAAGTGTCCCGGGCTCAATGCCAGCAGATCCTCTGGGTCCTCGCTCATGGGAGAAATTGGCCTGGAGTTTAGACACGCCTCGATTCTACACAGGAAAGTGGAAAGTTCCTCGAACGTGTACTTAACATTAGACGAGGACTTGTAAAATAGGGTCTTAAAACTTTTGACCCCTGCCTTCCACAGTCCTCCCATATGGGGGGCGCTCGGCGGAATGAACTGCCAGATAAAATATGCTGGGAAATGCCTTCATTGTGTTAAGCTTGGTGGCGTCCAGGAAATCTTTTTCGAGCGCCTTCGAGGCCCCTGCGAAGGGTTTGCCATTGTCGGAGTAAATGCGCTGTGGGCATTGTCTCCGTGCGACAATCCGAGAGGACGCTGCGAGAAATCGTTCAGTGGTGAGGTCGGAGGTAGCCTCGAGATGGATTGCCTTAACCCTTGGCAGCCATAACCCTTCGTAATAAGACACGCACGCCCGGTGTAATTCTTGATCTCGAAAGGCCCTGCGAAGTCAATGGCCGCGTGTGTGAAGGGCCTGGATTACGTGATGCGCTCTCGAGGGAGATCACCCATCATTTGAGTCTGTAGTCGTCGACGATGAACGATGCGGACTTTACACCCCTTGATGTGGGACTTCACCAAATTCTTGATCCGTGGAATCCCGAATTTGGTTCGCAAATACCGCACCATCAGTTGATTGACGCCATGCAACGTGATGCGGTGGGCGAATTCGACGAGCAGGCGCGTAAAATGGGTATTGTAGGGGAGGAGAATAGTATTTCATAATACTGGAGGGATTCAGCCTCCCGGAGTCGTCCGCAGGAGCGGAGTATCCCAGCGTCGGGAATACATCTCGGAGATACGGGCCCTTGGCGAAGGGTGACCTATGTTGGTTGAGAAATGGGTTCAAATTGAGTAGCGTGCTGGATGAAGGAAGCATCACGCTTCCACCCTTCGCCAAGGGCCCGTATCTCCGAGATGTATTCCCGACGCTGGGAGATCCGAATCAAGGCGCGCTCGGCGGAGAGCAATTCGTCATTGGTGAGGTGGGCCGTGGAAGGCGTCGAAATCCTTTTGGCGGCGAAGCGTAGGATGTATGCGGTGACTCGTAATGCCCTACCATAGTCCGAGGACCGTCCGCTAACGTCATCGAGTAGAGCGGTCGCGGTGGTGTGGCACTGGACTCGTTGCTCCAGCTGGGTGTCTGGTAGTTCACTATTGAGAGTTGGCCAGTACTCGGGATCCCGCTGGAGTCAGTCCGGCCCATGTCACCAGAGGCTACTGGCCGATAGCTCCACGGCGGAGACTCCACGGCTTGCCAAATCAGCGGGGTTGTCCTCGGAACGCACATGTGACCAGCTTTGGGCACTGGTGCTTTTGGAGATGCTGGATACTCGATTGGCCACGAAGGTGGACCAACTACACGGGGGTTTATTAAGCCAAGCCAACGCAATGGTGGAGTCGGTCCAAAACTGGGAGGTTGCAGGTTGGATTCGAAGTTCAGGAACGATCGACGCCCAGAGATCGGCTAGCAAAACCGCTCCGCACAACTCCAGCCGAGGCAGCGAGACTGTTTTGACCGGGGCTACACGGGTCTTAGCTGTTAATAAAGGGACGCTTACTTGATCGCGATACCGAACTCCCACATATAGGGCTGTGGGAGCTTCGTACGCTTTCTGTGAAGCGTCACAGAAGCCATGAAGCTCCCACGAGAGGGTATCGCTGGTATTTAGCCAACGGGGGATGCGGAGTTGACTGAGGCATGGAATTCGTGCCATTGCTGCAGCAGGAGAGGCGGCAGGAGAAGCTGCAGGAGAGGCGGCAGAGCGTCATCCCAGCCCAGTTCGGGCTAGCCAGCCAGCGAGGTCGAAGAGTTTAGCGATATGGGACAGAACCCGCCTCTTGGAGATCGACTCCTTCAATGGTGGGTCCGCTTTGGTGAAGAAGACGTCCTTGGTGGATTCCCAATGTTTTCGCAGTGCTCGCGTCTTCCAGCTCGAGAAAGTCCTTTCGCAGCAGGTGCTCTCTTGGGATGGCCTGAAGTACTTCCTTCTATCTTAATCGGGCGGCCCGCAGATTGAAGGGCAGCTTGAAGCTCTCGTATGGCGAGAGGGGCGTCATCTTCAGTATGAGCGCCGGCAAGGACATCATCAACATACATGTAGTTCCGAAGGATTTCGCTCGCCTGAGAGTACATCGATTGCCCATCTTGTGCCAATTGTAAAAGGACTCGGATCGCCAAGAATGGCGGGCAGTTAACCCCAAACGTGACAGTTTGTAGCTCATAATCATGAATACTGCCGCAACGATCTCGGTAGAGGATCCGCTGAAAAGGGGTATGCCTGGGGTCGACTCGGATTTGTCGATATATCTGCGTTATGTCGGCGTTGAAAACGAACTGAAAGAACCATTTTAGAACCTGAAGCGTGAGATCGGCCTGAAGAGTAGGCCCGGTGTGCAATACATCGTTAAGGCTGACGCCATGTGTGGAGGGGCTCGACGCATTAAATACCACACGCACCTTGGTGGTGGTGCTGTCGCGCTTAAACACCGGTTGAAGGGGGAGATAGAAGTTTTTACCATCCTGAGGCGGCGTGACTCTCGAATTATGGCATCGTACTGCGTTTTTAGGACGGGAGGCCTTGAGAAGGCGTGGTCTTGAATGACCCAAGTCGACGCTAGTCGGACTTTTGAACGGTAGGGACACAACATATCATCCGTCCATCCCTCTTCGGGTGGTCTCCTGGAAATTCCGCTCGCAGAATACGTCATCGTCCTTTTTCGGCTCTGCGGGAAGGTCTTTCACCTCCCAAAACTTGGTGAGGATTACATCAAGTTTTGCTTCCGAACTGACTCGCGTCTGTGCAGCGAAACACCGGAGGATCAGGCTTAATAGCTCCACACAGAACCCAGCCAAAGATGGTTGCTAACCCGACGAAATC
This sequence comes from Drosophila willistoni, assembly GCF_018902025.1. Classification (NCBI taxonomy): domain Eukaryota; kingdom Metazoa; phylum Arthropoda; class Insecta; order Diptera; family Drosophilidae; genus Drosophila; species Drosophila willistoni. The sequence continues at coordinate 1,985,564 of NW_025814459.1, read as the reverse complement.
ACCAATATCCTTTTTGATCCGCTCTCCTCATATCAATAGGCGCGGGCTTGTTGTAGTACGGGTCAGCCAGGGGGCGATCGAGGCACAACGTCGGAACCGTGTTAAGGAATGGAGTCGTTGGAATGGCCCCCGACAACTTGGATACGACCAGGGCGGAGACCTCAATCTTGTTCAGTCTGTCACACGGAGGAGTCACCATCAGCAGACACACCTTGTCGGCGCATCCTCCATCACTCTGGCCCATGTCAGTAACCGCGGCGTCTACTGGATAAAAGGAGGACTGGACCATGTTGAAGACACGCTCGGATAGAAAAATTGAATCGGTCCCCGAGTCGATCAACGCACGAATGTGGTGCTCCACACCGCGATGGTGCAGAGTGACAATCGCAGTGCCTAAAAGGCCTCTGCCTGGGATAGATGTAAAATAACTTTAAGCATTTGTAAGCTGGTTTCTCGTGGACGGACGCTCTGTGGAGCTGAATGGTGGGACTTCCGCAGCGGACGGCGAGGACACGGATATATCACTAGGATGCAACATAGTATGATGACGTTCCTTGCATGTATGACAATTATGCGCACTGGAGCAGCCCTTCACTTGATGACCGCGAGCAAAACAGTTCAAACAGAGTCCCTGCTGTCTAATGGTTTCCGAATGCCTCTGAACAGGCATGTCAAGGAAACTTGGGCAAAGCCGTATTGGGTGATTCTGATGGCAAAGCTTGCAAGACGCATGTTTGAAAAAACCTTTCGCGGGAAACGCTTCGTCGCAGAGGATTTGCAGGGGCCAATGGGGGTGGCCTGGACACTTGGGGCCGACTTATGTTTATCGGTGGCATCCAGGACACGATACCGATCGCTGAGAAATTGGTTCAAATCGTACCAAGTGGAGACGACAGTCTTATTTGGCACTGATTGTTCCCACAAGAGGATTGTGGCCTTCTGCAATTTGCTAGTGCATATGGCGATGAGTAAGACATCCCAATTCTCAGTACTAACACCCGAACGCTCAAGAGCGGTTAGACACCCTTAAAACGCAGTCTGCAGCTCTCGCAAGGCTTTGTCCGACTCTTGTGGCACCACGGGAATCTGAAGGAGTTGCCTGGCTTGAGTCATGACAAGCAGACGGCTATTTTAGTACCGTGCGGTGAGGTTCTCCCACGAGGCCTGGAAACCCTCAGTCAGTGCGGACTTAGACACGATGATTGTCGCTTCCCCTCGCGTCTTGGCGTTCAAGTGATAGAGCTTCTCCACTTGTGACAAGTACGGATTGGCGATATAAATGGCAGCGAACAAATCGCGGAAAGTGGGCCATGCTAGGCTGTCGCCATCAAAGGAATTCTATGGCCCGGAGGCCCCGAAGTCACAATCACGTGCGGGATCTGAGCCTGGATTGAAAGCTTGGACCGGCTTTTATGTTCACTCGAGCCTTTCTCCGGAGTTTCAGAGGGAGACGAGAGACTGTTAGACTTCGGCGAAGTGTTGGACGGCTCCGTGGACATACTCAGGGCACGACCTTACCGACGAAGTTGGAGTTTGCGCGCCCTTTGGTTTTGGAAAAACAACAAAAAAAAAAGAGAAGTGGACTTTATGAGGGCGCAAGAATTTTCTCACTGTGCACCGCAGGATTGCGGGAGTATTATCTCGCGCGTGGCTCGGAAAATTAGCCCTTTTAGTGAAGGTATATGCGGAACAATATGCGAACGCACGAATGCGGATCGAAAATTACACGTAGGCAAAGCGGATTGATTACAAAACAAATTTAGATGGAATTGTAAGTATCGATGGGAGTACGTATAAAACAAAACCCGGATCAAATATATAAATAAGGATATATTGGGCAGAGAATATAAATTTTTATATAAATCTGGATGGAAATGGATATATATATATATGAGCACAATAATGGCTGAAAAAATTATAATTATATATGTATGTATTTATAAAAATGGACGGGTATATATGTATATATATATATATGGGCACAATAAAGGCTGGCGAAAAATAATATATGTATGTGTTTATAAATATGGGCGGATATATATATATATAGATGGGCACAATAATTGCTGGATAAAATTATATATGTATGTATTTATAAATATGGGCGGATATATATATGTGCGCAAAATAAAAAAGAATATATAATTATATATATAATTTATAAATATGGACGGATATATATATATACATGGGCACGATAATGGCTGGAAAAAATATATATGTATGTATTTATAAATATGGACGGATATGTGCGCAAAATAATGGCCGGAAAAGAATTATATATAATTTATAAATATGGACGGATATATATACATACATATATGGGCACGATAATCGCTGGAAAAAATATATATGTATGTATTTATAAATATGGGCGGATATATATATGTGGGCAAAATAATGGCCGGAAAAATTATATATATAATTTATAAATGTGGATGGATATATATGTGGACAAAATAATGGCCGGAAGAAATTATATATTTATTTATTTACAAATATGGACGGATATATATTTGGGCGAAATAAAGGAATCGGAAATAATGTAATTTGAATTTGGCGCACTGTAGCCGCCTATCGATATCACGACTCGACTCACGTGTCACCACTACTCCGAAACAGCTGCCGGCCAATGTTCATATATGTATGTATTTGTTTTGGTTGATTAATTGTGTTATAATAATTTTTTTGTGGTTGTGCGGAAAACCAACAAAAAACGGACGCCTTTCATACACCGCGAGTGTTGTGCGCGAAAAAAAAGCAGCCGAATGTGTGATCAAAAACTGACGAACCGATCAGTGCCTATGGGCAAATGTCTTCATATATGCGCATGTGTATGTACACAGGTACGTATATATGTATGTATGCACGCGCGTTATTCAAAAAACGTAAATTTGTTATTTAGTTAACTCGATCGGATGATAGGAAATTCAATGTCCCATAAATGTGCGACACCGAAATGGATTATGTGTATGTGGATATGTGCGTGCATCAATATATGACGATGTATGTATGTAAGTAGGTGCACCGATTTGCGGATACGCGCGTGAGGAAATTAATTGGGCAATTGAAATAATTCGAACACACAAGAAATCGAGGTGAACACTTTAATTACTATTTTTTGTTTTTTTTTTACTATAACACTAATAATTTTTTTTGTCTTTTAAACTTTTCCGCGGACTTGGCAAACAGCTGTGGAAAATAAATGTACATGTGGGTGTAAACGAGTTTTACATATGTATGGTAGATGGAGAAAATAAAAGTGGAATTGGACAAGTGAGGAAAAATGCGTGGTCGTGGAATGGGAAAAAAAAAGTTGGACAAGCACACTAAGCATCGGGAACAGGTCAGTACTTACAAGTATATAAAAGTGTGTATGTCGCTATGAAAGGAAGAGCGGGAAACCTCACACTTTTATTATTATGTAGGCGCAAATGAAATGTGAATAAAGAAATGTTGTACTTATCAGGAATTCCGCTGATGCAAGCTGGAGGAGCGCAAGCATATCCGGCTCGAAGGACCAGTGTTCGTGGAGGGGCGGAACGATATGTGGAGTACAACTTTGGCGGGTGCCAATTTTTTCTGCGTCTGGTGAGTGCGGAATGAAATTAAAACGCGCGAGAACTTCGTTTAAAATTAATGCTGATTATTTTATTTCACAAGAAATCCCGACACACACGAAATAGTTCGGGTTGAAAGGTTACGATATCGAAAAATAAGAGCGCAAGGAAAAAGAACGGCTGTTCGGATTAAAAACTCGTACGTAATTGAATATGGCGATGCCCATCAGAAAAACTAGTCATGCCCCTCAGACCGTAGCCGCCGAGGATCAAAAAACCTTCCTCACTCCTCTTTGCTCTTCGCCGCTCACTGCTGTTCACCTGGTGGCGTGAAAAGAGTAAAACATACGGGCTACACAATAAATGTGTAACGAAAAGAGCCTTAAGCTATGCTAATGATCTTGATAAGATCTAAAACACAAATGCAACAATTGTTATAAAAGTACATTGTATGAAATGATTCCAAAAAAAAAAAAAAATTGTTTAATATTCCCAATACCAATACATGTTCATATGAAAAAAAATTTCCGAGTACGTTAATGACTACACTTGACAAAATAGTAGATAGGAATCCCAATATAGTATCCGATTTTATGGAGGATTTCAGAAGCGAGCAAAGTAACTCACCACAAAGCTTGATAAAAGTGGTCCAAATTGGGTCAGCTTACCTTGATATAACGGGAGAAGATTTCCCAGTCAAAGGAAGCTCTAGGGTACAGATGGGTTTCATTCTTGCAGTTCCATATGTATGCTGTACTCAAGCGCAGCAGGTACACTTTGCTTCTACTGTAATGACCGGGTTCCACTTTGGGGGGACGCTTGCGTCAAAGTGCTTGGTCAGCGTTCACACGCTGGCTTGGCCCTAGCTCATGTTACGCCTGTGCATTGCTGCTCATATGAATATATGTATGTGCATATATAAATGTACATACATATATGAACATGTTTAGCTGTATATTTATGTATGTTTATGTGAATATATCCCTTCAGTATCGGTCGCCGCAAATTCCTCTGAAAATGCGAAGCGATTTCTTATATGTCGCCTCGGACATTCAGGGGACATGCCATACAAATTTGCGGCGACATTTAGCATGTGTGTCCTAGCGTCTCGGACATTCTCTCGAATTTTCGGCGACATGTCGCCGGAAATTCCGCTGAAGACGAAGAATGTTCAACGGAACTTGCGGCGACATTTCGCCGAAATGTCCCAGCAAAATAGTGGTTGTTTTTTCAATAGAATTAGCGGCGACTTGTCGACGCAATGTCCCAGTGAAATTATAGCTCGGATTTAAAATCGAATTTGCGGCAACATTGTCTCCACATTTTCCCAAAAATGAATAAAAACTTGATTTGATGTGGTTTTTAACATGCATTAGTTTTTATTTAATAGCATATTTATTTTAATTTCATTATTTCTATTCTTTAACATATTAAATTAAATTTAAATACATATTTATATTTACATTTTCTTACGTTTTTGATAGTTTTGCTTAATTTACGTGTCTTTGGCTTGTACCAAACAATTTCTTAGCACGTCGGCTCATCCGGAATCGAATTTTGGATGGATTCTGAAAAAGACAAAATTGATTAGGGAATGAAAACTTCATAATATTTTAATAACACTTACTTTTATTACTGTATACACTGAATTTGAAAAAATTCAACAGTTCCTGCCACTACGAAATTCAATCGCGAATTAACAAAGCAACAAAAAGTACAAAGCGACGCGCGCAGGAGTTGGAAAAAACAATAACAACAATGCACTGACGAACGAAGTGAAGTGGCGTAGACAAAAATCATCATGCCTTACTTCTTCCAATTTTTTTTTTCAAATGAGAAATATATATATATGTATGTACAATGACGACATTAGCTCGTTCGGGTGCCTTCGGCTAACCTCAGCATGAAATACGCTGGCAGAATTTTTTTCTGCCGACGTCAGTGGCTCGGAATTTGCGGCCATTTTGTCCCCGGCGACTTTTGGTACTGAAGGGATATTAATGTATACACATAAACATATTCAAGTGCACACTTATGTTTTATTGCGTACATATTTGATTGTTTATACTTGCAACAAAGTGTTACAAGTTGAGCAACACAAAGGTGTTGAATGATTTTTGGTATGGATATACTACACTACATAATGAATGAAGCCCAACAACAATAACATTTTTTTTTTTTTATCCAAGTGTATAAGGGTAACTACATAATGAACAATATGAGCGAGATAGAAATAAAATATCTCGAAAAATACATACCTTTCCTTGATATCCTGATACACTCAGGACCAGTAAATAAATTAAGTAAGTAAGTCGTCTCGCCGTCTTAGGTATATCATATACCAGTAAAGCAGATATTTCAAATTTATTAAACAAATGCATTTTCACATGCTTTTTACAAGCATATCTTAGTATCTCGCTTACTCAAGCATATGAGCACACTAGCGCCGCCACCAGCCAACGGCCATCTCCGGCCTTATGGAAAAACGATTATTTGCATAACTTGACTGTTTTTTGTCCGGTTTTGATCAAATTTGGTATTTTGCTGGATATTAGTATCAAATTTAAGTGTACCAAATTTGATTGCATAAGGTACAAAATACGGGAGATAATCGAGTTTTTTCAAGTTATGGGGGCGGTAAGAGGCGTGGCAAAATGTTTACGCAAACAAAATGTGCGTGTTTACTAAGCAAGTATACATACCAAATATGGTTTCTCCAGCTAGAATAGTTTTTGAGATAAACGTTTTTTTAAATTGCAGTGGCCGAAAAGGGGCGTGGCAAATTTGAAATAAACTTGATCACTTTACATACTACACGAGTCTACATACCAAATTTGGTGCCTCTCGCTGTTAGAGTCTCCGAGATCTAGGTGTTCATACGGACAGACGGACAAAGCTAGATCGACTCGGCTGTTCATGCTGATCAAGAATATATATACTTTATGGGGTCGGAAAAGCTTCCTTCTGCCTGTCTTACATACATTTTGCCTGCCTTACATACATTTTGGCGACTTTAATATACCATATCACCCTATGGGTGTATGGTAGAGCTGCAAAACCATCGATGGTTGGTCCATCGATATTTTCAAGCTAGATGGAATAAACCATCGATAGTATCGATGGTTCCATCGAAATTTCTTTTAAGTAATAACAACTTGTTCAAAAACAAACGCTGTATATTTTTTCAATATAATATATTGGCTTCGTGCCATTTTAATAAATCACAAAGATATGTTACTTAAAATTATAAGGCAATTCATTTCATTTCATCTTAAGACTATTAAACAAATGAGTATCTTGAATGTTCAGTCATTTCATACATAAAAATAAAAACTTAAAACTCTTAGAACTAAATAAAATAACAAAAAAAGAAAAATAAAATTACGTAACACTTCAACTTAAAAAAACAAAAATATTCGAGATTTATTCCAAAATCCATTGGTTCTGCTTCAAGGCTAGAAGCATATTCACAGCTTTTGGCTTTAGACTGCTTCTTTTTTGGCTGACGATTTCTCCAGCCTTACTAAAAACCCGCTCAGACTCCACTGAACTACCTGGAATGCACAATATTTTCTTGGCACATTTGGCCAGTTGGCCAAATTGTATTTCATTAATCTGCAAGAAAGTTAATTAGAAATATATTGAGATAATGTTTTTCACTTACCTTCCAGTAGTCCAATGGGTCAACGTCTTGGGTTGCGTTGTTTTGCTCCAAGTATTGCCTCATTGTAACAATAGAATCCAATCTGGTCGTCTTTTGTTTTTCAGCTATTTTCTTGGTCACAAATTTGAAAAGATTGTCCTTTTCAGCATATGTTGGCGGTTCCTCGTTTGGAGATCGATTTTCCAAATTTTTGTTTAAGTAGGTGATTTCATTTTCGAGTGCGATTGCCGCTTGCTGGGCGTTATGCTGACTCCTAAAACCTTCTTTTTTAAAACGAGGGTCGAGCATTGTTGCCAAGCGTGGAATTAATCTGGACTCATATATAGAAAGTCGTGAGTTAATTCGACTAGATAAAAATGTGATTATTTCGCATCCGACAGTAGACTTCACTTTTGGCTGAAGCTCTACTTTTACATTTTTCAAAGTAGTCCCATACCTGAGAGCTGCATTTTTTTCGCTTGCAAGGCAACTCGTCTGGATGCGGAACCACAGCGGACGACGAGGCAGATATTGATGGTGAGGCAGCTAATATCGATGAGGCAGCTGAAGATGTTGAGGCAGCTGATGATGCACTTTTATCTAAAATACAAAAACAATTATGAACAAATAAGAAAAAATTAGCTTGGAAACACTTACTTGATGAAATCACAAACTTATCCATAATTTTTGAGGAACCGCCAACAAAGTTACACCTATTTTAGAAATCTGTGTACTAAATAGTTCAAAAGTGAATTAATATAGAATTAATTAGAATTAAAATCGAAAAACTTTAAATTTTATGTAAAAGTACTTACGCGTGGTTTTGTGTCTAGCCATGCAGTGAACTATCGATGGAGGAAAAAAACCATCGATCTATCGCTCAATTGAAAGTCCATCGATATTATCGATAGTACCATCGATGGTTTTGCAGCTCTAGTGTATGGTATAAAAAATACAAGGAAATAAAATATTGAATATTAAAAAACTACAAATTTAAAAGACATATTGTAGACCTTATGGAAATCCATAAAAATAGCATATAGCACACTTTTGATAAGGAGACCTAAAAATAGGGATGTGCCTGAATGGGTACATAATATTTTCAAAGCAGATATAGAAACTTTTGATATAGGAGACTCAGATGAGGATGTACAAGTGATGGAAGACTAAAAAAATGGGAAGAATTATTTCTTCGTATCCAAAACATAAACATAGAACAACATAAAGCTAAAAATAAGGAGCTATATGATAGAAAAATAAACAATATCGAATTAGAAATAGGAAATAAAGTTTTATTAAGATATGATACGGGCCATAAGTTAGAACCTAAGTATTTGGGCCCATATATAATAGAAGCAATAGAAGATAGGTATAACATTTTAATTAAAGATAAAAAGAATAAAAAACAAATAGTACATAAAGATAGGTTAAACATTTTTTTTCTAATCAGTTAACTTATTAAAATACAAAAAAATTTCCATATTTCATTACACTATATAAAATTTACCATATATATCATTAAACGATCAAACTAAAAAAATGTAATAATAAATAAGTTTTTATAAAATAAAATTAGAAAATAACTCCATAGAATTACGTTATTTTTCTAAAGGAAGGGCATGTAGCATGTTCTTCACATTAATAATAATATAAACATTTTGTATCACTTTGTTACAATATTTATGTATACAACATTCAAGTGCCATGCCTCCATAGCATGGTGCTGGACATTACTGAGTCGGCAAATCTAACACGCGCATTATTTACAAGAAACATATAAGACAAACATTCGAGATATCACACTAGAAACGGAAACAAACGACTGAATGTCATAAAAGAGCACTTTGAGAATCCATCGAGATCTGATTGCAAGTACGGTTGGCTTTGCATTTGTGAGCTTTCCATGTTAAGAAATAATTCCACACGTGTTTTATTATTACTTGCAGCTGATCGACCAGGTCGATTTTAAAACGTTGCATGAAGAAGCAGGGTTTCGGAAAATTAAAAAGCCGAATCGATCACTGGGTCTTAAATCCGAATAAAAATTGCTTTGTGTCATATCACACAAAGTATACGAAGGGAGGGGTCGAAGGCATTCAGTTATAGAAGATTGTCATTTTCTGAGAAAGGAAAATTGCAGGCGATGTTAGACCGTTACTTGGAGAAGAAGATCATTTGCCCTAGTGAGTTGGATTATGCAACACCCATTGTGTTGTGCATTGACTTTAGTAGATTGAACAAAGTTTTGGTTAAAGATAACTACCTTATACCTCTAATAGACGATTTATTAGACAAGCTTGGCGACAAACTATTTTTTTCTAAATTGGATGTAAAAGGTGACTATTTTCACGTGTTCATGGAGGAAAACTCAGTTAAATATACATCTTTCGTCACTACATTAGGCCAGTTTGAGTTCCTTAGGATGCCAATGGGTCTGAAAAACTCCTCATCAGTGTTTCATGGATTTGTGAACAAAATTTACAGATATGATTAGAGATAGTAAGACGATATCATGGTAGCCAGTAGAAAGAAGTTTTCAGAAGGATAATCAGAAACAAGCTGGAATTGCGTATAGATAAGTGTGAGTTCTTTCAGTCAAGCATTAAATACTTGATATTTCTCATATTGGAAGAAGGTATTAGAGCCAATGACAAGGGCGTAAAGGCGGTTAAGAACTTTCCCATACCAATAAATGTACACAGAGTAAGAAGATTCTTGGGATTGGCTTCTCATTTTCGTTGGCTTATTAGAAACTTTTCGTTAATTGCAAAACCACTCTATGACCTATTGAAGAAAGATAGGGTGTTTAAATTTGGAAAGGAAGAGCTGGATTGTTTTTGTTGCTCAAAGATTACTTAGTAGAATCGCCGGTGTTGGCAATATATAACCGCAAAGGCGAAGTAGAGTTGCATTGTGATGCAAGCGCGCAAGAAGACACAAAACCGCACCCTGTGTTTTATTTCTCAAAACGGACGTCTGATGTAAAATCAAGGTACGACAGTTTCGAATTAGAGACCTTGGCAATAGTATATGCAGTCCGCAGGTTCAGAGTGTATTTACAGGGAAGATATTTAAAAGTACTTACAGATTGTAATTCGCTGACTCTCACTCTCAATCGAATTGAATTAAACCCAGAATTGCGAGAATGGCTCTTGAGCTATAGAATTATGATTATGAAGTAGTGCACAGGGCAGGCAAACAGATGCAACATGTAGATGCGCTTAGTAGATGTACGAACATACTTGTTGTAGATACAAATAGTTTTGAAGACAATCTTGTTATATGCCAGAAAAGGGACGAAAAGTTGCAGGAAGTGAAAAGAAAGTTGGAATTTGCTGAGGATAAGTTATTTGAAATGAGAAACGGAATAATTTTTCAATCCTTTCAATCCTTTTCAAGTATCATAACGAACTAGGTCATATCGGCAGAGATAAGGTAATGGATGCCATTTCGAAAGCGTATTGGTTTCCTAACATAAAGGAGAAAGTTGTGAAACACATTAGCAATTGCTTAAAGTGTGTTGCGTATTCGCCGAAATCTGGAAAAAGGGAAGGAATATTGCACAGTATTTCTAAAGGGAATCGACCCTTTGAACTAATTCAAATTGATCATTGTGGTCTTGTAGCATCAGCCAGAAGCAAAAAGCACTTGTTTGTTATTGTTGATGGTTTTACGAAATTCGTCAGACTATATCCAACAAAGACGACAAATACTAAAGAAGCGGTGCTAGCTCTTAACGACTATTTTAGGGCCTACAGTCGACCCTTTTCCATAGTATCGGATAGAGGAAGCTGTTTTACGTCATCAGAGTTCGAGATGTTTGTAACGCAGCTTAACGTTAAGCACAATAAGATTACCACAGGGTCCCCTCAAGCTAATGGCCAAATTGAGAGAGTAAATCGTACCCTGGGACCTATGCTTGCTAAATTATCGGAAAGATATTAGGATTTGATAGTTGAGAATGTTGAACATTGTTTGAATAACACACTTCATAGGAGTATCAAGCAGTTACCGAGCAAAATGCTCTTTGGAGTAGAGCAAAAAGGCAAAGTCGGAGATGAGTTAAGAGAAGGACTAGAGCAGTTAGGAATAGTGCATGATCCAAGAAATTTGGATACAATTAGAAAGGATGGGGAAATACATCAGAAGCAAAACCAGAAGTGCAATGACCAGCAGTATAATAGCAAAAGGGTATCACCCACATTTTGTTTTTGTGTTTATCACTTGAACTTTTTACGCTTTAGTTGTAAAGGTGCAGGTTACACAGGCAGAATCAAGGAGTCTATTGCTAAAGGTGGTGGCTTAAAATATGGATGTGATGCCTGCCGCGAGGTCGAGAATGAGATGCGCTCATTTATGAGGCGGACTAGACATAGTTTTGACACTTTGCGTGCAGGTTTTAACAAACTTCAAGCGGAGTTTACTGCGGTGGAGACTCAGTTCAGAAGCTTATCGCTTATGAATGAGTCTCCAAAACGTAAAAGAGCCAGTCCTTGGGGGTGTTTCTGTATCTGTAGATCCGCCAGCGTCTCTTATCGTCCCCGACCGGTCTCATGCACCGTCCACTCCCAATGTACAGCAATTGATCTCGTTTAAGAGCTCGGTGGTGAATGCGATTAGTAAGGAATTATCGGTATCACTTGGGAATGATCTGTTAAAAACGATGCCACTAGTAGTATCCGCTGTGTCCGGGCAATTACCCATTCCAATGGAAATTGCCGATAGTTCTAAAAGTATCAAGTTGACTACTGCAGTGGGTGGCTCATAGTCTTAAGTGATTTTAACTTACCTGCATTTGTCATGGTCACCAACAGATGAATCTACCATGGTGCTGGTCTTATCTGTACAATTGTAGAGATATGAACTTAGCTGTTCGCTCCTTTTATGATACTCTCAATTCACTCTTTGATAATTGTGTGCCTCTTGGTAGGCAGGAGCGGATTAACAAACCTCCCTGGTTCTTTCGAGAGTTATCCAATTTAAAAAATGTGAAGACTCGATGTAATAAAACAATAGTCCTTTAGAAAGTCTAAATAATATGAATGATTTAAGCGTACTTATGGACCACAAATTAAATTTTCACACCCATATTTCTACCACGTTCGCAAAGGCCATGAGTGTTCTGGGTTTCATTAAAAGATGGTCAAAAGAATTTCACAACCCCTATACAACTAAAGTTCTTTTTACTTCGCTTGTCCGTCCTATTTAAGAGTATGGATCTTGCATTTGGTCACCTCAATATGAGTCGCACCAGATTAGACTTGAATCCGTTCAAAAACAGTTCCTGCTATTTACACTTCGTGGCTTAAGCTGGGATCTCAATATCAATTTGCCTTCGTATTCTAGTAGACTTTTTTTTGATTAACCTTTCTTCCTTAATTAACCGTAAAATTAAGCTTGGTGCTATTTTTATGCACAAGCTCCTAATTGGTGATATTTACTCACCTGAGCTGATAACTCAACCTTTAATCCTTAGTCGTTGTTCTTCTAGCTATGCCATGCATGAACTCTTTTCAGAAACATTCTCTAGGCGGCTCTTCATGTTTCTTGACATTCTTAGATAACTTGTCGAGACGAATATTTACTTCTTGTTTAAAATCAAAGGAGCCCAAGCAGATAGCTGTCCCTCCCTCCCGACCGACCATGAGGCGCTGCCGTACATTGGACGGCACTTTTGCGTTGATTTGCATTTACAAATAAAACGGAAAAACAATTAAAATATGATTAACTACAGCTAATTACGAGCTAAGTGTGCTAAAATAGAGGTTTTCACAAGAGAAAGAGAGGCTTCTGATCTGATTACGGGATACAGAAGATTGTAATCAGAACATAGGACTCGAAAAGGTTCGTGCAAAGAATAGTTAGACATACAGTGTTTTAAGGATAGAGGTATAAAACTTCTGGTAGGCCTACGAGATACAGATAGGTTTAACTGGTTCAGTAGCTCAGAAGAGTCTATTTCACCTATTAAAAGTTTGTGAATAAAGATAGCACCAAGTATTACTCTACAATTTATTAAAAAAGGAAGATTGATTAAAAAAAAAAGAGGGCGTCTAACGGCTAGACACGATAGAAGTGAAACCGTCCGTAAAACAAACTGAGAGAGAATGAGACGAAAGCAGCATTAGGAGCGGGATAATTATAGGTTCATTATAATATTGCTATAAAGGTCATATTTTTTATTTTCTTCATTTTATTATTATTATTCATCCTCAATGTTTTCAATTTCAACAAATGATACGAGTGGCTTATGATAGCTAAAATATGATACAAATGCTTTGGTTTCGATCAACATATTGTCAACATATCTTTGAAATACCGCGTCAATTGTTGTTTTTGATCGTGTTGTTGATTCAGTGCGATTGTTACACATTTTTAAACTGAATGTTGTATTGAGAAAGTCAATTAAAGGAACCGCTGTGTCCAATGCAAAATTTACGTTAAAATCGCCACTTAAAATCATTGGAACTTTATTGTAATCTTTTCTAAGTATCCGCGATACTCCTGGTGTATACTTTATTAAATTTTCATGAATGAATTCCGTGATGCTATTTATTGATTGATTCGGTGAAATATAAATTGCCTCCTTCTGTGCGTTACGAACATCTGACCAATTTTACAATACCCTCTGCAAGGGTATAAAAAGTAAATAAAAATGTATTACAAAAAAATATATAAATATATAAAAAGCATTATGAATAAAAAGCATTATAAAAAAAACATCGACCAAGCTGGGAGTCGAACCCCGGCCGCCCGATCGCCAAGCGAGCACACTAATAACAGAGCCACGTCGACACTTTTTAAATTGCCGTCGAGTTCTGTAGTTAAGCACGCATCTCATTTTCGCATTGTCGTTATGTCTCTTTTTAGAGACACGCGAGCACACTAACTACACAACTCGACGACAATTTACAAAGTGTCGACGTGGCTCTGTTGTTAGTGTGCTCGCTTGGCGATCGGGCGGCCGTGGTTCGACTCCCAGCTTGGTAAAAGTTTTTCGTAATGCTTTTTATTCATAATGCTTTTTATATATTTGCATCTCATTCTCTCGCAGCAAGCACACTAACTACAGAACTCGACGGCAATTTACAAAGTGTCGACGTGGCTCTGTTGTTAGTGTGCTCGCTTGGCGATCGGGCGGCCGGGGTTCCGACTCCCAGCTTGGTCGAAGTTTTTCATAATGCTTTTTATTTATTATTTATAATGCTTTTTATATATTTGCATCTCATTCTCTCGCAGGCTAAATACTATAAGATCTATATGTGTCTCTGTTTAGTGTCGCTTTTTCGTTTCATCGAGTCTGAAATCACTCCCAACGATTCTAAAGAAGTTTTCACTTCAAAAAGTCTACTGGAGTATGATGGCAAATTGACTTTGCGATCCAAATTTAGACCGCGAAGAGCAAAAAGCGGAAATTGCTTTTGAACAATTTTACTTTGGTGCGTCTTATTTTGAGTTGACCATATGCAAGATCCGTACTCTAAGATAGGTGGGATAAATGGAGTATAAAGAATTTGGGTTATGTACGAATCGTCAATCTCTTTTGACCATCGTTTCACAAACCCAAGAACATTCATAGCTTCACTAGCTGTAGCAGAAATATGACGATAAGTCATTGTTAATATCTAACGTAAGTCATTGTTAATATCTAACCGCTCTAAGGCAGTTCCATTCAGATAATAAGACATAACTTTACATTTACAGCCGGTGAGGTTTAATAGGTTGGTTTCACACCAACTCTAAAGATCACTAAGATCGGATTGAAGCAGGCAGGACGATATGTCTTTGAAACTGAGCTAAAGCTTGACATCATCCACGCACATGAGCACACGAGAATGTGTCACTACCATTTATAAAAAGAGTGAATAGCAATGGACCCAAATGACTACCCTGAGGTACTCCAGAGGTCACTTGGATGGTCTTAGAAAATGAAGACTTGAAGAGGAACTTTTAAGTACGCTTAGAAAGATATTGAAAAATCCAATCAACCAACAGGCTGGGGATACCAAGTTCGTTCAACTTATACAAAATCAGAGCCTTTCCTTGATGAAGTCAGTATAAATGACGTCAGTTTGCACGGCAGTCTTGAATTCTTTGATCGAGTGAGTGTAAATTCTAATAAGTTAGAAGTTGTCGATCTACGTTTTTTAAACCCATGTTGGGATGATGAAATAATTAAGCTACAAAAATGCTGCAATTGAGATGTTATTATTTGCTCAAATGCTTTGGGTATGGCAGACAATTTAGAAATGCCCCTATAATTGGAGGCTTCGGAGTTTTTCCCCTTTTTGTGAGTCCCCAAATGTATTATATTATATGTAGTTTATTAATAGTATTATAAATCGTGGACGGGCGAATAATGATTACAATATGCAACTTAAATCTCAAGTTCTGTGTACTGCTAATTTATCGGCTTCTCTCTGCTGCTTACGATTTCTGACATCTGCTACTTCTGACTGCTGAACACTGACTACTGACTGCTGAACATCGACTGCTGACTGCTGAAGACCGACTGCCGACTTCACACGATACCTCACGACTGCTGCTGCGTTGCCAATCTCCATAAGGAAGTTGCCACCAGGCTGCAACTACCTTATCCCATCTCATATTCGGCCTTCCTGATTAGTCATCAGCTTTTGATGACCATGCATATCCTCGTTTTCGGCTACAAAACTCCACAATTTGATGTTGCCATTGGTAGTGGTCGTATATTGTGGTCCCTCGGTGTCTGCTGCTGCTTTTCGAACATCATAGCGTCCTGCACGTTCTGCGAGTTTCCTAAAAACTCGCTTGCCAACTTTTTGCCTGCTACAAATTGGGTTCTACGAATGGCCACCAGATCTCCAACATTGTATCCGACCTCGTTCTTTTGATTTTTTTTAACTGTTCTTTAGTCCGAGCATCAGCTCAAATGGAGACCGATTTGTGGACAGACGAATTAATCGCTTTTTCAACACTCAGTACGAACTTATACCATCTCTCAGGCTCATCCGATGATGACTTGGATATAATGGTACAGATCGATCGGTTGACACGGTCAATTTGTCAATTTCCTCTTGGCACTCCAGTGGTACCATGCTGCTTCGTATAATCATCAAAACTAGACGATGTAAATGCTGATCCACGATCACTTATGATGCGAACTGGATGTCCGAATATATCTGACCATTCCTGTAGCTTTTTGATGACCTCGTCGGCATTAGTGGTTTTTGTGGGGTATATCCATACAAATTTGCTGAACCTATCGACCATTGCAAATATGTATTTATACAGCTTTGATACGTCATCCATCGGTCCGAGATGGTCCACTTGTAAAGTGTGCAGCGGTTCAGATCCTTTTTTCATTTGTTAAAGAAACCCTTCTTTTCTGCCAATTTTCTTGTTGTAGACAATGCATTTAATACAATTGTTTAGTATCTGCATCACTTTGCCCTCCACATATGGTGTCCAAAAACTTTGTTGTACTGCGTGCATAGTTTTGTGCACTGAAAAGTGTCCTGCGTTGTGAGCTTCTGTAATTATTTCTCTTTCTAAGGATTTTGATATAGCGAGCAAATCTGTTCGATACAACTTCAAAACAGGCTCTTTTGTTAAGGCATCTTTCAAGACTTCAATAGCGTATTGTTCCTTCAGGTCCATTTTAAATTCGACATCCTTTCGCAATAGATCTGTCGGCGGCTTTGCGATCAAGTACGGTCAGTACTTATCTGAATTTGGTTGGCAGCATCTTCCTCAAATAGATGTACGAAAGTATATTCAACGGGAGTTAATGTCATTTGGAACTTTGATAGAAAATCAACGTGTATTTTTAGTCACTCTTCAGGTTCAATCCATTAACGATGTGTTTGATAAGTGACTCCACATCAATAATCCTCATGTAAACTTTCACCATTGGACTTCGTATGTAGAGATAATTGGTTGTGAATTTCGGCACTGCATGGCTGATCGCAATCAAATTCCTTCAGGACTTGCTGGCGAAGTTGTTCATATTGGTAGACAGCCGTAGACTCCAGAAATAGAGCGGCGGTACCAGTCATTTTCGCTCAGGCTTGAACGTACTTCTTATATTTTTTTTTATTTTTCAATACGTATGCATCGACGTTGCGTTCAAAGTTTTGAAACCACTGTAGTACAGACATTCCTTCTCCGCAGAATTCTGGGATGATTTTCGCGTCTTCTTGCTGTCTCTTTTCCCTCGCTTGATGTTTTCGTCTCGTTTATTTCGTTTGGCGCCAGAGCATCGCGTCATCTTTCTCTCTCTTTTCCTTCGCTTGATGTTTGTGTCGTGTTTATTTCGTTTGGCGCCAGAGCATCGTTTCTTGTTGCTAAATTGGAACTCGTTTTTTCTTCTGACTGCACTTGCTCTCTCGTTTTTTCTGCTGTCGAAAACTTTTGCTGTCTCACCTTTTTACTGGCAGCTTTCCAATTATGTAATTCCAAAGTCCGCGATTGGTTGAGCCGCGAAATGTAAGATGTAGTCCTCTAATGAGTCCCCAAATGTATTAGATTATAGTTTATTAATAATATTACAAATCGTGGACGGGCAAATTAAGATTACAATATGCAACTTAAATCTCGGGTTCTGTGTAGTGCTAATTTATCGGCTTCTTACTGCTGCTTACGACTGCTGACTGCTGATACTTCTGACTGCTGAACACCGACTACTGACTGCTGACCATCGACTGCTGACTGCTGCTGCGTTGCCAATCTGCATACTGATTCCTTCAAGATGGACGGGAAGGCGGAAGATATGACGGACAGTGTAAACAACTTAAATATTGACTTACATAGGGCCTCTGCAAAAAACCTTAACACGCAGCCTGTATTCCGTCAGGGCCAAGTGTAGTATACTTTTAAAGATGGGATTAGGCCACATACTTTTAGGGATAGATTATAAAAACCTCCCACGTTAACAAATGCCAAAGGATATAAAGGAAGCACTCCAGAAGGCATTGGAGGAGTGCCCACTGGACGGTCCACGGCCGTTAAGCATAGAAGAGTACCGTGCCAGGCAGCCAGCAGCAAGAGCAGAGCTTGCTAGAAGGAGGAGAGAAGAGGACGCATTGACGGCCATCCCCCTGGTTTTAAGGCCGAAGCGTCGAGGCGGCCACCAGGTCCATTTCCGGAAACAGCGGGCGGCCCTACTGGCCCAAATTAACAACGATCCGCCACCACCCTGGGCGGAAGCATGCAAGCTGTGGAACAAAATAGATAAGTTGGAAAAAGGCCACCAGAGAACCAAACAGGCGAGGCAACAACAGCAGCAGAGCCAGATGCAGCGACTAGCAACAGCAGCAGATGCAGAAACAACAAAAAAAATTTAACAAAAAAAAATAAAAAGTGTGCTAGTATATGTAGGCACCTTTGTGGCAAGAGGCGATTTTTGCGCTGCCAATTTAAACAATTAATTAATTAAATAATTTGAATATAAATATTACTAACAAAATAGAAAAAAAATAAAATGAAAAAAAAAACTAATATATTGTCCGCAAAATTTTTTTTGAATAAGTCTATCATTGCCAAAAATACCCTCGAAAAAAAAGAGAAAATACATATATACACATATATACATATACATATGCATATATACATTAAAATGAAAAATACACAAAATGAAAAAACATATATTTATACAATTAAATATTAAATTCCAATCGGCCTAACAAACACAAAAACAAAACATATATTCCGATCAGCCGTATATACCCCAACATACCCTAACGAAGAGCACATGTCAACAATGTGCACTCAAAATTGCACAAACAACATAAGCACAGTTGTAAAGCTTGCCGTTTTAATTATTAGAAAATAGAATTTTAAGCAAATTGAAAAAAATAATAACAAAGAAAAAAAAAATTGAAGAATCAAAATTTCTTTTTATACAGAAGAAAAAAAAAATGAAATATTAAGAGAACAAAATTATTTTAAGGGAATTAAATAAAGATAAAACCAAAAGTAACAAAATTTCAATGGACCAGAACTTAGAAATATTGAAAGAAAAATTTTAGAAAGCATACAATTGCCTAAATAAAACAATTTATATACACCCTCAAACCATTAATAAGCACCTTGAAACTATCTTCGAGAGTTACAATAGAATAAAGAGTAGCAGTACAGACATATGCAATGAATCAAGCAGTAAAATCTTCACTGAGCTAATATACAGTTTAAATAAACAACTAATAAGTATAGCAACAAAACATAATATAAAATTCACAATACCGGTAGATTCGAATCTAGAAGCAACTTTTGAACCTCTAGTAGCAAAAGACACCGAAGAACCAGCTGTAAAAGATAACCCAGGAGACATTCAAGATATATCAGGTGTAAAAGATAACCCAGAAGACATTCAAGATAATACAAAACCAAAGATGGTGCAAACAAAGATTGAATTTCTTAATACAGCTTCTAAGCTGATTTAGGAGTATGATGGTGGAGTAGAAACAATTCAAAGTTTCATAGATTCGCTGGAATTAATCAATGAAATAAAAGCAGAACATGAAGAAACAGCTATTAAAGTCATAAAAACAAAACTAAAAGGGGACGTTAGACTACTAGTTACTAATGAAAACACGATAAATGGTATAATCCAAACATTAAAGAAAGAAATTAAGGGAGAAACAGTACAGGTAGCAGAGGCAAGATTAATGAATTTAAAACAAAATGGCAAGAACGCAAGTTTATTTATGTCAGAAATAGAAAATCTCACTAAATCATTGAAACGCGCATTCATAACAGACAACGTAAACCCTGAAACAGCAAAGAAATATGCAACTCAAACAGCAGTGAAATCAATCATAAAGAACTGCGATAACGAAAAGGTCAGAACAATAATAGAAGCAGGCAATTTTACCGAAATGAATGATGTTGTAGCTAAATTTGTAAATACATCTACAAATATGGAACAGGATCATAGCGTGTTTTATACTAAAAGAAACAATTACACAAATAGGAACTCGTACAATAATAATAGAAATTATAATAATAATTACCAAAATAGAAACCCAAATGATAATACTAACTATAACAATACTAGGAATTACAATAACTAAAGTAATAATTATAATCGAAGAAATTATAACAATAGAAATACAAAAACTAATTATCCTCCTAAAACACAACAAAATAATAATGTCAGATTTACAAACGTAGAAGAAAATTCGGAAAACTCCGAAAGTCCTCTGGTGTAAAAAATCGAACAAATAAAATATATAGTTTAAATTGCAATCTTAATAGCTACATACCTTTAAACTTTGACGATGTAGGGACAATAAAATTACTATTAGACACAGGAGCTGATGTATCACTAATAAAACAAAAAATATTAAGAAAAGACAATACAGTTGGCATACAAAGACGGACAAAACTTAGTGGAATAGGCAAAGACGTCCTATTTACAATAGGTGAAACCAAACTACAGATCAGCAACCTCTCAACGGTACACACCTTCCAAGTAATAGAAAATGATTTCCCTATCCCATGTGACGGAATCCTGGGGCTTGACTTTATAAAAAAATTCAATTGCACACTCAATTATTCCACCAACAAATTGATAATAGATCCATATAAATCAAGATATAAAATTATAATCAATATAGGGATCAGTCAAAACACACATGTATTCCATATCCCACCTAGAACAGAAAAATGTGTACGCATTGCAATATCCTCAAACAATAATAACATCTTTATCCCTAATCAAGAATTACACCCGGGGGTATTCGTCGCAAACACTATTGCTTCTAAGACTAACCCATATGTCCGCATATTAAATACTAACAACACAGACGTGCAAATTGCAAATATAAACCTATTAAAGGAAAAACTGTCCGATTATGAAATCTTAAAAATAGACAAACAACATGATTCAAAACATAAATCCACAATAATGAACAAACTAGCACCCCATTTTCCCGACTTCGTGAAAGAACCTCTACATAAATTATGCTCAGAATTTGATGATGTATTCGCAATAGAATCTGAACAAATATCCTCCAACAATTTCTATAAACAAAAATTAAGACTCAAAGGCACAATACCAGTCTACACCAAAAACTACAGGATAGCACACAGTCAAAAAAACGAAATCAATAAACAAGTGGACAAATTGATCAATGATGATATTATTGAACCATCAATGTCTGAGTTCAATAGTCCGATTTTATTGGTTCCTAAAAAGTCGCTACCTGGCAGCAAGGAAAAACGGTGGAGATTGGTAGTTGATTATAGAAAAATTAACAAACAACTAGTAGCGGATACATTCCCACTACCCAGAATGGATATCCTTGACCAGCTAGGACACGCTAAATACTTCTCTTGTTTAGACTTAATGTCAGGATTTCATCAAATAGAATTAGAAGAAAAATCTCGGGACATAACATCATTTTCCACAGATAAGGGCTCATTCAGATTCAATCACCATACGGATTAAAAATTGCACCAAACTCGTTTCAAAGAATGATGTCTTTGCATTCATGGGTCTATCACCATCCCAAACATTCCTTTATATGGATGATCCAATTGTAATTGGGTGCTCTGAAAGTCACATGATCAGAAACTTAAGGGATGTTTTTGAAACCTGCCGAAAATATAACTTAAAATTGCACCCTGACAAATGCTCTTTCGTTAGACGTGAAGTTACTTTTCTAGGACACAAATGCACAAATAAAGGAATTTTACCAGACGAAAGCAAGTTCAAAACGATTTAAGATTACCCGACTCCCAAGAATGGCGACGAAGCCAAAAGATTTGTAGCATTCTGTAATTACTACCGTAGATTCATTCCAAACTTTGCATACCATTCACAATTTATCAATAGATTATCTAGGAAAAATGTAGAATTTAACTGGGATGCAAACAGTCAAGCAGCCTTTGAATACTTAAAAAACAAATTATTAAGCCCACAAATACTCCAATATCCGGATTTTAATAAAAAATTCTGTATCACAACTGATGCAAGCAAGATCGCATGTGGAGCCGTCCTCAGCCAAGAATTTGATGGACTCCAATTACCCATATCATAAGCATCTAAGGCATTTACAAAAGGCGAAAGCAATAAGTCAACAATCGAGCAAGAATTAACAGCAATACATTGGGCAATTCAATATTTCAAACCATACATATACGGAAAAAAATTCCTAATTAGAACTGACCATCAGCCATTAACATACCTATTTTCTCTAAAAAACCCATCGTCAAAGCTTACTAGAATAAGGCTAGATTTAGAAGAGTTCGATTTTACTATAGAATACATCAGGGGACAAGAAAATTTCTCAGCGGATGCTCTCTCCAGAATTGAATTTAAAAATATAAAAAGATCAGAAACAAATAAATTTACACATAAGGAAAACAAAATTAACAATAACAGAATAGAAACACCAAGAATATATGAAATAATAAATCCTAACGAAGCCAAAAAATACGCGCAAATTAAATTCAAAAAGTTTTATTACCAAAAACAAAGAAAAAAAAAATTACTCTCCTTCAACATAGGTGATTTGATCATTAGTGGAAGAATAGATCTAGATCGATTCCTTCCAAGGCTTGAAAAAGAAGCCGGTGCTCAAAGAATCTATAAACTGAAGATAGACATGTCAGAAAAACTATTTAGGTCACTTACACCTAATGAACTAAAACAAAAAGGAAAAGACACATTAAAACATTTAGAAATAGCAGTTCTACCTCAAGTAAAAGTAATAACAAATAAAGAAGAAATAAGAAACACATTAAATAAATATCATAATGACCCAATAGAGGGAGGTCACTGCGGGGTAAACAGAACACTAGGAAAAATAAAAAGAGATTTTATTTGGAAAAATATGTCTCGGGATGTTGCAACATACATCAAAAATTGCGAAAAGTGCAAACTAGCCAAAGTAAAAAGACACAACCACTCCCCATTGGTCATAACACCAACCCCTGCAACCACTTTTGACACAATAATAATAGATACAATTGGACCATTACCAATGAAGTAAGTAAGTCGTTTCGCCGACTTAGGTATACCATACACCAGTAAAGCAAATATTTCAACTTTATTAAACAAATGCATTTTCACATGCTTCTTACAAGCATATCTTAGTATCTCGCTCACTCAATCATACGAGCACCCTAGCGCCCCCACCAGCCAACGGCCAACTCCGGCCTTATGGAAAAACGTTTATATGCATAACTCGACTGTTTTTTGTCCGATTTTGATCAAATTTGGTATTTTGCTAGATATTTATTTTAGTATTAAATTTAAGTGTGCCAAATTTGATTGCATAAGGTAAAAAAATACGGGAGATAATCAAGTTTTTCAAATTACGGGGACGGAAAAGGGCGTGGCATTTTTATGCATACAAAATGTGTGCATTTACTAAACGAATATACATACCAAATATGGTGTCTCTAGCTGGAATAGTTTTTGAGATAAACGCTTTTTTTAAATTGCGGGGGCGGGAAGGGGCGTGGCAAAAATTTGAAATAAACTTGATCACTCTACATACTACAGGAGTCTACATACCAAATTTGGTGGCTCTAGCTCTTACAGTCTCCGAGATCTAGGTGTTCATACGGACAGACGGACGGACGGACCGACAGACGGACATGGCTAGATCGACTCGGTTGTTGATTCTGATCAAGAATATATATACTTTGTGGGGTCGGAGATGCTTCCTTCTGCCTGTTACATACATTTTGGCGACTTTAATATACCATTTCACCCTATGGGTGTATGGTATAAAAACAACGAACGGTAATGAGTACGCAGTTACTATTATCTGCGATCCAAATATCTCATATCAATACCAATACCAAACAAAAGTGCAAAAGCGGTTGCAAAGGCAATATTTGAAAAATTCATTTTAATTTACGGTTCAGTGAAAACAATTCTAACAGACATGGGGACAGAATATATGAATTCAATACTAATAGAACTTTGCAAAAATTTGAACATAACTAAAATTTACTCCACGGCGTACCATCATCAAACACTTGGAACAGTAGAAAGAAGCCATAGAACTTTCAATGAGTACATCAGGTCATATATATCCATTAAAAAAGACGATTGGGATGAATATCTAGCATACTTCACATTATGCTTTAACACCACTCCATCCACCGTACATGGTTATGCACCTTTTGAACTAGTCTTTGCAAAACATCCTAAAACTGTCCCATTCTCATCTGAAACTGTAGAACCCATTTACAACATTGATGACTTCAATAAAGAAATAAAATTTAAACTACAAATAGCACAAAATAGAGCGAAACTGCTTATCGAAAAATTTAAAGCATTACAAAAAGAAACATATGATAAAAACACAAAAAAAGTATCGCTAACTGAAGGACAAGAAATACTTTTAAAAAATGATACAGGACATAAATTAGAAAACAAATACACAGGCAAATATAAAATACAGAGCATAGGTCCTAACAATAACATAGTAATAACTGATGATAAAAACAAAAAGCAAACAGTACATTTAGATAGAAAAAAAATAATATAAAAAGTATATGAGAAAAATATAAATTTTTCTTTTTGAAAAAAGGAGGTGTAGAATACTTTTAGGGATAGGATTAGGCCACATACTTTTAGGAATAGATTATAAGTAATTAGAACTTAAGCATAATGTCTAGCTTTAAGTACCGTTAAGGACACTAGCCATAAGACCAATGTAAATGTTCTCCTATAAATACCGGGCTTGCGGCCCCAATAAATCACTTCAGGTCAAACCTTGCCTTCGCCTACTTCATGGCGATCCTGCCTAACATTGGCAACAAATAAAAAGGCAATAATAATAATAAAAAAAAAATCCTTGCCATAAGTAAAAAAAGGCAAAGTGAAAAAAACAGCCCACGTTAACAAATGCCAAAGGATATAAAAGAAGCACTCCAGAAGGCATTGGAGGAGTGCCCACTGGACGGTCCACGGCCGTTAAGCATAGAAGAGTACCGTGCCAGGCAGCCAGCAGCAAGAGCAGAGCTTGCTAGAAGGAGGAGAGAAGAGGACGCATTGACGGCCATCCCCCTGGTTTTAAGGCCGAAGCGTCGAGGCGGCCACCAGGTCTGGCCCAAATTAACAACGATCCGCCACCACCCTGGGCGGAAGCATGCAAGCTGTGGAACAAAATAGATGAGTTGGAAAACGGCCACCAGAGAACCAAACAGGCGAGGCAACAACAGCAGCAGAGCCAGATGCAGCGACTAGCAACAGCAGCAGATGCAGAAACAACAAAAAAAATTTAACAAAAAAAAATAAAAAGTGTGCTAGTAGATGTAGGCACCTTTGTGGCAAGAGGCGATTTTTGCGCTGCCATTATAAACAATTAATTAATTAAATAATTTGAATATAAATATTACTAACAAAATAGAAAAAAAAATAAAATGAAAAAAAAAACTAATATATTGTCCGCAAAATTTTTTTTGAATAAGTCTATCATTGCCAAAAATACCCTCGAAAAAAAAGAGAAAATACATATATACACATATATACATATACATATGCATATATACATTAAAATGAAAAATACACAAAATGAAAAAACATATATTTATACAATTAAATATTAAATTCCAATCGGCCTAACAAACACAAAAACAAAACATATATTCCGATCAGCCGTATATACCCCAACATACCCTAACGAAGAGCACATGTCAACAATGTGCACTCAAAATTGCACAAACAACATAAGCACAGTTGTAAAGCTTGCCGTTTTAAATATTAGAAAATAGAATTTTAAGCAAATTGAAAAAAATAATAACAAAGAAAAAAAAATTGAAGAATCAAAATTTCTTTTTATACAGAAGAAAAAAAAAATGAAATATTAAGAGAACAAAATTATTTTAAGGGAATTAAATAAAGATAAAACCAAAAGTAACAAAATTTCAATGGACCAGAACTTAGAAATATTGAAAGAAAAATTTTAGATATAGTTACAATAGAATAAAGAGTAGCAGTACAGACATATGCAATGAATCAAGCAGTAAAATCTTCACTGAGCTAATATACAGTTTAAATAAACAACTAATAAGTATAGCAACAAAACATAATATAAAATTCACAATACCGGTAGATTCGAATCTAGAAGCAACTTTTGAACCTCTAGTAGCAAAAGACACAGAAGAACCAGCTGTAAAAGATAACCCAGGAGACATTCAAGATATATCAGGTGTAAAAGATAACCCAGAAGACATTCAAGATAATACAAAACCAAAGATGGTGCAAACAAAGATTGAATTTCTTAATACAGCTTCTAAGCTGATTTAGGAGTATGATAGTGGAGTAGAAACAATTCAAAGTTTCATAGATTCACTGGAATTAATCAATGAAATAAAAGCAGAACATGAAGAAACAGCTATTAAAGTCATAAAAACAAAACTAAAAGGGGACGTTAGACTACTAGTTACTAATGAAAACACTATAAATGGTATAATCCAAACATTAAAGAAAGAAATTAAGGGAGAAACAGTACAGGTAGCAGAGGCAAGATTAATGAATTTAAAACAAAATGGCAAGAACGTTTTATGGACCTGCCAGATGAAAAAAAAGTATTCTCACCCTGGTCCCGCGTATATCGATAGGGGCTCACTCCGGCTAGCTATCGGAAAAGAAGGTCGTGAGTTCCTACAACCCATCCCCAATACACGCAACAATAAACATTCAGGTAATTGACGAACAGCTGGACATCAATACCCCTTCGTCTGAAGGAATCCCAACACAGTACGAGGATCACTTCAGACGCCACTTCACTGGACAACACTTATGATACATACACTACACGAATCACAACTAACTAACAAACTCACTAATTATTTATTCTTACCCCCTTACAGGAACGATGTCGTCGCCGCCGCTCCATGTGAACCGGACCTCCTCTTCCGGATTATCGAGGTCGAACGGGCCCTCCCTTTCCTTTTCCTTTTCCCTTTCCCAGACTTATCTGCGCATAAGCCCTGGTATCGTATTCATCTCGAGGGCCGATCGCAGCGACTGTCAAACGAATCTGCTTCCTTTCCCACTTCCTCTGCCTGAATCTCTCTCGTGCCTTCCGAACGCGCCTGGATAGTGTGGTCATTCCATTGAGGGCGTTGTTTTCAAAAATCCTGTTGCGGGCCTCAGAGTAGATTCTCATCCTTTCCTCAAACGACTTTGGCATCCTACACTGGCCCTCACTCTCCTTCGGTCCTTCTCGCACTACGTTCGGCACAGGACTTATTGTTCGGAGCGCGACACGGCCGGTCTCATCTCGCTCCGTCTTTGGTTTCCCGAACACCTTGGGCATCTTGGAGTCACGGTGTTCCGCATGCCACACTTGTAGCAGAACAGGCTGCGCTGTTGGTCCTCGCATTCCATGTAGACATGGCCTTCTCTCTGGCAATTCCAGCAGATTAACGGGCGTTTG
Source organism: Drosophila willistoni (assembly GCF_018902025.1). Classification (NCBI taxonomy): domain Eukaryota; kingdom Metazoa; phylum Arthropoda; class Insecta; order Diptera; family Drosophilidae; genus Drosophila; species Drosophila willistoni. The sequence goes on along the minus strand of NW_025814459.1, from coordinate 1,957,974 downwards.
GCACCATTCCCTGCCACGGCGTCAATTTGCACGACATCTCCGGCCTCTTCTGGGGGTGATCGGATGGATCCATCATCCTGCGAATGTCCGAGTTCGCTGACTTGCCCAGCTCGGAAGTCAACTCGGCGAGGTTGAGCGTACTTGTTCATGCTTACGGGTTTAGCCAGTACCTCGGCGAAGTTTTTCTCGGCGTCCCGACATTCATCCCTCAAATGCTCTACCGTATAGGCTCGCACTGGGTACACCCACTGTTTCATGGGTTCCAGCAGATTCCTCTTTATTGTTTTAACCGCCCAGTCTTCCGAAAGCGGTGATCGAACCGCCGCTCGCAACCGTCTCATCGCCTGGAAATATGCATCAAGGGATTCTTCTGGCTGCTGCTTCCTCTCGGCCATGTCCTGCATCCTCTCGTGATCGCAGCGAGAGTCACAATACTGCACTTCCAGGGCCGACTTCAGTGCTTTCCAATCCGTTGGAGGCCTAGTGCGCATCTCTAGCCAGTACCACTCGGATGCCTCTTCTACCAGGAGCTGGCGAAAGTCCCTCAAAATGTCATCCCATGGCGTAGAATAATGTCTCTGAAGGTACTCGACTCGGAAGATAAAATCCTCTGCTGTGATACCCCCCGCTCGTCCAGAGAATTGCAGTTGCCACTTGTACACCGGTATATAGGGTCTTCGATGGTGCTCTGGCAGTCTGGCTGGCTCGGTTCGCATCCCTGTTGTTGGTATACTAGGTGGCTGACTTCCAGCCCTCTCCGTCTCTCGTTGACCTCCACGTCGATATCTGAAATTTCCTTCAGGCTGGTATCGCTGAGTTGGCAATATCGCCGTCGAAGCCGATACTCCGAGCCCGGATATGGCGCTAGGTGGACACGGTAGGGGCTGCCCATGGATCCTCATATCTGGATTTAACTCTATTCTAGGCGCTTTGTAGGCCTCGTTTCTCCATTGAAAAGTGCCTAAATCTCTGGCATGAAAGGATTTAGTCGACCTCTGATCCGTAGGCTGTGGACGATCGCCCCGCATGCTCGCGCCCCCGGTTGAGTCACCTGTGTGTCTTTGGACATGGTGGATCCAGATGACGGGCTTCTTCTAACATCTAGCCTATCCAACAATTTGTCAAACCCTTCCTCCAAACTCTTGTCTATCCTTCGATTCATCAGGTCTACCATCTCCTGTCTGAATTGATCTTGGGACTGAGTAAGCATCTGGGTCACCTGTCTCAAACCTGCCGCATTAACCGCTGCCGCATTCTCTTGAGAAATTTGTTCCTGAATGGGATCCAGTTCCTTATTCCCCATTTGCCCTACTGGAGTACTATTCTCTTCCAGAGCTAATCGCTTTGGAATTGCCCCCTGCGACTTGGCCCATGTGGGCGGCTGCCTCATGCCGGCTAAGAGCTGGGCCGCCGTCTGCGTGGAGAAATGAGACTGAGAGTCTCTCCCGTCTTCGGTGCTCATTTTTTTTTTGTTCAAAAAAAAATGTTTTTCGGCCTTTCTGGATTTATATAAAACAAATATGTTTGAGTATCTAAATAATAATGATAATAGTAATAATCTCAATTATTTCTGTCTAAGTGCGACTCTTTCTCTCTTCTTTCTTACTTTGGTTCAGGACACGAATTAAACAAAGGGGGAGAGAAAGGATTCAGGAGCACGATTCATCCGGTCTTATTATCTTCTTTTTTTGTTTTTTTATTTCTTTAGTGATGCGAATAGACTCCCGTTCTGTGCGGCTCTGGTGCCACGACGACAACACCGATTCCTGTATTCTAAGCCCTAGAAGGTGATACATTGTCGACTGTTTCGGCCATAAAAATGCTTGATGGCCGACAGTCGAGAACATACTCACATTTTCTAGACACATACATATTTTTTTACGCTCTTCTTGCCTTTCCAGCTGCGATCCCCCAAACTGAAGCGACTTCGACAGGTCAACGCGGCCGCTTTCGTTGCAACTCGGTCTCTCGTCTTCTGGCACACCGGCGCTACTCCTCCGTTCATATCTTGAACGTTGAGGTCGCCAGGGCCTCGACTTCTGTTTGGGACAATCGCGCTGGAAAGAGCGAAGAACATAAAACATTCATGACGTACACAGTGAGCAACATTGTCGACTGATCGAGTCATCAGTCACGCTGATGGCTGACAGTCGAGAACATTTTACACATATTTACTTGTTCTTCTCTTATTTTTAGATGGCTGAACCGTTCAGGATTCCCAGATTGGTGCATCGTTACTGGATACCGATCGAGCACGGCCACCAATCTTCGTTCCGATGGCGCTATTCTTCAGCCGCGCAAGGACGTAAGAAGCCGCCACGGACACATCCTTCCCAGAACACAGTCATGTAAAAAGAACAGAGAACATAGAAAATTACGGAACTACAAACATTTAACATATAAATCTAATTTTATTCTAATACCTATCCTTAACCCTATCAATCCTCTTGCTCCTCGCGCAAACCGCCGATAGCTCAGCTCCTCAGCTGGTGACTTCAAGGAGCAACGAGGATTCCCCCCCCAAATTTCCTAATTAATTCTATTAACCTAGCTCTAGTATCACAGTTTGATTATCACATTATATTTGCCGTGTCCTACTCCGTGTAGAGATTCGAGCGCGCTGCCTGCTCTCTGGCACGGGGAATGACACGTCATCTTAGCGATTTCACCAAACTGGATTTATCTAATTCCGTGTCTTTTTCTATCCCTCAGGACAATTCCCATTCTGCTCTCGAGATGCTGGATTGGAATCGGACCAAGGGATATTCATAATTTGAAATTGGGCGCCATTATTTTTATGGACCTGCCAGATGAAAAAAAAGTATTCTCACCCTGGTCCCGCGTATATCGATAGGGGCTCACTCCGGCTAGCTATCGGAAAAGAAGGTCGTGAGTTCCTACAACCCATCTCCAATACACGCAACAATAAACATTCAGGTAATTGACGAACAGCTGGACATCAATACCCCTTCGTCTGAAGGAATCCCAGCACAGTACGAGGATCACTTCAGACGCCACTTCACTGGACAACACTTATGATACATACACTACACGAATCACAACTAACTAACAAACTCACTAATTATTTATTCTTACCCCCTTACAGGAACGATGTCGTCGCCGCCGCTCCATGTGAACCGGACCTCCTCTTCCGGATTATCGAGGTCGAACGGGCCCTCCCTTTCCTTCGTGGCATGTCGATGAGGTATGCCACCCCATAGTCGTCACCTATACCACATCATCATCACTACTCCTCAACTCCTCCTGGAGTCCCATTCCCCCCCCCCCCCCACCCCTTTAAAAAAACACTCAGCAATGCAATCTTTTGTTGTTCATTACTCTTAATTATTATTAACACACGAATTTATTAACGATGCTTGCCCTGGTGTATATTTGAGCAGGTGTCTGCCACAGATTACATTACATTTACTTTTTCTCTTTTTTTTGCAAAATCGCGATGAATTTCCTTCCCGATTCCCACCTACCTATTAGAGCTCTTTTAGGGGGGCAAGATCGAAGAAAAATTATCCCGTTTATTGGTATCCTTTTTCACCTTTTTTTTTTTCTTTCTTCTTTCAGCTATCTACTGTCAAAACCACACCAAGGGTCGTGAACAATATTGGACTTAGGAATAATGACAGACAAAAAAAAGAATGCGCACGTGGGCAACCAAAAAGGACAAAATAAATATTTAAAATAACAAAAAATAATAAATAAGGACTTAATTATGTAGATAAATAAATAAGGGAATAAATAAATATATATATAAGGGAATAAATAAATAAGTAATTAACAAAATTTACATAAAAAAACGGAATAAAAGACGACTATTTGGTTTTAATTTTTTTTTTCAGCCAGGTGGAATTCTCCAACAAATTTGGGGGACGGGTACAAATAAAATTTTTTATTTTTCAACGTGGACAGGGGCTGCGGGTGCTCCTGCGCAGCTCAATTTAACCGGCCTATTTTGGGTCAATTATCGGAAATTTAAAAAAAAGTCCCTAACTACCATGGGAACACAAACACTTACCCAATTTTTACGGCCGGTCTCGCCTCGCTGCGCCTCAGGATTACATAAAATTTTTCACCCAAAAAAAAAATACAAAAATTTTCTGTTTGGCTCCTTTGGCCAAACTTGAGCTCCTCGGCTCGATGGAAGGAGCTTTTTTTTAATTTTCTTCAAAGATACATTCACAATCGATTATACTTTCTTGTAAAATTATTTAAACTTCACTTCTTTCTCCTTGTTCCTTTTTTTTCTATCAACCACCGCACCTCACTGTCCACGTTAAACTGATTTTTAACCTCCTAGAATCAGACGACTCATCGCCTGATCTTACGGTTCCTTTCTTAGACCCGAGCCTGGGTCAACAGCCTTTTGACCGCTGGCCGACTTTCAAATTCAAAAAAAATCCCTTTATAATTCTAACCTACCCAACACTAGATCCCCCACTATTCCCCGACTTGCCCACTATTTTCGGCCCCTATTATCACTATCGATAGGTCTCTACCGATAACCTCAGGGCTGGCCATAACAACACACTGACATCTCTAAGACACACGCCAGATATGGCAGTGAAAAAATGGAAAGAAATAAATAAACAAACAAGACGCCACCAAAATAAGGATGAACCCTCCCCATAAGAAGTCACACCAACGACCCACCCACAGCAGGGACCAGGGGGAAACGCGCCCAACGAGGGAAAACGCCCACATTATGCCAGACGACTTAAGGCCACGGGACGATGCATGCCTCTTCGCGGGACTCAGGTAAGTGATTGAGATATTATGCTTTCTCCCCTTGCTCACAACGATCATTTTTTTTCAGGTAACTTTTTACAATAATTTCTCTTCTCTCTCTATTGTTTCAAATCCTTCGCGTGGTAGATTCCGCAGGGCTTACCCTCAAGAGTCTCAGTCTCATACATATGATTTCCCACAAGTGGGGCATCCTGAGATCGCCGCCCGCTGCCTTGAACAAAAATTTCTGGAGCCAAATCGAACTCCTTCCAAAAATTTACTCCGAAATATGCGTTTTGCTGCAATGTAGGACACAGATATAACAGAACTGGTCGACTCTTTCCCCTGTATTCTACCTCTACCAGGACCTTCCCGATTATTGCTTTCCTATCGCCACCTGCTGTGGCCAACGATGAGCAAAACGGTTTCCAAAACCCAGTCTCCGTGATCAACTCTCGGCATCCGTTTCCCAGCACGCTTACTGTCGCCCCGGAATCGAGGAGACCTTCTATCGTTCGTCCTCCCAGACTTATCTGCGCATAAGCCCTGGGATCGTATTCATCTCGAGGGCCGATCGCAGCGACTGTCAAACGAATCTGCTTCCTTTCCCACTTCCTCTGCCTGAATCTCTCTCGTGCCTTCCGAACGCGCCTGGATAGTGTGGTCATTCCATTGAGGGCGTTGTTTTCAAAAATCCTGTTGCGGGCCTCAGAGTAGATTCTCATCCTTTCCTCAAACGACTTTGGCATCCTACACTGGCCCTCACTCTCCTTCGGTCCTTCTCGCACTACGTTCGGCACAGGACTTATTGTTCGGAGCGCGACACGGCCGGTCTCATCTCGCTCCGTCTTTGGTTTCCCGAACACCTTGGGCATCTTGGAGTCACGGTGTTCCGCATGCCACACTTGTAGCAGAACAGGCTGCGCTGTTGGTCCTCGCATTCCATGTAGACATGGCCTTCTCTCTGGCAATTCCAGCAGATTAACGGGCGTTTGGCACCATTCCCTGCCACGGCGTCAATTTGCACGACATCTCCGGCCTCTTCTGGGGGTGATCGGATGGATCCATCATCCTGCGAATGTCCGAGTTCGCTGACTTGCCCAGCTCGGAAGTCAACTCGGCGAGGTTGAGCGTACTTGTTCATGCTTACGGGTTTAGCCAGTACCTCGGCGAAGTTTTTCTCGGCGTCCCGACATTCATCCCTCAAATGCTCTACCGTATAGGCTCGCACTGGGTACACCCACTGTTTCATGGGTTCCAGCAGATTCCTCTTTATTGTTTTAACCGCCCAGTCTTCCGAAAGCGGTGATCGAACCGCCGCTCGCAACCGTCTCATCGCCTGGAAATATGCATCAAGGGATTCTTCTGGCTGCTGCTTCCTCTCGGCCATGTCCTGCATCCTCTCGTGATCGCAGCGAGAGTCACAATACTGCACTTCCAGGGCCGACTTCAGTGCTTTCCAATCCGTTGGAGGCCTAGTGCGCATCTCTAGCCAGTACCACTCGGATGCCTCTTCTACCAGGAGCTGGCGAAAGTCCCTCAAAATGTCATCCCATGGCGTAGAATAATGTCTCTGAAGGTACTCGACTCGGAAGATAAAATCCTCTGCTGTGATACCCCCCGCTCGTCCAGAGAATTGCAGTTGCCACTTGTACACCGGTATATAGGGTCTTCGATGGTGCTCTGGCAGTCTGGCTGGCTCGGTTCGCATCCCTGTTGTTGGTATACTAGGTGGCTGACTTCCAGCCCTCTCCGTCTCTCGTTGACCTCCACGTCGATATCTGAAATTTCCTTCAGGCTGGTATCGCTGAGTTGGCAATATCGCCGTCGAAGCCGATACTCCGAGCCCGGATATGGCGCTAGGTGGACACGGTAGGGGCTGCCCATGGATCCTCATATCTGGATTTAACTCTATTCTAGGCGCTTTGTAGGCCTCGTTTCTCCATTGAAAAGTGCCTAAATCTCTGGCATGAAAGGATTTAGTCGACCTCTGATCCGTAGGCTGTGGACGATCGCCCCGCATGCTCGCGCCCCCGGTTGAGTCACCTGTGTGTCTTTGGACATGGTGGATCCAGATGACGGGCTTCTTCTAACATCTAGCCTATCCAACAATTTGTCAAACCCTTCCTCCAAACTCTTGTCTATCCTTCGATTCATCAGGTCTACCATCTCCTGTCTGAATTGATCTTGGGACTGAGTAAGCATCTGGGTCACCTGTCTCAAACCTGCCGCATTAACCGCTGCCGCATTCTCTTGAGAAATTTGTTCCTGAATGGGATCCAGTTCCTTATTCCCCATTTGCCCTACTGGAGTACTATTCTCTTCCAGAGCTAATCGCTTTGGAATTGCCCCCTGCGACTTGGCCCATGTGGGCGGCTGCCTCATGCCGGCTAAGAGCTGGGCCGCCGTCTGCGTGGAGAAATGAGACTGAGAGTCTCTCCCGTCTTCGGTGCTCATTTTTTTTTTGTTCAAAAAAAAATGTTTTTCGGCCTTTCTGGATTTATATAAAACAAATATGTTTGAGTATCTAAATAATAATGATAATAGTAATAATCTCAATTATTTCTGTCTAAGTGCGACTCTTTCTCTCTTCTTTCTTACTTTGGTTCAGGACACGAATTAAACAAAGGGGGAGAGAAAGGATTCAGGAGCACGATTCATCCGGTCTTATTATCTTCTTTTTTTGTTTTTTTATTTCTTTAGTGATGCGAATAGACTCCCGTTCTGTGCGGCTCTGGTGCCACGACGACAACACCGATTCCTGTATTCTAAGCCCTAGAAGGTGATACATTGTCGACTGTTTCGGCCATAAAAATGCTTGATGGCCGACAGTCGAGAACATACTCACATTTTCTAGACACATACATATTTTTTTACGCTCTTCTTGCCTTTCCAGCTGCGATCCCCCAAACTGAAGCGACTTCGACAGGTCAACGCGGCCGCTTTCGTTGCAACTCGGTCTCTCGTCTTCTGGCACACCGGCGCTACTCCTCCGTTCATATCTTGAACGTTGAGGTCGCCAGGGCCTCGACTTCTGTTTGGGACAATCGCGCTGGAAAGAGCGAAGAACATAAAACATTCATGACGTACACAGTGAGCAACATTGTCGACTGATCGAGTCATCAGTCACGCTGATGGCTGACAGTCGAGAACATTTTACACATATTTACTTGTTCTTCTCTTATTTTTAGATGGCTGAACCGTTCAGGATTCCCAGATTGGTGCATCGTTACTGGATACCGATCGAGCACGGCCACCAATCTTCGTTCCGATGGCGCTATTCTTCAGCCGCGCAAGGACGTAAGAAGCCGCCACGGACACATCCTTCCCAGAACACAGTCATGTAAAAAGAACAGAGAACATAGAAAATTACGGAACTACAAACATTTAACATATAAATCTAATTTTATTCTAATACCTATCCTTAACCCTATCAATCCTCTTGCTCCTCGCGCAAACCGCCGATAGCTCAGCTCCTCAGCTGGTGACTTCAAGGAGCAACGAGGATTCCCCCCCAAATTTCCTAATTAATTCTATTAACCTAGCTCTAGTATCACAGTTTGATTATCACATTATATTTGCCGTGTCCTACTCCGTGTAGAGATTCGAGCGCGCTGCCTGCTCTCTGGCACGGGGAATGACACGTCATCTTAGCGATTTCACCAAACTGGATTTATCTAATTCCGTGTCTTTTTCTATCCCTCAGGACAATTCCCATTCTGCTCTCGAGATGCTGGATTGGAATCGGACCAAGGGATATTCATAATTTGAAATTGGGCGCCATTATTTTTATGGACCTGCCAGATGAAAAAAAGTATTCTCACCCTGGTCCCGCGTATATCGATAGGGGCTCACTCCGGCTAGCTATCGGAAAAGAAGGTCGTGAGTTCCTACAACCCATCTCCAATACACGCAACAATAAACATTCAGGTAATTGACGAACAGCTGGACATCAATACCCCTTCGTCTGAAGGAATCCCAGCACAGTACGAGGATCACTTCAGACGCCACTTCACTGGACAACACTTATGATACATACACTACACGAATCACAACTAACTAACAAACTCACTAATTATTTATTCTTACCCCCTTACAGGAACGATGTCGTCGCCGCCGCTCCATGTGAACCGGACCTCCTCTTCCGGATTATCGAGGTCGAACGGGCCCTCCCTTTCCTTCGTGGCATGTCGATGAGGTATGCCACCCCATAGTCGTCACCTATACCACATCATCATCACTACTCCTCAACTCCTCCTGGAGTCGTCGTGCTCTTTTCTCCCCATTTTCGAAGAAAAATTATCCCGTTTATTGGTATCCTTTTTCACCTTTTTTTTTTTTCTTTCTTCTTTCAGCTATCTACTGTCAAAACCACACCAAGGGTCGTGAACAATATTGGACTTAGGAATAATGACAGACAAAAAAAAGAATGCGCACGTGGGCAACCAAAAAGGACAAAATAAATATTTAAAATAACAAAAAATAATAAATAAGGACTTAATTATGTAGATAAATAAATAAGGGAATAAATAAATATATATATAAGGGAATAAATAAATAAGTAATTAAGCTAGCGAATTAAATAAATGAATAAATTAACAAAATTTACATAAAAAAACGGAATAAAAGACTACTATTTGGTTTTAATTTTTTTTTTCAGCCAGGTGGAGTTCTCCAACAAATTTGGGGGACGGGTACAAATAAAATTTTTTATTTTTCAACGTGGACAGGGGCTGCGGGTGCTCCTGCGCAGCTCAATTTAACCGGCCTATTTTGGGTCAATTATCGGAAATTTAAAAAAAAGTCCCTACTACATTACATGGGAACACAAACACTTACCCAATTTTTACGGTCTCGCCTCGCTGCGCCTCAGGATTACATAAAATTTTTCACCCAAAAAAAAATACAAAAATTTTCTGTTTGGCTCCTTTGGCCAAACTTGAGCACCTCGGCTCGATGGAAGGAGCTTTTTTTTTAATTTTCTTCAAAGATACATTCACAATCGATTATACTTTCTTGTAAAATTATTTAAACTTCACTTCTTTCTCCTTGTTCCTTTTTTTCTATCAACCACCGCACCTCAATGTCCACGTTAAACTGATTTTTAACCTTTTTAACCTCCTAGAATCAGACGACTCATCGCCTGATCTTACGGTTCCTTTCTTAGACCCGAGCCTGGGTCAACAGCCTTTTGACCGCTGGCCGACTTTCAAATTCAAAAAAAATCCCTTTATAATTCTAACCTACCCAACACTAGATCCCCCACTATTCCCCGACTTACCCACTATTTTCGGCCCCTATTATCACTATCGATAGGTCTCTACCGATAACCTCAGGGCTGGCCATAACAAACGCAAGTTTATTTATGTCAGAAATAGAAAATCTCACTAAATCATTGAAACGCGCATTCATAACAGACAACGTAAACCCTGAAACAGCAAAGAAATGTGCAACTCAAACAGCAGTGAAATCAATCATAAAGAACTGCGATAACGAAAAGGTCAGAACAATAATAGAAGCAGGCAATTTTACCGAAATGAATGATGTTGTAGCTAAATTTGTAAATACATCTACAAATATGGAACAGGATCATAGCGTGTTTTATACTAAAAGAAACAATTACACAAATAGGAACTCGTACAATAATAATAGAAATTATAATAATAATTACCAAAATAGAAACCCAAATGATAATACTAACTATAACAATACTAGGAATTACAATAACTAAAGTAATAATTATAATCGAAGAAATTATAACAATAGAAATACAAAAACTAATTATCCTCCTAAAACACAACAAAATAATAATGTCAGATTTACAAACGTAGAAGAAAATTCGGAAAACTCCGAAAGTCCTCTGGTGTAAAAAATCGAACAAATAAAATATATAGTTTAAATTGCAATCTTAATAGCTACATACCTTTAAACTTTGACGATGTAGGGACAATAAAATTACTATTAGACACAGGAGCTGATGTATCACTAATAAAACAAAAAATATTAAGAAAAGACAATACAGTTGGCATACAAAGACGGACAAAACTTAGTGGAATAGGCAAAGACGTCCTATTTACAATAGGTGAAACCAAACTACAGATCAGCAACCTCTCAACGGTACACACCTTCCAAGTAATAGAAAATGATTTCCCTATCCCATGTGACGGAATCCTGGGGCTTGACTTTATAAAAAAATTCAATTGCACACTCAATTATTCCACCAACAAATTGATAATAGATCCATATAAATCAAGATATAAAATTATAATCAATATAGGGATCAGTCAAAACACACATGTATTCCATATCCCACCTAGAACAGAAAAATGTGTACGCATTGCAATATCCTCAAACAATAATAACATCTTTATCCCTAATCAAGAATTACACCCGGGGGTATTCGTCGCAAACACTATTGCTTCTAAGACTAACCCATATGTCCGCATATTAAATACTAACAACACAGACGTGCAAATTGCAAATATAAACCTATTAAAGGAAAAACTGTCCGATTATGAAATCTTAAAAATAGACAAACAACATGATTCAAAACATAAATCCACAATAATGAACAAACTAGCACCCCATTTTCCCGACTTCGTGAAAGAACCTCTACATAAATTATGCTCAGAATTTGATGATGTATTCGCAATAGAATCTGAACAAATATCCTCCAACAATTTCTATAAACAAAAATTAAGACTCAAAGACACAATAAACGATTCAAGATTACCCGACTCCCAAGAATGGCGACGAAGCCAAAAGATTTGTAGCATTCTGTAATTACTACCATAGATTCATTCCAAACTTTGCATACCATTCACAATTTATCAATAGATTATCTAGGAAAAATGTACAATTTAACTGGGATGCAAACTGTCAAGCAGCCTTTGAATACTTAAAAAACAAATTATTAAGCCCACAAATACTCCAATATCCGGATTTTAATAAAAAATTCTGTATCACAACTGATGCACGTAAGATCGCATGTGGAGCCGTCCTCAGCCAAGAATTTGATGGACTCCAATTACCCATATCATACGCATCTAAGGCATTTACAAAAGGCGAAAGCAATAAGTCAACAATCGAGCAAGAATTAACAGCAATACATTGGGCAATTCAATATTTCAAACCATACATATACGGAAAAAAATTCCTAATTAGAACTGACCATGAGCCATTAACATACCTATTTTCTCTAAAAAACCCATCGTCAAAGCTTACTAGAATAAGGCTAGATTTAGAAGAGTTCGATTTTACTATAGAATACATCAGGGGACAAGAAAATTTCGCAGCGGATGCTCTCTCCAGAATTGAATTTGAAAATATAAAAAACATAGAAACTAATAAAATACTTAAAGTAGCGACAAGATCAGAAACAAAAAAATTAACACATAAGGAAAACAAAATTAACAATAACAGAATAGAAACACCAAGAATATATGAAATAATAAATCCTAACGAAGCCAAAAAATACGCGCAAATTAAATTCAAAAAGTTTTATTACCAAAAACAAAGAAAAAAAAAATTACTCTCCTTCAACATAGGTGATTTGATCATTAGTGGAAGAATAGATCTAGATCGATTTCTTCCAAGGCTTGAAAAAGAAGCCGGTGCTCAAAAAATCTATAAACTGAAGATAGACATGTCAGAAAAACTATTTAGGTCACTTACACCTAATGAACTAAAACAAAAAGGAAAAGACACATTAAAACATTTAGAAATAGCAGTTCTACCTCAAGTAAAAGTAATAACAAATAAAGAAGAAATAAGAAACACATTATATAAATATCATAATGACCCAATAGAGGGAGGTCACTGCGGGGTAAACAGAACACTAGGAAAAATAAAAAGAGATTTTATTTGGAAAAATATGTCTCGGGATGTTGCAACATACATCAAAAATTGCGAAAAGTGCAAACTAGCCTAAGTAACCAGACACAACCACTCCCCATTGGTCATAACACCAACCCCTGCAACCACTTTTGACACAATAATAATAGATACAATTGGACCATTACCAAAAACAACGAACGGTAATGAGTACGCAGTTACTATTATCTGCGATCCAAATATCTCATATCAATACCAATACCAAACAAAAGTGCAAAAGCGGTTGCAAAGGCAATATTTGAAAAATTCATTTTAATTTACGGTTCAGTGAAAACAATTCTAACAGACATGGGGACAGAATATATGAATTCAATACTAATAGAACTTTGCAAAAATTTGAACATAACTAAAATTTACTCCACGGCGCACCATCATCAAACTCTTGGAACAGTAGAAAGAAGCCATAGAATTTTCAATGAGTACATCAGGTCATATATATCCATTAAAAAAGACGATTGGGATGAATATCTAGCATACTTCACATTATGCTTTAACATCACTCCATCCACCGTACATGGTTATGCACCTTTTGAACTAGTCTTTGCAAAACATCCTAAAACTGTCCCATTCTCATCTGAAACTGTAGAACCCATTTACAACATTGATGACTTCAATAAAGAAATAAAATTTAAACTACAAATAGCACAAAATAGAGCGAAACTGCTTATCGAAAAATTTAAAGCATTACAAAAAGAAACATATGATAAAAACACAAAAAAAGTATCGCTAACTGAAGGACAAGAAATACTTTTAAAAAATGATACAGGACATAAATTAGAAAACAAATACACAGGCAAATATAAAATACAGAGCATAGGTCCTAACAATAACATAGTAATAACTGATGATAAAAACAAAAAGCAAACAGTACATTTAGATAGAATAAAAATAATATAAAAAGGATATGAGAAAAATATAAATTTTTCTTTTTGAAAAAAGGAGGTGTAGAATACTTTTAGGGATAGGATTAGGCCACATACTTTTAGGAATAGATTATAAGTAATTAGAACTTAAGCATAATGTCTAGCTTTAAGTACCGTTAAGGACACTAGCCATAAGACAAATGTAAATGTTCTCCTATAAATACCGGGCTTGCGGCCCCAATAAATAACTTCAAGTCAAACCTTGCCTTCGCCTACTTACATATACTGGTTTGGCGGAACTAAGCAGGCTAGGAACCGAGCTTTCATTAAACACAGGGTATAAAATGCAGTTAGACGATTGCAAGTGATGAGGATAAGGACGATTTGCTTGATTAATCGAAGAGGAATAAGTTGGTTTGAAAAAATCAGCAAACATATCGGCAATTGCCTGATCAGTGTCAGCTTTATTGTTTTCGAAAAACAAGTAAGACGGGTGCAATGATATCGTACGTTTTACATTGATAGAGCTATATAATTGCTTAGGGTCGCGAGAAAACCTATGTTTACAACGCTGAAGATAATCCTTATAGCATTGTGAATTCAGCACCATAAAATTTGACCAAGCAACTACATAAAGGGAAAAATCCGACGCTTTGCCGAATTTTTAAAATCTTTTGTAGCATCTTGATTTTATGTTCTTCAAGTTAGATAACTCACGTGAGAACCAGGGAGGTCTATCAGAACATCCTTACAATTGGGATTATTACAATTATATTTGCAACAGACAGACATTATTAAAATAATTAATTTATTAAAAACAAATTATAAATCAATATCTAAATAAAAAGTTTAAATGTATATATGTGTTAAGGGAGGCGTATACAAACCAAAGCAAAAGCTAACTGCAATATGCAAATTAAAAAGAGACATTAAAAAAAAGAGCACCAACACCACACAAAAAAAAAAAACAAAATGTGAACTGTAAATTGAGAGCGTGGGTGGGAGCAAAAAAACAGAAACAAATCAAAAACTAAGCAGCGCAACAACTAAATAATAAATGCGTTTGTTAATTTTTTGATAATGTAAAAAAATAAAAATGTAAATTTAACTTTCAACTTCGCGATGAATATAGCCTTCTCACCAGTGAATATAACCTTCTCACCAGTGCAATGCATTGCCATCTTATTTCATTTTATTATTAAAGTGTAGGATATAGTTGTAAACTAAAAACCTAACTATATTTTACACTGGCAACTAAGGCCTTCGGCTTAGACGAAAACTACATCCATACACTAGCCTGCGATTCGAACCCGGATCCTGGTTGTTCATCATCTTATTTCTTATATTTTTATTTTGTAGTGGCTCTGGGGTATATACCTTTTCTTCCCCATTTTCGCTTTACCTGCAAAGTGAGGTCCTGTCGGGCGACATAAATTTATTTCTTGAGTTTTGTTTTTGAGTTTGTTTGAATTGTGTTGTATATATTTTTACATTTACCTTTCTTTTTCTCCCAATGCTGTTCAAAACCTGTGATATCTATTGTTGCCACTAAAGTTTTGTTTCTTTTTGATTTGGAGCATCCCGAGACGATCCAACTAAATTGAGTATCTTGTACTAGTACGCCATCTATCATTATCTTTTAAGAAATGGGTGAAATGAGATTAACTCCCATTGTATTGTGATAAAATTATGTTTTCGGCAGAAAAAAGAAAAAAGGAAAAGTCACCATTCGGACTGGAATATGTAAATTAAAGATGAAGAATGTACTCTAAAGGTCATACAGAACGGTGAATGTTTTTGAAGCTGAATCGGAAAATCTGTTGCCGCTGTTGGAGAAGATATATCATTTGGTCATAGCTTTGGTCATCTTAATTATACAAGTCTGGCAGAAATCGCAAGTAAGGGATTGGTTCATGGGCTAAGTGTAACAAACTTCGTGCCCAATATGGAGTATTGCATGGTGAGTAATTTCCATTTCCAAAGATGACAGAAAGTCGGTCCAGTCAACTTTTAGAATTGGTTTAAAGTGATGTCTGCGGAGCTTTTGGAACAAAATCACTTGGTGGCTCACGATATTTCCCAACATTTATTGATGACAAATCTCGACGAATTTTTGCGTACTTTCTCAAAGGCAAAGCTGAGGTCTTTGCAAGTTTTTGAAAGCATTCGATGACTTCCTGAAGAAAAATGGAATATTGTGCCAGCTGACCATAGCGTACATTCCACAACAGAACGGCGTTGCGGAACGAGCTAACCGCACTCTGTTGGAAAGGTCTAGGTGTTTGTTGGTACAGTCTGGAATCTGTGAGGCCTTGTGGGCAGAAGCTATATTTATTTATTTTTTTTTTTATTTATTTATTTATTTAGGTCAACTAACACAGCAGTCGACGAAAAAGCTTAAGCTAAAGACAGATAGTAATTAATTGAAAAAGATAGCTTAGCTATATACACAACTAAACATCCCCGACCCGGTGGAGGTGTTTTATTTGCATAAGGTGCCAGCTATGCCCCGATTCACAGTCAATGTGGTCAGGGATGAGTTGCAACCAATCCAAGTCCAGAATATTATTATTGGTTTCGCTGTAGATGATTAAAAAGTATAGCGCGAAGAGAAGTGACAGAAAGGTGAGGAGAATTAGGTGAGAAAGGTTGTTAAAAGATTGGCAAAGAACACGAAAAGGTTCATGAAGAGAGTAGTTAGTCAGACATCTACTAAGGTGAATAGGAAAAAAACTTCTGGTCCGACGTGAGGGAACACAAAAATATAGCGTATCTAGTAAATTAGTAGAAGTGACTTTGCCGTTGACTAGTTTATGGAGAAAGAGAATGCCAAAAACGAGCCTACGGTTGTAAAGTGAAGGAAGATTAATAAGAAGAAGTCTGTCAGAATATGAAGGTAGGCGAAGACTCGGGTCCCAATTAAGACCGCGTAACGCAAACTTAAGGAATTGCTTCTGTACCGATTCAATACTACGCTGGTGAACATCATATTGCGAATTCCACACTGGCGAGCAATATTCTAGAGTAGGGCGAACTAACAAAGTGTATAAAACCTTTGTTACATAGGGATCATCAAATTCTTTGGCCCAACGTTTAATGAAGCCAAGAAGGCTGCATGCTCTATTGACAATAGAAGAAATATGAACATTAAATGAAAGTTTTGGGTCATACATCACGCCTAAGTCCTTAAACGATGGTACACAATCTAACAGAACAGACTTAACAGAGTAATGAGCTAGGAACGGAGACAAACGACTGAAAGTCATAAAAGAACACTTAGAGGCATTAAGGTGTAATTTATTAACGTGGCACCAATCACAGAACGCATCGAGATCTGATTGCAAGTACTGTTGCCAATGAATTGCCAAAGGCAAATCATTTATAAACAGTGTAAATAACAGGGGGCCCAGATGACTGCCTTGGGGTACACCTGACGTAACTCGAACAGTTTTAGATATCGAGGAACGAAAAGACACCTTTTGGGTTCTGCCAATAAGATACGACTTTAACCAAGCCAACAGTTTTGGGGAAAAACCCAGTATGTTAAGTTTCGCGAGAAGCATAGAATGATCAACCGTATCGAAAGCCTTACTAAAGTCAGTATAAATAACATCAGTTTGACACTTTTTACGGAAGCCATGGTGTACAAGGGTAGTCAATTCTAAAAGGTTAGTAAGCGACGAACGACCTTTCATGAATCCATGCTGACAAAGAGAAATAGTGTATCTGGATAGGTGTTGAAGGGAAGACGTAATAATTTTCTCAAACAGCTTTGGTATTGCCGAAAGTTTGGCAATGCCACGGTAGTTAGTAACATCCGATTTGCTACCCTTTTTAAAAAGCGGAATAATAAAAGACTCTTTCCAAATATCGGGAAAGGTACAAGACTTACTCGATATAAAAAATAACCGAGATAAAGGCTTAGATAGGGAATTCGAACACATTTTAAGGATGCAACTATGTATATTATCAGGACCGGGAACGAAGGAAGACGTCATAGATGACAAGCTAGAGATAATAAAGTCTTCAGTAATACTAGGAAAAAACATACAATTTAAATGTGGGATTGAAAAGGGATAGGGTGTGGGTTCCGAAACAGTAGTAGAATAAGTCGACTGAAAGAATTTAACAAACAGATCTGCAATATCTGAATCATTATTAGCAGTCTGGTCATTAAGTCTGAAGGTGGAGGGTAGTACATTAGAGCGTCTTTTGGAATTAACAAAGTTATAAAATCTTTTGGGGTTCTTATAAAATTCAACCTTACAGCGAACGATATAATTATTGTAGCATTGAGTGTTTAAAAGACAAAATTGAGATTTGGCTACACAGTAATTTGCATAGTCAAGACGCGAACCAGTTTTTTTAAATCTTTTAAAATATATCGACTTAATGTTACGGAGATTAGAGAGCCTACGTGTGAACCAGACTGGCGCGTTGGAGTCGGTAGAGACATTCACATAAGGAACGCATTTATCAATAGAGAATTAAGAGCAGAGTAGAAAAACTTCACTGCACGATCTATATCGCAGCACTCAAATAGAAATCACCAATCAAAAGAGAAAATAGGGCTATTAAGAAGATTGAAATTTGTTTTACGAAAACATCTACGACGAGAATTTGCGATGTTATTAAATGAATTAGTAACGGAATTGTAAGAAATAGTAAGTTCAATGGTAGGGTGATAGGGATCTTCAGGTTTCCTTAGGGGCTGTGTTCGGGATACAGCACTAACAGTGGGATCAGAGACAAAAACAAGATCAAGGATTCTTTTAGAAGAGTTAAGGAAAGAATTCAACTGATATAGCGGACATTCAAGTAGGCTATCAAGAAAAACATGTTGGGATGAAGGAATTAAGAAAGATAGATTATCATCAACAAGCCAAGAAATATTTGGCAAGTTGAAATCACCTAAAACTATAAGGAAATCGCGATCTTTTAGACGATTAAAAATAGTTTGCAAAGCATCAGCATGATGCATATAGGTAGTTATATCAGAAGCTGGGGGAATATATGAACAAGAAATATATAAGCTAAAGTTGGAACATGTAATTTCGACGCAAATAAACTCAACACCTAAGGGCAGATCAATCGGCACAACACTTGAACACAGATTCGAGTTGACAGCAATAAGTACTCCACCGCAAAAGTTATTAGAAAGAATTTCATTATCCAAAACAGAGGAGTTAAGCCAAGTTTCAGAGAAAGCTAATATGTCAGCCGAAAAGGTTTAGCTATCACAGAACAGGTTCGAGAGCTTGGTAAGAAGTCCTCTTACATTTTGATAATTAATGCAAAGTCTAGACGTTATTAGTTTTTTGAAGCAGAAGATAAATTAGGAAGGTGGACAGGCAACGGACGGGAGCGCTTATTGGGCGCAAACTCGTGTACAACTAGGCCCTCTGGCCAGAAATTAGTGTCAACCATAGCTGAGACATACTCATTATGTACTGTAATTTTAAAAGAGGAGATTTCGCGGGGCCTAGAAAACTTAAACTTTTGAATTAAAACTTTAGCAGGGCATATATTACTAATGTAAGCTGCCTTAGACGACTCAGAAGTATCAGGAGCAAGCCTAGAGATAAATAATTGTTTGCGATGAGGCACTACAGTTAGTGGAGGCGGAGGAGCATTGGGATCCGCAAGTGATTGAGAGCTAGCATGATCCTGTGATTGATCAGAGTTCCCGTGAGGGATAGAATGAGGTACACCAGGGCTTGTAATGGGTACTTCAATCTGAAAAGAAGAGCATAAAGAGGGACAAGAAGATGGTGTAGGCGAAAGTAAAATGGGAGACGATGTGATAGAGAGTGCTGGCGACTGCTTGCGAGGCAACTCAAGGGTACATTTCTTGGGCGACTTCTCAGAAGGTGGAACAAACTTGAATTGCGACAATAAATGTACGCTAGAGTCACACTCGTTAGACAGCTGTTTGGTCAATTTGTTTAAAGAAAGAAACTTTAAACGAATATCCCGATTTACAGCTGTATATCTCAGGAACCATTTGCCAACAAGTGCCCTGATAAACCAAACGCCAATGAAAGCATGGGCGAGTAAGAAGCCATGTATCAATCATCTTAAAGTTTTTGGTTCTGTTTCAGTTGCGCTATCCAAGGGCGAAAGGAAAGGAATATCGCATGGTGGGGTATTTAAGAGAATCAAAAGGTTACAGACTATATAATGGAGAAACCCGCAAAGTAGTTGAAAGAACAGATGTTTTCTTTGATGAAAGAGATCCTTAGCAAACTAATTGTACTACGGTTATGTTTGATTTTCCTGGACGCTATAAGCAAAATGAGATGGCAGATGCAAATCCGGAAACCACGATTCATCAGAACGGGTATACTCTGCACTTGGTATAATATACTTGGCTCGATTGTAGCTGGCGACATGCCAGTTTCATCGACTTACGAGGATGCCATAAATGGACTGTATGTCACGAGGCAATGGACAAAGAGTTTGGAGCTTCGGTAAAAAATCAAACTCGGGAGCTGATGGACCTACCAAACAAACAACGAACATTAGGCTGCAAATGGATTTTTTGTCTCTAAAAGGATGCGCAGGGAGACATAGAACGATTTAAAGTCCGATTGGTTGCGAAAGGATGCTCGCAGCAGTTCGGTGCAAACTACACTGATACATATGCACCTGTATGTCGATTAGAAAGCGTAAGGTTTGTTTTGGTGGTGGTAGCAGAGTTGGATATTTATTAACATCAAATGGACGTATGTATGGCATACCTTAATAGCAATCTAGAGGAGACGGTTTATATGAGACAACCCATGGGATACACAGAAAAAAATTGTCCAAAGGCCTTATTGCATTTGAAGAAGGCAATCTACGGTTTGAAACAATCGGGACCCCAACAGTTGTATATGGAGACAACTTGTGTGCCCAATAAATCATATGTAGATGAAATTAAAGTGGATTTGTGATTCTTTGGTTGATTTCTTTGACCTGTTATAAAAGGGTTTGACCTCAAAAGAAAAATGGAATGCTGGAAAATAGTACCATGGATACATTTCAATTAATTTATTAGCCGTATCTAGTGCGCATTTTTTTAATTTCTGTATATTAACATTATATCCTGATGCTAATTTTGGTATAGCGAGCAAATCTGTTCGATACAACTTCAAAACAGGCTCTTTTGTTAAGGCATCTTTCAAGACTTCAACAGCGTATTGTTCCGTCAGGTCCATTTTAAATTCGACATCCTTTCGCAATAGATCTGTCAGCGGCTTTGCGATCAATAAGTAGTCTTTTATAAATTTGCGGAAAAAGCCAGTTAATCCAAGAAAAGCCTGAACAGCCTTGATGTTTTTTGGCATTGGAAACTTTCTAATAGCTTAGCTCTTTTCTGCTCCCGGTTTCATGTTTCCGTTTCCAAAAATTCAATTTCAGTCTGCAGAAATCGGCACTCTTTCGTTATGAATGCGGTGTATTTCTTGACGTGAAAGAATCCATTTTTAAGACCCATGATGGTGAAAACTTTCGCATTGCCCATTTTTTCGAAAACATCTTTCATGATAGGCGCAGGGAAACCATCGTTTAATACCATCTTGTTTAACTGCCGGTAGTCAATACACACTGGATTATTGCCATCCTTCTTTTTACGATCACTGTGAGTGAAGGCACATCATGGTCAGTACTTATCTGATTTTGGTTGGCAGCTTCTTCCTCAAATAGATGTACGAAAGTATATTCAACGGGAGTTAATGTCATTTGGAACTTTGATAGGAAATCAACGTGTATTTGTAGTCACTCTTCAGGTTCAATCCATTAACGATGTGTTTGATAAGTGACTCCACATCAATAATCCTCATGTAAACTTTCACCATTGGACTTCGTATGTAGAGATAATTGGTTGTATATTTTTTTTTTATTTTTGAATACGTATGCATCGACGTTGCGTTCGTCGGCATACACTTTTAGAAGAAATCGTTGGACCAGCTCTTGAAGAGTCGCGGTGTTCTCCTCTAGCATTACTACGTTTATTGCGGCCTGGTTTCCATAATTTCCATGGTTATGCTCAATTGCCTCTAATTCATTTACCATTTTTTCTGCGTGCGACATCGGGGCTAATTGGTCATCTTGGTCCGACATAATGATGCGATTTTGGAAGCTTGTTTGCGATTTTCGCCTCTTCTTGCTGTCTCTTTTCCCTCGCTTGACGTTTTCGTCTCGTTTATTTCGTTTGGCGCCAGAGCATCGCGTCATCTGTCTCTTTCTGTCTCTTTTCCCTAGCTTCATGTTTTCGTCTTGTTTATTTCGTTTGGCGCCAGAGCATCGTTTCTTGTTGCGAAATTGGAATTCGTTTTTTTGTCTGACTGCACTTGCTCCTTCGTTTTTTCTGCTGTCGAAAACTTTTGCTGTCTCACTCTTTCTACTGGCAGCTTTCCAATTATGTAATTCCAAACTCCGCGATTGGTTGAGCCGCGAAATGTAAGATGTAGTCCTCTGATGAGTCCCCAAATGTATTACATTATAGTTTATTAATAATATTATAAATCGTGGACGGGCAAATTAAGATTACAATATGCAACTTAAATCTCGGGTTCTGTGTACTGCTAATTTATAGGCTTCTTACTGCTGCTTACGACTGCTGACTGCTAATACTTCTGACTGCTGAACACCGACTACAGACTGCTGACCATCGACTGCTGACTGCTGCTGCGCTGCCAATCTGCATACTGATTCCTTTAAGATGGACGGGAAGGCGGAAGTTATGGCGGACAGTGTAAACAACTTAAATATTGACTTACATAGGGCCTCTGCAAAAAACCTTAACACGCAGCCGGTATACACGTCAGGGCCAAGTGCATATACTGGTTTGGCGGAAATAAGCACGCTAGGAACCGAGCTTTCATCAAACACAGCGTGTAAAATGCAGTTAGACGATTGCAAGTGATGAGGATAAGGAAGATTTGCTTGATAAATCGAAGAGGAATAAGTTGGTTTGAAAAAATCAGCAAACATATCGGCAATTGCCTGATCAGTGTCAGCTTTATTGTTTTCGAAAAACAAGTAAGACGGGTGCAATGATATCGTACGTTTTACATTGATAGAGCTATATAATTGCTTAGGGAAGCGAGAAAACCTATGTTTACAACGCTGAAGATAATCCTTATAGCATTGTGAATTCAGCACCATAAAATTTGACCAAGCAACTACATAAAGGGCAAAATCCGACGCTTTACCGAATTTTTTAAATTTTTTATAGCATCTTGATTTTATGTTCTTCAAGTTAGATAACTCACGTGAGAACCAGGACGGTCTATCAGACCATCCTTGGGTCACACGCGGGACACAAACATCGAAAAACCACTCAAGAGTTTTTTAGAAGACAGAAATGCAAATTCTACACTGGTCTTGTTGGGATTATTACAATTATATTTGCAACAGACAGACATTATTAAAATAATTAATTTATTAAAAACAAATTATAAATCAATATGTAAATAAAAAAGTTAAATGTATATATATGTTAAAAGAGGCGTTCACAAACCAAAGCAAAAGCTAACTGCAATATGCAAATGAAAAAGAGACATTAAAAAAAGAGAGCACCAACACCACACAAAAAAAAACCAGAGGGCCGGGGCTAACTTCGACCGCGGCAAAGTTTGTATACCCTTGCAACTTTTATGGTAACTCTTTCCTTACCTATAGGCTAAAGGCTAAAGGCTAATGTTTGCGAAAGAACGGCCTACAATCTTAGCATAGGAAACAACTAAGATATTGATCAAAGTCACTGTTTTCCACCAATCGTTCCTATGGATGGCAATGGCAAATTTGGCACAGTCGTTTATATGTGTAATTAACTCACCAATATTGAATTTCACTGTTCGTGACTTTGCCATTTGTATAGGAGCTATATGATATAGTGATCTGATCCGGCTGAGTCCGATATATACAACGCCTGCGATATATACAAACCTACATGCAAAATCAGCTCTGTAGCTCCAACGGTCTAGGAGGAGTATGCGTTGATCAAGACGGACGGACAGACGGACGGGCGGACGGACATGGGTATTTGAACTCGTCTCGTCGTGCTGATCAAGAATATATATACTTTATATGGTCGGAAATGCTTCCTTCTATGCGTTGCACACTTCTGACCAAAATTAATATACCCTTTTTGCAAGGGTATAAAAAAAACAAAATGTGAACTGTAAATTGATAGCGCGGGTGGGAGCAAAAAAAAGAAACAAATCAAAAACTAAGCAGCGCAACAACTAAATAATAAGTGCGTTTGTTAATTTTTTGATAATGTAAAAAAATAAAAATGTAAATTTAACTTTCAACTTCGCGATGAATATAGCCTTCTCACCAGTGAATATAACCTTCTCACCAGTGCAATGCATTGCCATCTTATTTCATTTTATTATTAAAGTGTAGAATATAGTTGTAAACTAAAAACCTAACTATATTTTACACTGGCAACTAAGGCCTTCGGCTTAGACGAAAACTACATCCATACACTAGCCTGGGATTCGAACCCGGATCCTGGTTGTTCATCATCTTATTTCATATATTTTTATTTTGTAGTGGCTCTGGGATATATACTTTTCTTCCCCAAGTTTCTCTTTACCTGCAAAGTGAGGTCCTGCCGGGCGACATAAATTTATTTCTTGAGTTTTGTTGTTGAGTTTGTTTGAATTGTGTTGTATTTATTTTTACATTTACCTTTCTTTTTCTCCCAATGCTGTTCAAAACCTGTGATATCTATTGTTGCCACTACAGTTGCGTTTCTTTTTGATTTGGAGCATCCCGAGACGATCCAACTAAATTGAGTATTTTGTACTAGTACGCCATCTATCTTTGTAACTTACCCTTTTAAGAAATGGGTAAAATGAGATTAACCCCCATTGTATTGTGATAAAATTATGTTTTCGGCAAAGGAAAAGTCACCATTCGGACTGGAATATGTAAATTAAAGATGAAGAATCTACTCTAAAGGTCATACAGAACGGTGAATGTTTTTGAAGCTGAATCGGAAAATCTGTTGCCGCTGTTGGAGAAGATATATTATATGGTCATCGCTTTGGTCATCTTAATTATACAAGTCTGGCAGAAATCGCAAGTAAGGGATTGGTTCATGGGCTAAGTGTAACAAACTTCGTGCCCGAGTATTGCATGGTGAGTAATTTCCATTTCCAAAGATGACAGAAAGTCGGTCCAGTCAACTTTTAGAATTGGTTTAAAGTGATGTCTGCGGAGCTTTTGGAACAAAATCACTTGGTGGCTCACGTTATTTCTCAACATTTATTGATGAGCATTCTCGACGAATTTTTGTGTACTTCCTCAAAGGCAAAGCTGAGGTCTTTGCAAGTTTTTGAAAGCATTCGATGACTTCCTGAAGAAAAATGGAATATTGTGCCAGCTGACCATAGCGTACATTCCACAACAGAACGGCGTTGCGGAACGAGCTAACCGCGCTCTGTTGGAAAGGTCTAGGTGTTTGTTGATACAGTCTGGAATCTGTGAGGCTTTGTGGGCAGAAGCTATATTTACAGCTGTATATCTGAGGAACCATTTGCCAACAAACCAAACGCCAATGCAATCATGGGCGAGTAAGAAGCCATGTATCAATCATCTTAAAGTTTTTGGTTCTGTTTCAGTTGCGCTATCCAAGGGCGAAAGGAAAGGAATATCGCATGGTGGGGTATTTAAGAGAATCAAAAGGTTACAGACTAATGGAGTAACCCGCAAAGTAGTTGAAAGAACAGATGTTTTCTTTGATGAAAGAGATCCTTAGCGCAAACTAATTGTACTACGGTTATGTTTGATTTTCCTGGACGCTATAAACAAAATGAGATGGCAGATGCAAATCCGGAAACCACGATTCATCAGAACGGGTATACTCTGCACTTGGTATAATATACTTGGCTCGATTGTAGCTGGCGACATGCCAGTTTCATCGACTTACGAGGATGCCATAAATAGACCGTATGTCAAAAGGCAATGGACAATGAGTTTGGAGCTTTGGTAAAAAATCAAACTCGGGAGCTGATGGACCTACCAAACAAACAACGAACATTAGGCTGCAAATGGATTTTTGTCTTAAAAAGGATGCGCAGGGAGACATACAACGATTTAAAGTCCGATTGGTTGCGAAAGGATGCTTGCAGCAGTTCGGTGCAAACTACACTGATACATATGCACCTGTATGTCGCTTAGAAAGCGTAAGGTTTGTTTTGGTGGTGGCAGCAGAGTTGGATATTTATTAACATCAAATGGACGTATACACGGCATACCTTAATAGCAATCTAGAGGACACGGTTTATATGAGACAACCCATGGGATACACAGAAAAAAATTGTCCAAAGGCCTCATTGCATTTGAAGAAGGCAATCTACGGTTTGAAACAATCGGGATGATTTTGCTCGTATGACCCCAACAGTTGTATATGGAGACAACTTGTGTGCCCAATAAATCATATGTAGATGAAATTAAAGTGGATTTGTGATTCTTTGGTTGATTTCTCTGACCTGTTATAAAAGGGTTTGACCTCAAAAGAAAAATGGAATGCTGGAAAATAGTACCATGGATACATTTCAATTAATTTATTAGCCGTATCTAGTGCGCATTTTTTTAATTTCTGTATATTAATATTATATCCTGATGCTAATTTTGGTATAGCGAGCAAATATGTTCGATACAACTTCAAAAAAGGCTCTTTTGTTAAGGCATCTTTCAAGACTTCAACAGCGTATTGTTCTTTCAGGTCCATTTTAAATTCGACATCCTTTCGCAATAGATCTGTCAGCGGCTTTGCGATCAATAAGTAGTCTTTTATAAATTTGCGGAAAAAGCCAGTTAATCCAAGAAAAGCCTGAACAGCCTTGATGTTTTTTGGCATTGGAAACTTTCTAATGGCTTTGCTCTTTTCTGCTCCCGGTTTCATGTTTCCGTTTCCAAAAATTCAATTTCAGTCTGCAGAAATCGGCACTCTTTCGTTATGAATGCGGTGTATTTCTTGACGTGAAAGAATCCATTTTTAAGACCCATGATGGTGAAAACTTTCGCATTGCCCATTTTTTCGAAAACATCTTTCATGATAGGCGCAGGGAAACCATCGTTCAATACCATCTTGTTTAACTGCCGGTAGTCAATACACACTGGATTATTGCCATCCTTCTTTTTTACGATCACTGTGAGTGAAGGCACATCATGGTCAGTACTTATCTGATTTTGGTTGGCAGCTTCTTCCTCAAATAGATGTACGAAAGTATATTCAACGGGAGTTAATGTCATTTGGAACTTTGATAGGAAATCAACGTGTATTTGTAGTCACTCTTCAGGTTCAATCCATTAACGATGAGTTTGATAAGTGACTCCACATCAATAATCCTCATGTAAACTTTCACCATTGGACTTCGTATGTAGAGATAATTGGTTGTATATTTTTTTTTATTTTTCAATACGTATGCATCGACGTTGCGTTCGTCGGCATACACTTTTAGAAGAAATCGTTGGACCAGCTCTTGAAGAGTCGCGGTGTTCTCCTCTAGCATTACTACGTTTATTGCGGCCTGGTTTCCATAATTTCCATGGTTATGCTCAATTGCCTCTAATTCATTTACCATTTTTTCTGCGTGCGACATCGGGGCTAATTGGTCATCTTGGTCCGAAATAATGATGCGATTTTGAAAGCTTGTTTGCGATTTTCGCGTCTTCTTGCTGTCTCTTTTCCCTCCCTTGACGTTTTCGTCTCGTTTATTTCGTTTGGCGCCAGAGCATCGCGTCATCTGTCTCTTTCTGTCTCTTTTCCCTAGCTTCATGTTTTCGTCTTGTTTATTTCGTTTGGCGCCAGAGCATCGTTTCTTGTTGCGAAATTGGAATTCGTTTTTTTGTCTGACTGCACTTGCTCCTTCGTTTTTTCTGCTGTCGAAAACTTTTTCTGTCTCACTCTTTCTACTGGCAGCTTTCCAATTATGTAATTCCAAACTCCGCGATTGGTTGAGCCGCGAAATGTAAGATGTAGTCCTCTGATGAGTCCCCAAATGTATTACATTATAGTTTATTAATAATATTATAAATCGTGGACGGGCAAATTAAGATTACAATATGCAACTTAAATCTCGGGTTCTGTGTACTGCTAATTTATAGGCTTCTTACTGCTGCTTACGACTGCTGACTGCTAATACTTCTGACTGCTGAACACCGACTACAGACTGCTGACCATCGACTGCTGACTGCTGCTGCGCTGCCAATCTGCATACTGATTCCTTTAAGATGGACGGGAAGGCGGAAGTTATGGCGGACAGTGTAAACAACTTAAATATTGACTTACATAGGGCCTCTGCAAAAAACCTTAACACGCAGCCGGTATACACGTCAGGGCCAAGTGCATATACTGGTTTGGCGGAAATAAGCACGCTAGGAACCGAGCTTTCATCAAACACAGCGTGTAAAATGCAGTTAGACGATTGCAAGTGATGAGGATAAGGAAGATTTGCTTGATAAATCGAAGAGGAATAAGTTGGTTTGAAAAAATCAGCAAACATATCGGCAATTGCCTGATCAGTGTCAGCTTTATTGTTTTCGAAAAACAAGTAAGACGGGTGCAATGATATCGTACGTTTTACATTGATAGAGCTATATAATTGCTTAGGGAAGCGAGAAAACCTATGTTTACAACGCTGAAGATAATCCTTATAGCATTGTGAATTCAGCACCATAAAATTTGACCAAGCAACTACATAAAGGGCAAAATCCGACGCTTTACCGAATTTTTTAAATTTTTTATAGCATCTTGATTTTATGTTCTTCAAGTTAGATAACTCACGTGAGAACCAGGACGGTCTATCAGACCATCCTTGGGTCACACGCGGGACACAAACATCGAAAAACCACTCAAGAGTTTTTTAGAAGACAGAAATGCAAATTCTACACTGGTCTTGTTGGGATTATTACAATTATATTTGCAACAGACAGACATTATTAAAATAATTAATTTATTAAAAACAAATTATAAATCAATATGTAAATAAAAAAGTTAAATGTATATATATGTTAAAAGAGGCGTTCACAAACCAAAGCAAAAGCTAACTGCAATATGCAAATGAAAAAGAGACATTAAAAAAAGAGAGCACCAACACCACACAAAAAAAAACCAGAGGGCCGGGGCTAACTTCGACCGCGGCAAAGTTTGTATACCCTTGCAACTTTTATGGTAACTCTTTCCTTACCTATAGGCTAAAGGCTAAAGGCTAATGTTTGCGAAAGAACGGCCTACAATCTTAGCATAGGAAACAACTAAGATATTGATCAAAGTCACTGTTTTCCACCAATCGTTCCTATGGATGGCAATGGCAAATTTGGCACAGTCGTTTATATGTGTAATTAACTCACCAATATTGAATTTCACTGTTCGTGACTTTGCCATTTGTATAGGAGCTATATGATATAGTGATCCGATCCGGCTGAATCCGATATATACAACGCCTGCAGTATATACAAACCTACATGCAAAATCAGCTCTGTAGCTCCAACGGTCTAGGAGGAGTTTGCGTTGATCCAGACGGACGGACAGGCGGACGGGCGGACGGACATGGGTATTTGAACTCGTCTCGTCGTGCTGATCAAGAATATATATACTTTATATGGTCGGAAATGCTTCCTTCTATGCGTTGCACACTTCTGACCAAAATTAATATACCCTTTTTGCAAGGGTATAAAAAAAACAAAATGTGAACTGTAAATTGATAGCGCGGGTGGGAGCAAAAAAAGAAACAAATCAAAAACTAAGCAGCGCAACAACTAAATAATAAGTGCGTTTGTTAATTTTTTGATAATGTAAAAAAATAAAAATGTAAATTTAACTTTCAACTTCGCGATGAATATAGCCTTCTCACCAGTGAATATAACCTTCTCACCAGTGCAATGCATTGCCATCTTATTTCATTTTATTATTAAAGTGTAGGATATAGTTGTAAACTAAAAACCTAACTATATTTTACACTGGCAACTAAGGCCTTCGGCTTAGACGAAAACTACATCCATACACTAGCATGGGATTCGAACCCGGATCCTGGTTGTTCATCATCTTATTTCATATATTTTTATTTTGTAGTGGCTCTGGGATATATACCTTTTCTTCCCCAATTTTCTCTTTACCTGCAAAGTGAGGTCCTGCCGGGCGACATAAATTTATTTCTTGAGTTTTGTTGTTGAGTTTGTTTGAATTGTGTTGTATTTATTTTTACATTTACCTTTCTTTTTCTCCCAATGCTGTTCAAAACCTGTGATATCTATTGTTGCCACTACAGTTGCGTTTCTTTTTGATTTGGAGCATCCCGAGACGATCCAACTAAATTGAGTATTTTGTACTAGTACGCCATCTATCTTTGTAACTTACCCTTTTAAAAAATGGGTAAAATGAGATTAACCCCCATTGTATTGTGATAAAATTATGTTTTCGGCAAAGGAAAAGTCACCATTCGGACTGGAATATGTAAATTAAAGATGAAGAATCTACTCTAAAGGTCATACAGAACGGTGAATGTTTTTGAAGCTGAATCGGAAAATCTGTTGCCGCTGTTGGAGAAGATATATTATTTGGTCATCGCTTTGGTCATCTTAATTATACAAGTCTGGCAGAAATCGCAAGTAAGGGATTGGTTCATGGGCTAAGTGTAACAAACTTCGTGCCCAATATGGAGTATTGCATGGTAAGTAATTTCCATTTCCAAAGATGACAGAAAGTCGGTCCAGTCAACTTTTAGAATTGGTTTAAAGTGATGTCTGCGCAGCTTTTGGAACAAAATCACTTGGTGGCTCACGTTATTTCTCAACATTTATTGATGACCAATCTCGACGAATTTTTGTGTACTTCCTCAAAGGCAAAGCTGAGGTCTTTGCAAGTTTTTGAAAGCATTCGATGACTTCCTGAAGAAAAATGGAATATTGTGCCAGCTGACCATAGCGTACATTCCACAACAGAACGGCGTTGCGGAACGAGCTAACCGCGCTCTGTTGGAAAGGTCTAGGTGTTTGTTGATACAGTCTGGAATCTGTGAGGCTTTGTGGGCAGAAGCTATATTTACAGCTGTATATCTGAGGAACCATTTGCCAACAAACCAAACGCCAATGCAATCATGGGCGAGTAAGAAGCCATGTATCAATCATCTTAAAGTTTTTGGTTCTGTTTCAGTTGCGCTATCCAAGGGCGAAAGGAAAGGAATATCGCATGGTGGGGTATTTAAGAGAATCAAAAGGTTACAGACTAATGGAGAAACCCGCAAAGTAGTTGAAAGAACAGATGTTTTCTTTGATGAAAGAGATCCTTAGCGCAAACTAATTGTACTACGATTATGTTTGATTTTCCTGGACGCTATAAGCAAAATGAGATGCCAGATGCAAATCCGGAAACCACGATTCATCAGAACGGGTATACTCTGCACTTGGTATAATATACTTGGCTCGATTGTAGCTGGCGACATGCCAGTTTCATCGACTTACGAGGATGCCATAAATGGACTGTATGTCACGAGGCAATGGACAAAGAGTTTGGAGCTTTGGTAAAAAATCAAACTCGGGAGTTGATGGACCTACCAAACAAACAACGAACATTAGGCTGCAAATGGATTTTTTGTCTTAAAAAGGATGCGCAGGGAGACATAGAACGATTTAAAGTCCGATTGGTTGCGAAAGGATGCTCGCAGCAGTTCGGTGCAAACTACACTGATACATATGCACCTGTATGTCGATTAGAAAGCGTAAGGTTTGTTTTGGTGGTGGTAGCAGAGTTGGATATTTATTAACATCAAATGGACGTATACACGGCATACCTTAATAGCAATCTGGAGGACACGGTTTATATGAGACAACCCATGGGATACACAGAAAAAAATTGTCCAAAGGCCTCATTGCATTTGAAGAAGGCAATCTACGGTTTGAAACAATCGGGATGATTTTGCCGTATGACCCCAACAGTTGTATATGGAGATAACTTGTGTGCCCAATAAATCATATGTAGATGAAATTAAAGTGGTTTTGTGATTCTTTGGCTGATTTCTTTGACCTGTTATAAAAGGGTTTGACCTCAAAAGAAAAATGGAATGCTGGAAAATAGTACCATGGATACATTTCAATTAATTTATTAGCCGTATCTAGTGCGCATTTTTTTAATTTCTGTATATTAATATTATATCCTGATGCTAATTTTAGTATAGCGAGCAAATCTGTTCGATACAACTTCAAAAAAGGCTCTTTTGTTAAGGCATCTTTCAAGACTTCAACAGCGTATTGTTCTTTCAGGTCCATTTTAAATTCGACATCCTTTCGCAATAGATCTGTCAGCGGCTTTGCGATCAATAAGTAGTCTTTTATAAATTTGCGGAAAAAGCCAGTTAATCCAAAAAAAGCCTGAACAGCCTTGATGTTTTTTGGCATTGGAAACTTTCTAATGGCTTTGGTCTTTTCTGCTCCCGGTTTCATGTTTCCGTTTCCAATTTGGTGACCCAAAAATTCAATTTCAGTCTGCAGAAATCGGCACTCTTTCGTTATGAATGCGGTGTATTTCTTGACGTGAAAGAATCCATTTTTAGGACCCATGATGGTGAAAACTTTCGCATTGCCCATTTTTTCGAAAACATCTTCCATGATAGGCACAGGGAAACCATCGTTTAATACCATCTTGTTTAACTGCCGGTAGTCAATACACACTGGATTATTGCCATCCTTCTTTTTTACGATCACTGTGAGTGAAGGCACATCATGGTCAGTACTTATCTGATTTTGGTTGGCAGCTTCTTCCTCAAATAGATGTACGAAAGTATATTCAACGGGAGTTAATGTCATTTGGAACTTTGATAGGAAATCAACGTGTATTTGTAGTCACTCTTCAGGTTCAATCCATTAACGATGTGTTTGATAAGTGACTCCACATCAATAATCCTCATGTAAACTTTCACCATTGGACTTCGTATGTAGAGATAATTGGTTGTGAATTTCGGCATTGCATGGCTGATCGCAATCAAATTTCTCCAGGACTTGCTGGCGAATTTGTTCATATTGGTAGACAGCCGTAGACTCGAGAAATAGAGCAGCGGTACCAGTCATTTTCGCTCAGGCTTGAACGTACTTCTTATATTTTTTTTTATTTTTCAATACGTATGCATCGACGTTGCGTTCAAAGTTTTGAAACCACTGTTGTACAGACATTCCTTCTCCGCAGAATTCTGGGATGATTTTGGGAAAGTTGTCCACCACCAACTTGGTGTCATTTATTTTGTTTATTTCGTCGGCATACACTTTTAGAAGAAATCGTTGGACCAGCTCTTGAAGAGTCGCGGTGTTCTCTTTTAGCATTACTACGTTTATTCCGGCCTGGTTTCCATAATTTCCATGGTTATGCTTAATTGCCTCTAATTCATTTACCATTTCTCCTGGGTGCGACATCGGGGCTAATTGGACCAAGATTGGTCCGACATAATGATGCCATTTTGGAAGCTTAATTGCGATTTTCGCGTCTTCTTGCTGTCTCTTTTCCCTCGCTTGACGTTTTCGTCTCGTTTATTTCGTTTGGCGCCAGAGCATCACGTCATCTTTCTGTCTCATTTCCCTCGCTTCATGTTTTCGTCTTGTTTATTTCGTTTGGCGCCAGAGCATCGTTTCTTGTTGCGAAATTGGAATTCGTTTTTTTGTCTGACTGCACTTGCTCCCTCGTTTTTTCTGCAGTCGAAAACTTTTTCTGTCTCACTCTTTCTACTGGCAGCTTTCCAATTATGTAATTTCAAAGTCAGCGATTGGTTGAGCCGCGAAATGTAAGATGTAGTCCTCTAATGAGTCCCCAAATGTATTACATTATAGTTTATTAATAATATTATAAATCGTTGACGGGCAAATTAAGATTACAATATGCAACTTAAATCTCGGGTTCTGTGTACTGCTAATTTATAGGCTTCTTACTGCTGCTTACGACTGCTGACTGCTGATACTTCTGACTGCTGAACACCGACTACTGACTGCTGACCATCGACTGCTGACTGCTGCTGCGTTGCCAATCTGCATACTAATTCCTTCAAGATGGACGGGAAGGCGGAAGATGACGGACAGTGTAAACAACTTAAATATTGACTTACGTAGGGCCTCTGCAAAAAACCTTAACACGCAGCCTGTATTCCGTCAGGGCCAAGTGCATATACTGGATTGGCGGAACTAAGCACGCTAGGAACCGTGCTTTCATCAAACACAGCGTGTAAAATGCAGTTAGACGATTGCAAGTGATGAGGATAAGGAAGATTTGCTTGATAAATCGAAGAGGAATAAGTTGGTTTGAAAAAATCAGCAAACATATCGGCAATTGCCTGATCAGTGTCAGCTTTATTGTTTTCGAAAAACAAGTAAGACGGGTGCAATGATATCGTACGTTTTACATTGATAGAGCTATACAATTGCTTAGGGTAGCGAGAAAACCTATGTTTACAACGCTGAAGATAATCCTTATAGCATTGTGAATTCAGCACCATAAAATTTGACCAAGCAACTACATAAAGGGCAAAATCCGACGCTTTGCCGAATTTTTTAAATCTTTTATAGCATCTTGATTTTATGTTCTTCAAGTTAGATAACTCACGTGAGAACCAGGGAGGTCTATCAGACCATCCTTGGGTCACACGCGGGACACAAACATCGAAGAACCACTCAAGAGTTTTTTGGAAGACAGAAATGCAAATTCTACACTGGTCTTGTTGGGATTATTACAATTATATTTGCAACAGACAGACATTATTAAAATAATTAATTTATTAAAAACAAATTATAAATCAATATGTAAATAAAAAGGTTAAATGTTAAAAGAGGCGTTCACAAACCAAAGCAAAAGCTAACTGCAATATGCAAATGAAAAAGAGACATTAAAAAAAGAGAGCACCAACACCACACACAAAAAAAAACAAAATGTGAACTGTAAATTGAGAGCGCGGGTGGGAGCAAAAACAGAAACAAATCAAAAACTAAGCAGCGCAACAACTAAATAATAAGTGCGTTTGTTAATCTTTTGATAATGTAAAAAAATAAAAATGTAAATTTAACTTTCAACTTCGCGATGAATATAGCCTTCTCACTAGTGAATATAACCTTCTCACCAGTGCAATGCATTGCCATCTTATTTCATTTTATTATTAAAGTGTAGGATATAGTTGTAAACTAAAAACCTAACTATATTTTACACTGGCAACTAAGGCCTTCGGCTTAGACGAAAACTACATCCATACACTAGCCTGGGATTCGAACCCGGATCCTGGTTGTTCATCATCTTATTTCATATATTTTTATTTTGTAGTGGCTCTGGGATATATACCTTTTCTTCCCCAATTTTCTCTTTACCTGCAAAGTGAGGTCCTGCCGGGCGACATAAATTTATTTCTTGAGTTTTGTTGTTGAGTTTGTTTGAATTGTGTTGTATTTATTTTTACATTTACCTTTCTTTTTCTCCCAATGCAGTCTGGAATCTGTGAGGCTTTGTGGGCAGAAGCTATGTTTACAGCTGTATATCTGAGGAACCATTTGCCAACAAACCAAACGCCAATGCAATCATGGGCGAGTAAGAATCCATGTATCAATCATCTTAAAGTTTTTGGTTCTGTTTCAGTTGCGCTATCCAAGGGCGAAAGGAAAGGAATATCGCATGGTGGGGTATTAAGAGAATCAAAAGGTTACAGACTAATGGAGAAACCCGCAAAGTAGTTGAAAGAACAGATGTTTTCTTTGATGAAAGAGATCCTTAGCGCAAACTAATTGTTCTACGGTTATGTTTGATTTTCCTGGACGCTATAAGCAAAATGAGATGGCAGATGCAAATCCGGAAACCACGATTCATCAGAACGGGTAAACCTTGGTATAATATACTTGGCTCGATTGTAGCTGGCGACAAGCCAGTTTCGTCGACTTACGAGGATGGCACAAATGAAGAGTTTGGAGCTTTGGTAAAAAATCAAACTCGGGAGCTGATGGACCTACCAAACAAACAACGAGCATTAGGCTGCAAATGGATTTTTTGTCTTAAAAAGGATGCGCATGGAGACATAGAACGATTTAAAGTCCGATTGGTTGCGAAAGGATGCTCGCAGCAGTTCGGTGCAAACTACACTGATACATATGCACCTGTATGTCGCTTAGAAAGCATAAGGTTTGTTTTGGTGGTGGCAGCAGAGTTGGATATTTATTAACATCAAATGGACGAATGCACGGCATACCTTAATAGCAAACTAGAGGACACGGTTTATATGAGACAACCCATGGGATACACAGAAAAAAATTGTCCAAAGGCCTCATTGCATTTGAAGAAGGCAATCTACGGTTTGAAACAATCGGGACCCCAACAGTTGTATATGGAGACAACTTGTGTGCCCAATAAATCATATGTAGATGAAATTAAAGTGGATTTGTGATTCTTTGGTTGATTTCTTTGACCTGTTATAAAAGGGTTTGACCTCAAAAGAAAAATGGAATGCTGGAAAATAGTACCATAGATACATTTCAATTAATTTATTAGCCGTATCTAGTGCGCATTTTTTTAATTTCTGTATATTAATATTATATCCTGATGCTAATTTTGGTATAGCGAGCAAATCTGTTCGATACAACTTCAAAAAAGGCTCTTTTGTTAAGGCATCTTTCAAGACTTCAACAGCGTATTGTTCTTTCAGGTCCATTTTAAATTCGACATCCTTTCGCAATAGATCTGTCAGCGGCTTTGCGATCAATAAGTAGTCTTTTATAAATTTGCGGAAAAAGCCAGTTAATCCAAAAAAAGCCTGAACAGCCTTGATGTTTTTTGGCATTGGAAACTTTCTAATGGCTTTGGTCTTTTCTGCTCCCGGTTTCATGTTTCCGTTTCCAATTTGGTGACCCAAAAATTCAATTTCAGTCTGCAGAAATCGGCACTCTTTCGTTATGAATGCGGTGTATTTCTTGACGTGAAAGAATCCATTTTTAGGACCCATGATGGTGAAAACTTTCGCATTGCCCATTTTTTCGAAAACATCTTCCATGATAGGCACAGGGAAACCATCGTTTAATACCATCTTGTTTAACTGCCGGTAGTCAATACACACTGGATTATTGCCATCCTTCTTTTTTACGATCACTGTGAGTGAAGGCACATCATGGTCAGTACTTATCTGATTTTGGTTGGCAGCTTCTTCCTCAAATAGATGTACGAAAGTATATTCAACGGGAGTTAATGTCATTTGGAACTTTGATAGGCACTGGCAACTAAGGCCGGGTTAGACGGGGTTAATAATCACGAATACGCAGGGTTAAAAATTTATTTAGCACAAGCCCATGTTAATTAAAATATGCCATAATAATAACATTTTGGTGTTGAAAATACCATATGTTTCTGTTTCCTGCCCTGTATTATTTGTTATCCCAGCTTATATCGATTTTACTAAGCTTGTAACTTATCGGCATAAGATACTTTGGAACTCTGAATATTGTCTTTTTTCCTTTTCCGCCTTTCAAAGTGTATGTACACCAAATAAACATAAACATTTAAGTTGACGCAATGCAATCGATCCTCAACATTTGTCCCCAAATTGATTGGGACCTGAAAGGTTTCAAAAAGAGCCAACTTCGATCGTACACTATTCTAGCTGCAGGCAGGAAATCTAGATGCTTCAATTTGGTTTGTGTATTCGGGAGCAACGTCTAATTTATGTTGCGGACACAGTATATTTGCGAATTATGTTGGGCATAAAGAAACAGTTGGCAGAGGTGACGTGAGCTTAAACTGAAAAATTGGTGCACAAGGTTTGAGACGAATTTTATGTCGGTTGATCGAGCAGTCGATAGGCTATGCACTGTGATTGTCGACCAAAATTCTGCGACGGTTCGCCAAGATGGCAAGATAGTACTAACTGCAGAGAGACAAGGAAAGCTGTTTGTGTTTAAGGAGATAGACAATCGATATTTTGGAGCGAGACAGATAAGTGCAGAAGTTTGGCACTAAATGTTTGGTCATTCGAATTATTCAAGTCTAATGAATATTAACAAACTTTCACTCATTGCAAAGGTCGGACGGGATTTATTTGCGCTTATCATATTTTTTTTCTCGCGATTAAATAATTAAATAAAATCGAACAATTCCAACATAAATTTAATCTTACAACAAAGCTAATTAGCGGTGTTGTTGTTTTGCTTGTCTCTTTTGCTTTTGTCTTAAATTTTACCTTTGTAGCTAACTATATTTCCTATTTTTGTTTGATTGCGCTCTTGTCTTTTGCCTACCCGCGACTCAGTGATACGTGTTTTTGTTTTTGTGTTTATCACTTGAACTTTTTACGCTTTAGTTGTAAAGGTGCAGGTTACACAGGCAGAATCAAGGAGTCTATTGCTAAAGGTGGTGGCTTAAAATATGGATGTGATGCCTGCCGCGAGGTCGAGAATGAGATGCGCTCATTTATGAGGCGGACTAGACATAGTTTTGACACTTTGCGTGCAGGTTTTAACAAACTTCAAGCGGAGTTTACTGCGGTGGAGACTCAGTTCAGAAGCTTATCGCTTATGAATGAGTCTCCGAAACGTAAAAGGACCAGTCCTTGGGGTGTTTCTGTATCTGTAGATCCGCCAGCGTCTCTTATCGTCCCCGACCGGTCTCATGCACCGTCCACTCCTAATGTACAGCAATTGATATCGTTTAAGAGCCCGGTTGTGAATGCTATTAGTAAGGAATTACCGGTATCACTTGGGAATAATCTGTTAAAAACGATGCCACTAGTAGTATCCGCTGTGTCCGGGCAATTACCCATTCCAATGGAAATTGCCGATAGTTCTAAAAGTATCAAGTTGACTACTGCAGTGGGTGGCTCATAGTCTTAAGTGATTTTAACTTACCTGCATTTGTCATGGTCACCAACAGATGAATCTACCATGGTGCTGGTCTTATCTGTACAATTGTACAGATATGAACTTAGCTGTTCGCTCCTTTTATGATACTCTCAATTCACTCTTTGATAATTGTGTGCCTCTTGGTAGGCAGGAGCGGATTAACAAACCTCCCTGGTTCTTTCGAGAGTTATCCAATTTAAAAAATGTGAAGATTCGATGTAATAAAACAATAGTCCTTTAGAAAGTCTAAATAATATGAATGATTTAAGCGTACTTATGGACCACAAATTAAATTTTCACACCCATATTTCTACCACGTTCGCAAAGGCCATGAGTGTTCTGGGTTTCATTAAAAGATGGTCAAAAGAATTTCACAACCCCTATACAACTAAAGTTCTTTTTACTTCGCTTGTCCGTCCTATTTAAGAGTATGGATCTTGCATTTGGTCACCTCAATATGAGTCGCACCAGATTAGACTTGAATCCGTTCAAAAACAGTTCCTGCTATTTACACTTCGTGGCTTAAGCTGGGATCTCAATATCAATTTGCCTTCGTATTCTAGTAGACTTTTTTTTGATTAACCTTTCTTCCTTAATTAACCGTAAAATTAAGCTTGGTGCTATTTTTATGCACAAGCTCCTAATTGGTGATATTTACTCACCTGAGCTGACGAGACGAATATTTACTTCTTGTTTAAAATCAAAGGAGCCCAAGCAGATAGCTGTCCCTCCCTCCCGACCGACCATGAGGCGCTGCCGTACATTGGACGGCACTTTTGCGTTGATTTGCATTTACAAATAAAACGGAAAAACAATTAAAATATGATTAACTACAGCTAATTACGAGCTAAGTGTGCTAAAAAAAAGGTTTTCACAAGAGAAAGAGAGGCTTCTGATCTGATTACGGGATACAGAAGATTGTAATCAGAACATAGGACTCGAAAAGGTTCGTGCAAAGAATAGTTAGACATACAGTGTTTTAGAGATAGAGGTATAAAACTTCTGGTAGGCCTACGAGATACAGATAGATTTAACTGGTTCAATAGCTCAGAAGAGTCTATTTCACCTATTAAAAGTTTGTGAATAAAGATAGCACCAAGCATTACTCTACGATTTATTAAAAAAGGAAGATTGATTAAAAAAAGTCTACTGGAGTATGATGGCAAATTGACATTGCGATCCCAATTTAGACCGCGAAGAGCAAAAAGCAGAAATTGCTTTTGAACAATTTTACTTTGGTGCGTCTTATTTTGAGTTGACCATATGCAAGATCCGTACTCTAAGATAGGTGGGATAAATGGAGTATAAAGAATTTGGGTTGTGTACGGATCGTCAATCTCTTTTGACCATCGTTTCACAAACCCAAGAACTTTCATACCTTCACTAGCTGTAGCAGAAATATGACGATAAGTCATTGTTAATATCTAACCTAAGTCATTGTTAATATCCAACCGCTCTAAGGCAGTTCCATTCAGATGATAAGACATAACCTTACATTTACAGCCGTTGAGGTTTAATAGGTTGGTTTCACACCAACTCTAAAGGTCACTAAGATCGGATTGAAGCAGGCAGGACGATATGTCTTTAAAAGTGAGCTGAAGCTTGACATCATCCGCGCACATAAACACACGAGAATGTGTCACTACCATTTATAAAAAGAGTGAATAGCAATGTACCCAAATGACTACCCTGAGGTACTCCAGAGGTCACTTGGATGGTCTTAGAAAATGAAGACTTGGAGAGGAACTTTTAAGTACGCTTAGAAAGATATTGAAAAATCCAATCAACCAACAGGATGGGTATGCCAAGTTCGTTCAACTTATACAAAATCAGAGCCTTTCCTTGATGAAAATAGTATAAATGACGTCAGTTTGCACGGCAGTCTTGAATTCTTTGATCGAGTGTGATGTAAATTCTAATAAGTTAGAAGTTGTCGATCTACGTTTTTTAAACCCATGTTGGAATGATGAAATAATTGAGCTACAAAAATGCTGCAATTGAGATTATATTATTTGCTCAAATGCTTTGGGTATGGCAGACAATTTACAAATGCCCCTATAATTGGAGGCTTCGGAATTTTTCCCCTTTTTGTGAGTCCCCAAATGTATTATATTATAGTTTATTAATAGTATTATAAATCGTGCACGGACGAATAATGATTACAATATGCAACTTAAATCTCAAGTTCTGTGTACTGCTAATTTATCGGCTTCTCTCTGCTGCTTACGATTTCTGACATCTGCTACTTCTGACTGCTGAACACTGACTACTGACTGCTGAACATCGACTGCTGACTGCTGAAGACCGACTGCCGACTTCACACGATACCTCACGACTGCTGCTGCGTTGCCAATCTCCATAAGGAAGTTGCCACGAGGCTGCAACTACCTTATCCCATCTCACATTCGGCCTTCCTGATTAGTCATCAGCTTTTGATGAGCATGCATTCTCGTTTTCGGCTACAAAACTTGTAATAGAACCTGACACATGACGACAAAATCTCAAAAAAAAAATTGGAACATCCCGCCTCATGTATGTATTAGCTAAAGAGAACTACACATATATATCAATAAAATAAAGTAGCAGTCTAACACTCCTGTTTTGCACCCTGTAACTGTCGACATAGGTCAGCAAAACACAAAGGTTAGGGACACTGCGATCCTTTTGCTCAATAAAATGGAGGCAGAACGGATAAACCTACTCCCGCTGTTCCACCAGGACTAGGCCTCGATTCCCAACTAGAGTTACTTGAACCACTTGAATTATATTGAGAACGCGTGTGATAGACTTTAGAGAAGATGTTAAGTATGCATATGACTGCTCAATGGGATTCATAAACAACTAGCAAAAACAGCCTGGATTTTTATTAGAGGAGAATACAAAAGAGTTACGGACATCACTTCTTGCAGGCGCTATAGATGATAATTGCGCTCCGCGTCTGTACCCACCCTACCATGAGCCTGCCAGCGAAAGTTATCGCAGACTCCCAAAACGAAAGCTAGGACTTCTTCTACATCAGGGAACTAAAGAAATTAATGATTCATAATAAGCTTAATATTTATTCAAACAATTCAAAATAATTAGCATCATCGTGCTATAGATTCGATCAATTTGATCTATAAAAATCTTCATTTTCAAAATAGTTTAGCTAAATAGCTGAATCTCGGTACAAATCCGATTATAAAGGTTGCAAATGTTGCATATTAGTTCTTGTTACTAATGATTACTCTACTACTTAATACTCATGATTTCCTAACTTTACTGTAATTAAACTTTTTACATTAGTTAAAAAAAAAAATTAAAAGAAAAAATAAAAAGTAAAAAAATTATACATTTATGTGGCGTGGTTACGCTAATATCCTCACAAAATTCATTCTCTAGAAATAGTTTGCTCTATATATGTGTATTGACA
This sequence comes from Drosophila willistoni, assembly GCF_018902025.1. Lineage (NCBI taxonomy): Eukaryota > Metazoa > Arthropoda > Insecta > Diptera > Drosophilidae > Drosophila > Drosophila willistoni. Next base: position 1,916,229 of record NW_025814459.1, on the reverse strand, counting down.
ATGTACTAAATGCTAATGCTCACGAATATATTTAGTTCATCAGATAAATTTATAAAAATATAAGGAAAATTGGTTTTGATACACTTACAGCTTGTTAAGTTTTCCCACGCAGAAAGATCTTTCGTTGTGTTGTTGTCGCTGTTGAAAATAGGAAGGTTTACATATTCCAAATAGAGCTAAAGCATCTAGTTACATTGTAAATTTACATGCATACTCAAATTCTGAAACATGAGAATTATTAACTAACGAAAATATACACTGGCATTGAATTCCATTTCCTTTAAAATTGAACCATTTAGCCAACAAACAAAAAAAAAAAAGGAAATTCAATGTAAACTTAACTTAAAATTGATTCTAACTACTGTGGAGCCTTATGTTGACTCATTTCACTTAATCCTGGTTATTTCGTCCGTTCCGAAGACGAATAAAAAATCTCCTTAGGCAAATTAAACGCCTTACTTGTACTTGAAAATAATTCCAAAATGCTCTTCTCATTTACATAACGTGTTGAGTGAGGTTAGGTTTTGTTCGTAGAAAGGTTAGAATTAATACTTCCTTCTACTGTTCATCCTTCATGCTTTAGGTTAGGTTACAATTGGGAAGAAGGTAAACTTTTTTGGTAATTTTCTCTTTTATTTACCCTTAATACAATCCGAGGCAAGAGTTAAATATATTTAACTCTCGGATTTCCACAATTGATCGTCGGTTCAAACCGTTGACTGACGCTAACAGTTCACTCAAAAAAATTTTGAGACTACTGGGGGCAAGTCTGCCGAAGACAGGTGTCTCAAAGAAATGTCAAGCAAAGCGAATTAATAGAAAAATTGCCAATACTTGATGGAAACTATTTCCGATGCTGTTAAAGAGAAAATGCATAAGTTAAATGTACAATAATTCGAGAATTATTGCAATGAAATTAACTTACATCAATCTCTTGAACACATACACACGCATAAACTTTTATTTTCGCACACGCGTAGGAGTTATGATGCACTCCCCTATTGGGTTATTTTAAACTTTGGACAAATACGTCCGATCAGTTGGAATTCACGTGGAGGAAAGAAAGAACACTTTTCCAAAAACCACGCTGTCCAATAAGTCTCTTTTGCCTTATTTTTCTTATTGTTTTATCAAAACTCCATTTATAGAAAAATAATGTAAAGCAAACAAACCGATCAGCTGTGTGGCGTTGCCACTTAGTTCATCCTTTTTTCAACTGGCTACCTACATTTCGATTCTTACCACTTTAGCAAGTATCGAGAACAACAACAAAAATACTAAATAATCGATATCAGTTGAATTTTAAAATAATTGAAATTCCTGTACATTACACCACTGTTTAATTCGTAGTTTATTCAACGTCACCAATTCAACAGAAATGTGAAAGTCTGTGATATTAAAATATTTATTGACGAATATCCTTCGCATGGAAAGTTCCTACTAATTTCCCTTGTAAATCTTCTAGAATATGGTATGAATTCCATTGTTTTTCACGAACACGAGCTTTAAGAAACGCCGGGCAAAGTTTGGCATTAATTCCTTTACTAAAATTGCTCTGAACGAAATTCCTTCTAAAAACTTCCTGACCAACTTTGAAACAGATAGGTCTGGTTCTTAAATTATATTGCTGGGCTTGTTGTTCATATGCACTTTTCAAGTTCTCGCGTAACTTTGATCGTAATAATTTAAGCTGATCATCTCGATCGTGCTGTACTACTGGTTCATCTAACATTGTTAAATTCCTTAGCAGTTTATAATGACTTGCATGTGTTATCATATTTAATCCATATACCGCATGGTATGGAGATATCTTTAAACTCTGATGATAACTATTTCTTAAGGCACAACTTATTTCTTGGATATGGGTATCCCACTCTGTTTTATCGGAATTTAAATACGAACGAATAGCGGACACGATCGAGTAGAGCTGCAAAACCATCGATGGTTGGTCCATCGATATTTTCAAGCTCGATGGAATAAACCATCGATAGTATCGATGGTTCCATCGAAATTTCTTTTAAGTAATAACAACTTGTTCAAAAACAAACGCTGTATATTTTTTCAATATAATATATTGGCTTCGTGCCATTTTAATAAATCACAAAGATATGTTACTTAAAATTATAAGGCAATTCATTTCATTTCATCTTAAGACTATTAAACAAATGAGTATCTTGAATGTTCAGTCATTTCATACATAAAAATAAAAACTTAAAACTCTTAGAACTAAATAAAATAACAAAAAAAGAAAAATAAAATTACGTAACACTTCAACTTAAAAAAAACAAAAATATTCGAGATTTATTCCAAAATCCATTGGTTCTGCTTCAAGGCTAGAAGCATATTCACAGCTTTTGGCTTTAGACTGCTTCTTTTTTGGCTGACGATTTCTCCAGCCTTACTAAAAACCCGCTCAGACTCCACTGAACTACCTGGAATGCACAATATTTTCTTGGCACATTTGGCCAGTTGGCCAAATTGTATTTCATTAATCTGCAAGAAAGTTAATTAGAAATATATTGAGATAATGTTTTTCACTTACCTTCCAGTAGTCCAATGGGTCAACGTCTTGGGTTGCGTTGTTTTGCTCCAAGTATTGCCTCATTGTAACAATAGAATCCAATCTGGTCGTCTTTTGTTTTTCAGCTATTTTCTTGGTCACAAATTTGAAAAGATTGTCCTTTTCAGCATATGTTGGCGGTTCCTCGTTTGGAGATCGATTTTCCAAATTTTTGTTTAAGTAGGTGATTTCATTTTCGAGTGCGATTGCCGCTTGCTGGGCGTTATGCTGACTCCAAAAACCTTCTTTTTTAAAACGAGGGTCGAGCATTGTTGCCAAGCGTGGAATTAATCTGGACTCATATATAGAAAGTCGTGAGTTAATTCGACTAGATAAAAATGTGATTATTTCGCATCCGACAGTAGACTTCACTTTTGGCTGAAGCTCTACTTTTACATTTTTCAAAGTAGTCCCATACCTGAGAGCTGCATTTTTTTCGCTTGCAAGGCAACTCGTCTGGATGCGGAACCACAGCGGACGACGAGGCAGATATTGATGGTGAGGCAGCTAATATCGATGAGGCAGCTGAAGATGTTGAGGCAGCTTATGATGCACTTTTATCTAAAATACAAAAACAATTATGAACAAATAAGAAAAAATTAGCTTGGAAACACTTACTTGATGAAATCACAAACTTATCCATAATTTTTGAGGAACCGCCAACAAAGTTACACCTATTTTAGAAATCTGTGTACTAAATAGTTCAAAAGTGAATTAATATAGAATTAATTAGAATTAAAATCGAAAAACTTTAAATTTTATGTAAAAGTACTTACGCGTGGTTTTGTGTCTAGCCATGCAGTGAACTATCGATGGAGGAAAAAAACCATCGATCTATCGCTCAATTGAAAGTCCATCGATATTATCGATAGTACCATCGATGGTTTTGCAGCTCTACGATCGAGCGATTCACTCTCTCTGAAGCATTTGATTAAGGGGAATATGCAGCTGTATATGTATGCTGAACTCCAAACGTAGTTAAAAATAAATTAAATTCGTTTGATTTAAACTGCACTCCATTATCACTTACTAAAATTTCTGGCACTCCATAGGATAGAAAAGTCTGACTTTGAAGAAACTCTATAATTGGTTTTGTAGTGAAGTTTTTCACTGGACAAAGCCATTGAAATTTGGTCAAATGATCTAACACAATAATTAAACCTATGTTCAGACACTGCCTGTTTACCCATGGGTGGTTTTAATGTCCTATTAGGAGGTTTAGTACACTTACATACCTCACAATTACGCACATATTCTCGAATCTCGGAAACCATCCCTGGCCCATATAAATGTCTTTTTATTAGTTCCACGGTTTTTACCATGCCTCCATGAGCTGTAATAGTGGAATCATGCCCACGTGATATAACTTCTGCGGTCATTCTTTGCGGCACCCACAATTTCCACATTTTCTTTTTGCACTCCTCGGTACCATTATTATGTTCAGTCCTAATATACACCAAGTTATCCATGACTTTGACATCAGGGTATGACTGCACATTGTGTAGTACTTTCTCCTTTAGTTTTTGATACTCTTCAGTCTGAAGATAAATAAATTTCTGGCCCAAATGAGTCTAATTGCGCGATCTCTTCGGGGTACATACGCGACAATGCATCTGGTACTATATGTTCTCGTCCTTTTCTATGACTTATCTCAAATTTATAACCTTGCAATTGCATAGCCCATCTCGCTAGACGCCCTTTAAGATTGGACTGCTTCATCAACCAAGATAGACTGGCATGATCTGTAACAATCTCAAAATCTTGAAGTTCTAGATAACAACGATAGCGTTCTACACCCCAAACTACGGCTAAGCATTCACGTTCCGTGACACTGTAATTTCTTTGTGCCGCGTTTAGCTTTTTGGACATATAGGCTATGGGTATTTCTTCGCCTTCCAAATCCAATTGCGCTAAAACTGCACCAACACCAACATCGCTTGCATCACATTGAAGAAAAAACTTTTTACTAAAATCTGGGTTTTGCAAAACTGGAGCAGTCGTCAGTTGTCATTTGAGATCATCAAAAGCTTTCTGCGCACTATCTGTCCATTCAAACTTTTCGTTTTCTTTCCTAGCAAATCTGTAATCGGCGCTGCAATTTCTGAAAAGTTTGCGATGAATCTTCGATACCATCCTGCTAAATCTAAAAATCTACGCGTTTGTTTTAGGGACTTTGGTGTAGGCAATTGCAAAATCGATTCAATCTTGCTTGGATCGGTTGAAATTCCGCCTCTGCCTAAATATTTAACTTCGGTCACACAAAACTGACTCTTCTTGAGATTTAACATTAGATTCGCTCTACGAAATTGATCCGCTAATCTCATTAATACCGATATATGTGAATCAAAATCTGCTGTTACTAAACATAAATCATCAAGATATATAAAACAACAATACTTTAAATCCGCTGGAATAACTTCGTCCATTAACCTGCACATAGTTTGCGGGGCATTGCACAATCCGAATGGCATTACTCGAAATTGGTACAAAGGCTTTCCTGGAATAGTAAATGCTGTGATTCCACGAGATTCTTCTGATAATTCCACTTGCCAATACGCATCTTTAAGATCGATATTAGTAATGATTTCAGCACGAGGAAGCCGTGCAAATATCCCATCAATACTTGGTAACGGATATGCATCCTTTGTCGTACACGCATTTATCTTTCTAGCATCTAGACATAATCTCACTTTCTCAGGTTAAACTACTAATCTTGCTTAATTGGTTTCGCCGATCCGACATCTATATGATGTTTAATCAACGTTGTTCGCCCAAGCCCTTTCCTTTCAAATGACGGAAATAATGAAATAATGGCTTGAAGTTGTCTCTTTTGACAGTGGTGGGTATGATTGTTCCTCTTTACTATCTGGAATTCTGAATTCGCTTTCGTAATCTAAAGCTGATAACAAACCTGGCGCTAATTGAAACGCTTTCCAAAAATCTATTCCCAATATCATCCTTTTCTGAATGGATGGCATGATGAATAACTTAATCGGTCTGGTTTGGTTTTTATAGGTAATATGTAGCGTAATGAAACCGATGACTGGTTGATCTTGTCCATCCGCTGTTTTAACTTGGGAAGAAATACGACGAAACTTTGGATACTTTGACAAATCTTCTGAAGCCAAAGTCGAACCCACGCAACTTATGTTCGCGCCGGTATCTAAAAGACCTTGTTCACGAAAATTTAACCAGAGGGCCGGGGCTAACTTCGACCGCGTCAATGTTTGTATACCCTTGCAACTTTTATGGTAACTCTTTCCTTACCTATAGCCATCAAAAATGGAAAAACGCTCAAGCTAAAAAGGTTAATGTTTGCGAAAGAACGGCCTACAATCTTAGCATAGGAAAAAACTAAGATATTGATCAAAGTCACTGTTTTCCACCGATCGTTCCTATGGGAGCTATATGATATAGTAACCCGATCTTTATCAAATTCAGCACAGTCATTAACAGATATATTAAACTAACAAATGTTTAATTTGAAAACAATCGCGTCAAAAGTAACGAAGTTATTGACAAAAGTCACTGTTTTCGAAAGATCGTTCCTATGGGAGCTATATGATATAGTCACCCGATCTCGATCAAATTTGGCACGGTCGTATATATGTGTAATTAACTCAATATTAAATTTTATGACAATAGCTCAGAAAATAACGAAGTTATTAAGAAAAGTCACTGTTCGTGACTTTGTCATTTGTATGGGAGCTATATGATATAGTGATCCGATCCGGCTGAATCCGAGATATACAACGCCTGCAGTATATACAAGCCTTCAGCTCTGTAGCTCTTACGGTCTAGGAGGAGTTTGCGTTGATCCAGACGGACGGACAGACGGACAGACGGACGGACGGACGGACGGACGGACGGACATGGCTATTTGAACTCGTCTCGTCGTGCTGATCAAGAATATATATACTTTATATGGTCAGAAATGCTTCCTTCTATGCGTTGCACACTTCTGACCAAAATTAATATACCCTTTTTGCAAGGGTATAAAAATGATACTTCCGCATACAATCTTCCATCCGACTTTTCATGAATCATTGACGAAATAAGTAAACGCTTAGTTTGTCTAAATGCTTTCCAAAAAGTTCGCAATCGCTTAGTAGATCTCTTTGGCCGTGACCGAGTTGAAATTGGGTTGCCTCCAAAAATTCTACTACGCACTTTGAGATAATTTCTCAAACGTTCTTGATAGGTTTCACTGACGATATAACTGGCGTCTTATCGTAACAGTTAAAAGGTAAGTCTGGTATTTGGTTTGCTTGCTCTATTGGTTCAGAGCTAGCCGGTAAATCAGGTAATATTTCAATTATAGATTTTTCGGGGCCATCCGACCTTTCACAGATGAACCCTTCATTAAGTTTTCCGCTTTCTTGGCGATACAATTTTTACATTGGGGCTTATATACGTTTTTCGAGCCACACCCGTAACAAAATATAGTGCGAGGCTCTAAGCAGTTGTCCCAGCCATGTCCCTCTGCAATTCCAACACCGAAATACTTGAACCGGAGCTTGCACTGCTTCAACATTGTACACATTTAAATCCATCTTTTCGGAGAGTTCGAACTTTTCTGGCTGTTCTACTTCCGCAATATTGCGTTTAGCATACTGAAAATTGCCTAAAGTTTTATTTGCTCTCCTAGAGACTACATCACCTAATAAATTTTCTCGCATTTGCACTAGCTTTCGAAGATGAGGTATAGAGAGAATAGGTATATACAACAATTCATGACGAATGTCTGGCAATAAATTACGTGTGAGCAACTGAATGAGTTGTTTTTCGTCTATGCTTTTCGACATACGTGACATTTGAGTCATAATCTCATCGTAAAAGTTTTCAAAGGTTTCTCCTACCTTTTGTTTACGCCCACGAATATCTTCTAGTATATCTACATCACTTCTGTAATCTTTCTATTGATATTTCATGGCTGCACAAAATTCTGACCACTCTAAGTGTACTACATCTCTACGATATCTCCAATACCACTCTTTAGCTTTGCCTACTAAAAGAATATGCAAATTTTTGCATACTGCATCAAAATCTTGGACTAAGCAATCCTCAGTTAACGTTTTGATACGATAAAGAAACTCTTCGACCGTACCTCCTTTTGACGAACCGTCAAATTTAACATTCCAACTATGAATTAGCTGTGTAATTTTATCTGGGTTATGACCTGTTCTGCTTGGTCTGACTGTAGATGAACTCCTACGAATATTTTGGTTTTGCGCTGACGCATTTACATGTTGCTCTGTAATTCCCAATTGTCCTATTCTTCGGTCTATTATGGACTCTATTTGATTACTAATTCTGTCAAAATCAATTTCTACCGATGCTCGCTGGTCTTCTACTAGCGTCTAAGCTTCTACGAGGTATATTGGACCCATTTCCTTGACGTCTTCCTCGTTGTTTTCTTATCGTTGTGGGTCGGTCTCCTGAAGACATCTCTATATTTGCAGTTGCTTGATTAGCTTGTTCACCCCCACTAAAATTTCTACGAGTGCGTGTATTTGGGCCTTTCGGCACAGCTCCTGTTGTGATTGCACCTATGTTTACAGGACGTTCGGATTCTATCTCTGCAAATGGCAGTTCTGCACTTCTAAATCTGCTCTACGTATCGACGCATTACAAAATTGGCATACATTAAACTGATCAATGCATTCTGATATACAATTGTTTTGAAATAGATGATGGCATGAAGTTTTCACCACCAACTCTTGCGTGGCCCATACTGCTTTCTGACAAATTGAGCATAACGCATCCGAGATCTCGTGAGCTAAGTTTTCTTCACTTCTAGTGAGAACCATTTGGACAAATTTCTTGTGAATTTTAATATTTTAATAATATATCGTGATTAAATTTTAATTGGTATTTTATCTTAAATCATATCGTTCCCTTAATGTGAATTTGAAGTCACTATCTTATTTTTTAATAATGAGTCCTGTACTCTTATATATCCCAAAACAAATTTACGAAAATGAAAGAAAAAGATTAAAGAATACACTGGGTTGCTCCTGGCAAATAATTTTAGATGCACCACTCTTTTAACTGGTCAGGATTTAGCTTAGCCAAAAACCTGAATATCCTAGCATAGTTTATGACTGCACTATTTAAGTTAAAGGGTCCAATTGCACCTGGTGCTTTCGAAAGAGAGAAGAAAAAGATTGGTTGTTTATTTTTTTTTCTTTTATGCAATGCCATTATTAATTCACCCCTGAATTGATTGGTCTTTATAGCTGCTTCGCAATTATAAAGAATTCCAAAAATCCAATCCGTTGATCGAATCTAATAGCAAATACATAACAGAAAAGAAGAAAAGAGAAAAAAATAGATAGAAACAAAAAGATCCTCCAAGCTATTGGTTTAGCGCTCTAGTGGTTCCAAGCTAGACTGAAATCGCCAATACCAGTATTGGAGTAACAGAAATTATGCGAAAAGACGAAGTTTAATTAGCCAATCCTACTACTAAAGGTCGCTGTGGCAGAATTACTACCATACGATTTCCATTTAGTTGCATAGAGACCGCATCCATAACATTCAAACTTTACACAAAAATAGAATGAAAAGAGAATACCATCTACGTCCTAAGGAGTGTTTTAGTGGGCGCTATTGTAGTCTGGCTACAAGACGAATTCCAAACTAATTTTTCCTCAGTCAGTAGAGAGCAAAAAGAAGAAAGAATAGAAATAAAGAAAATCAATGACACATTCAGTCTTTTCTGACGAAGGCTCAATATGGTCTGATGTTATTCGACCCCCTTTATACAAAGTGTAAAGAAAAAAAATTTAAAGTCAACCTCTCGTCCATGGGACCAACTCTTGCCCTAAAGAGTAAGACCACTTTTTTTAAGCCTCACCATTCTTGGACCTTTCGTTACTGCCCCACGTTGGGCTCCAAAATATGTAATAAAACCTGACACATGACGACAAAATCTCAAAAAAAAAATTGGGACATCCCGCCTTATATATGTATTAGCTAAAGAGAACTACACATATATATCAATAAAATAAAGTAGCAGTCTAACACTACTGTTTTGCACCCTGTAACTGTCGACATAGTTCAGCAAAACACAAAGGTTAGGGACACTTCGATCCTTTTGCTCAATAAAATGGAGGCAGAACGGATAAACCTACTCCCTCTGTTCCACCAGGACTAGACCTCGATTTCCAACTAGAGTTACCCGAACCACTTGAATTATATTGAGAACGCGTGTGATAGACTTTAGAGAAGATGTTTAGTTTGCATGCTCAATGGGATTCATAAACAGCAAAAACAGCCTGTGGGGGGGTTCTTTGTGAACTTCATAGCTAGTATTTTCACAGCGTATTTTATGTATGTCGGCTATTCATATTAACCGAATCCCTTGCCTGGATTTTTATTAGAGGAGAATACAAAAGAGTTACGGACATCACTTCTTGCAGGCGCTATAGATGATAATTGCGCTCCGCGTCTGTACCCACCCTACCATGAGCCTGCCAGCGAAAGTTATCGCAGACTCCCAAAACGAAAGCTAGGACTTCTCATTCTACATCAGGGAACTAAAGAAATTAATGATTCATAATAAGCTTAATATTTATTCAAACAATTCAAAATAATTAGCATCATCGTGCTATAGATTCGATCAATTTGATCTACAAAAATCTTCATTTTCAAAATAGTTTAGCTAAATAGCTGAATCTCGGTACAAATCCGATTATAAAGGTTGCAAATATTGCATATTGGTTCTTATTACTAATGATTACTCTTTTACTTAATATTCATGATTTCCTTACTTTACTGTGATTAAACTTTTTACATTAGTTCAAAAAAAAAATTAAAAGAAGAAAAAAAAAAGAAAAAAAATTATACATTTATGTGGCGTGGTTACGCTAATATCCTCACAAAATTCATTCTCTAGAAATAGTTTGCTCTATATATGTGTATTGACAATGTACTAAATGCTAATGCTCACGAATATATTTAGTTCATCAGATAAATTTATAAAAATATAAGGAAAATTGGTTTTGATACACTTACAGATTGTTAAGTTTTCCCACGCAGAAAGATCTTTCGTTGTGTTGTTGTCGCTGTTGAAAATAGGAAGGTTTACATATTCCAAATAGAGCTAAAGCATCTAGTTACATTGTAAATTTACATGCATACTCAAATTCTGAAACATGAGAATTATTAACTAACGAAAATATACACTGGCATTGAATTCCATTTCCTTTAAAATTGAACCATTTAGCCAACAAACAAAAAAAAAGGAAATTCAATGTAAACTTAACTTAAAATTGATTCTAACTACTGTGGAGCCTTATGTTGACTCATTTCACTTAATCCTGGTTATTTCGTCCGTTCCGAAGACGAATAAAAAATCTCCTTAGGCAAATTAAACGCCTTACTTGTACTTAAAAATAATTCCAAAATGCTCTTCTCATTTACATAACGTGTTGAGTGAGGTTAGGTTTTGTTCGTAGAAAGGTTAGATTTAATACTTCCTTCTACTGTTCATCCTTCATGCTTTAGGTTAGGAAAGGGGAAAAGGTTAGGTTTTGTACATCCTTCTACATTTATAATCCTACACGTGTTCTGCGGGTATGGTCTGGATTACAGGCAGGATAAGCAAAAGTGCGACATTGACAATGATGTTATTTTAAACTTTGGACAAATACGTCCGATCAGTTGGAATTCGCGTGTAGGAAAGAAAGAAAACTTTTCCAAAAACTACGCTGTCCAATAAGTCTCTTTTGCCTTATTTTTCTTATTGTTTTATCCAAACTCCATTTATAGAAAAATAATGTAAAGCAATGCAAAACAAACCGATCAGCCGTGTGGCGTTGCCACTTAGTTTATTCTTTTTCCAGCTGGCTACCTACATTTCGATTCTTACCACTTTAGCAAGTATCGAGAACAACAACAAAAATACTAAATAATCGATATCAGTTGAATTTTAAAATAACTGAAATTCCTGTACATTACAAACTCGACAATTCGATGTTGCCATTGCTAGTGGTCGTATATTGTCGTCCCTCGGTGGCTGCTGCTGCTTTTCGAACATCATAGCGTCCTGCACGTTTCAGCTTCACAATCTCGTACGGTCCTAAAACGAATGGCCACCAGATCTCCAACATTGTATCCGACCTCGTTCTTTTGATTTTTTTTAACTGTTCTTTAGTTCGAGCATCAGCTCAAATGGAGACCGATTTGTGGACTTGTGGACAGAAGAATTGGGAGCTTCTGTAATTATTTCTCTTTCTAAGGATTTTGGTATAGCGAGCAAATCTGTTCGATACAACTTCAAAACAGGCTCTTTTATTAAGGCATCTTTCAAGCCTTCAACAGCGTATTGTTCCTTCAGGTCCATTTTAAATTCAACATCCTTTCGCAATACATCTGTCAGCGGCTTTGCGATCAATAAGTAGTCTCTTATAAATTTGCGGAAAAAGCCAGTTAATCCAAGAAAAGCCTGAACAGCCTTGATGTTTTTTGGCATTGGAAACTTTCTAATGGCTTTGCTCTTTTCTGCTCCCGGTTTTATGTTTCCGTTTCCAATTTGGTGACCCAAAAATTCAATTTCAGTCTGCAGAAATCGGCACTTCCTCCATTTGATTTTTGGCATGTATTATGATATCGTCCATGTAAATATCGAGAACGTTATCATTAATGAGGTTTTGAAATACGTAATAAACAAAACGGATAAAAGCGACTGGAGAGTTACAAAAGCCAAAAGGCGCGCGGTTAAACTCAAAAAGGCCCTCTTTCGTTATGAATGCGGTGTATTTCTTGACGTGAAAGAATCCATTTTTAAGACCCATGATGGTGAAAACTTTCGCATTGCCCATTTTTTCGAAAACATCTTCCATGATAGGCACAGGGAAACCATCGTTTAATACCATCTTGTTTAACTGCCGGTAGTCAATACACACTGGATTATTGCCATCCTTCTTTTTTACGATCACTGTGAGTGAAGGCACATCATGGTCAGTACTTATCTGATTTTGGTTGGCAGCTTCTTTCTCAAATAGATGTACGAAAGTATATTCAACGGGAGTTAATGTCAGTGTATTTTTAGTCCCTCTTCAGGTTCAATCCATTAACGTATGTTTTTGATAACTGACTCCATATCAATAATCCTCATGTAAACTTTCACCATTGGACTTCGTATGTAGAGATAATTGGTTGTGGATTTCGGCACTACATGGCTTATTCCGTCCTGGTTTCCATCATTTTCATGGTTATGCTCAATCGCCTCTAATTCATTTACCATTTACCTGGGTGCGATATCGGGGCTAATTGGTCATCTTGGTCCGACATAATGATGCGATTTTGGAAGCTTGCTCGTGATTTTCACTTTTGGGTTTTCGCTTGCTCTTTTTGTCTCTTTTTTCGCTTCGTTTGGCGCCAGAATTTCGCGTCTTCTTGCTGTCTCTTTTCCCTCGCTTGATGTTTTCGTCTCGTTTATTTCGTTTGGCGCCAGAGCGTCGCGTCATCTGTCTCTTTTCCCTCGCTTGATGTTTTCGTCTTGTTTATTTCGTTTGGCGCCAGAGCATCGTTTCTTGTTGCGAAATTGGAATTCGTTTTTTCGTCTGACTGCACTTGCTCTCTCGTTTTTTCTGCTGTCGAAATTTTTTGCTGTCTTACTCTTTCTACTGGCAGCTTTCCAATTATATAATTCCAAACTCCGCGATTGGTTGAGCCGCGAAATGTAAGATGTAGTCCTCTGATGAGTCCCCAAATGTATTACATTATAGTTTATTAATAATATTATAAATCGTGGACGGGCAAATTAAGATTACAATATGCAACTTAAATCTCGGGTTCTGTGTACTGCTAATTTATAGGCTTCTTACTGCTGCTTACGACTGCTGACTGCTGATACTTCTGACTGCTGAACACCGACTACAGACTGCTGACCATCGACTGCTGACTGCTGCTGCGTTGCCAATCTGCATACTGATTCCTTCAAGATAGACGGTGGTCACGCCACCGGGTGAACAGCAGAGAGTGAGGGGTAGGGTTTTTTTCCAAAACCGAATTCGGTCATACTGAGGAGGGTGACGAAGGGTTCTCCTGTAAATCGCCATATTGAATCCAGTACGAGCATCTAACCCGAACACCCGTTCTTTCATTGCGTTTTTCTTTCGATATTATACCTTTTTTCAACCCGAAACATTCTCGTGTGTGTCGGGACATCTTGTAACATAAATAGAAATAAACCAGAATTAATCTTAAACGAAGTTCTCGCGCGTTTTAATTGCATTACTCACTCACCCGACCCCTGCAGAAATTGGCACCCGCCAACCACTTGCGTCTTATTTGGATCCTTCCGCCCCTCCACGAACATTGGTCCTTCGAGCCGAATATCCTTCCGCTCTTCCAGCTTGCATAGGTGGAATTCCTGATAAATACAACATTTCTTATTAAAAATCTCAATCACATTATATCCCATTACAAACTTATAAAAGTGTGAGGTTTCCCGCTCTTCCATAGCGACCAACACACTTTTGTATACTTGTATGTACATACCTGACCTGTTCCAAAGGTTACATGGTATTTCCCGATCATTTTTGTGTTTATGAAGTGCATTTTTTTTCCATTCTTCGAAATTCTGATTGTCCAAAAGTCCAATTGCATAGCAATACATATGTATGTATATACACACATATACATACATACATGTAAAAACAGCTGTTTTCTAACCTGCTAGTAGATGTGTTTAATAATCGAGAATGAATTTATAAAGTACCCCTTACCTTTACTTAAAGTGTAAAGCACACTCCACGGGCTGATCATTAGTCCATCGGCATAAATTATTTATGTCAAATAAATTTTACATCCATACATACATATGTACATACAGAGGTACATACAAATGTAATAATTTTTGCCGCGGTAAGCACACTCATACGTACATACAAATTATTTATTTCCACTTTTCCCTCTGGCGGCAGTTGTGACGTCACCGGTGTAGCGTCGAATAGAGTTGTATATCAAAATGATTATGGTGGAGGACTTGACTTCGTCCTCTTGCTGAACGGTTGGCCTTGTGGCTCAACGGTGTATTAATAAGCAAATATTTAACGGCAGTGTGCCGGAGTAAATGTTAAATGATTAATATCTTTATTAGTCAATTGTCTGACAGAAACTGATTATAAGAATGGAATGAAATAAAGGCTAAAGCTAAGTACATAAAACAGGAAATACGAATCTACACAAAATACATAAGAAGTACATAGAAGATCATGCGACGGGCTTGTGGTCAGCAAAGCCGACTCAGCATATTCCCAACAAGAACTCAACGCTTGCGACACAACTAAAACGGCTGGCCGTTGCTTCGGCCAATGCTATTTTGATTACGTTGCATTTGTATCGCGCGGGTTGCTCGAAATCATTGCGAGGGCCGTTCGTTGACTTGGCTGTTAACTAGTCCCCCC